>NC_046290.1:55344456-55998456 GCF_004115265.2 Rhinolophus ferrumequinum | reverse complement strand
CTGCTTGAGCATAGATGACATCTCTTAAAATGTGTATACATTTTTTGGCACCCCCAGTATATAGATAGACAGACAGACAGAAATAAATATGTACTGCACTCAATACATCAGTATTGTATTGATACTACATTTTATATTATTACAGATAACTATAAAGTCAAATGTGTGTGTGAATATATGTGCACTATCGTTATCTTTTGTGTTATAGTTAAGGAGGTGGTATTTCCATTTGTTTTCCAAACCTTAAAATCCATTGCCAACATTTTCAAGTTGGTTTTACTTATTTTTATGACATATGGAGGTCTGACAATTAAGTTCGCGAACTTGTTGCAATGTTCCTGCTAACCTTTTTTTGATATCAGAAGGATTATTTACTATGAATTTGTACCAACTGGACAAACAGTTAACCAAGTTTACTATTTGGAAATGCTGAAAAGACTGCCTGAAAAAGTTAGACAAAAATGACCTGAACTTTTCACCAACAATGCATGGCTCTTGCCACCCATTGGAACTGACTGTGATGGACTTTTTAGCCAGTAAACAAACAGCTGTATTGGAACACCTGCCCTACTCACCTGATCTGTCCTCCAATGACTTCAAAGATAAAGGAAATATTGAAAGGAAGACATTTTGATGACATTCAGGACATCAAGGCTAATACGACGACAGCTCTGATGGCCTTTCTAGAAAAAGTGTTCCAAAATTGCTTTGAAGGGTGGACTAGGTGTTGGCGTCGGTTCATAGCTTCCCAAGGGGAGTACTTCAAAGGTGACCATAGTGATATTTAGCAATGAGGTATGTAGCACTTTTTCCTAGGATTAGTTTGCAAACTTAATTGTCTTACCTCATACTCTCAAAATCCATCCATGTTGTCACAAATGGCAATATTTAATCTGTTTTGGGGCTGAGTAGTATTCCATTATGTGTATGTACACATAGCAAAAGACACCACCAACAAAATATAAGGCAACCAAACAAATGGGAGAATATACTTGCAAAGGATACCTCTGATAGGGGCTAATATTCAAAATATATAAAAAGTTCATACATCTCAACAACAATAAAATAAACCAAATAATCCAATTAAAAGTATATATATATATATGTATATATGTATATATACATATACATACACATATACATATATACATAATTATATCTATCTATCTATCTATCTATCTGTCTATCTATCTATATATGGTATGTTGCTGCACAGATAACTATATCTATTTAACCAGGCCCTTATTGAATTTAGGTTTCCTTTAATCTTTTTGTTGCCATAATGGAATACAATGAAAAATTCTCATGCACATAATTTCACATATGCATCAGTTTAACATTTGGATGAATTCCCAGGCCTGGCAGTGCTGGTTTAGAATAGGTACGTTTTAAATTCTGATAGAAGTTGCAAATCACCCTCCAAAGAAGTAGGACACATTTCTTTTTCTTTTTCTTTTTTTTTTTAAATTAAAGTTTATTGAGGTGACAACTGTCAGTAAAGTTACATAGATTTCAGGTGTACAATTCTGTAATACATCATCTATATCTCACATTGTGTGTTCATCACCCAGAGTCAGTTCTCATTCCATCACCATATATTGGATCAAAGTAGGACTGATTTCTAAACCCACTAAGAGTGTACAAAAATATCTGTTTCTCCATACATTGGCCAAATGACTTTTATCCTCTGGAACCATGGAGAGACTTGAGGTTATGCTACAAAAATTCCTAGCTACAAGTTTAGATGACATTGAATGGAAGAACTGTCTTATGAAAGCAATCTTAGAATAAATGCCAGTTGGAATAAGACCAAACAAAGTTATAGAATAACAAAAACTTCTGGTGAACAAAAAATGGTAAATAGTATTTGTTTAGTAACCATCATTAAAGATTTAAGACATGCCAAATGTCCCTCACTTTTTAAAGCAATTCTTGTATGACACAACTGTTTTTAATTTTAGAGAATACAAACAATTTTAGTGAATTTACAAATGTACCTATGAACTTTGTCATCCAACTCTCTTTCCCTCCACAATCTTTAAATTCCTTATGTGTGAGCTCTTGTACATTTTCTTTTCTTTTCTTTTCTTTTTTGGCGGGGTTGGTGGGGAACAAAAAGTAAGGGAATATTTTATTGTAACAAAAACTCTGAAAACTTATTTGGTTATTAGCATCGTCTGTTTTGTGTGTCTTCAGTACAAATGAATGGATGCATATTGGCTTTAAATTATTACCTTGGCAACTCCTGTAAATTCCAGAGGGTTGAGTGTATGTGTACCTGTGCATGAGAGATAGGTAAGTAGGTAGGTAGGTAGATAGATAAATAGATAGATAGATATTTAAGGACTCACAGTATTTCCAAAACTGTGCATAAAATATGGCTGGGAAACACTATGAATTAAAATTCCACATATTTATTGGTGTAAAATATGAATGGTTGCATTAATACACTATAAAACTATTATAATGACTTAAATTTCAATATATAAAATTGAAACTAATGGTTTGCAAAATATATTTCATCATTACAAAGTTTGTCTTAATTTTTGATAAATTAAATCTCACTATTTGTATTACTTTTTTAAAGTTAAACATTTCTCTAAAATTATGTTGAATAAATCATTCGATTTAATTACGTACATATTCCTAAAACTTGTAATGATAGTTATCCTTGAAAACAGTAAGCTTTGTAGAATGTTCTTAGGAAAAAAAATACTAAAAGGTGATTCTGAGTCACTAAAATCTAAATAACCCTATTTTTTAAATAAATCAGTCTCTAAATCTTTTCTGCCCTCAGAAAGGCTTGGCACTTTATTAATGGCCTAATACCTGAGAATCGCTGCAAAATTATTTTGGAAATGTCCCTTTTCTAGCTGCCCAATGAGCTGTTAAGACCGTTTTTCTGCAATTGATGTTATATTCAGTACTTGAAGAAGTCACTGAAATATTAGTTTCTAGTTATATATTACTATGGTGGTGCTTTCATTTTATCTGCATTTTTATTGGATATATTAAATGTCTAGTTCTAGCTCAGTTACTGAAAAATGATCCAAGTTTCTCATAATATATTTTATGCTTTTCAAAATCCTACAAATGATAATGCTTGCTTGTGCTTTAATATAGCTGAAACAGTTAAGTGGAATAACAGTAACAAGAAGAAATACTTATAATGAATTCCTTTCATAAGTCTTATTTTTCGTTCACTGATGTCAAATAATAGAAATGAAATGTAAAATTAAAGGTGCAAAGTATTAGATATTAAGAACTTGGATCATCATACTGAAAAGACCATTAATAATCCCCATCATTACACAATATAAATACCCAGGAAAGATAAAGCATGTAACTTTAAGGCATGACCCCCAAAAAGTTGTTAACTGTATGGCTAAGGTCAGTATACTGAGGAAGGAAGTCATCAAAATGGAGCACATATTCTCTTAAACGTATCAGAAGTAATCATTTTGTGAATAATCCTCAAAATGTCACTGTTTTGTCAAATGTGGAAGTGGCTCTAATTTAAATTCTGGATTGCTTATAGGTAATTAGCCTTTAGCACCAAATAATTTAAAAAACATTCCATGTGACCATTAAAACCATTTCTCATTGTCTATCAATAAATGATATTCTAATTTTCTTTAAATAATTTAAACTTTTATAGCTTCATGTAGGTAATTAATTTTCCCTTCATTACTGAGAGTTTCTTGGTTCAATGATTTCAATGCATATTATTATAGTAAAACCAATTTCATAATTAAACCAAAATAACCTATAGTAAGCAAAATCAACAACACATTACTTAGCTGGGCCAGTCAGGGTTGGATTTTCAAGTTAATGAATCCACCAGGAAGGTAGTTCAGTTTCTTCTGAAAAAAGTTCATTGCATTCACATGTGCATAAGTCAGGATTTTTCTACAACAACATGATGGGTAAAACAAGTTATAAAATACAAATGTAAGGTGATTTCCATTGCATTGGACTAAGGATCTTGTTAATGTTAGGCTTCATGTTGTCTATGTTTAAATAAGTCGTTGCCTAGGAGGGCAAGTTCCTGAAACTTTATATTTGTCTTAAGTTAACGATTGAAATCAAATTTACTCACATAAGTCTGACTGTAAAAATAAAATTATAGTTCTTGATGTAGAGTATCTTTCAGGAATGACTTAAGTTTTTTTAACAACAGTTTACAAGAATGTTATTTACAGTGAATACTAGCCGCTAGCTGAACTTATCCCTTCCTACTTGTTAGTGAAATTTTTATAAATCCATTTTCCAAAGGTGACTAATCATCAGAAAGTCCTGGTGAGATATACTAATTACTAGGCTCCACCCAGTAATCATACTCTCAAGGGGCAGGGCAAGGAATGCCTATTAAAAATATAAATAAATAAAAGGAGACATCATAAAAATGGTGGTGTGAGGTGAGCCTCTTGAAATCTCCCCTGGAATTTACAACAAATTGAACAGCTATAATTGCACAAAGAACACCCTGTGCAGCTGACAGGCAAGACTAAGAGATGCGCAACTGAAATCATCTAAAGGTGGGCAAATTGTGTGAGCGGGGTAGGAAAGAAGTGGGAAGTGTGGAGACAGGGGCCTCCACACAGGCCGCAGAGCTCAGACAGAACTTGGAGCTCTGAGTTCGAGCTCGCTATATTCTGGAACTACCACAGTCGGGGAGAGGGAAGAATTTGGGCTGCTAGTGCTTCACTTACAGCCCACAGTCCCACCTGAGGAATCAGCATATAACACGGCTGAACCCAATTCTCAGGGCAGAGACCTCTAAGCAAAGACTAAGAGAAGAAGGGTGACAACAGAAGTTTAAGCCCTCACTGCTGATCAAAGGATGGAAGGCTTAGGCACTGAGCCTAGTTGCCACACTCCCCACCCTCCCAGAGCTCACCCCACCCCCACCCTCCTAGTGCTAGAAGCAGAACGGTAGCAGTGTCATATCAAAAGAGCAGAATATTTGCAGTTCTGAGAACTGCGGCCCAAGCCACGGGCTCACAGCCCAACTAGTTCTGGTAAAGGAGAGGGAGCCTGGAGTGCAGGACTGGCTCTGTTGATGGTTGTCACCATTGCTCAGGGCCACCTCTCACAACCCATCCCGCCTCTGTCCCCACCTATCTGGGCAAATCCCTACAGGAGTAAACAGAGCAGCTGAAACACACAGGCTCTGAAACTGGTGCCAGAAGAGCTTTGGAATTTCACAAGCTCTCCACATCCCCACAAGGAGGCAGTGCCCAGGTGACCTGTTCATAGAGGAGAAGCCCACCTTCCAGGGAATCCGCCCTTTGTATGAGGAGCTAGAACAGTACAGAGAAAATAGAATACTGCAGTGTGAGAGACAATAAAAGGCTGCAGTCAGAGAGAAAATAAAACATCCTACCAACATATACTGGAAAACAAAAGAAAGACCTCTTCCTATCAATCTGTTGCAGAACCCACTTCTGTAGAAGCCTAGGAAAAGAACTAATAATTCATTAATTGCCGTGAATAACCAAGGTAACAAGACAGCTCAGAAAGAAAATGGAAAGTCTCCAGAAAATGAACTTAAAGACATGGAAATATGTGACTTAAATGACAGAGAATTCAAGGTTACAGTTCTGAAAAAACTTAAGGAGATGCACGAAAACACAGGCAGTTTAAAGAACTCAGAAACACAATCAAAGAACAAAATGAATATTTTACCAAAGAGATTGATATTTAAAAAAAAAAACACCAAATAGCATATCTGGAGGTTAAAAACTCAATAAAATAAATGAAGAATGTAACAGCCAGCTTAGGAAATAGAGGTGACGAAATGGAGGAAAGAATCAGTGACAATGAAAATAGAACTGTGGAAATGACACAGATGAAAGAAGATAAAGACTTGAAAGCTAAAAGAAATGAAAGAACTCTACAAGAACTTTCTGACTCCATCAGAAAGACCAATATAAGAATAATGGGCATACCAGAAGGAGAACAAAGGGAGAAGGTAACGGAGAGTATATTCTAACAAAAATAGTTGACGAGAACTTCCCAAATTGTGGACAGAACTGGATCCTCGAATCCAAGAAGCAAATAGGACACCTAATTACCTCAATCCCAACAAGCCTTCTCCAAGGAACATTGTTTGAAGCTCTCAAAAATTAACCACAAAAAAATAGTCCTCAAGACAGCCAGGGAAAAGAAGACAGTAACCTACAATGGAAAGCCCATTAGGTTATCATCAGATTTTTCAGCACTATAAAATACAAATGTAAGGTGATTTCCAATGCATGGACTAAGGATCTTGTTAATGTTAGGCTTCATGTTGTCTATGTTTAAATAAGTCGTTGCCTAGGAGGGAGTGCCTAGCAAGGAGGGAGTGGAATCAAATACGCATTCAAACTATTGAAAGAGAGAAATTATGAGCCAAGAATAACATGTCCGGCAAAGATATCCTGGAGATATGAAGGAGGAATAAAGACCTTTCCAGACATACAGAAGCTGAGGGAATTTTCTAACACATGACCTGCACTACAAGAAATACTGAAGGAGGCTACGCGACCTGAAACAAAAAGCAAAAGAATACAAAACCATGACTAGTATTATGAACAGACAGAAGAGGAAATGGCAACCCTTACACCAAATAGTACACTGTACACTTAAACAGGGTAAAGAAAGGGGGAAAAAAAGCTCTTAAAAAAGGAAAAAGACAACTTGCTACTGCAGCGCAGAAATCAACTCAAAGCATACATAGGGATAATTTGTGATGACAAAAACATAAAAGGTGAGAGAGTAAAGGTCTGAACCAGCACAAGGGAATAGAGAAAGTAAGCATATTGAAGAAAATGGAATACTCAAATATGAAACTTTCTTTTACATACACTGAAGAATAACCACTCAAAAAAATTCAGAAATGAAATATATAACATAAAAAAGAAGAAATAGAGGGGAAAATCATAGAATATCACCACAGTGAAATATCAGAAATCAACAAAATGGCAAAGACACAGTGGAGACACCATCCTACCAGAAAACCAGGCATAGAATGACAGAAAATTCTCATATGACAATAATCGCCCTAAATGTAAATGGAATGACTTCACCAATAAAAAGGCACAGCGTAGCAGACAGGATCAACAAAACTAAATTCAACCATATGCTGCCTCCAAGAGACACAGCTCAGCTACAGGAACAAGTATAGACTCAAAGTGACACTCCAAGCAAATGGTATCCAGAGAAAAGTAGGTGTATTCATACTGACATCAGATGAAGCACACTTCAGGGTAAAAAAAGGTAACAAGAGACAAAGTTGGACATTCCATAACTATTCAACAAGAAGACGGAACAGTCATCAATATTTATGACCCCAAGCAGGGAGCACCAGAATATACAAAGCAACTACTAACAGAACTAAAGGGAGGAATTGACCAAAACACAATTATAGTAGAGGACCTAAAGACATTATTGACAGCTATGGATACATCATCCAAACAGAAAATAAATAATGAAATATCAGTCCTAAATGACACATTAGATGAAACAGACATAATTAACATTTATAGAGCACTTCATCCTAAAACATCAGACTGTACAGTTTTTTTAGTGTGCATGGAACATTCACAAGGATAGACCATATATTTGGACATAAAACTAGCCTCAGCAAATTTAAGAAGACTGAAATCATCCCAAGCATATTCTCTGATCACAAAGCTTTGAAATTGGATATCAACTGCAAAAACCAGGAAAAAAACACAAATATGTGGAGATTAAACAACATACTCTTAAAGAACGATTGGGTCAAAGAAGAAATAAGAGGAGAGATCAAAATATACATAGAAACAAATGAGAATGAAAATACATCCTACCAAAATTTTTGAGATGAAGCAAAGCAGTTTTAAGAGGGAAATTTATACAATTACAGGTCTATCTCAAGAATGAAGAAAAATCCCAGATAAATAACCTCACGTTACACCTTAAAGAACTAGAAAAAGAAGAACAAATGAAACCCAAAGTCAGCAGAAGGAAGAAAATAATAAAAATCAGACCAGAACTAAATGAAATAGAGAACAAAAAGACAACAGAAAAAAATTATGTAAGAAAGAACTGGTTCTTTAAAGAGATTAATAAAATTGACAAACCCTTGGCTAGACTCACTAAAATAGAAAAAGAAAAGACACTAATGAACAAAATTAGAAATGAAAGAGGGGAAGTTACCATGGATGCCACAGAAATACAAAGGATCATCCAAGAATACTATGAAGGATCATATGCCACCAAATTCAATAACCTAGAAGAAATGGACAAGTTCTTAGAAACATATAGCCTTCCTAGGCTGAACCATGAAGAAGTGGAAAATCTAAATAGACCTATCAACAGTAAGGAAATTGAATCAGTCATCCGAAAAATTCTCAAAGCAAAAGTCTGGTACCAGATGGCTTCACTAGTGAATTCTACCAAACATTCAAAGAGGATCTAATACCAATCCTACTCAAACTCTTCCAAAAAATTGAAGAAGAGACAGTACTCCCTAGCTCATTTTATGAGACTAACATTACTCTGATACCCAAACCTGGTAAGGATAACACAAAAAAAGAATATTACAAATCAAACTCTCTGATTAATACAGATGTAAAAATCCTAAACAAAATTCTAGTAAATCAAACACAACAGTGCATTAAAAAGATCATACATCACAACCAAGTGGTGTTCATCCCATGGGCACAAGGATGGCTCAAAATATGGAAATCAACCAATGTGATACACCACATAAACAAAATAAAGGACAAAAATCATATGACTGTATCAATAGATGCAGAAAAATCATCTGACAAAATACAACATCCATTTATGATTAAAACACTTAATAAAATGGGTATAAAAGGAAAATACCTTAACATGACAAACCCTTAGTTAATATCATAATTAACAGAGAAAAGCTGAAGTCCTTTGTTCTATGTTCAGGAATACAAAAGGGCTGTACCCTATCACCTCTGCTTTTCAACATAATATTGGAAGTCCTAGCCAGAGCAATCAGCAAAAGGAAGAAATGAAAGGCATACAAATTGGGAATGAAGAAGTTAAACTGTCACTTTTTGCAGATGACATGATGCTATATATAGAAATCCCTAAACACTCCACCAAAAAGGTGTTAGATACAATAAACGAATACAGTAAAGTTGCCAGCTGTAAAAGTTGATGTACAAAAGTCCATTGCAGTCCGATAAACTAACAATGAATTCTCAGAAAAAAAATAAAACAAACAAACAAAAATTACTTTTGCAATTACAACAAAAAAGAATAAAATACCTATGAATAAACTTAACCAAAGATGTGAAAGACTTATATACAAAAAACTATAAGACATTTTTAAAAGAAACTGAAGAAGACACAAAGAAATGGAAAGACATTTCATGTTCATGGATTGGAAGAATCAACATAGTTAAAATCGCCATATTACCCAAAGCAATATATAGATTTAATGCAATCCCCATCAAATTCCCAATGGCATTTTTTTAAAGAAATAGAATAAAAAAATCATCAGAGTTGTATGGAACCACAAAAGACCCCGAATAGCCAAAGAAACTCTAAGAAAAAAGAACAGTGCTAGAGGGATCACACTCCCTGACTTCGGCCTGTACTACAGGGCAATTATAATCAAAATAGTATGGTTCTGGCAGAAAAAAACAGACACACAGACCAATGGAATAGAATGAGAACCCAGAAATAAACTGACAAAAATATGGACAGATAATTTTTGACAAAGAAGCAAAAAACATACCATCAAGAAAGGAAAGCCTCTTCAATAAATGGTGCTGGGAGAATTGAAAAGCCACGATAACAAAAGAATGAAACTAGACTGCTATCTGTCGCCAAGTACAAAAATTAACTCAAAATGGATCAAAGACCTAAACATAAGACCTGAAACAATAAACTCCATAGAAGGAAACATAGGTACTCAATTGCATTGAAAGAAACATAGGTACTAAACTTATGGACGTTGAGTTCAAAGAACATTTTATGAATTTGACCTCAAAGGCAAGGGAAGTAAAAGCTAAAAGAAATCAATGGGACTATATCAAACTAAAAAGCTTCTACACAGCAAAAGAGACCATCGACAAAATAAAGAGGCAAATGACTGAATGGAAGAACATTTCTGCAAACAATGCCTCCATTGTGGGGCTATATCCAAAATACATAAGGAACGCATACAACTCAACAACAAAAAAACAAACCATCCAATTAAAAAAAATAGGCAGAGGACCTGAATAGACATTTCTCCAAAGAACATACAAATGGCCAAAAGATGTATGAAAAAATGTTCCATTAATCATCAGAGAAGTGCAAATAAAAACTACAATGAGATATCACCTCATACCAGTTAGAATGGCTATCATCAACAAGACAAATAGTAACAAGTGTTGGAGAGGCTGTGGAGAAAAAGGAACCCTCATACGCTGTTGGTGGGAATGCAGATTGGTGCAGCCACTATGGAAGGCAGTGTGGAGGTGCCTCAAAAAATTAAGAATAGAATTACCATATGACCCAGCAATCCCTCTCCTGGGTATCTACCCAAAAAATCTGAAAACATTTTTCCATAAAGCTATGTGTGCTCCAGTGTTCATTGCAGCTTTATTTATGGTGGCCAAGACATGGAAACAAACAAAGTGTCCTTGGATAGATGATTGGATAAAGTAGTTGTGGTATATATACAAGATGGAATACTCTTCTGCCATAAGAAAAGATGAAATGGTATCATTTGAGACAACATGTATGGATCTTGAGATTATTATGCTGAGTGAAATAAGTCAGACAGAAAAAGTCGAGAACCATATGATTTCACTGATATGTGGTATACAAAACTGAAAAAAACAAACGAACAAGACAGACAAACGAAGAAACAAAAATTCATAGACACAGACAATAGTTTAGTGGTTAGCAGAGGGTAAGGGGGCAGAAGAGTGGTAAATGAGGGTAAAGGGGATCAAATATATGGTGATGGAAGGAGAACTGACTCCGGGTGGTGAACACACAATGGGATTTATAGATGATGTAATACAGAATTGTATACTTGAAATCTATGTAACTTTACTAACAATTGTCACTCCAATAAACTTGAATTAAAAAAAAGTATACAATAAAATGTTTTCAAATACACAAAAAATAAAATAATAAAATAAAATAAAATAAAATAAAATGTAGTAGCTGATTCTGACCAAGTTTAGTAAATACTGTATTTAGAGATCTAACTCTTTTTTTTTCCCCTAGACATCTATAGTTTAAGGTAATTTTTTAAAAACTTTTTTGTTTAGAATTATTTTAATGCTAGACTTCATAAAAGTATGTGGGATACTAATTTTTTATAAAAAATGTTAACAACTATATATGAAAGCAAATATATTATTCTAACATGTTAGGCTACTTGCTATTATGCTTTGCTCCAAAATTGGCCTTTTTTCCCCCATTAATCTGGAAGTGATCCATTATACTGCTATATCATCTTAACTAAAATTTGTACCAATATAATTTAGTTTCAACATTTTTCCATAGTTTTACTTCCCTTTCTCTTTCTGTGTGTGTGTGTGTGTGTGTGTGTGTGTGTGTGTGTGTGTGTGTGGACACACATCCTTCAATTCTTGCCTCTTCCAGGACTTTGTGTCACTGCCCATTATTTTAATCCTCCTCTCTCTCTTTCTCTTTCTTCTGGTTAATTGATTCCTATTCTTCAAACTTCAGTGTGTTGCATTTGTTGCCTCTATTCCTCATTAAAATCCATTCACGATATTTATTGCATACTTTTTGTGTCAGACATCTACTAAGTATGGGCACAAACATGAGTTAGACTGTAATTTCTGCCAATAAGAAGTTTACAGTTTAGATAATTTTAATGGCTTTATCTCACTGAGTATTTTTGTACTTATCTGTTATAAATTATCCAGAATAGCACTTCACAATATTCTTATTTCAAAGTACAAGAGATTAAGTGGACACCGATGTAAGATTCATTTTAGCAATAGTTCTATATCATTAAGCCACTTTCTCTGGTCTTCATGATGAAAGTCGCGAAATTTAGGGAAGATTCTTTTTTACATGGTTCAGTCAAGCAGAAAGGTCTCAACTGCACTGTTAATCAGAATGAGTGGAAATAACCAGTGTTAAAGAAATTATCCATTGGAGATAAATAAATAAATTATCCATTGGTGCCATCTGATAAATTAGCTCTTCCCCAACTTCAAATACTACTCTAAAAGGTGTATTTCTTTCAAACATTTTATTTCAGAGAATATTTATTGATTTCTGCAGTATCAGATTATAGACAAGGTAATAAAAGATATTACTAAGAGTTGGGATTAGTGGGACCCAAAACAGTCTATTTTCTTCCATCAGCCTATCTTTACTTTATCAAAAGCATAGGCCTATGGCACATATTGAAGAAATGGCCACAGATCTTTGCTGCACACTGTGCCAGCAAATTGACTTTTTACTAAATTGACCATTACTGAATTCACCCAGAATTCTCTCTCAGAAATCATTTACCCTCAAAAATTTATGAATTAGCATTCAAGCCAAAGGGCTTGGTGCCCTCTTCAATTGGACGGAAGGAAGGAAAGGAGGAAGGAAGGAAGGAAGGAAGGAAGGAAGGAAGGAAGGAAGGAAGGAAGGAAGGAAGGAAGGAAGGAAGGAAGGAAGGAAGGAAGGAAGGAAAGAAGGAAAGAAGAAAGCAAGGAAGGGGCCATTGAACAAAATCCACTGCTGCCAGTCTTTGTTGAGATTATAGTTTCCCCAAAAAAATACAGACACATCCTTCTATTCAGGAACTGAGCTAAACTGCCAGCAGGCTCTGCAACTGATTCATTCTCATGCTCAAAGTTGCTGCAATAATATTAGAAGCCATTTAAGAACTATTTTGTATAGGTGCCATAAGATTCAAATTGATACAAGCAAAAAAATACTATTTAAGGAGAAGGGACTACAGAGGGAGAGAAAGAGAATGAACAACAGTAAAATTATTCTACCCAATGAAATGAGTCTGAAAACCTACATTCCAAAATACATCAATAAATCTAGTCTTAAGAAACGTAACTACCAAAATCAATGATCAAAACATGGATTCTTTCCAGATGATGCAATTTAATTGAATTATCTGACAAAGATGTTCAAATGATGAATGGGACATAACTTCTAACACGAAATAAACAAGACATTTTGAAATCAAATAGACAAATGTAAAATTAAAACAAGTGATTATCGATTTTAAAAGAATTATAGTTTTGTAAGAAATTAAAATGAACAAAGTAACAAAATTTTCCCTGGACTCTTCTGCCGAGAGACTGAGAACCCCAATTTTGGTTTTCTTTTTCATGATAGTTTTGGCTACTTGGCATCCCTTGAGATTCTACATCAATTTTAGGATAGCTTTTTCTATTTTTCTCTGAGTATATAATAATTTTAAGCACTAAAGATATGTTAGTGATTAGTGATTTCCACTTCTATCTCTCAAATATTATGTTCTAATATTAGGTCAGTTCTCCTTTGGAGGACAAAATAAGCTTAGATGATAATTCAGTCTTAATATTCCATGATAAGCAGCTATGGAAAGCATTTATGAGAATTATTTTAGCTTTATAATGAAAGTCTGACTCACTACTTAAAAAAATATCTTATTAATATAATCTCTGATTGTTTTATAAAGGTTGGTAAACTTTTCCCATAAAAGGCCAGTTAGTAAATATTTTCACCTTTGCAGGCCATCTGGCCTCTCTTGCAACAACTCAATTCTGCCCTTGTAATGCGAAGCAGCCATGGACAAAATTAAAAGAATGGGCATGGCTATGCTCCAATAAAAGTTTAATTATGGGCCGTGAAACTTGAATTTCATATAATTTTCCCTTGTCATAAAATATTCTTTTTCTTTTTCATTCCTTCAACTATTTATAATTATAACAAACATTCTTATCCTGCAGGACCAAAAATAGATGACAGCTGCACTTGACACATAGGCCTTAGTTGGCTGATCCCTCTTCCTTTCATTGACATCCAATGTTAAAAGAAAGAGAAAGCACTAATGTTACTATGTATGTAATATGTAACATGTATGGCCTAAAATTCTAATGATGTCATTCTTGAGAAGAGCTCTGTACATACAAAGATGATTTTATCTCTGTACTCCTAGTCCTATTCTTTTAATTGTTTTAATTTACAACATTCTATTAGAGATTATTGAACTTTATTTTGTCATATTATTTTGGATAATTTTTTTAAAAATTATAACTTAACTCATAAAGTTTCCTTACTTTTAAATGTCAAAGTCTATTTTAAATCTAATTGAATAATTTAAATATTTTTAGATTGTCTTATTTTACCCTGTTGATCTTTAATGTTTCACTTCCTGAACCAGAGTTTTATATTCTGATAATTATCTGCCTTGTTTCACAACCCAAAACAGTCCTGGCATAGACGGAAGTAGAAAACTTGAAACAAAGTTTCATAAGATTCTGCCCCGTATGCAATGATCTTTCTGAAAAAGTTTCATTAAGTATTTTGCATTGGTATGCGTGTATCTATGTGGTGTTCGTTATATATGGTGGTTGTATTTTACATGGAAATTGATATCTCTCTAAAAGCATTTTAAATGTAGCCATGATTTTCCCTCTGTAATTTTCCTTATGTAGAATTTTTGCTTTTCCATAGTCAGTGAAAGTATATTTTGTTATTCATTTCATTTTGCATTTATATTACAGATTTAACATTTACATGGGTACATGCAAAGATTCATTAGCCCTCTATAAACATCAAATGAAATCATATTAAAAATTAAGAGATACATAGCAGGTATTACAAGTTGATTAGTGTTGACAGGTTAGCATTTATTTTATTAACTATACTTATAAAAACAGAGTTCTGTTAACTCTAAAAAAGCTACAGAAAAGTTAAATATAAACCATTATACTGACTTCATTTTTATATCAATCATCTCTCTTCCTCTTTGATTTCCTGAATGTTTCAATAATTTCTAAAAAGAGAAACTAAAAGAAGTTGCAATAACTCAGTGTAAGTTATATCTAAGGTAATATAAATTTCCCAATATTTCCAATAAAACTAGATATATCATTGGCAAAGTGTCCATAGACATGCAGGAGTCCTCAAATCCTTTTCAAGAGTTCATGAGATCAAAAGTATTTTCCTAAAAATACTAAGGTGCTTGACTTTTCTTTCTTTCTTTTTTTTAGCATTGGCACAGATACGAAAAACCAACGACGGGTAAAACTACTGTCCTTTTAGCATGGATCACTACCGTGGCAGCAAACTGTGCTGGTAGTCTTTGTGTTGCTCACTTTCATAAACCAAAAACTAAAAAAATAAAATAAAAATAAATTTAAAAAAATGCCAGTTTTATTTAAGAATGACCTTGAGAAAGCAATAAAAATATGTTTTATTACATCTTAATTCATCTCTTTTTTGTTCTTGTTCTTTGTATAAAAATAAGAAGTACAAATAAAGCCATGCAAAGCACATCAGTGCCTATGGATGTTCTTGTTTGTCATGGGCACGGTGTGCTGAGGTTGACTTACACTAGTTCATAAGAGCAGACTGTCCACGTATCTTGCTTACTCTATGTTCACAAACATAGAGTCACTTGAAATAGCACATGATAGGAGAATTTATACCACAGAAACTGGCAAACACCACAAAACACAGCCATTATTATGGCTTTAATTAAAAAAGAAAACCAATTGTTAGCAAGGATTGAACAACTGAAACACTCATACTGTTCTGGTTGAATATGCAAGTAAAATAGTACAACCACTTGGCACACAGTTTGGCAGTTTTTTATATAGGTCTTATAAAGGACTTAGGAATTCCATCTCTAGTTTTTACCCAAGAGTAATGGAAACAAACTGTCATAGAAAGACTTGCTCAAGAATGTTTATACCAACTTTGTTCATGATGGTTAAAAAATTGAAAAACTACATTTGTCTATCATTAAAATTATACTGTGCTATACTCATGTAGTTATTAATACTGCTCAGCAATAAAATAAAATCCATAATTGATAGACTTAACCAAATAGGTAAATTTTGAAAGTACTATGGTGAGTATATAATGTATGACTATATGAATTTCAAAAATAAGCAAAACTAAACTACAATGATATAAATAGAGTAGTGGATGCCTGTAGGTGAGAGGACAACTACCTTGAATCAGAGTGTCCTACTATTACATATTTTATTTGTAAATATTTTCATGAGATTTCACTTAAAAGAAGCTTTCACAACTAATAGAATTTTGAAAACCATGAGAATAACATGGAATCAAAATGTTGGGAATAGTGATGTGACACAAATAGAGTCAAGGTCAGAATAGTAAAGATTTTATCATTAGCGGCATATATTGCATTGTATCCCTCAATCTACAAAGAATTGCATTTCCTAAGTATGCTGGATAATTGAGCTATTGTACATTAAAAATAAAATGTAATCCCCCGCCCCCGCAGGAAAAGCCAGGAAGAAAAGATAATTGATTTTATTCATTTAGCATATATAAGAATAATTAATTATGTATAAGGGCTGATAATATAAAATGAGATTTAAAAAAGACATACAGCCACTTACACCTTCTTTTATTTCAGCATCATTCCAGTAACCATTTTACTGAGCAACACACTTGATTAGAATGGCAAAAATACAATTCCAGGGTACACTGGATGGCGTTAGAATGTGTTTTATCTACTTGATATTTTTAAAAGATACTAATGTATCAAAAGCAATACCAGAGAGTGCACTTTGGAAATACTGTAGTATGATTTAATGTTCTTTTATGTGATAACATTCAAAATATAGTTCATTTTACAACTACATTGTATACCTAGCTAAACTTGACATAGATTGTTAACTTTATTTATTTTTTGTAAGGTTATTTTGCCTTAAATTTAGATGCTATTTTTTTCTGCAGTTCCTTTTGCTTCATGCTTTAATGAAAGCCATGCATCACTGCATTAAGTGAAGTAAAGCAATGGATAAAAGAGAGCATTGCTATTAACCTCTAACATTAGTGTGTAGGGGGGCAGAGACAAGCTTAATAACTCGGGGAATAAAATATCCACAGTGTAATTACCTAAGCCTGCTTTACCT
This sequence comes from Rhinolophus ferrumequinum, assembly GCF_004115265.2. Lineage (NCBI taxonomy): Eukaryota > Metazoa > Chordata > Mammalia > Chiroptera > Rhinolophidae > Rhinolophus > Rhinolophus ferrumequinum. The sequence continues at coordinate 55,981,360 of NC_046290.1, read as the reverse complement.
TGGCACATTAACATAAGGTGATAAACTTGAGTCTATTTTCAAAGAGAAATGAAATCATCACCAATAATCAATAGTATCCTTTTTATAGCTTTGAAATGATTGGTTCTTTAAAATGGGGTCATCATCTGATGTTTAATTTTTGTAAAATGATGCAGTGTTTCATTTTATTGCTATATAAGGCATATTTAGAGGTCTGCCCAACATAACATGAAATTTGGAATATGAAAACTTAAATTAAGCATTTAGTATTTGAAAAAGTCTGCTTTGCATTTAAGTCTATCTCATGCCAAACATTACTTCGTTTTATTATGAATTTTATATGATATTTACATGTTATATGAAGGTCAGGAATAAAATGCTTATTTCCTAGATTCCATATAAAAGATGATATGCCAGAATCTAATTTTAATTGTTTAGTACATCCCAGATTTTTGTAAGCATAAAAAGTGTTTTGTGACAGAATTAATTTTGCTGAGAAATTTGTTTTCGCTCTTTCCCCCCTGAATTAGTTTGATTGTTTATGTCTACTTTGTTCATATAGTTTTAAGTATCTCTGTACAGAATTAAAATATTTTTGAGGTATACATGACTTCAAGTAATGTAAAAATTTCACCCACTGCCACTAAGGTTTAATTTTAATAATGACAGCTGAATTTGACTCTATAGGAATACTGGAAGCCTCCAAGAAAAACATTTAAGAAATCCAAAATATATTTTTTATATCTCCAAATACATTTTGAAATGAATATTTTCAAAAATCATTTAGGAAAGCAGAGGGTGTAACCTTAAATGAAATTAAGCAGTGGACTTCAAAACTTATGACGTAAATTTGAATTCATAAAGAAATCTTTATTGGGCTCCTCCAATGGAAGCATATCCCTGAAGCTAGAGAGATAAAAATGTATATTTTTGAGTCATGAAGATGTTGCCAATTAACTGCTGTATTCTTAAGAGTTAAAAAAAAAAAGCTTCATCAAAACATTTTCATTTATAAACACATTTTTTATTGTTTTAGGATTTATTATTATTATTATTATTATTTACTATTTAATGGAACATCAAATTAAAAAAAAATGATGAAAAATGTTTCCCAGTTAGTTATACATCCACACAGTCATTCTAGTAGTCTTTAAGTTTCCAACAACTTGTTATGTTCTGCCCATTCACAGGACCTGTCAAACAAGTTTAAGGAACAATTTGACACAAGTATAAGTCAATGTGATAAAACGTGTTCTTGATGGAAATAAGGATGGACCTTAATAAAACTTATAATAAAGTGTAGAAAAAAACATTTTAGGTATTTTCTTTTAGGAAGACAATGAGATTTAATATAAAGAGGAGGGGATTCCCCATGGCTAGAAATTAATGTACAAGCGCATTAAATAAATCTTATAAAGAGCAAGCATATCTAAGGCCAAAGGAACTGTAATAAAATAAAATCTATCACAGAAACATTGCTGACCTCCATGCCCATTAGCTTTGCTCACCCACGAGGGAACTGACTATTATGAAAGCTGTTAGATTTAAGCGCAAGGTGTATTGAAAAATAAGCTTTAGCCATTTTATATTACTATGGCCCAAAGGTAAAGGCATGTTTCAAAACTGTGTTTGTCGTTTTTGAAGTATGGATGCCACAGGGAAGAGGGTATACAAAAAAAGAAAGTAAATTTTATTAGGTCAGGAATTCCACTGATAAATCAAAAGGGGGCAAAAGTCACATTGTAAAATTGTGGAAGAGTCAAGAAAAGCAAACCCCTTTCAATTTCATGCTAGAAAGGCTAAAGTACATTTCATGTGGAATTTGGCCCTGATTTGAAAAAATTCCCAAATGGCAAAGGTGTTAGGCGATTTCAATGGTGTTAAACTGCTTTGAAAATTCTATCGAAGATAGAAGGCAAATGACCTTTTCTTGTACCTATTTTTAAAAATATTGTTTATAATCTTGTTGAGCAGAGACTTATGTGGGTGGTCTTGCCATTAATTAGAAGATTAGATGAGATTTTGTGGACTAAACCTTTCTAAATTAAATGACCTCAAAATTAAAAATATTGGGTATAGACTAGCCAATCAAAAACTACAGTAAATTTTAATGAGCTGATGATAGAGCTGTTATTGGCAGTGTTTGCTCAATTAATTTAAAGGAGAATGAGACCAAATATAATCTGACTACAAACATTATCAGAAAGCATGAGTTACTAAACATGTGGCTTCATATATAGCTTTTCATAAATTTATTTGACTTTTGAAATAAAAGAAAGCATAAAGTGATCCCAACTTTAGTATTATTTTTTTGGGGTTCATTATAGTTGTTAATTTTAATGAGTATATATTATTGGCATTATCATATAATCAAAGCATTCAAGGATTGACTCCAAGAGATTGTGCAGTCTATTCTTAAAGGTATGTAGTAGTTTTGTTTTTTTCTTTTTAATTATTATTACTTTTGCCTTGTTTTTTTCTAATAAGGTCTTACATCATTATGGTTAAGAGCAGACTGTTTATTCTGCTTTAATAATGCACAGTCTCCTAAACCAATGTAAATCTAATCAGCAACTGTGTATCACCCTTCTTTAAGTAGTTGGAATAGTGGTCATCTAAGAATTTCATACTTTTTTCACTTGAATTGATTTTATATTCATATAATATACTAAAGCTATAAGCACGCATTCTTATAAATAAATTGCATTTACTATAACAGCATTTTAACACTCCATCTCTTTCGAATTTATCACGCTAAGGTAGTTTGCTTGAAAATATCTATTTAAAATAATAGGTATCTTTTTAAAACATTTTATTCCATCTATATTGAGATATTGCTAGTTTAATTTCTACATGGTGACATACTTCATTGTAATAAATCTACATGTAAAATGTTTGTGATAATTTTGAAATAGTTAAATTGTATTGTGTTCACATGGCATAGTGATGAAATACAGAAATTAATCCTGTTATATAATATAGCATAAATAATGTATATCTTCAACATTTAGAAAATGCAATGTTCTTTTCGCTATTATTTGGTGTAATATTAATCCAATTAAAATTTGAATTGAGCATCATCATTTCCATACATAAGTGTGGCCCTGAGAGAGTCTCAGAAAATTTGAGGTAGCACCAATATAGGTCATCTTTGAGATAACCTATGTTGGTGCTAAGTGTATCTCTATTGGGGAAAGTTCAGGCTCTAGCCATATACCGGTGACTTCTCCACTCTGCAAACTTTTGATCTCCCTGACGTATTTCCCATCAAGTATATACAATGGCAAAAATGATGTCTTGATAGGCACACGGTCCACCAGCTCCTTCTGCAATTTCTGTCTCAATCAATGGCAACACCATTCAGTCCGTTGCTTGGGTATAAAACCTTAAGGCGATCCTAGCCACAAGTCCTTCAGCAAATTATATTAGCGCTATCTTCAAAATATACCTGGAACTTCACTATTTTTCTCCACTCCACTTCCAACACCTACGACCATCTTCTTAAACCTGAGTATTGCAATAGCCTCATTACTTATTGTTCATGATTTTGGCCCGTTGTCTCCTCTCCCTCCCCAAAAACAGTCATAATCGTTCTCAACACAGAAGCCATAATGACAAATTCTGACAAAACCCACAGGCAACTCCTCTTCTAAAAACCTATGGCTTTCCATCTCATTCAGTGTAAAAGCCACTTTCCCTCCTACCTTAGGTAGGCAAGCCAATGTCTAATGTGCCTGTCTGCATTCATTCTCCTCATCTCCTCACTGCATCCCCATTAGCTTTTGCTTCTTAGTAATTTTAGGAATGCTCCTTTCTACCTTTCCACTTGATATTTCATTTCATGGAATGCTCTTTCCTCTGATATCCCTCACTTACTTCAGACCACCATATCCAATTTTAACCTCTCTGGCTTCTGTATCTTAGTTCCCTGCTATATTGTTTTCATTGTAATACTTAACACCATTTAACATATACTTATTTATCTTGTTGATTACCATGTCCTCTATCATGTAAGCTTTAAGGTCTCAGGAGTTTTGTCTGATTTGTCACTGCTCTTTTTCCAAAACCTGGAAATGTGTCTGGCATAAAACGAGTGCTCAATAAATATATCTGAATGGATAAATACATAAAGTCACATAAAGCCTTTAAGACGTATGCTGGCAACGAAGAAAGAAAAAGAAACCTGATGTGGGAGTATGGATTTGCTTCCCCTTAAAGGTGAATGAAAATATCTAAGAGATCTGCATTACGTTTTAGGAAGTTCGTTCTGTTTCAGGAAGTGGCGTGGTTTGAAATGTCTCCTGGTTAAGTGGACTTGTAGAAGGTTCATGTGAATTGTAGAATGAAGGAATTGGCAAAGAAAGCCACAGCTACAAAACAGAAGGCTCTTAAATAACTGCTATTGATAGTTTGGGTAACTGTTAATGTCGGCCAGCCACCTCAAACAGACCTTGGCTACCAAATCCTCCCTCTAATTCCATCACTAATCGTTCAAGGGGTCATGACCATATACCACCAGTGCCACATGTGGTGCCTGGGACACTCTGCCAGTCCAGGGATTTAGTAAACTTCAGATGAGTGCACCACAGTGTGCATATTTAATATAGGATTTATGTGTGGGGGATGAGGGAAGAGATTGACAAGCAGACATGGAACAAAGTGCTTGCTGTGTCCTGAACTTTTGTCATTCCTAACACAGGCTGCACACAGATGATCTATGGGCACGATGGCCAAAGTTCCAGCAGAGAGGCCTCTATCAGAGCCAGGTGGACATAATGCCCAAGCATACCGTGGCACAGCAAAGCTCACCCCCACACCACAAATCCCCCAGGGCTACCCGGATTTTTCTCTTATTAGTCCCATCCCTTGGTTCTTGAAGGCTCCTCTAATTTTAGTACCTCCATCAGTTCTAGACTGATTCCATATCAGAGTGGATTCCATAGTCGTGTCTGAGAGTGCCACAGTTGTGGAAGGATATTTAGGCCAGTTGGTCAAATTCGTAATGGAAAAAGAGAATGTTTCACTTCCTCTGCTCCTCATCCATCTACCAGTGCTGGGCAGGTTCACATACAGCCAACTGAAGGTTGTTGTATCGTCTTGAATATTAGAAAGATTATTTTTCTATTTCTAATAATGATGTGTTCAATAGGGATCCAGAAGTTGCCATGTTGTCATCATATGTGACCTTGGGCAGTGGGGAGACGATGGTGGCCAGAGAACACTCTGAGGCGAAGTTAGTATCCATATTCATGTCTGCCCAGATATCCTTAATATGAGCATCCACTTAACATAAAGCAGGCATGGTCTAAATGATCCTTTCATCCTCAGATACAGAACAGGGACATACAAGGAGTAGCAGTCTATGATGAAAATAGGTGGAAAATTACTATCCTTCTCACCACCTAAGATAAACAAATAAGTGAAGGAGAAGGTTACCTTTGGAGTAATAGAATGCAGTATTCATGCAAAGATTGGCTCTTCCTCTTCCTCTTGTCTTCCCCTTTCTTTTATTTTCCTACTTCCCATTTGAGGAGGAAACAACAATGAACTAACTTCCCTACTCAACGTAAAAAGTGGAAGACACCAAAGGAATAACTTTTTAAAAGTCTGGCGATGCCTGAATTGTACTCCTACCTCCACTAAGTCAGAGACTGGTTATCATAGAGACTTGAGATGGCCAGTGCACAGCCTTAATTTTTCCCTCCCATCTTCTTACTATCTGGTGTGACCAGGATACGTGCATTTCCCAGAGAAGCAGTGGATATCTAGGAAAATAGTGGAACTTGACCTGTTATTGATGTCATTTGATAATTGTAACCAAAGAAGTTGAGCCTTCTCCTCAAAGCAGTCGCAGAGTTTAGGTTTAAGAAAGAATTGATTAGAACATCCAGAAGCTCAAAAGCCCTCTGTAGTATCCAACAGGTTTTTCTCTCTCTCTCTCTCTTCCTCCCTCCCTTTCTCTCTCTCTTTCTCTCTCTCTCTTTATATATATTCCAAAATGTTAGTTGGGAAAGTATCCAAATATGATATATTTAGTAGCATAAAGTCACCCAAGGCTTTATTTGATGATTAAATAGCATATTTTGCTGCTATCATAACAAAAAAAATGCATGTCAAATAGCAAATCCATTAGGTTCTTATTGGTAATTCCATTGAGAATATAACTCTAATAATATTAAATTTGAACTAAAATATCTCTCTTTAGAGTTTATCAGTGAGTAAAATGTTTTTGATTTGCTAATGTGTTAGAATTTCATATTCAAAAGTGCAATCATTGCCAATAATATTTTTACTTTGAAAACAAAAGAGTGACCTTCACAAAAGTATGATGAGCAAAGGTATAACTTACAAATGTAAATTTGGCCTGTCTATGACAGATACATTATCATTTGCTTAGCATTTCTATCCTGTGTATTTTCAAAAAATAAGAGGTGCACATGCGTTTATAAGCACACAGGCCCAGGTCTAGTTCTCTGGCCAAATACAATCTGATCTGCAAAACACAGGATTGTATTTGGAGACAAATGTCCTGTTTCTTGAGTTGGCAGACTACATATTTAAGGAAAGCCTCAATGTTGATCACATTTATCAGAATATGTTAATTTAGTGTTATTTTTCATTATTTTGTAAATAGTTATACTTTAACTTTCTTGAATGTCTTTATTTCAGATTATTCTTTGTAGAATAAATCTTTAAACATCCATGGGAGAGACTAACACAAAATATTTTTCATTCATAGCAAAATGATCTCATGAATATGTATTTGCTCACACTAATAGAGCCAAAAATTAGTTTTAAATTTTTAATGTGCAAAAAAAAGTGTAATGCAGACAGATGACTACCACCAAAAACTTACTGATTTCTGATGGATTAACTGATTTTAAAATACTGATATATTAAATAATATCACCCTACCATCATTCTTTTTGGGTACTTATGTGGTTTCTGCTTTTTTACTATGATGCAATGACCATCCATTTACATAAATCTTTATTCATTTTCTTTTGAAGTATTTTTAAAAGTGAAAATAAGGAGGCAAAGTCCTTTTAATTTTTTCAAGGCTTCTGATTTATAATAGCTAATCGCCTTCCTGAAAAATTATAATTTACAGTATCACCAGTAGCACAGACAATCACCTTTCTGTATTGAACAATGCTATTTTTTAGTATTGAGAATTAGATAGGCATAAAATTAGATCTCATTCCTATTATAATTTGCAGGTCTTTGCTTATTAGGTTGAATTCATATATATTTTCTTCATTTGCATTTCTTTGTGAAATTATCTCTTCATATTTCTGTCAAAGCATTTGTATTTTTGTCATGTTTAATAAATATGACAAAAATTTGTTAAATTTTTGTTTAAAAATTTAAACAAAATTTTCCAAGTTGACCTTTTGCAATTATCTTATTATTGAGTTTTTAATATACAAACATATTTCTACTTGATTAAATTAAAAAATTATTTTCTTTGTGACTGATTTCACTATTCTGTTTTTGTTTGCTTATTTAGACAATCCTTCTTTTGACTGTGTACCCACATAAAATGTAAAAGAAAAAACTGATTCTTGACTATTCTCCAAATACCTAGAACTTGAAATTTCCTGCCCAAATGGCAGCTACATTTCTTGTAAAGTATGAACTGCAAATCTTGAACTGTAGTTAAAGTCTGAGTCCAAAGGCTTGAGAATCAGGAGAACTGATGGTGTAAGGCTCACTCAGAGGGCAGGAGGAGACCGATGTTGTAGATCAAGCTTTAAGGCAGAAAGAGCAAACTTTCCCATCCTTTGCCTTTTTATTCCATTCAGGCTCTCAACAGATTGGATGATGCCAACCCACGTTGGGGAGGGCAATCTCCTCTACTCAGTCTACTGATTAAAATGGAAGTACTCTCACAGAAACACTCAGGAACAGTGTTTAGCCAAGGATCTACTAACTTTGTGATCCAGTCAACTTGACACAAAAAATTAACCACTGCACCACTGGATAGTGTGCAAATAATTCACATGACTCATGTAGCTTACTGGAAATAGAAACAAAAATGGTGTAGAAAATTATAATGTCACAAATTACTATGCCACCAGCACCATAATGGAAAGAGACCAGGACATCAGATTTATCTTACTGTAATTATTGTCTTCATTAACAAAACACATTTAAAAGCCAAAATATATGTCAAAAACATCCTTTTAAAATTGCACTGTGTTCCCGTGATTTTTAATGTTCAAATATGTCTGCATTTTGTAAATATCCCCTTTATATAGTATATGTTAAATATTCTCTTATATATGTTAAGAAAATAAAGTGCCATAACATTATGTAACCATCCAGGTTACTTAAGTTAAAAATTCTATGATGTAAAGAAATAGGAACTTGGGCCCGACTTTCTCACATTACCTGACTGTTAACAGTTTTTATTTTCATATATAAGATTAAGTGTGGTATGATTAAATTTAATCTTGGAATGAACAGCTCTCTTCCTAATCACATGAATAATGTTTATAAAACTTTAAAACTTTTTAATTTCTAAAGAACTAAAGTATAGAGAAATTGTATTCTTTAAAATATGTTTAGAGAAATTAAAGTATACACTGTCTAATTAAGTACATGTCCGTAAATTATTCAGACTGTCTTTTTAAAGGACATTGATGTATAAAACTTAACCTTCCACCACCCCATCAACAGCCTATGAGTAGTAGCCATTATTTTAAAACTAAATTTTCCTTTATATTCTTACTATAATGTCTTGTATGCATTACACTTTGAGGAATCCATTAATCCTGGAAAACTTACTATTCTTTTCTGGTAATTTGGGCATTTGTGTTCACATTTGCATATCTGAACTAATTATTTTCCAATGTCAACAAAAGATAGTTGAATGTATTAATTATTGTATAAATAATTCAGCATTATTAAATCAAATAAAATATCACTTGCTGGAAAGGTTGAACTGGTTGTAGTTTATCAAGGATGTATCCTGTGTTGTTAATGATTTAAAAAATACCGTCAAGTCAGCCTGGGAGTTTTCTATCTATAACAACTCAAAATAGTGCCTATGTCAAACTTTTTTTTTTCATTATTTACAAAGAATATTCTGATGCGCAATAAAAAATACTTAAGTGTTTACAATCTTCAAGAATGTGGCATTTTATAGAGAATCTCTTAAGAATGAGATATAATGTCTGAAGCAGTTGTTGGAAGGATCACACTGATTAATTCTAACTATGCTGTCTGCTTGCACGTGATAGCTGGCTATTGTGTAGACAGCTAGTACAAATGATGAGGGGAAAGAGCCAAGCTTCTAACAGTTCTGTAAGTAACTCAGAACATATTAGAACATATCTCTCTGCTGTACAGATGTTTAATGGTGATGTCAACTCTGCATCTGAGAAAGTAAATGATGTGTAGAAAGGTTTGTTTGTAACAATAGTTACAAGTTTTCATTATCTGCGGGGGGGAAGGGAAGCTGTAGTCAAATAATTCTTTGATTTTATTGCAATAGTATAAACAGACGTATGTTTTGAGGTTTTCTGTATTTTATCCAACTAATTTGGAGACTAAGACATTGAGCTGGTCCCAGATTATCATATTTGATCACCGTAAATCACCACCAATTTTACTCTATTGTATTACATTGGAGAGTGAAAAACTATGCCACCTCAAAACATACTATTTTGACATAAGAATTATTTTGCTCCAAAGACACTTAGAAAACAGCAGATGCAGGAGGGGCATTCTAAATTCCTCTTTCCTTCCTGAAAACAGGAGATAAAAACTCCGATGTGAAAGAGTCCCCACTCCTCTACAACTTGAGAAAAGAAACGAGGAGTCAAAGCAGAGAGAATTAAAATTCTGTACAAATAGACTTTGTTAAAATAATTCTTATCTTCCTTTAACTTCCTCATATATTTTGCTTTTCCACAATTGCCTCTCTTTTTTCAACCTTATATAAAAGTATTTAGGTTCTGTCACTTCTTTGGGACTTTACTTCCTTATGAAGGCTCCTGTGTTACATAATAAATTTGTATGCTTTCCTACTGTTAATCTGTCTTATGTCAATTCAATTTTCAGTCCCAGCTGAAAAACTCTTTAGTGGGTTAAAGCAAAATTTTGCCTCCTCTACATTATTAGTGAAAATGATATTTAGTATATTTTGTTCTAAATCTACTTAGAATTTAAAAGAACAAAACAGCATAACAAATCAAGTTCATCACAAATTTAAGGATTTCCAGTCAATATGGTGGAGTAGGTGAATGCTGTGCTTACATCTTCTCACAGCCACATTAAAATTACAGCTAAACTACAGAACAATGATAATTGAGAATCACCTGAAATCTAGATGAACCAAAGCCCAACAGCTGTGAACATACAGAAGAAGCCATCTTGAGATTAGTATGCAGGGCAAGACATAGAATGGGCTGGATCCACACCTGCATGTGACCCTTAAAAATTGGAAGGTATATATTGGCTGCAGAGGTTCCCTCTGAAGGGCGAGGGGTCTCAACCCCACCTCAGGCTCCCAGCCCAGCGTTTACTTACCAGGGAGAGAAGTCCCCATAACTTCTGATTGTGGAAACCAGTGGAGATTATAGCTAAGTGAGACGAAGGGTAGCTGCAATCCCAGGCGCCCCTGTTAAAGTGCCCATGCATGAACTTACTCGCTGATGGACTCACTTGTTTTGAGCTGCAGTGCTGGGGAACCAGCTCAAAAGGTGCCAGGGACATACGGAGGAATTGAATTATCTGGCTTCAGAGTGACGGCTGGAGGGGCAGCTTCTTCCCGGAGAGAGGAGCTGGCTGAAGCCATTGTTTCTTTGTTGAACCCTCTCCCTTCCTGGTGTGCAGACACAGGTGGCCACCATCTCTGATTCTCCATCAACCTGGCTAACACCATTCATCTACCCCGTCCTGACGATTCTGAGACCCCACATCATCCAACTTTTGGGAACACTCAAGCCACTTCTTTGTGGTTTTTTTGTACAAATGGCCTGACTTGGCTCATGCTGCAGACTTTCCTTAAATCTCTCAAATGCTCACAAAACCCAAACAAGCAGTGTCTGCCTTCGGCATGTCTGTCTCTCTGGCTGAGCAGCCCTAAGCCCGGCACTAGCAAGAGCTGGTGTTGGTTGGAGACTGGCCCTCTTAGGGCACCTCTAAGCACAGTGTGGGTAGTGGCCATCTGCAGATTGCTTTGTCGTGCATTACAGGTGGCCCTGGGCAGGGCACAGGCTGCAGTTGATCTTGACCTGGTGTGGGTACCTTCCTAAGAGGCCCCAGGGCTCACAGGTCCAGTGGCCAGCTTCAGACCAAGATGGAATATCACTGGGCTGCCTCCAAGGACAACACAGCCAAAAGGCAGATTGGGTAGGAACCAGAGCCTTACTAAAGCAAATCCTGCTCTGTAGGGTCAGCCCCTGAACCAAAACTTCTCCACTTTAGTCACAGCCAGTTGTTACAACCAATCAGTCTGAGGGTCAGTCCCTCCCATTGAAATCCACATAGCAAGAAAGGCTAACTGTAATACGAAGGCACACACAACCCACACAGGGGACATACTTAAAGCAACCAGTTCTGGCAACCAGGGAGGCTGCACCACTGGGTCCCAAAGAACACGTACTGCATAAGGCCACTCTACTAAGACACATAGACATAGTGGCCCTACCTAATACTTAAAACAACCACAGAGAGGCAGCCAAAATGTGGAGACAAAGGAATATGTCCTAAATTAAAGAACAGAACAAAACTTCAGAAAAAGAGATAAACAAAATGGAGGCAAGCAATCTACCAGATGCAGAGTTCAAAATATTATGAGGACATTCAATGATCTCAGTGAGAACTTCAACAAAGAGATAGGAAACATAAAAATGGAGATAGAAAATATAAAGGAAGAACCAGTCAGAAATAAGGAATACGATAACTGAAATGAAGACTACATTAGAAGTAATCAATAGTAGACTGGATGAAACAGAGGATCGAAGAGACAATTTAGAAGATAAGCTAGCAGAAAACACGTGATCAGCACAACACAAAGAAAAAAAGAATCCAAAAAAGTGATGGCAGTTTAAGGGACCTGTGTGACAACGTCATGTGTATCAACATTTACATCATAACTGTACCAGAAGGAGAAGAGAGAGGGCAAGGAATTAAAAACTTATTTGAAGGAGTAATGACAGAAAAATTCTTTAACCAATGAAGGAAACAGACATACAAGCCGAAAAGCGCAGAGTCCCAAACAAGATGAACTCAAAGAGGCCCACAACAAGACACATCATAATAAAAATGCCAAAAGTTAAAGATAAAGAAAGAATCTTAAAACATCAAGAGAAAAGGAGTTAGTTACCTATAAGGGAGCTCCCGTAAGACGGTGAGTTGATTTTTTAACAGAAATTTTGCAGGCCAGAGGGATTGGCATGAAATATTCAAAGTGATGAAAAGCAAGGGTCTACAAGATTACTCTACCCAGCAAAGCTATCATTTAGAATTGAAAGACAGGTAAAAAGCTTCCCAGACAACAAAAAGCTAGAGTTCATTACCACCAAACCTGTATTATAAGGAATTTTAGAGGGACTTCTTTAAGATGGAAAAACAAACAGACAAACAAAAAAAACAAAGACAAAAATATATGAATAAAAAATGTCAATAACTATATATTTACCAACAATTTCTTTAAATGGATTCAATGCATAAATCAAAAAATACAGGAGGGATGAATGGATAAGAAAACAAGTCCCATGCATATGCTGCCTACAAGAGACCCACGTCAGATCGAAAGAAACACACAGACTGAAAGTAAAGGATAGAAAAAGATATGCCATGGAAATGGAAACAAACAAAAAAATCTGAAGTAGCAATACTTATACGAGACAAAATAGACTTTAAAACAAAGGCTATAATAAGAGACAAAGAAGGACCTAGTAATCCCTCTTCTAAGTATTTATCTGAAGAAACCCAAAATGGTACATCAAGGGGACGTGTGTATCATATGTTCATTGCAGCATTATTTACACTACCCAAGATATGAAGGCATCCTGGGTATCCCTAATTGGATGAATAGATAAAGAAGAGATGGTACATATATACAATTAAATATTAGCTATAAAAAAAGAATGAAATCTTGTCATGTGCTACAACAGGGATGGACCTAGAGGGTAGTAAGTCAGACAGAGAAAGAAAAATCTCATATGAGTTCACATATAAGGGGAATCTAAAAAACAAAAAATCACAATAAACAAACAAATAAAACAGAAACAAATTCATAGACACAGAGAACATTTTGATGGTTGCCAGATGGGAGAAGGTGAGTGAAAAGGGGAAGAGATTAAAGAGTAGAAATTGGTTGTTACATAGTAGTTATGGGGATATAGGGTATAGCATAAGGAATACAATAAACAATATTGTAATAACTATATATGGTGTCAGATCAGTACTAGATTTATTGTGGTTGTAGTTGGGAGGGGTGTTGCAGGGCAGGGTGAAAAAAAGTGAAGGGATTAAGAAATACAAATTGTTATAAAATTGTTACAGGGATGTAAACTAAAGCACAGGGAATATACTCAATAATATAGTAATAACTATATATATAGCGCCTGGTGGGTATTAGTCAGGAGGATCACTTTTAAAATTATATAAATATCTAACCACAAAGCTCTACACTTGAAATAAATATAAAATAATGTTAAATGACAACTGTAATTGAGGAATTTTTAAAAGGGGGGAAATGATGAAGGGGAACAAGAGGTTAAAATTCCCAGCTATAAAACAAATAAATCTTGGGCATGTAATATACAGCATAAGAAATATAGTCAATAATATTGTGATAGCATGGTACAGTGTCAGATAGTGGCTGGGCTTATCATGGTGATCACCTGTATAGGTATATAAATGTTGAATAACTATTATGTACACCTGAAACTAATATAATATTGTATGTCAGCTATATTTTAATAAAAATCTTTTAAATAAAAAAATCAGGATCATCATTTGGGTAAAGACAAAAGTCTGATTTACATATGTATTCATGGAAGACTAAGGATGTGAAAAATATATATATATATTCTAGAGGATTTCAGAAACTGAACTGTATGGAAGAACTAGGAGGAGAGAAATGCTAGGAAAGCAAAACAGTTGAAGTGTTCTTTATCTTAGCTGGAATAAATCCAGGGGATTTCTAAAAATAACAGAATGTCTTCAAAGAAATGTGTTTTGAAGTTCAAGAAAAGTTGGGCTATTCGTATTAGGTCTGCTATGTTGATTGCAGACAACATAACGGAATATTTCAGCACATCATTATTTTCTTCTTTCATTTTCTCAGAGACTATAACAGATTTAAACATTTACTTAAATAATATGTCAGTCTCAAACTATTATTTTGTTTTGTTGAACTTTATCTTTTCTCTTGATATAGCTATCCTGTCCAATTGTGATTGATTGAAAATCTGGTTTCATGAGCTTCCAGTGGAGAAGGAAGTCCCCTTGCTTACACCTTAAATTCCTTATTCAATTTACACAGCTTAGAAAAGCAACTGTGAAGTTAGAATAGTGCAGTAACCAACTCTGAAATGTGTTGCATAATCAAGTTCCTAGAACCATCTCATTGCTCCAGCCAAGTCAGGATTCCAAAAAGTAAACTGTGTCTCCAGTGTAAACATTACTAGGTGTTCTGAAGGAAGTTCTGATTCATGGACCACAGAAGGCAACAAGGGCAGACAAGAGGGGATATCAGTGCTTCCTAGTAAGTGACCAGCAACATCATTTTGCTTCAAATTCTGAACCTAAATAGGTAACGGTAGAATTATATATGCTTGCCATTATATGTCTCTGCGTTTTAAAAATCAGAACTGTTCCTCAATATGTGATACAATTGGTATAGTATAGTACATCCTATTTCATATATACAGTACAAGAAGGTCTTTTACAATTACCCAGTGTTTATTTCAAAAGTGCTAAGAAAAGTTAAAATTTGCATAAAAATAGTATATAGAGTATATATTTAATTTTCTTCTTAATTATCAAGTTAACTTGTGACAAGTTAAGTTTTGAACATGATACATGAAAAATATATTTTATGAAATATTTGATTTCCCAACATGTATAAGTCTTTTAAAGCCACCCAATTATTTTTACATTAGTGGATAATTTTACAACATTTTCATTATTTTTTCTGTTTCTTGTTTGAAGTTTTTAACATTGTGCTTAATGTAGATCTGTAATGAGGATCCTATTATAGAATATGGGAATCTCTGCAAAGTGGCCCATGAATTAGCCTAATTTGTGTCCGTATCTCATATCCAAAGAAGAAGCTGCTTAAGAAAACTTTGTAACAATACATATAATATGAAGTCTGGCAAGTAATGCAGGGTAATAAAGTGGGCAAAGTGTTCTCTTATAAAACTGGCAATTCTGAAAGAGTTTAGTAGTTGTTTATCATTAAGATATCGAAAATAAATGAATTCCAGAAATAGAACTATAGAGAAAATAAATAGCATAAAGTAAATTATGAATTTACTTTAAAACTAAATATTGTGTTAAGATATAACTGCATTGTGAAGAGGCATTGTGTGAATCCCACAAGTGCAGTGTGTGGAGGAAATGAAGACCCAATTACATTCACTTATGGGATTCCATGGTCCTTGCATTCATGTTTATGTGGTGCATCATGTTGATTTGCAGATATTGAACCAACCTTGACCACCAGGAATAAATCCCACTTGATCATGGTGTATGATCTTTTTAATGCATTGAGTTCAATTTGGTAATATTTTTTTGAGTATTGCGCTCCGGCCACAGTGGCTATTTTTATATTATACCACCATCTTTGCATTGGTCCTTACTATACTAAAATTCATCTCACAGCACTGGCTGTTCTCCCTGCCCGGAATGCTCTTTCTCCAGGTCTTACCATGCAGCCCGTCTTTTATTTCAGGTCCGAGCATAAATGTCATCTCTCAAGTGAAAATGTCCTTATCAATATCAAAATTTGCTTTTTTCATATCATCAACTATAATAGCAACTAGTTTATATCCTATAGCAGCTTGCTTTTTGCAACTTTTGTTATTTGTTTATTTATTATCTTTCTCATTAGTTTACATAGTTCTTAAGAGTAGGAAATATGTATTTCAAACACTACTCACACTGTATCAAATGCCTGATAGGGCGCCTAGCATGAAATACTCAATAAATGCTCAATATGCTGAATGAGTAAATGAATGAAGTTGCTCAGTTATTGAGAAAAGGACTTAATACGCTTTCCTGACAAATTGTTTATTTTCAGGTATGTTAAGTAAAACAGAAATTCACTTGAAACATTTTATTATGTTGATCAACTGAGTTCCATCATTGCCCTCACCTATATTGTTCCAGTTCCTAGTAAATAATATAAACCTGGAAAAACATGGACCATACACATATATCTCTCTGAACTCATACCTCTTATGCTGTCAGAGCATTTCCAGGGCCTCACAGATTTGTGCTTCAATGTCACATTTCAATAATATGCGCTGTAATTCTGTATATTGCACAATTCACCTTGAAACCAACATTATCGGAAATCTTTAAGTTATAAATGAAATGAGAACCAGGCTTTACCAAGACTTAAAGATTGATATTTGGCTTAGAAAATAATCATAAACCATGAATGAAAAATGAACCTGTTTTTTGACAATAGAAAATATTACCTACTTGTATTAATTAACTTGTTGATCATTTAAAGTTACTTGCCAAGGTCTAAGCAAAGAAATTCTTTGACTATGTTAACATGTTAGTTACTATGAGAATAGGAGTGTCAATGAAACTCACATGTACTTAAGCAGTCACCAGAGTAAAACAAATGCCATGCTGAGGGAAAGAGTGTTAAGGTCAAAGATCTACATTCCTTGACATTTTCTTGGGTATATAAAACCTTTTGTCACATAGAGTTAAACTTGGTGTTGTTTTGTTTGTTTTAATTGAGCTAATAATAATAATAAAAAACAAAAGCAATGGGTGTTAAAGAGCTATAGGGTGAAACAAAGTAGCTGAAAATTTCATACCTAAAGGGCATGTAATTCATAATTTATACAGTTTTTAAGTCAAATGTTGAAGGCCCTATAGATTTATTTAATAATTTTACTCAGATCGATTCTGTACCACTTCTGCAGAATGATGATGACAGAAGCAAATAAGTTTTCCTGCCTTTGATGTATGATCAACATATTCTCAGAACAATCCCTTTAACCAAAACTTGACACTAAAAAGAAATAACACAGAACACAACATAGCACCAGTCCTCTAATTGAATTTAATTGCCTATATAATTTATTATATTTCAGGATTCTCTGCTCCATTATCAAGGAACTACAAACTCAAATAGCAAAGTGCTTCATTAATCTCTGACTTCTTCCCCACCTGAGAACTACTGGTATCTGCATCACTTGATATCTAAAGAAATATTAGCTGATTTAAAAATTACGACCTGTGTTAGCCAGTCTCTAAGATGGCTGAGCATCTCTACCTCTTAACATCCATGTCTTTGTGTTGTCCCCTCCTACACTGTGTTAGCAGTGGTCTTTATGAGCAATAGAATATGACACAAGGAATGGAATGCCACTTCTGACATGGCTTCTCTCTCTTCCCTCTCTTATGTTTATCTCTTTGACCACTTGCTCTGGGGAAGATTCAGAATGATGCTAGCTGCCAACAGCCAACAAGGAACTGTGAGCTTAGAAGATTTTCCAGCACAAGTTGGACCTTCACATGACTGCAGCCCTGGCCAACATCTGGACTTCAACATCATGAAAAACCCTGCGCTAAAACCATTCACCTAAGTCACTTCCAACTCATAAGGAACGGAAATGATAAGATAATAAATGTTTGCTGTTTTAAGACAATGAGTTTTGGGGTAATCTCATACACAATAATAGAGAGCATATGCATACACCATGTACACAGACCATCAAATTATGTTTGGAAAGAAACTAATTGTGATTTGAAACAAGAAGCAATTGCAAATAAGTTTAAGAATTATACAAATATTAAGGATTTAGAGGACACATGACCTGACCTCAATTAACTTGACCCAATTAATTTGTCAGTAAAAATGGAATGAAATAAAATGTCTTTTATTAGGTTAAAGACTTTAAATTTAATCATGCATGGAAAACTGTCAAGGACACTTTCATTAAGCCTTAGGAGTTATAAATAAATTTGTAATTATGGATAATTTATAAGATGTCAATTTTTGAATTAATATAGATCATTTTTAAAACATACCCTTTAGGAGAGAGCTAAAATACTCCTTAACACATTTAAATGAGTTTATATTTCAGTTATTGTAGAACATTATATATGGGACTATTTATTCCTACATACAGTTGCCCATTAGCAATTTATAAATTTAAAAATATAAGTATTATGTGTGGGTAAAAACTAAAGCAAAAACATAAGCTACTAATAATCTGTATTTTGATTACATTTGAGTTGCTAATATACTTTTTTATTTAGTTTGGT
Organism: Rhinolophus ferrumequinum; assembly: GCF_004115265.2. NCBI lineage: Eukaryota > Metazoa > Chordata > Mammalia > Chiroptera > Rhinolophidae > Rhinolophus > Rhinolophus ferrumequinum. Next base: position 55,962,901 of record NC_046290.1, on the reverse strand, counting down.
GTAAGTAAAATTATACCACGACATGTAAATTAAATAATAATTATTTTTCTGTGTAAAATAAATGTTTGATGAGATGCTATGTTTGCTGCTGGTTTATATAGTAAAATAACACAGTTTGAATAAAATGTAATATTTGGGGAAATTCTAGTAAATGACCGTGGCTACTATATAGTTACTTGTTTTAGTAAATGTTAATAACATAAAGGATCATTGCCATATTTTGTAGTGGAAACGGAATGCATGATGTGTCTCTCTATTCCTTACTCCATTCTAAAGTTGCTCTTTTAAATGAGAACTAGGAAGGTAGTGGACACACAGAAAAAGTAAATATAATTATTTAGTTAGAAACTGTAGGGTGTAAACTAGAATTCATAAAAAATAATCAGGTCATCAGTATTCTATCTATACAATGCCAATCCCAAGTCATTGCAGTAGACTGTTTTCCTGTCAGAGGTCTGGCAGAAAATAGCATACTCAAGCTGGGTTATTAAACAGAGTTCAGAGAAATGTTATAACCAAAGGTGTGAGAGAGGATATAAGAAGTCAAAGGAAGAGTGAGGCACCAGGGCTAGGGACTACTGGGGAACTATGATCACCTCTGCGTGTGAAGTGGCCAGCCCAGGGAGTTATAATTAAACCAAAATGAATGATCAAGTGTAGGAGAGCTCTCCCACAGAAGGAACACACCCACCTCCTGTCCACTCAGGAAGGAGAGCGCGTACAAGAAAAATACCCTGTCTTTTCTTTTGCCCTTTCTCCCTTCTCCTGCAGGTGTATGCCTTTGGCCAAAAACGCCAAGAGCCAGCAACAGTCAGGGGCCCACTGTTGCAGTTCATAGAGATCGCGTCTCCCAGTGCACAGAGAAGTGCAAAGAAGGATGGAGGTTGCATCTGGAGGAGATAACTAGAAATAAACAGCACCTCTGCAATCACTGGTGAAAGTCTGTGATGCTCAGTAAGCTTTCTAGGACAGGAAATGATTCTATCATTATGCGATGTTCACAATCAACAGCAATGTGTCAAGCTAGAGGGACTTTGTAGTTGTCTTCAGTTATGACAAAAGCCAACGAATGAAATTCTCCATTACTCATCAGTCATAACCTTTGCCACGTCTGCTTTTTTTTTAGAGTTTTCCACCATATACACTATGTGCAATTAAACACAGTCCTTTACTGAATACGTTATTATTCTGTCCTTTGTTAATAATTGCAGTAGACACCCTGTCATTAGGCAAAAAGGCAAACTGCTAATGATCTAATTCTAACATTCCCATTCTAATTACTCAGTACTCTGGTCATGTCACTGATTAATTCTGTCACCGTGCTACCTATGCAATTTATAAAATTATACTGAATAAATGTACCAGATGCTATGAGTTGTGATGTTGAATATCCATGTGTTATTATCAAAGTGCTGGAGGCACTCATAAATTGTGAAAAAATACAGACATTTTAGAACTCTTACTTAACTCTATTTAGTTGTCAACATTTCAAATATTTTAATTTTATTTTCTATTCATGCTAAGTCCAAAATAATATTTCAAATTAGAAATTTGTTTTATATTACTTTAGTTTCCTTCTTTTCTATTAAGATTTCAGTTACTTGAATGCCAGGCCTGTTTGTTTGTTTGTTTGTTTGTTTGCTTTTGATTTGCGTAACCTAAAACAGTGCCTGCCACATAATAAATTCTTAATCAATATTTTTATGAGTGAATGAATTACATTTCATAGTATTTCACCTCTTTCCTTAAGAATAGAAATGTCCTGAATTAATCTCCCTATCATGTTGTGACCAAGATATAATTTTGATTAGCTACAAATAAATTAATCAATTGACTAGTTTACATTTTTCCAATACTCTCATGGAAGTAAAACCTGGAAAGGAAGGACCTGAGAAATATCGTCAGGGAGGAGCCCACATTCCAGAAATCTATAAACATAGTTGTTTTGAAATTTCCTCTAGATTATCTGCTTTTCCTTCTCCACCCAGGTAAATATGGATCATTCTCAGGTTTTGTATTTTCATGTATCTTCTTTTCACTGCTGACTGCCTTGGAACCCTCTTTTGTATTTGTGATTTACTTAGATTCTATCTCTAGCCCTAACATTTCCCTGATGGATTATTTCCCATTGGATTCATTATTAGGACATTTAGATTATAGTCTGACTCTATCCCTTTATCTCTCAAACTCAGTATCCCTATCTATAAAATTTACAAATTCAGTTACCTGTAATTTTTGTCCAGGTGAACCCTGCTAAAGATGCTTAGTTTATCCCAAAAGATAGGCGGGTAGCCTCTCAAGGGTGCTTAGAGTAAAAACTGAGGACAACAGATTCAGGACTCCTTCGAACAGAAATTTGTCAATAGCAATTTATTCTAGCAAATAACTTAAACAAGTGTTTCAGGGAACTTCTTTCAACTTTCTTTTCACTATAATAGAACTACTGTAATCTCAAAAAAAAAAAAAAAAAAAAAACAACCCAAAAAACAACTAAACACTACTATAGCTGAAGTTTAATTTCCAGTTCACTGGACAGAAGAGCTGTTGTTTGAGTATAAACAATTATTCCTTACCAGATTCATTACAAATTTAAGTATCTAAACATCTTACAGGACTAGCAGAGGAAATAACACTGAGAGCTCATCTCTTAGTTCAAAATAAGAATTTCTACAAATATAGCACTTTTCTATGCATTTATTATTATTTCTGGTAAAATTTAATGATCAGCCTATCAATTTTGATGATGCCAAGACCAGTAATAACTGTAAGAAATGAAAAAAAGGCAGAGCAAATAAATTAATTTATAACTTTTAAATGTTACTCTATTTTTTAAATTACTTTTAAATTCATTTCAATCCCATTTTGTAGAGACCTTTCAAAAAATGTAAGACTTACATATTTCCCTTGCTTAGAAATGTGTCCAATTAATCTTATTTTTCAAGTATTAATTTTTGCAAGCTAACAGAATAATAAGTTTCACGATCTATTGCAACATCCCTGTCTGAGGCAAATTATGTTTTCCTTCTTATGTCTGATGCTTATTATTGGGTTTCTATGATTTTCTAGAAAATAAAAAGGAGAAAATATCATTCACTTACTTGGAGAAATGCTGCTTTTGCAATGAAGATTAAATATGTCTTCTCTTTGGTCTGATTTTACACTGTTAGGGTAATAGTCTTAGAAATGCTATCATTAAGATGAGTTTGGGATTTCAGAATTGTAGTACAAAAGATCTGGGTCTTGTTAAAGTCTGCGTATGTAACATATTATTAAATTAAATAACCGTACAGTGTACAAGGTGATAGAATGGGAGTTAGGACTACTGTGTTTTAATTTTGATTTGCATATAACTAATTATATCACCTTATTTCTATTTTCTAAACTTTCTCGATTTTTACTCATCTCTAACAATATTTTATAAATTCTCTTTAATACATAATTAATTTTGACAACTAGAAAGAAGGCCTTGCAAATAAAGGAAAGATGGTAGTATAACGTAGTGGAAAGAATCCTGATTTAGGTATCTAGAATATTCTATACTGTGCAAGTTTCCATGTGACTGGTTTTAATGATTGTTTTAGGTATAGATTAAATTCTTACAATGAATATGTAGCCAGGAATAAGTATGAACAAATGTGAATGCTCTACTCTATTACATTAAAATAACTTTATTCTAATAAATGAAACATTCTTTGATTAATGGGGCTCTAGAACTATCTCCGTTCCTTATAGGAAATTATTAATATGTGGGTACTTACTAGTGATTACATTCTTACCACAATTTCTATTTATATAAAATATTTTAAATAACAATATGGTTATAGGCCCATAGTAGTTTAAGAAACAATGGCACGAAAACTGACCTGAAAAAGCAATTTGTACTAGAGAAAATATGGTTAAACAATAAGTAAACCTAATTTACACAGAGCCAACCCTCCCCTCATGCAAATAAATAAAATAAAATAAAATAAAGGGATAATATTTTCTCCTACTAAGCTAGCAAAAAGAAAAAGAAAATGACATTTTCTCTCCTCTTGGGTGGTGGTGTAACCAGCATACTGTTGCAATACTGGTTTCAATGTGATTTGGTAGAATCCTTTTAGAAGGCATTTTTCAGATGTGATCAAGAGACTTATATATGTCCTTATATACGACCTTATATATAAGGAGGTGATTAGATCCTGAGGGCCAAGCCCTCAGGAATGGGATTCGTGCCCTTAATCTCAGAGCATTTTCATGCTTCCTCTACCATGTAAGGACAAAAAGAAAAGGCAGCTTTCTGTGAACTAGAAAGCTGTTTTTCACCAGACATCGAATTTGCAGGCACCTTGATCGCTGACTTCCCAGGCTCCAGAATTGTGAGAAATCATTGTTTGTTGTTTACAAGCCACTCAGTCTATAGTATTTTGTTGTAGTAGTCCAAATAAACTAAGACAGAAATTTTATGTGCTTAATTACAAAATAATGTTAATTTTAGGATATTGAGACAAGACATTAAGAAAAAAGGTGAAAATAAAAAGCATTACTTGCTCTAAATAGAAAACTGCCTCCAGACTGATTTTGGGATTTCAGCTTTTCTGTCTGCATTTCTCATATTTAGTGTCTTTGAAAAATAAAATTCTGGACATATTTTAGGGTAACCTAATATATTGTAAGCTTAACCATATATCTTATAGCAGACAACGAATCTAACTCTACATCTAAGTGTTTGAAAGTATAATACTATCAGTTGCTTGCTATTAGACATTTAGGTCCCACCCAATATTTTTATCTAATAAACAATGCTCTGACAATAATTTTCTACCTAAACAATTTCTTATGTATCCGTGTTTTGTGGTTTTTTTTTTCAATTTACAAGAGCAGGAGGAAAATGTTTGCAAATACTATAATGTATGATATATACACTGCTTGAGTGCTCTCTAGAAAGCTTTTTCCATCAGACCATGGGAAGAAGAATATTCCGCAATATTTTGCTATTTTTATATAGAATATTTAATTTCAATCTTTCATATTTTTTAGTTTGAAATAATTACATATTCATGAATGTTTACAAAGCTGGCACAGGGAGGTTTCGTGTCCTCTCCAACATTTTCCCCAATGGTTACAACTTACATAACTCTAGTGTAATACAAAAATCTAGGAAACTGATCTCATAATTTGTGTATACAGCTTTCTGCTCTTTTACCACATATGTAAATGTGGGTAACCCTGATCACAATATATAATAGACACAGAATTATTCCATCACGGAAAAGATCTCTCTTCTGGAGATCACACCCATTCACTACCCCTTCACCATCCTGGCAACCACTAATCTGTTCTCCATTTCTGCAATTTTTTAAAAAAAATTAATACTATTATATAAATAGAAAAATGCAGTATGTGCCCCTTTGAGATTGGCTTTTTTAACTTAACATAATACACTTATGAACTATCATAAATTTTGCACATACTTTGAGATTGGCTTTTTTAACTTAACATAATACACTTATGAACTATCATAAATTTTGCACATATAAATAGTTCTTTTGTTTTGCTTTTATTGTAAGTAGAATCCTATTTTATGAATGTCTCTCATTTGTTTCCATTCATCTATTGATGACATTTTGATTGATTGCAGTCATTAGCTATTACAAATAAAGCTGCTAGAAAGACTCACCTACAGATTTTTCTCTGGATATAAGATTGACTTCAAAGTTTCAGCATAAATGTTGTTTTATCAAACAAGCCTTTTCTAATACTTCACCCTAAAACACTTTCTCTGGGATAATGCCCAAGAGTACATTTACTGGGTTATGTGGTAGTTACGTAAGTCATTTTTTGTTTAATGCCCAATTATTTTTCCACAGATACCGTACCAGTTTACATTACCATCATTAATGTGAGGGTGATCCAGTTTTCCTGTTTTCTCATGCATTTGGTATTGCTACTATTATTTTAGCCACTTTGATAGGTTTTAGTGATATCTCATTATGTTTTTTATTTGTATTTCCAAATAATGACTAATGATGTTTAATATCTCTTCACGTGTTTATTTTCCATTTATATAACCTCTTTTATGAAATGTTTCTTCATGCTGTTTGCCTATTTTATAACTGGATTTTATTTTTACTGTAGAATTTTAAAAGTTCATTATATATTCAGATGAGCCAAACTTTGATGAGCCAAACATGAATTTAAAGTACTAAATAAATGGAGAGCTATTCAATGTTCATGAATAGAAAGACTTAATATTGTCAAGATATTGGTTCTTCCCAACTTGACCTAGATTTAATGAAATCTCAATCAAAATTCCAGCAAGTTATTTTATGATTACTGATTTAAACTGATTCTAAAGTTTATATGGAAAGGCAATAGCCAACACAATACTGAATGAGGTGAACACAGTTGGAAGACAGACAATTCCCAACTTTAAGATTTACTATAAACCTACAGCAATAAAGACAGTATGGCATTGGCAAGAGACTAGGCAAATAGATCAATGGAACAGAATAGAGTCCAGAAATTGAGCTACATAACTACTGTTGGCTGATTTTTGACAAAGGACCAAAGGCAATACAAAAATGGAGCAAAGATAGTCTTTTCAATAGATGTGCTAAAACAACAGGATACCCCTATGCAAAAAAGTGAATATAGACACAGACCTGACACTGTTTGCAAAAATTACCTCAAAATTTATCACAGCCCTAAAAAATGTACAATGTAAAACTGTAAAACTCCTAGGAAACAGCATAGGAGAAAACCTAGACTACCTTGGGAATGGCACAAATATGTTAGATACAACAGCAGTGGCATGATCCATGAAAGACAGAATTGATAAATGGGACTTCATTAAAATTAAAAACTGGTCTGTGAAAGACATGTCAAGAGAATAAGAAGACAAACCACAGATTGGGAGAAAATATATGTAAGGACATGTCTGACAAAGGACGGTTATCCAAAATAGACAAATAATTGTTAAAACTTAATTATAAAACAAAGTGAGAAATCAGCCAAAGATCTTAACTGAAACCATACCAAAGAAGGTATACATATGTCAAAATAAGAATATGTAAAGATGTTCCACACGTATATCATCAGGAAATGAAAGTTAAAACAACAGTGATCCACTACACATATATTAGAACAGTCAAGCTCTGGAACACTGTTCATAGCAAATGCCGATGACTTTGTGAGCACTAGAAACTCTTACACCATTGCTGGTAGAAATGCAAATGTTATCATCACTTTGGAAGACAGTTTGGCAGTTTCTTATAAAAAAGAACATATTTTCACCGTCTAATTCAGCAATTGTGTTCCTTGATATTTACCCAAATAAGTTGAAAACTTAATGTCCACATAAAAACTCACACACAGATTTTTTTCAGCAGCTTGATTAATAATTCCCCAAACTGGGAACCAACCAAGGTGTCCTTCAGTAGGTGAACAGATAAATAAACTGTGGTATCTCCAATCAATGGGATATTTTTCAGCAATGTAAAGAAATGAGCTATCAAACCATGAAAAGACACAGAGAAACCTCAAATGTATATTACTAAGTAAAAGAAGCCAAACTAAAAGGCTACATATTATGATTGCAGCTATATGAAATTCTAGAAAAGGTAAAACTATGGAGACAGTAAAATGATCAGTGGTTATCAGAGCTTGGGGTGGGGGAAGAGGACGAATAGGTGGAGAACAAGGGATCTTTAGGACAATGAAAATACTCTTCATGGTATCATAATGATGGATATATGTCATTATAAATTGTCCAAAACCATAGAATATACAAAACCAAGAGTGAATACTAATACTAACTGTAGACTTTGGACGATTATAATGCATCGATGTAGGTTCATTAATTGTAACAAACATACCGCTCTGGTAGGGGGTATCATAATAGGGGAGATTATGCATTTGGGTGCCAGGGAGTACATGGGAAATCTCTGTACCTTCTTCTTAATTTTGCTGTGAACCTAAAACCGCTCTCAAAAAATTAAGTCATTAAAAATGATACTTATTTGCTTTTTCTGTCCATCAAAGTTATGGTTAAGTCAAATCTTACCATATTGATTATGTCTCTAGTACCTGAGTCAATTCCAAATATATGTAATGCAGATTCTAATTGAGGTTATTAATCTAAATTTTCAGGTATTTCTTTGAATGCATATGGTACATATTTAACACATATTTCTAATTTTAAAAAATCTATTAAGAAATGTAAATATTACCGTGAACTCAAAGGGTCCACTTGCTGCTTACACGTATCCAAGCCAAAAAAGACATGAGCAGGAGTTTGTAGCAAAGAAAGTAAAGGCTTATTTAAGGAGTTGGCACCGAGCCTGAGTCACAGGTGAGCTGGTGTTCTCAAGCTCCTGCCTCTCTGATGGCCTCTCGTGGCCAGGTTATTATATAAGGGAAAATCATTAATCATGGTTCCTACAGCAGTTGGGGTCGTGGGATCTACTGGTTGGTCAGGACTAAGGCAGGGGACAACTGATCATGGCTTCAGGTCCTGCTGTCAGTCATGGCACTGTATAGTCGGGTTTCCAGGGGATGCGGTCCGTGGGGCCATTCTGCTTTCAGGAGTCTGGGGCTGAAATGTAACTGAGGCCAAGGTGTTACCTTTGACGATAACCTGATTCTAGTTTGAAGTTAGGTGATTGCATCTTGGTCATGGTTGATAGACCTGAAGCTTTATTCTTAAGTGAGTTTGATGCTGACCAGAACCTAGTGTCCTAAGGACTTAATGATTAAAGGGGTGGACAGGTATATGCACAGGTAGGAGGATCTGGGGAAAGAATGCAAGCGAGTCACAGTTCTATCCAGCTAAACAAAGCAAGCTTGGATTAAAGCAGAATGTGTGCAAAGAAATGAAATTCATTTCATTTACATAAATTTTATAGATTTTTAGGAATATAAAAGAGTTTAAACTATTTTAAATGCAGCCATTCCTAACTCATTCATGTTGGGAATACTCTCAGAGAATGAGATTCTATTACATTTCTTACTGATATTAGATTTGAATAATTGAAATTATTTTAATGTTGGAGTCCTTTTGTTGAATGAATAACAAAATGTTCTGCTTTCTATCTTTGCTACATACAATTATAACAGTGGTATTTAGAATTTATGGCGGAAACAACTTTTTGGAAGATATAAAGACTCCAGATGGGCTGTAAAGAATGAATTTGGTTACAAGGTTAAGAGGAAGGAGGAGATATTTTAAGTTGGATAAGAAGAATAAGCAAACTTTCAGGGGAGGACAGATTTCTCCATGAGTGGATGGACATTTAAGTGTTAAAAACAGGGAAAATGACAGTCCTGTTGTGACATACGGTGTTTCCCCATAATATGAGACCCGTGTTTACTATAATATAGTTATATAAGACCGGGTCTTATATTAATTTTTGCTGCAAAAGACACATTAGAGCTGATTGTCTGGCTAGGTCTTATTTTTGGGGAAAAACGATAATAAGAAATATATATTTGTTTTCTGCCCTATCCTCTTGTTTCCTAGCACACAGCTCCTAAAACCCTTGGTATCTCCAAAGAGTAAGTGTCCTTTTGTATGCTAATGCCATGATTGGTGGCTGGGGGCTCCAGGATAACCTCAGGATTGGGGGTGGTGGCCAGGCAACCAAAGTTTAGAGCACTGAACTTTCAGCTCCACCCAGATGACTTCCCCAGTGTGGAGAGGGGCTGACGATTCACTTAAACACAAAGGCCAATGATTTAAGAAATCGTGCCTATGCAATGAAATCTCAATAAAAATCCCAAACTATGGCATTTGGGGGACTTCTGGGTTAGTGAACACATAAAAGTGTTGGAAGCATGGTCCACCCACTGAGGGCATGCAAGCTCTAGCCCTTTTCTATCATACCCTGCCTTACATATTTCTTCCATCTGGCTTTTCCTAAGTTGTACCCTTTTTTAATAAATGGGCAATAATAAGTAACTAGTTTTCATTAATTCTGCGAGCTGTTGTAGCAAATCATCAAGCCTGAAGAGGGGGTCATGGAAACGTCCCATTTATAGCCAGTCAGTCAGAAGCACTGGTGACAATCTGGACCTTCAGCTGGAATCTGAAATGAGGTGGGGTAGTCTTACGGGACTGAGCCCGTAACTTGTGGGAAATGATACTAACTCCAGGTAGATAGTGTAAGAATTAAATTGTAGGACATCTAATTGTTATCTACAGAGAATCAGAGAATTGCTTGGTGTGGGAAAACTACCCACAAACTTACAGTACAGAAGTATCCTGTGAGTAGTAGCGTATTATGGAAATAAAAAGTCTTTTTTTTTTTTGCTGTTTTTTTATCCTTTTACCTGCAGGTTGGAATTACATCATAAATCGTTTTCAAAGACAGGTAGAAAAGTTTTGATTTGTTGCTGGAGGGGTATCATTTTAAGTTATAGGGTAGTCATTTGTAATTTCTGTCAATTCTGCGGTAAAAATAAGTTTCAAATATATGTATACTCTCAAACTCTTACACTTAATCAAATGCACTATCACCTTCCACCTAGACTTCTGCAATATTCTTCTAAATTTTACCTCATCCTTCTAGCCCCTCTCTACTACATTCTTTGCACTCTGATTCTCAAGCGCTTTCATTATCTTCCCATCGCACTTAGTATAAAATAGAACATCTCTAACACGGCTTCTTAGACCCTGTATGATCAAGTGTCTTTCCACCTCGCCAGAAAGCCCATAATGTCTCCTCCCTCTATGATCCTGGAGTCTAGCCATTCTAGTGTTCTCACATGCGCCACACATATCCCAGATCAGTTCCTATACGTGTAATGATCTGTCCTTCACTTCACTAGCTGGATTTTCCTTCCCCGTCCTTCAAGTTTCAGTCTACATACTTTTTTTTCATTATAAAAAACAAACTTTTCTGGTTTCTCAAAAAAACTTTTTCTATTTTCCCAATGCAAAATAGGCCCCTTTCTCTCATGGCACTCTGCGCATTTTCTTCATAGAAGTCATCAGAGTTAGTAATTATATGTTAATTCGGACAATTATTTGTTTACTGTGTCTCTCCACTAGACTTGAAACACTGGTGAGGCCAAGACTTTGTTTGCTTTATGCAGCACAGAGCACAGTAGTCAATAACTAGTTGACGAGTAAAACAATGATTGATGTGATAAAATACTGTTTGACGAAGATTAGTCTGAGAGAAATGTTCAGGATGTGTTAGAAAGGGAGAATCTCCAGGTAAGAACTCAGTTGACAGGCTGTAGTGAAAGGACTGGTGTGTCATTAGGGAGGAGAATAATGTGGTGGCAGTGAAACTAGAGAGACAAAGAAGTATTTGAGAAATATTTAGAAGGAAAAAGTAGGAAGGTTTCTTAGATTATATGTGGGGTATAAGAAAATATCAGCATTTTTACATGTAATAACAATTAGGTATTTCTGGGTATATTATCGACTGTGATTTGTAATTTTTTTCTATTAAGTTTCTTATTTGAACATTTGTTTTTTATTCTCTATTCTGCATTTGATTTTCTCCATGTAGCTTAATCAAAATCAGTGACTTGGCAAATTACACTGTTAGTAGTAACACTACAAGATATCAAAATATAAATTGCATAAACAGTTGCAATAAAAATATGAGAAGTACTGATTATGAATCATGTACTATTAAGAAAATTTTAATATCGTATGCTATACCTCGAGGATGAGCATATATTTAAGTCTGCATCCTAGTTTATACCTGATTTCCTGAAGTTATTTTAACAGCATCACTCTTCACTCTTCTAGCCAAAGTGAGATAGCCCAGATTTGAGTGTGTGTGTGTGCATGTGTGTGTGTGTGTGTATGTGTGTGTGTATAAAATCACCAAATATTCCTAATTACCCTAAGTATATTTTCAAAAATAAATTGAACAGGTCCTGGACCTATATAAAGTAAGTCTAAAGTTATTTCCCCACCAAGGGAAAACATGGTTAAATTAAGACCTTTACGCTACGTATAAAATCATTGCTGAAAGAAAAATATGTATTATGTATTTACATTTATGTAATTATGCAGTATTTGCAAAGATATGAATGATGCATCACTATGAATAATGAATATAATAACACTGGTGATATTTGTTTTGCAGTATCCTTTTGTGACAGAAACATGAGTTATTCATATTTTAAATTTTAAGAATCTTACAAAGCAATGTATCTAAATTCTATCAAAGTGCATACTATATTGAAACATGATGGATTTCCTCATGAATAGGTCAAGAGGAAAATCCAGTCAGCCAAGATGACAGTGTTAACTTACTGTCAGTGTAAGAAACTAAAATCTGCTTCATGTTGTGCTACAGGCTAACATAATCTGTTTTTAAGTATTTTAATGCCTACTGAAATAAAATATGTCTAGTCAACTATTCAGAAACACCATTATTTTGATTGTATTTCCTCAGAATCATAATATATGTGGCTTTGTTGCAGTCACCATGAATGTTTTATACCATATATATATTTATATGTGTATTAGTTTGCATGTTACAATTACATTCAGCTTTCTCTCTATTTAATAAAGTATATCTACCTTTCTTCCATCCTAAAGTTTCTCCTCTTATAGTACGCAGGCCTGATCCATGTGTCCCTCTGCGGGATAGGGGCATCTTGCCCTTGTACCTCTACTCTCCCATCTACCATGTTGCTCCTGTTTCCTCGCGAGTCAGAGAGAAGTAATGTTTAGATGTAAAGCCACTATACTTAGCAGGAGTTGTTTGTGGTCCTCCCTAGACTATAAAGGCTATTCAATGTCATCTGCTATGGCAGGAGCTCAACTACTGTTTTTCCCCTATCATAGCCTTTCTGTAGAAGTTTTGGACATTTGCCGGCCCCTTCCCCATTTCCTCTACTCCATGGGACTCTGAATTGCACTTGGGCTCTATACTCTCTGGCCACCTTTCCATGAGCCACCCTCAGCTTCTTCCCAAAGCATCATAATTTAGGTGCCTTTTCACCCTAACACACAGTAATTTTGTAAAGGAACTTCTCAAGATGAGACTAGCCCAGCTATTCTCTATTGTGAACATTTGAATATAGAAAACCTTCACTTTTCCCAGATTATTGATGAAATATAGTTCACTCTAACTGCAGCCCTCTCTTTTCATTCTATTGTCTAGAGCAGCTTTATCATATATACTTCAACTCTTAAGAACATCTGTGTGCTCTGCTCTGATAGTAGTCAACCAGTTTTTGTAGTTTACAGGAATCTATCTAGGAGTAGGATGCATCCTTTGGGACAATCACCTCCTTGGACTCAGAGGGGTCCTTTGCTGGTCCCTTACTTGGTTTGAGGAGGAAATTACAATTTGTCTTTCCCCACACAGAGAAGTGGAGAAACAAAAGACCAGTTTTCCCTGTAAAAGACAGGAAATTCCTTTTTAAGACTCTATATCTTTTTTAAACAAATGCTTTTCTATTATACAACAGCCTATTTCCAAATTATCTTTTCTTATTTAGATAAGTTGGAACTTGGCAATGGGCTTAGGGTTGCAAAACTGGTTCAAGCCATATTTTATCACACCCTAGAAAAAAAGATCTAGCACTATTACTTAACATATTTTCATATTTAACTATCACTCATCGTCCTCATAGAAATGACTTCAGACAAAACACTGAAACTCTCAAAGAAAAAATATTCCATTTATCTATCTGTACATATATCCTTAGTTGATAAGCAATTTTTGACCTACTTAAAATGAATAGTTTCCTCGTTAATAGAATTGTTTAAAATATAACTCTTATTGATACTGAAGAAACTTGAATGTATATCCCCACCCTGAATGGTGAATGCCTATAGGTATAAACATAAACATTTTATTTTTCTCTAGATTTCTCAGATATGAGTGTTAAATTAAAAAAAAAAAACATATTTTATTATACTTAATAATTCCTTGATAAGTCATTTTTTTTCTATTTGAAGTCATCTACAATCTCCAAGGGAGTGATACACATAAAAAGAATGTTTTAAAATGTATTCTGAGCTATATCAATTTACATGAAAACATACTCATTACAAAATATCTGTAATCCAATAAATTCTCTCCCTTCTTTGGATGTGATTTATAGCAACTGATATAACATAGTTTAAAAAGTTAAATTTTATTTAATAGACTATGGTACCCAATTGTTTAGTCAAATACTAATCTAGATGCTGCTGTGAAGATACTTTGCAAATGTGCTTAATATTTACAATCAGGTGACTCTAAATAAAGGAGAATCCCCTTAATAATGTGGGTTGGCCTCATCTAACCACTTGAATACCTTAAGAGCAAAAGCTGAAGTTCCCAAATAATCTGAAAACATTTATCCATAAAGGCATGTGTGCTCCAATGTTCATTGCAGCTTTATTTACGGTGGCCAAGACATGGAAACAACCAAAGTGTCCTTCGACAGATGAATGGATCAAGAAGTTGTATATATACACAATGGAATACTACTCTGCCATAAGAAGAGATTAAATAGTGCCATTTGAGACAACATGGATGGATTTTGAGATAATTATGCTAAGTGAAATAAGTCACACATAAAAAGTTGAGAACCATATGACTTCACTGAACAAGACAAACAAAGAAAAAAACCTCATAGACACGAACAATAATTTAATGGTTACCTGAAAATAAAGGGTGGGGGGAAATAGGGGTGGGTAAACAGGGTCAAACGTATTGGTGACAGAAAGAGAACTGCCTCTGGGTGGTAAACATACAATGTGATATATAGATGATGTATTACAGAATTATACACTTGAAATCTATGTAATGTTGCTATCCATTGTCACCCCAATAAATTTGAATATAAAAAATAGAATTGGTTCCAACATAAAGAATACCAAATTTATGAGTTCTTTATAACAGGAAAGCAGGTTAAAATAAGGGGAAATGATTTGTTGTTTTACCTTCAGTTATTTGGATCTCCCTTTCATATGCTACATATTTTTAGCGGTGACTTATGCCAACTGTATTAATTTAATTCTATAGTGAAAAACTCAGAGGATCAAGTGTTCACATATGAATATTTCTGTACAAAAGTAGTTACTGATCTGTAGGAAAGAAAACCTGAATATTAGGGAGTTCCAGAGCCAGGAAAATGGGAGAAAAGGCCACTGAAAATGAAAGATACCACCTTTCTCTAGGTTTCTCTTGTGACAAAATATTCATGTGAGAGTACATTTACTCAATGATTTTTTTCTCAGGAAAGAAAATAATACAACATACAAATGAAAAATAAGTTATCTCTTGCCAAAAGATATTTATAATGCCAATGGGGAGGTCTCAGTAGATAAGGCAAACATAAGAAAGTAAAATGAAATGAATAACATAAAGAACAGAAAGAGGTTGAAGAAATGTGAGGTATAAAAAAAAATCAAGAAGAGGACATTAAAAAAAAACATGGTAGAAACAGAAGAAAAGGGTCAGAGAGATCATAAATTCTTAGTTAAAATTTAGATATTAATGAGTTTTCATCTATTCATAAATCATCAAATTGTTTTTATTATTCACATTATTGAGTTGCAATTTTATAGCTAGCATAATTTTTGAAATAACTTTTTGGAATCCAAGGCTATCAATGTTTTTCTAATATAAAAGGTGTAATACATAATGCAAATATGGTTATTTTCTATATTTGAATAAATGTTATTATTTAATATTGCAATGAGATATCATTTGGACTAACTGAAATCCATTAGTGAGCATAGGTGTGGCCCCATTTCAGCTTAACGTTGGGGGACATACAAAGCAATAGACACAAATGATTGTAGGGGGCAGGAGCCTTTAGTGGGGAAAGACGATTTAGCTAGTTCTCAGTCTTAGGGAAGTCTGAAGACATAGAATGTAACTGGGATAGAGCCATGGCTGAGAAATTAAGGCAGAATTTTCAGTTTGGAATATGGCGGGGGGAGAAGTCATTTATTTTATTTTATTTTATTTTATTTTATTTTATTTTATTATTTTTTATTTTTTTTTTTACAGATGATGTAATATTATATTAGTCATTTTTATAATGCGGAGCCACAAATTCTCAGAATTTTTTGACAGAGCACTGAAGAAAAGGAAACTGGAAGCTGTGATTGTGTTATTATATTCCAAGTTGTGAGATTGAGATTCCAGACAAAACTCTGCTTCCACTGCTAACTGCTTTGATTCCTCAAAAAAAAAAAATAGATATACCATACGGCCCATCAGTTCCACTACTGGGTATTTACCCAAAGAAAATGAAAACACTAATTTGAAAAGCTATATGCACCCCTATGTTCATTGCAGATATTAAAGCAACCCAGGTGTCCTTCGATAGTGCATGGATAAAGGAAATGTAGTACATACACACAGTGTATAATATTATGCAGCAATAAAAAGAATTAAATCTTGGCATTTGTGACATGGATGGGATCTAGAAGATGTTACGCTAAGTGAAAGAAGTCAGGCATGGAAAGACAAATACCATATGGTTTCACTTATATGTGGATTAAAAAAATAAACTACACAAACGAAACAAAACAAAAAGACTCATAGAAACAGAGACCAAAGGAATGCCTACCAGAAGGAAGGAAGTAGAAAGATGGGTGAAAAGTGAGGGGGAATACAGTCAATAATACTGTGATAAGTTTACACATGATCGATCAGTACTAGAATTAGTGGGGTGATCACATTGTAAGGTACGAAAATGTTGAATCTATATTGTACTCCTGGAACTAACATAACCAATGTAAGATTATATACCAACTATACTTAAAAAATAAATACATAAATAAATAAATGACCTCCATTTCCAAGTCCAATCAAATGGTACATGTATGGTTGTAAAGGACTAAATTTGCTGATAATTTTTTCTCTTTCCTTTTTTTTTTTTTTTTTTTTGTGTGTGTGTGTGTGTGTGTGTGTGTGTGTGTGTGAGTCAGAAACAGGAATTTTAGGAACAAGAAGGAAGCAGATTAGGTAAGGAATGGACATCCACCTGAATGATGTAAAAGAATAAAGAGGAAGAAGATAGAAACTGAAGCTCCAGAGGCTAGAAGTCGGTAATAAAAATAATAGATGATATATTTTGAGCACTCACTTATATCAGCCCCAGAGATGAGTATTTTTGTTTCAGTTGTTTTACTTGACTTTCATAAGCATACTGTAGGTTAGGTTAGTGTTACTGCCCTCCTTCAAATATGAGAATATAGAAGGACAAAGAGAATAAATATTGTGCTTAAGATCACACAAGTAGTAAGTGATGAAACATTATACAAATTACATCCATCAGACTATAGAGCCTATGCCTCCAAAACAATTCATGGTATCACCTCTTCAATGAGCTACAGAATTAAGAGTTGTATTTCAGGAAGAATATTCTCACAATGATGGATATGTTTAACTGATTTTGAGAAGAAGGCAGTAAGACAATTTTTGAGCTCGTTTCAGCAGCCCACCAGAAAGTAAGCAATTTGAAGACAGATGTCTTATATATCTCATGTTATTTATCTTTGATTTCCAAGATCAAATAAGTTCCTGGAACAAAAAGATTTTATGGATCTGTTAATGTACATGGAGTGTGATAATAGAAATAGATTAAAGGTGATAGATTTAAAAGGTATACTGAGAAGCAGAATGGACTAGTAGAAATACCTTGGCTTTAGAATTAGGCAGAAAGGGTTTTGAATGGAAAATGTGCTACTTTCTAGTTGCTTGAACCCAAGATTGTTAACTCTTGTAAACCTGTTTTTCATATGTAAGTGGTGTGGGGAGCGGGCTGTGAGCTGACAAAGGCCTTGCACCTACCTGCAAGGTCATTCCCATGGGAAGCCTCGCCTCAGCAATCTTTGATGTAGGGAGCCAGCTGTAAACTGACAAGGGCCTTGCAGCTGCAAGGTCATCCCCATGGGAAGCCTGCTTGTTCTGCTAATACTTGTTTGTATAGATAGCTATTCTAAGACTGTATTAAAACTGTGTAAAATAAAGACTGCACCACTGCTCTGCCTGCCATCCATAGACGGTGGACCTCCCTATCCCAGCTTTCTTGTCTCTGTGTCTTTTTCAATCTCCTCACCCTTCCCCCTCAGGCAGAGCCCTCCTGGTCGCAGGGCCGCGACAAGTGGGATAATCATATTTATGTTATAGATTTAGAGACAATGTATGTTAAAGGTTGAGTCTGATGACAACCACATATAAGTAATTCAATATACAGTAGCTCTTATTTAATACACAGTAACTCTTTCCTAGTGATCTTTCCCTCCCTGGCTAGTAGGTGACTCCAGTATTTCTGAGGGTCAAGGCCCATGACTGTTTCCAGCCCTTCCCCAGTGATGGAGGGTGTTCTTTCTTTCCCTTTATACAGTTGCAATAGTTCTTCATCTGTGTCCTCCCCAGTAGTTTAAGGCTTGCATTCTTTAGGGGAAGGTCTGGGTGAAGCCTGTGCAGTAGCCACTCCTTTCTTCCTGGCCGACATGCTGAGGGATGCTTTCTTGCTCTCCACTCTTGCATCAATTTTTCTTGTGAGCACTGGATAAAGGCCTTGAATAACCTGTAAGGGCATACTCGTTTTCTGCATGTGGTTCCCAGGGATTTCGTACTTTATTAGTTTGCTAGTATTGCCATACTAAAATGCCACAGATAGAAAAAATTAACTTTCTTGCAGTTCTGAAGACTAGAAATCCAAGGATCAGGGTGCTGGCAAGTTTGGTTTTCCTGAGGCCTCTTTTCTTGGCTACCATATGGCTGCCTTCTTGCTGTGTGTCCACATGGTTGTGTGTGCATGTATCTGGTGTCTCTTTGTGTGTGCAAATTTCCTCCTCTTCTAAAGACACCAGTCACATTAGATTAAGATCCACCCTAAAGACCTCATTTTAACTTAAACATCTCTTTGAAGACCTCATATTCAAATATGATTTGGATACATTTGGGGGTACTGGGAGTTAGTACCTCAACACCTGAATTTGGGGAGGAACACAATTCATCCAATAACACTCTCACACTAGTGCACACATGGCCTTTAGCAATTCATGGAAAGTTTTTGTTGACTTCTTATCTGCTTGTGTGTCAGGCCCGCATTCTTCTTCTACTTCACTACAGGCAGGCAGTGCTCAAATACAGTCTCTCTGTATTTGAGACTTGAGGCTAGTTGTTAATCTGAAACAATGTTTCTGATTTCTTTGAAGCTATGGCTTTGCAGAACATCCTGCTTTTACTTGTTGTTAATGTAGGGATAACATTCTTTCTAATTTTCAACATTCTGGACAATAGGAAAACGCTTTTTAAAATTAAAAATATGTGAACTCTTGCTGTGTTCTTTTATTCTCCTCGAATTTCCAATTTTAGCATCATGTATGGATCAATCATTGAAACTTTTTATTATGTCTATGTACACCAACCATGTAAGTAATCTTTTTAAACTAAATTTATTGGGGTGACATTAGTTAATAAAATTATATAGGTTTCAAGTGTACAATTCTATAATGCATCATCTATATTTTGCATTGTGTGTTCACTACTCAAAGTCAAATCTTCTTCTGTCATCATATATTTGACCTCCTTTATCCTCATCTATCTCTCCTCCACCCCTCTTATCTTCTGGAAACCACAAAAATATTGTCTGTATCTATGATTTCACTCAGATGTAGGATATAAAACTGAAAGAAACAAACAAGACAAACTATCTAGGTAATCTTAACAGTCTCATGTCTTCAAACTATATTTTGAAGATTCCCAAATTGATATGTTTTACTGTTCCTTTACCCTGAACTAGATATAGGTATAGATCTGGATATAGATATATAGATATAGATACCGTGTTTTCTCTATAAGACCTAGCCAGACAACCAGCTCTAATGTGTCTTTTGGAGCAAAAATTAATATAAGACCCAGTACTAAATTATATTACATTATATTATATTATACTATATTACCCAGTCTTATATTATAATAAGACTGGGTCTTATATTAATTTTTGCTCCAAAAGACGCATTAGAGCTGACTGTCTGGCTAGGTCTTATTTTAGGGGAAACATGGTATAGATATATAGATTTAGATATAGAAAGATAAAATCTACTAGACATCCAGTTAGATATTTAAAGGGAATTTCATATAGTCCTTCATATCAATATTCTTCTATGATCCTTTGTATTTCTGTGGTATCTGGGGGTAACTTCTCTTTCATTTCTGATTCTGTTTATTTGTGTCTTTCCTCTTTTTTCCTTAGTGAGTCTAGCCAGGGCTTTGTCAATTTTATTAATCTTTTCTAAGAACTATCTGTTTGTTTCAGTAATTTTGTCTTTTGTCTTTTTATTCTCCATTTCATTTAGTTCTGCTCTAATTTTTATTATTTCCTTCCTTTTGCTGACTTTGGGTTTCATTTGTTCTTCTTTATCTAGTTCTTTAAGATGTAATGCTATGTTTTTTATTTGGGATTTTTCTTGTTTCTTGAGATTATAATGTATTAAATTTATGTATAATGTATTAAATAATGTATAAATGAGATTAAATTTCCCTCTTAATACTGCTTTTGCAGTATCCCAATATTTTGATATGCGATGTATTTTCATTCTCATTTGTTTCTATGTATCCTTTGATCTCTCCTTTTATTTCTTCTTTGACCCAGTCATTCATCAGTAACATGTTGTTTAATCTCCACACATTTGTGGTTTTTCCCACTTTCTTTTTGCAGTTGATATCCAATTTCAAAGCACTGTGGTCAGAGAATACACTTGGTATGATTTCAATCTTCTTAAATTTGCTAAGGCTATTTTTGTGTCCCAACATATGGTCCATCCTTGAGAAAGTTCCATGTGAACTAGATTGGGAGCATATAAAATACTACACACCATATTCAATAATCTAGAAAAAATGGACACGTTTTTAGAAATGTATTACCTTCCTAGACTGAATCACAAAGAACAGGAAAAGCTAAATACATTGATCAAAGTAAAGAAATTGAAACAATCTTCCAAAACCTTCCCAAACAAAAAGTCCAGAACCAGATGGCTTTACCAGTGAATTCTACCAAACATTCAAAGTTGATTTAACACTGATCCTCCTCAAACTCTTCCAAAATATTAAAGAGGCAGTACTTCCTAACTCATTTTATAAGGCCAACATTACCCTGATATCAAAACCTAGTAAGGATAACCCACAAAAAAGAAAATTACAGACCGATATCTCTGATGAATACGGATGAAACAATCCTACATAAAATTCTAGCAAATCGAAAACAATGATGCATTAAAATGATTATACATCATGGTCAAATTGGGTTCATTCCAAGGGCACAAGGATGATTCAACATATGCAAATCGGTCAATGTGATACACCATATAAACAAAATAAAGAATAAATATCATATGATTATATCAATAAATTAAGAAAAGGCATTTGACAAGATACAACATCCATTTATAATTAAAACACTTAATAAAATGGGTTTAGAAGAAAAGTACATCAATATAACAAAAGCCATATGCAACAAACCCTCAGCTAATACTATACTTAATAGTGAGGAACAGAAAGATTTTCCTCTAAGATCAGGAACAAGACAGGGATGCCATATGTCACCACTGTCATTCAACATAGTGTTGGAAGTCCTATCAGAACAATCAGGCAAGAAAAGGAAATAGAAGGCATCCAAATCAGGAATGAAGAAGTCAAACTGTCACCTTTTGCCGATGACATGATTCTTTACATAAAAATCCCTAAGAACTCCACCAAAAAACTATTAGATACAATAAACAAATACAGTAAAGTTGCAAGATACAAAATCAATGTACAAAAATCCCTTGTATCATTATATGTTAACAATAAAATTTCAGAAAAAGAAATGAAAACAACAACAAACAATTATTTTTGCAATTGCAACTAAAATAACAAAATACCTGGGAATAAACTTAGCAATGTGAAGGACCTATACACTGAAAACTATAAGACGTTGTTAAAAGAAATTGATGAAGACACAAAAAAATGGAAAGATATTCAGAACAGAATTACCATATGACCCAGAAATACCTCTTCTGGGTATCTACCCCCCAAAAATGAAAGCATTTATTTGTAAAGATATATGTACCCCTATGTTCGTTGCAGCATTATTCATGGTGGCCAAGACATGGACGCAACCAAAGTATCCTTCGATAGTAGAATGGATAAATAAAATGAAGTACATATATCCAATGGAATATTACTCGGTCATAAGAAACAAAAAATATTGCCATTTGCTGCAACATGGATGGATCTTCAGATAATCATGCTAAGCGAAATAAGTGAGACAGAAAAAGTTGAGAACAATATAACTTCACACACATGTGGGAAATAAAACTGAAAGCAACAAAGAAACAAGACAAACAAACAAAATATCATAGACACAGACAACAGTTTAGTGTTTACCAGAGGGTAAAAGGGGGTGGGAAAGGTGGTAGAAGAGGAAAAAGTGGGTCAAATACATGGTGATGGAAGGAGAACTGACTCTGGTTGGTATATACACAATGCAATATATAGATGATGTATTATGGAAATGTACATTTGAAACCTATATAATTTTACTAACCATTGTCACTCCAATAAATTTAATAAAGAGAAAAAAAAGAGCATTTCAAACTTAGCTTAAAATTGACATCTGTTCTCAAAAGGCATCTTAATGAGTTTGTCGCTTGCCACCCTATTTAAAGTTTCTATAACATTCAACACATTGTATCATCTTACTAACTTTAGGTATTAGATAACAAAATTATCATGTTTATTTTCCATCTTTCTCATCAGAATGTCAGTTCCATGAATGCAGAGATTTGTTGTTGTTGTGATATCTGTTCAATCTTTAGCACACAGATGGGGTCAAATGCATAGTAGGTACGCAATGAACTAAAAGAAGAAAAAAATGAAAGGTTGGGAGATAAAGTTGAGAAAATATCTGCAAAAATATGATAAAAATAAAAGTGACAGAAAATAGGAGTGGTATCAATAGAAAATTTCCAAATAATGGGTGATGGTGGCACTATGCTATAAGAAGTAACGGGAAAATAAATAAATAAATAAATAAATAAGGTAAAGAAATTACCAAAAAAAGAAAAAAATATATAGATAAATATTTGAATACTGATGGGCATGGCTTATGAGATAGAAAAGGCTCATCAAGAGCTCAGAAGAATGGATTTCAAAAAATCATCACAAAAGGCATATATTTTAGTATCAAACATTAAATTCAAAAATAAAATTCTAAGTGCTTCCAGATAGAAATTAAAAAACAAACAAACAAACATTTCACATTAAAGAATGTGGAACTAGAATGCCTTTGGACCATTCAGCAATGGAAAATGTTTCTGAGTTAAGAGAATAATCCCAAAATTTTAATGCAAATA
This sequence comes from Rhinolophus ferrumequinum, assembly GCF_004115265.2. Classification (NCBI taxonomy): domain Eukaryota; kingdom Metazoa; phylum Chordata; class Mammalia; order Chiroptera; family Rhinolophidae; genus Rhinolophus; species Rhinolophus ferrumequinum. The sequence continues at coordinate 55,939,593 of NC_046290.1, read as the reverse complement.
ATTTCAAACCTAGAATTATACCCAGCCAACTGTCAGTCATGTGTGAGGGAAAAAAGGAAAAATTTTCAGTCATGCAATGATACAAACATTTTTTCTTATATATGCCTACCTTAAGAAGTTGTTAGATAACTGAAACAGCTAAATAAGGGAGTAACCAAGAAATAAATGAAAGAGCATTAAGGAAACGGCCTTTAATACAGAGGGATGGTAAATGAAACGCCTGAGCAATAGTTCTGCCCCACTCCTACAGAGTAGGAACATGTTTATCAGAGTGTAAGAAGTGTGTCTGAAAACTTGCAAAAAATATAATAGATACACAGAGATCTTTTTGGGGAAAAAAGAACATATATATGTATACGTGTGTGCATATATGAAATCTGACAATTAAGTTCGCAAACTTGTTGCAACAATGTTACTTTTTTGATATCAAAGGGATTATTCATTATGAATTTGTACTAACTGGACAAACAGGTAACCAAGATTATTATTTGGAAGTGCTGAAAAGGCTGCGTGAAAAAGTTAGACGACATGAACTTTTCGCCAACAATTCATGGCTCTTGCATCACGACAATGCACTAGCTCACACGGCACTCTCAGTGAGGGAGATTTTAGCCAGTAAACAAATAACTGTATTGGAACACCCTTCTTATTCACCTGATCTGGCCCCCAATGACTTCTTTCTTTACCCGAAGATCAGGGAAATATTGAAAGGAAGACATTTTGATTACATTCAGGACACCAAGGTTATTACAACGGCAGCTCTGATGGCCATTCCAGAAAACGAGTTGCAAAATTGCTCCGTAGGGTGGACGAGTCACTGGCATCAGTGCATAGCTTCCAAGGGGAGTACTTGGAAGGTGACGATAGTGATATTCAGCAATGTGGTATGTAACACTTTTTCTAGGACTAGTTCACAAACCTAATTGTCTGACCTCGTACACAGTGATGCAAGTATTGAAGGGATGGAAAAAGGTACTGAGGAAGGATGATGAAAAAAATAAAAATAAAAAAATAAACAGAAATAAAAAGATAACACTGAATGAAAGCAAGATAAAACAATATAAACGATGTATTTGGAAATAGAGAGGTAAGTGCCAATAGGCACAGGTAATTGATTACAGTTTTGCCTAAGGGTTGGGAAAGTTGGAACCAATAAATGTTTCGTGTACTTTTGGGATTTTTAGTATTTAGCACCATATATACAGAGGGTGCCAAAAACATGTATACATATGTTAAGAAAGGAAAGAACTATTAAAATTGTAATACTAAATATATACCAATAACAAAAGATGAATACAAGTCACGTTTGACTTCTAATATTACAAGAGGTGCTCAAAGTGGTTCCCATCAGCGTCCAGTCACTTCTGATTGCAGGGAACTACTGCTTGAGCAACACTGACCAAAGCGTACATTTGTACATGTTTTTGACACCCCTTGGCACCCCCGGTATATAGTTAAAAGAGAGAGATGTGAATGTGTTATACAGAGATGTGCTACCTAGGCCCCCTTCAAGGAAGTATTTGCTACAGCAGCCAGCTCCTTCAGAGAGCCAACTTGTCCTAGGTCATTCTTTTCCTGCTGCAGGCCACTTCAGAGACAGGGCCGGGTCGGGTATAAGGGACAGAATATTTCTATCTGACACAAGACAGCTCTCATTGGCTCTGGATCTCTCTGCTAGATTTACCAAAGCTTTCATGGGACAATGTCCTGTAGCTAATCCTAATTTCTGCTTTCCTTTCCCTGGGACTGATCCTCTACAGACATTTGTTCTGTTTATCTCAATTTCTGCTTCGAGAATTTGAACTGTGGCAGTTGGTACCTGAAGTGGTCTGAGAATGGAGGTGATAAGATAATGTTTTTGCAGTGGATCATTCCCGGCCAGGCTAGCAAGAGGACCTCATTACTAAGTGTAGTACACTTAGTTGTACCACAATATTAAGCACTTAGCACACATGATCTAAGTTAGTCTCCACAGCAATTTTATTCCATGGCTAATATTGTTATCCCCATTCTGCTGATATGGAAACTGAGGCAGGAAAATGCAAAGATCCTTATTTAAGGTCATGTATTTAGTATGAGATAGAACAGTATTCAAATCACAGTAATTTGTTTTTATTCCGATCAGAGATAGTGTTTTGAATGACTACATTATAAAAGTGTAGACATAGAAATAATGCTGCTCAATATCTAGAGTAACTCCAGAGAATAGATCAAATCATTTTCAGAAACAAATTAATAAATAAGCCAAACAATATAATAAGAAAATAAATTTTTCAACTCCTCCTCTATTTTTTTTCTTTGCATGACATTGCTCATGGCTTACTCAAATACTACTAATGTTGACATCTGTATTTTTGGTAAATGGTTAATTTTACTTCAGTACAACCAATGTGAAAATCATAACTGTGATTTTCCACATGTTACCGTGTGATGTTTTGTTTTCAATTATGTTTTCAATTATGAACACAGTCTACCTCCTGAGGTGTCCAGTTAAGATAAAAGGATATGTCACAGTTAAGAAAAGTAAACTCATCAAGAGTCATGGTGTGAAGTGGTTTCTATGAATCCTTGCCAGATGGAATTATTTGCAATTATGAACAATCTTAATTCCTGTAATTTAAAACCTATTCTCTACTGTGAATATAGCAAAGAATTAATAGTATTTGGTATTTTAAAATGGAACACTTGAGATGGCATTTGCCTATCATTGGATACATAACTGTTAAAATATTTAATCTAATGGAAACCAAAATGCCTACTAGATGAGAGATCAACTAGGAGAAAGCTAAACCATATAATTATCGCCATTACATATATATGTTATATATATACCTATATGTTTTATTTATATATATATACATATATATATATATATATACATATATACATATATACACATATATATTATGAAATGTCAATATCTATCAGAAGCCACTTTATTTTTTAGGTAACTAGGGTAAGTTTTATGTAAAATGATTTACGGCAGATACACAAATCAAGATCAATTCAGCCTTTTTTCTCTTATTTGACTCCTATATCTCATGATAGTATCAGAAATCTTTGGGCTGAACTGTTTATTGAGGTATTTTTGTTCTCCAATTACCTGTATTAAGTCAGGGAAGATATTAGAAGAAGCTAATAGCTTTTTTCTTTTTTAAACAGAATGGCCAGTATAGTCTAAGAGATATTACATGAAAAAGAAAATGATTCATTTGGAAAGTAGACAGAGGTGTCAGGGGCTACTATAAGAAAAAACAGGTGAAAAAACAGTTTTACATACAAAGAATTTCACATGTATAGGTCAGAGGATACTAATAACCACCGTTGTAAAAAGTGTTGTTTTTTTTCTTCTTTCACAACTAAGTATGCATGGGAGAAAATATCACATGATGGTTTACGTAGACTATAACAGAATTGGTTTTTTAAATTTGGACAAGACAGCATTGCCTCTAAAGACCTTAATTTATTTACTTAGCTTTAAAGAAGTTACTTGGATAAAAATTAATTAATAATTTTCCTGGCATTTAACAATGCCTTTGATGAACGAAAGGATACTTTTATTTCCTACATCTAGCAAAACATAGGTCATAAAAACACAAACATATATATTTTACTAAGTAAATAAATGTGTGAATGAGAAGTCATTTGATAAGTAATTAGTCAGCATTGATGTGAAGCTTAAGAAAGTGTTCAGAAGAGAAGGTACTGGTGTTCATAGCACTCTCGCCGGTTTTCTTTTTGAATGTAAGGTCCAGAATTCTACTGTACTCTTGCTAGTGCTGAAGAGCTCTAAGGAGGCAGCTGATCCTTGTGACCACTATAGAAATGTTTCTTGTTCTGCCCATCTCCTCCATAAAACCGTGTTAAAGAAGAGCTAAGGGGAATGAGTAAATGATGAGGTAAAAAAGTTGGTGTGAGGTAGTATCTCATTGTGGTTTGTTTGCATTTCTCTGATGATTAGTGATGTTGAGCATTTTTTCATATGCTTATTGGCCATCTGTATGTCCGCTTTGGAGAATGTCTATTCAGGTCCTCTGCCCATTTTTTAATTGGATTATTTTGTTGTTGTTGTTGAGTTGTATGAGTTCCTTATATATTTTGAACATTAGCCCCTTGTCGGAGGCATTGTTTGCAAATATTTTCTCCCATTCTGTTGGTTGCCTCTTTATTTTCTCAATGGTTTCTTTTGCTTTGCAGAAGCTTTCTAGCTTGATATAGTCCCATTCATTTATTTTAGCTTTTACTTCCCTTGCCTTTGAAGTCAAATTCATAAAATCCTCTTTGAACCAAAAGTCCATAAGTTTAGTACCTATGTTTCCTTCCATGAAGTTTATTGTTTCAGAACTTATGTTTAGGTCTTTGATCCATTTTGAATTAATTTTGGTACACGGTGACAGAGAGCAGTCTAGTTTCATTCTTTTGCATGTGGCTTTCCAATTCTCCCAGCACCATTTATTGAAGAGGCTGTCTTTTCTCCATTGTATGTTTTTGGTTTCTTTATCGAAAATTATCTGTCCATATTTATGTTGGATTATTTCTGGGTTCTCAATTGTATTCCATTGGTCTGTATGCCAATACCATATTGTTCTGATTACTGTTGCCCTGTAGTACAAGCTGAAGTCAGGGAATGTGATATGCCAGCATTGTTCTTTTTTCTTGGGATTGCTTGGCTATTCGGGGTCTTTTGTGGTTCTGTACAAATCTGATGATATTTTTGTTCTATTTCTTTAAAAAATGCCATTGGGATTTTGATGGGGATTGCATTAAATCTATATTGCTTTGGGTAATATGGCGATTTTAACTATGTGGATTCTTCCAATCCATGAACATGGAATGTCTTTCCATTTCTTTGCATCTTCTTCAATTTCTTTTAAAAATGTCTTATAGTTTTCAGTGTATAGGTCTTTCACATCCTTAGTTAAGTTTAATCCTCGGCATTTTATTCTTTTTGTTGCAATTGCAAAAGGAATTTTTTTTTCTTTAAATTTCTTTTTCTGAGGTTTCATTGTTAGTATACAGGAATGCAATGGACTTCTGTATTTTGATTTTGTAGCCAGCAACTTGACTGTATTCGTCTATCGTTTCTAATAGTTTTTTGGTGGAGTCTTTAGGGTTTTTTATATATAGCATCATGCCATCTGCAAAACGTGACAATTTAACTTCTTCATTCCTTATTTGGATGCTTTCATTCCCTTCTCTTCCCTGATTGCTCTAGCTAGGACTTCCAATACTATGTTGAAAAGCAGAAGTGATAAGGGACAGCCCTGTCGTGTTCCTGAATGTATAGCAAAGGGCTTCAGTTTTTCAGAAATTACAACCTTTTGAATATTCATGTATACTAGAAGGTAGTGATCAGAAATGTTAAAAAAATATACATATTTACAGATAAAATAATTCAAAATACATGCTAATCAATGTTGACAGTAATCGTTGGCATGCAAAGATGTCTCTGCATTTTAGATACCAAAAAGAAAATATTAGATTTGGTTCTAGTCAAATTACACAACCAAATGGAAAATAAAATCTATTAAACTTTTAAAATCCATTTTAGACCGGTCTCTTTTTCTAAGTACTTAATGCTATATGTTTATCTGCAAGCCCTATTTTTAGCTGCATACCAAAAATTCGATGTGTTATTTTAAATTTTATTCAACTTAAAATATTTTCAAATTTCATTTACATGTATATATATTTTAAATTTAGATGTCTGTTGTATAATTTATCTAAGCATTTGGAACATTTCTAGTCATCTCTGAACAATGTTTAATTTAATGTTTTTGTGGTTAGAGAACATAGTTTACATGGTTATAATTCTTTAAAATTAGTATGAATTTCTTCATTATCTCTTATTATCCCTTTAATGTCTGTAGGGTTGTAGGTGAGGTTTTCTTCTTCAAATAAACTTACATATTCTTTCTTGACCAATTTTACTGAGGATTGTTTAATTTATCAGTCTCTTCAAAGAATAAACTTTTGGCTCCGTTGATTTTCTCTTACTTTATATTGTTAATATCCCTGCTGCTACCCACATTATTTTCTCTTGTCATCTTTGAATTTAATTTTCTTCTCACTTGAGTTTGAAGATTACATTAGAATTGCAAGGTTGCAATTCTTCATCTGAAGTTATGTATTTTTCTCTAAGAATTACTTTAGCAACTTTTGCTGTGTCATATTTTTATTATTATTCAATGTACAAATTACCAGTGTCTAGAATAAAAGAGTGGATAAGGCTATAGATCGGATTCTACAGCAATTAAATAATGACAATTTTATGCAGATACATTTGATAACTTAGATGAAATGAAAACAGTCCTTGAAAGACACAACTAATAAAGTTCACCACGAAATACCAGGGGTGCCAAAAAAAGCTATACAAGTGGACACTTTGGTCAACGTTGCTCAAGCAGCAGTTCACCATAATCAGAAGTGTCTGGATGCTGATGGTAACCATTTTGAGTACCTCTTGTAATTGCAGAAGTCAAACGCGACTTGTATTCATCTTTTGTTATCAGTATATATTGAGTATTACAATTTTAATAGTTTTTTCCTTTCTTAAAATATGTTACATGTTTTGGGCACCCTCTGTATATAACTTGAATATCTTCACATTTACTAATTGAGATTCAATTTGTAGTTAGAAAACATTCCAATACAGAAAAACATGGGCCCAAAAAACTTCCATGGTGAATTCTACAAAATGTTAATGGAAGAAGTAATACCAGTTATTCATAAACTCTTCCAGAAAGTAGAAGAGAAGGAAAGAATTTCACACTTATTTTATGAAGCCAGAATTATCATGGTAACAAAACCAAACAAAGACATTATACGGAAACACAAACAGAACCACTATGAATGACTATTGTCATGGAGATAGAAGCAAAAATCCTTTAAAACTATTAGCAAATTGAATCAACGATATGTAATAGTACACTATAACCAAATGGGGTTTATCGCAGGAATGCAGGTTTGTGTGACAGCTGAAAATCAATTAATGTAAGTCAGCACAGTAACTGACAAAACAATCTGTAAAACAATTTGATCATCTTAATACATGTAGAAAATCAGATAAAATTCAACATTGTTTATGATTTAAAAAGATTCAGAAACTAGGATTAGACAGGAACTCCCTCAACAAGATTAGAAAGCATCTGCAAAAAATGCAAACTTAAAGTCTTACTTAATGATGAACTGCTGAAAGGTCACATAAGTACAAGGATGTCCAAACACATGCCTGTTCAATATTGTACTAGAGGTTTCAGCCAAAGCAACAGTCTTGAAAAAGCATCTAAATGCATAGCTTGGAAAAGAAGCAGCAGGACATTTTTGAGTTAGGAGTTTCAAGCCACCTTTCTTTAATATAAATAGATCTCAGAATTATTTCCATTTTCTCAACAAGTTATTGGTATAATGGTTTAGAGTCATTGACATTTGGTTTTAAATCAAATTAAGTATGTATATATTTCCTTATTCTCTCTTCACCTCCATTCTCTCTACGGTTTATTTCATGTTCTAAGTATTTTCATGCTCTTTTTTAGTCCCAGTGTCCCCTTTCAATTATTGTGTTCTAGACCTGTCTCCACTCTCATGATGAAAATTTCCCTCATCCTCAAAACCATTAATACTCCCAATGGCTATCTAATATTTTATATTAATACTCTTACTTTTAATTAAAGCTTTTGGAAATAATATCATATTGCAAAGAATTTAGTCTAATAATGGCAATTTCAGTTAACTGCACAGGAGACATTTGGAACCAGTCAGGTCTTTCAAGAGATTTTACTTCAAAATTAATAATACTTTCAGCTGGTACTTTTTAACACTTTGTGTTTAGTCACTGCCTTCTTTGGGCTAAAGGACTCCTTCAAGACTGAAATTATGTCATGAGGCAAAATCAAGACAGGGAGTTAATTTAATATAGCATTATCCCCATGATAGACTTGGCTTTCTATGTTAACATCCTACACTTAGTTAATGTATATATGTTTGCTTTACATAGAAAAGTCGTATTAGATATCTAATACTAAATTTTAAAAACAGTTTATTGTCTGTTAGGTATAGGCACTGGCACAGGCAAATAAATTTGCTTTTCTCATTCGTCTTTTTTTTTTTTTTAAACTGCCTCTCATATTATCTCTCTTACATTCAGGTATATTTTATAAAGAGCCAATTAATATTCATAAAGGGTTCGGAAGCTCTCCTTTTCACCAATTTATTTGAATCTCATTTTATTGATACGGGTTAGAAGATTCAGTGGACGTGAAATAGTAAAATAGAACTGACTTCTAATAAGCTTATTTTCTTTCCAGGTTTCTAATAAAAATAATTATTTTGGTAATAGTAGTAGCAGTCATGATAGTACCAATAACTACTATTTATTGGGCTCTGTGTTAACTGTTTACCACTACATTCACAATAATCCTATGAGATTGGTAAATTATTATCCTTATGGTTAAATACAGACATAAGGAAACAAGATAGCTTGCCTAAGTTCACATAGCTGCTATGGGCCTTGTCTGTCTGCTTGAACTTAAAACCACTGTAACAGTTTTATTTATTTGCCATTACTTCCGTTCCCACACAGAACATTAAGTTGAGTTCAGACAGAGGATAGTGTGGAATCCTTGCTTAATGGTTTCATCCCTGGCTGTGGCTCAAAATAATCCAAGAAATAAAAATCCATGCTTTATATCTAATGTGTAGGATGACTCTATTAAAAGAAACCTCTGTTTCTAAGTCAGATAAGTATTGTTAATGTTTTTAAAGTGCCCAATGTCTTGTAAAACCCATGACAAGTCAAGGGTCCAATCAACTTGCATAAATAACTGAAACATAGTGTGTAAAAAAGATAGGGTAGGGACTTAGAAGTATTCAGAATATCACCCCCTAACATACTGTCCCAGGAAATGAAGTTTTAGTACTTAAATGCTATGCTCATAAGCCTTAGCAATTCAGATAAGGCAGTTACACGTCCTAGTTCAGAAGGATCCTTATCATTGGCATAGTCAGAGGTGGCAAAAGCTGGAAAGACCTTAGAGTTCATCTCATAAAACAGAAAGGATGCTGAAAGGTTAAACAAATTATGCAAGTCTCACAAATAAGCTGTTGACTTAGCATTAGAAAGTGAGCATGTATAACTGCTGTCTTACTTAGTGTTTTCAGACAGCATGTTAGCTGCAGCAGAATTGGCTTACTCCCAGATTGGTGCAGCCACTATGGAGGGCAGTGTGGAGGTTCCTCAAAAAACTAAGAATAGAATTACCTTCTGACCCAGCATTCCATCTCATGGGTATATACCCCAAAAATCTGAAAACATTTATGCGTAAAGATACATGTGCTCCAATGTTCATTGCAGCTTTATTCATGGTGGCCAAGACATGGAAACCACCGAAGTGTCCTTTGATAGATGACTAGATAAAGATGTGGTATATATACGCGTATACACAATGGAATACTATTCTGCCATAAGATAAGATGAAATAGAGCCATTTAAGACAACATGGATGGATCTTGAGATTATTATGCTAAGTGAAATAAGTCAGAAAAAATTGAGAACTATATGACATCACTGATATGTGGGATATAAAACTAAAAAACAACAAAGAAACAAGACAAATAAATAAACAAAAACTCATGGACACAGACAACAGTTCAGTGGTTACCAGATGGTAAGAGAGGTGGGAGGACAGCAGAAGAGGGTAAAGGGGGTCAAATACATAGTGATGGAAGGAGAACTGACTCTGGGTGGTGAACACACAATGTGATATATAGATAATGTATTACAGAATTGTACACTTGAAACTTATGTAATTTTATTACCCATTGTCACCCCAATACATTTTAATTAAAAAAATTTTAAAAAAGAAAAGAATTGGCTTACTCCCAGCTCCCATCCTTTTCCCCTCCACTGGAAGCGACCATTCTTGTACATCCTTCACTTGGGAAGGCTCCATGTCATCATTAGTAATTATCACCCTCAGCAGAAATGCAGGGATTGCACTGGGTTGATAGTCTCATCTTAAAAAGACTTTTTTTCCCCCAATCAGGGTTAAGTCACATTGATTAACAGGCATAAGCTTCGATCTGCCATTACCACTGACTACCCTGCAGTTGCCTGCGCTTTAGTAAAGGAGTTTAATTTCTAGGATCTGTGTTCCACTTTTCGTAAGGTGAAAACTTACTCCAATTGGTGAAATTAAAATGACAACAAGGAATTTCCTCATTTCAATCCTTGATGTGACTTTGTATCCACTCATGTGCAGTGTTAATTATCCAACTACATCATCTCATTTCAACTGGGACAGCGTATACTGCTGACATATTCTCACTCTATCCTTTAAATCTGGAAGCATTGCAGCTCTCCACCTGTGTCCTTTCCTACCTCATACATTATGACATTTTCTTTAACTTTTTTTTTTATCAAGTAGTATTTTTATTTTACTCACAAATAAGAATAATTTTAAAAACAACTGTGTATATTAAATATCCCCATTAGGATAAGCTATTAATTGTTGTATAAACAGAAAATATGTACAAATAAGACATTTTAGAAATTAGTTATAAAATATGCTTATAAATCATAGTTGTTTACTATATTATTTTCTGGTTAAATTACCTAGTTAATATTGGTATGCTTCAATTTTAAAAGGAGGTAAAAGTTACTTCAACTACTCTCAGTCTGTTAGTCAACATTTAATCTCTAATGTTGGCAAGATAATCAGTTCACTTACTGTATAATTCTATATCAAATCTCTTTGTAATAGATTTGTCACATTTAGCAAAGAAAACTATAGGATAACCTAATTCAATCTGAATTTTAGGTATGCCACACATTTTTTCCTTTTCTTTCTTTTTTTCTTTTTTTTTTTTTTTGTATACGTCTGTTCTAAATATTGCATGAAACTACTTATACTAAAATTATTTGTTGTGTATCTGAAATTCAAATTTACCTGGGAGACTCACATTTTACCTCTGGCAATACTCTTTCTAGACAATTAATCAAAGAATTTGTCCTACATGTGGTGACAATTGTTTTCCAGTCTACCCTCTCATTGTCTTCTATGATAGTAATCTTTGTAAGTTAATACTTAAGGATGAATTAACTTACTTTCAACATATATATTTTTTGCAGCTTTTGAAAATCAATCTTACTTAATTATTTGCATATATTTTCATGCACATTATTCAATGGCTACTACTGATTTAATCTGATTGTCTGAGTGCACTGATTGCACTGCCCATCTCTGAAAGACCCAGAAACCAGGAAGAGACATTATCCTAGATTGCAAACTACCTTATCCCTTGACTTCTTTTTTTTTGTTGTTGTTCTGAGTATTTTTATAAATGAAGGTTTAATATTTTTGGACTTCAAATCTAAGTTCTTGACTACTTAGGAAGATAACAAAACTAAATTTCTAGCAAGGAGGAAAGGCCTACTAAGCAGTATTTTTTTTTGGATTTTAGAGGGTGACATCATTTTGGAATCACTGAGAGAACAACATTATAAAAAGATTTGAAATTTTAGTTGCTAGTCTATGTGTAGATATAAAGTGTGAATGCACTTGCTTGTTCATGTAGGAGAGAATTAGAGCAATCAAATGGCTTATAAGACAGCAGAATAAAGACTTAATTTACAACCATGGGACTATCATTAATAATTATTTTTATGAATTAGAAAAACAGATGTCTAGGAAAGCTAGAGTTTTACAATTTCTTTGGATAGATGTGATTTAAGAAACTTATAAATTAGTACTGATTTGAGCTCAGATTTAGTATAATATGAAAAGAGCAAAACATTTTTTTTCTTCACCTTCTTCTGAAATAGTTAACAATCCACATAAACTTTTATTAGAACTGAATTGCAATACAGTTTAAGTGTAGCAAACTAAAAGGAAAACTTGGTAGAGAGCAAAATAAATTTTTGATGGAAAAAAAAAACAGAGTAGAGATGAGTGAAAGAATAATCTCTTAGTCTTATTTTCTGCTACACTTTTTTTTTATTACATCAGTTTGTTTATCTTTTCCAATTCTTACTGTTTTATTGCTATCTTTATAAGACCACATTGAACACTATTTTCCCAGATATATATCTGCCATTCTGATGAATCTGGTCATTCCCCTCAACAATCCTATGACTCAAGTTTTTCAATTACATTCCTTGGCAATAACATTGACTTAAAAGCAATTCTAAATTCGGAGATATTGATGGTTTGGAATGTATTTTTGCTCACCCTGTTAGTTCATTTAAACATAGTGACTGTTCGAAATTCAGATTTTATGCTATTCTCAGAGAATTATATTACACATGTAAGTTATCTCAAAGGACCCAGCCAGTCACTGGAATTTGTGTTTTTGATTTTTCCTCAAATTGAGATAGCTACTACAACGAAAGTCACATACAATAAATATATAATCCACTAATGCTTTTTAAAAAGTAATCTGTTATCCTTTAGTTCCAGGAATCAAAGAATCCTTTTACTGATTGTTATGGACTGAATGGGTGCATTTTCCCCTCCCACCCAAATTCTAATGTTGAAGCCCTAATCCCCAATGGGGCTGCGTTTGCAGATAGGGCCTGTGAGTAATTTATAAAGGTTAAATGAGGTCATAAAGTGAGGCCCTAATCCATTCAGGCTAAAACCCTTACTAAAAGAAGAAGAGATAGCAGACCTGTCTCTCTCCACCGTGTGAGAACACAGTGAGAAGGCTGCCATTTGCAAGCCAGGAAAATAACTCTTTCCAAAAACCGACCATGCTAGCACCCTGACCTTGGACCTTTGAGCCTACAGAACTGTGAGAAATACATTTCTGTTGTTTAAGCTCCTCAAACACAATAATTTGTTAGGCAGCCCAAGCTGCTTAAGACACTTATTATATATACATATATTTTTCTTTTTTCCTGACAGGTATTTTAATAAGTATTTTTCTAGAGAATTTCGAAAATATGCCATGGGTTGCTGTTATGGTATAATTCTTCTGGTACACTGCAAACAACTTTATCATCGTCCTCCAATCCTCTTACTCTCCCCATTTCTTCCCCTACATAAATACTTATTGAGTACGTGTTTGAAACTAATTAAAGTGTCATTTCTTGAGCTTTAAGGACTCTATACCAAGAAACTTCAGCTCTGAAATAATTATTACATTATCTACATTCACATACTATTTAGACTAGGAATGGTGTAAATGTTTTAACAGAAGCACTTGTGTAAATTACTGACATAACTGTTACCAAGGTCTGTGATAAAGAACAAATAGATTGGAATACACAAGATTCATTGATCCCCTAAGGTTTGTGTACAGAGCTTGATCGGGCAACTTGGAGTAAAGACTTGTCACAATCTGAGGCAAGAAATGTGATGAAATAAGACATGCCCTACAGGGTGAGATCTTGAGAGCAGTAGAAATTCTTTATTTTCCAAAGTATCTAGCCTAACACCTTTCACAGAGTGGGTGGACAATTTAATTCTTACTGAATTAAACTAAATGGATCAAAATGCCAAATTTGGCTTGAGTCAGTATTGAAGTAATACAAAAAAAGGCTCCCAGTGAGATTTGCTACAATGGCAACCTGAAGTATCTGTTACAGTTGTTTCCACATTGGTTGATCCTTGTTGATCCCATGAAGACTAGAGTTTGGTGGAGGAAAAAGGCACTGTTGTCATGTCTCCACAGACCTGATAAAAGATGATCTGTCTACATTGTTGAACGTGGTTAATGTATGCTTTAAATAAGATTTGTGAGTTATTTCCATTGTAGAGAGATTGATCCCATTGTGGACCTTGTGCTGTTATATTTAGAAGTTTTTTTCTATTGGTTCTGACACTTTTGCAAAAAGGAAAACTGACCTCTGATTGGGGAACTTTGCCGTGGATCACTGAACTGATTGTTTAAACATGCTAGCAGTAATAATTACAATGCTTATATTGGTCCATGCATATTTAAACAAGCCCAGGCATATCTACAAGGGGACAAGTAACGTTACTTCACATAACATTCCATTTCAGACTGGCATCAATGCATACAGATGTTAAAAATAGCTGTACTCAGCAATTAGAACATAAAAAAGTGGTGAGGAACAGCATGTCTAGAGTCAGATTCAGTGACAAAATTTTGAACAATGTGATGAAAACAGTATTGTGTAAATCTTTCTTATACAGCAGCCAGCATGAGCCTTTGTTCCTACTTCTTTGTCCCTTCACCTCTCTGTTGCAGAAAATATTTACAACGGTTTAATTTGGAGGACACATCTTAGCCCATAAAGTGATGTGAATGGAAGCCCAGGATAATGCAATAGCAAGAGAAGGGAACATGAGAGTACTGTGTAGGTCACAACTGCCATGGCTTCCCTGGACTATTCTCTTGCTGACATTTATATTAAAGAGAGATCACATTCTATCTTTGTTAAGCCACTGTTCTTTTGATTTTTATTGTAAACTTGATTCATACAGTATATCACTATATAAATTATTGTATATCATATTAGTGTTATTATATTTTAGAATACACCGGGAGTGCCAAAAAATGTATACAAGTGGACACTTTGGTCAACGCTGTTTAAGCGGTAGTTTGCTGTAATCAGAAGTGTCTGGACACTGATGGTAACCATTTTGAGCACCTCTTGCAATTGCAAAAGTCAGACGTAACTTGTATTCATCTTTTGTTATTGGTACATACTGATTGGGTATTACAATTTTAATACAGTTTTCCTTTCTTAAAATGTGTACACATTTTTGGCACCCTCTGTATACAATCTAACATATAAACATACATATTAATTATTTCAATTTTATTAATTAGGAAACTAAGGTTCAAATTAGATAACTTTTCAAGGTTACAAAATTACTATATGATATTGTTTATCAGATGCAGAAGCCTGAGAATTACTGCCTCGCAGACAAAGCATTATTATTTGGGGAGTTTTGGGAGCTAAGTCTCACCCCCTTCTCTCCTTTGGGTGAAGGAAACACAGGATCCGTAAGTAAATGAGATCTAAAATACCATCTTTATTAATGACTAGCCAATTTCCTGAAAACTTCCCAAAGTCAGACAACTAGCAAAACCATATGAGAGAGCCTGGCCTAGACACAGATCTCATATTTATCGCCAACACCCACCCTGAGTTCAATGGGAACACAGCAGAAAACATGAAATAGAGAGAAAGCAGGAATAATTGGTCCTGTCTTTCAGGACAGTGGTTACTCAGATCCCTTGTAAAACTGATGCTCTGGAGCAAACACTTCCAGTCACTGGGGCATAGTCCCTCGGCCGGATTCCAATGCAGATGTGACTGACAGCTACGTGCTCACTGCCAGCATCCAACATCAAAGGTTCTCTGCTTTTCTCCCTCAGGACTGCATGAAGGCCCACCTTAGAACTGCAGGGAGCAACCCTCGGGGAGCAAGCCCTAAAGGATAAATGGCATCCCTTCTTTTTTTTTTTTAATTGAAGTTTATTGGGGTGACAATCGTTAGTAAAGTTACATAGATTTTAGGTGTATAATTCTGTATTACATCATCCTTAAATCCCATTGTGTGTTCACCACCCAGAGTCAGTTCTCCTTCCATCACCATATATTTGATCCCCCTTACCCTCATCTACCACCCTCCTTCCCCCTTACCCTCTGGTAACCACTAAACTATTGTCTGTGTCTATGAGAAACAAAACCAAAAATGGCATCCTTTCTGTCCTCTAGTAGGACAATTTACGAAGCGCATTCTACAAGATTCTTCACAGGTTCTGCCACAGGCTGAATGCTCAGTTCCCTCCAACTACCACCAGCTCATTAACATACATTTTATTAGCTTTTCTTTCCTCCCAGTGTTACTTTCCTTACTATCCAAATTCTGTGTACTGGAATTATATCTCAAGTAATCTGCTTTCAATTAAATCCTTGTCAGGTTTTCTGTGAGGGGAGACCTAAACCAAAACAAATCAACAGCTCTCATCTTTTAGACTAGCAACACTTCCTTCCTCCCTTAGAAGAGGATGAATAAGAGAAATAAAAGGAGGCAAGCTTTTTTTTTTTTTTTCCCTTCCATACTCCCTAAGTGAACTTTCTTACACATCCTGAGTAGATGAAGAACAGAGACGGTTTACTTATTTGTAATAATGTAAGCTGGAGTGGGTAGGACATGGAAACAAATACAGTGTGACACAATTTATTTTAGAAAGACACTATTCTTTCAGTTATATGGGGAATCCTGGGTCTTAGGAAACATTGACTTTGGATAAGAATACAACATTACTCTCCACTTCTCTTAATCCTTACATGCAGACAAACAGAAGGGAAGGATGGGCATCTCTGATTTTTGATTTGGCTTATCTACTTATGCTTTGAAGGATAGTGAAATTAAATTACTGAAAATATTTCCTTTTGTCTGTTTAGACAACTTGACAGATAGTTTAATTCTTTAGAACATATTTTTTACTCAATGAATATATGCAGGGAAAAATAAAAGGGAAAAATTCACTTTGGTGATTAATGCACCGCACATCATGAGTAATATTTACACATATGTACCGCACATCATGAGTAAGTCTGTACCCGGATAAAAGATCCCCAAAGAGGGTGGAGTATAGTACCAAGCCAACCCCAAACATGAAAAGGTTACTTTTGTATGTGCATGTTCTTACCTCCTATATTTTTGTTTTGTTTTATATTTGCATGTTTTTACCTCCTATATGTGCATGTTCTTACCTCCTATATTTTTGTTTTGTTTTATATTTGCATGTTTTTACCTCCTATATGTTGGGGGACAATTCTCCATGGGTTTTTTTGGTGCTTCTGTTGTGTTTTACAACCAGAGGCACAAAGTATCTTTTCAACATACTATCTTTTCAACAACGTATAGTGAATAGATTTGGAAGATAGAAACAGTGTCTCTCTCTCTCTCCAGAGCAAAGGGTAGAAACACTTACTGCCCATCATAAAAAGATGTGGATTCCTATGTTCAGGGTTTCTTTCCTGTCATGTAACCCACAGACATCCTTCTGGGTCCAGATACATCACCCAAGTGGGGCATGGGGTTGAGGGGCACTGAATCAAATATGTTGAAGTTCATGCTGTTAGCTGTGCTGCCCAAACACAATTCTTTGTTCCTGATCTTGGAGTTTCCTGTGTTATGACAGCAGCTGCAAACATGGCAGGTTAACTTGTTATTTGAAAGTAGAATAAAAATCTCAGAATCTTGTCAGTTCTTGACCGTGATGGAAAGGTGACAGAGACGTGGCTTTCAAGAAGTATAACGATCTCATGGGATGATTAACATGACTTGAGGTAAGTTCATGGCAATTGGTAGAGGATATTTTCACCAAATTTTATGGTCAACTGAATAATTAAAAGTACTCCATTTATTAAATTGTAACAAGGAAGAACTGGGGAGAGAGTTGCAGGCCAAGTACCCAGAAGCAGGTTGAAAGACAGCTGTCCAAACAGTGTTCTGGTGGTGGTTCTCTCTCTTCTAGATGGGAAAATTTCCTTGCCAACCTGGGCAGGTATAGTTTCTGCCACCTTTCAGACAATATTTACAGAGATGTGAACTTACACTGAGGAAGAAAGGAAGGAGATTCATGACTGGTCTAGCTAAGAACAAGATGAATTATTAGAACTTACTCAGATTTCCTTGGGCAGTCAGATGGAGCATATATTGTTTGTTAAAAAGAATGGCAACATCTGGGCCATATCACAACCTTTTACAGTCTATTATGCCAACCAGATATCTCGTGAGCTTTTTGCAGTGGGACCTGACTGGTATAAGGGAACCTTAACTCTCTTGAAAAAAATTTCCTCAGACAGACAAAAAACTCCCATGGCAAACTACAGGTCAGACACTGGCTAGTTTTCAAATTATTACTGTCTAGACTGGTTTTGCACTGCAATAAAGGTGACCCACTAGTTCAGGGGACAGCAAATCTTTTCTCTAAGAGCCACATACTTTCTGTTACAACTACTGAATTCTGTCTTTGTTGTGCAAAGACAGCCACAGACAATACATGAATGAATGGCCATGGCTGTGCTTCGATAAAACTGTACTTACAAAATTAGGTGGCCAACCTGTGGGCCATAATTTGTAGGCCTTTGCATTACAGAATGAGAAACTGATAAGGAAAAAAAAAGGTCATATAAATTCTTATGGTGAGCCCCACTACCTTGGAAAACTCCAGCTCCTACATTAAAACTTCGTGAATACTTAAGAGATACTATAATGACAGTGTGGCAACAAATGCCTTGGGTTAAAATTAAGTTCTTAAAAAAAGAAACAAAAACTGCTGCTGTAATAGTTGATCCAAGTCGACAAGATGCCACAGCTTGGCATCCTGAGCCAGAAAGCAATATGCTCATGATTGTCGCATTAAGGGATTCTCAAGGATGAAATAGGTATACTCTTGCTCCCAGTATAAAGCACTGGGCACACCTAACACACTGGAGTTTCTTTGGTTAAGTCACAAGCCTCCTTGCTTACAGGGGTAGAGTCGCATGTTCCTTCCACATCCCCTGTCTCTCCCTCAATCCTATGTCAGCTTCAAGGTTGAGTGAGGTCCCCTTGTCCCAGTAGTAATCTGTACCTTTCTAAGTATGCTGGGAAATTTTGAGGAGGGTAGGAACTCAAAGTGTTATGAATCTGTTGGAGTCTTTTATGAATCTATTGCTAGAGGAGGGAGGATTTTTTTCTTGTCTATGTTTCATTGAGACGGTAGTCTGTCAAGGGTCTGGGACATGTGTGGTTACTCAATTTTAACGCCCCACGTTCCATGTTTCTAAGGCCTTGCCTGTTGTCGCAACATTAACCATTAAAACACTTGTGTCTTGGTTACCAAGATTGTCAAATATACCCAGGGCAGCTATAAGAATGATCTCAGTTTATTCCCTGGGTTTACAATTTCCTTTCTTTTTTTAGGCTAGTGACAATGTCTCAATTTCTTGTGAGCTTATCTATGTATATATAAGGAATTTTTTATTCATTAATCACTGGTGGTATTTTATATTAGAGCTTATAATAATATATCTACTTGACCATATTACCTAAAATATGTAAGTTTAATAGCCATTCTTCTGGTCTATATGAACAACTCGGCGATCTGGAATGATTTAACATGTGATAATTCACAATGAATTCAATATTAATCTATGACTCTTGCATTGAAGTTAGTATCTTTTTCACAGAAATAAGAGCTTATTTTGTTTGCATGTGGAAATATGATGCACTTTAAACAGCATGTGATGATTTAGGTAGAAGTATTAGTCAAGGAAAACAAATTGAAATTTAGACTTTGAGTATCAATAATGCATCCCCCTCTCTATGAAGGAAAGGATCACCCATGCATAAGGTGCTCTTTGTATGCCCATCTAGATACATGACACTATATGAGGTGCTCCACACTGAGCATTGCTGTTTAAATTAGACAATTTTCAGTAATGATAACCATGTTAGCCTCTGCAAAGTGAAATTTATTTTGTTGAACCCATGACTTGCCTTGAAATTACCATCACAGCCCTAACTTTTCATGATCCATCGATCCATCCCTTTAGAAGCTGCATCAGAACCTGTTATACACAAAGTCATCTTTTCCACCTCATTATTAAATCTTCCATAGCAGTGGGCTTTTGGTGAGCATTTTTATGAAAACCAAATATTTTCTGAATCTGGGAAAATTCAAGAAGTCTGTCTATTCACATACTTTTTCCAAAAATCTCCTGGTCACTTAAAATAATACTTCTTTTGAGTTTTGGATATCTTGCCAAACATAATTAGTATTGATACTCACTTAAGCTTATCTCTTTTCAAAAGAATTGTTGAAAAATCAGATGTACTGCTTACAGACACCTATGTGAATTCTTTCCTTTTCCTTTCTCTTTTAAAAAGGACACCTGAATTCTATAGCAGGTATTAAATGGCTAGTGCCAGATTATTGAACAATTAAAAATTTAGCAAAAATTTTTGTCATTCTGTGAATATGAATACCCTACTCATTAAGTTTGCATGTGTATTTAAGGTTTTACTTGGTGTGACCTACTAGATACTAAGTCCAATTAATGAAAAAGTGTTCATAGAAGACTGAGAATATGACTAGATGGTAAAATAATTCAGACTATCTTTATTCTGATTATCATCTGGTGTCCCATGCTTTTAATCTTTACCAAGGTCCAGTAACAACCCAAAATGTGTTTGTCAAAAGGAGAATTGACATTTCCTCAGAGGAAACGTCTTTGCTCTAAAACCATAGGGCCTACACAGTTAGTTTCCTGTTAGAGTGTATCATAATATCAACTGCCAAAATGTCCAGGTGACAGGACTGTTTAACTTAAAGCTGAAAAAAACTGGAAATATTTTTTTTTCCTTACTGTAGACTTGTTCAAAGTCAGAAGATACTGTATCACCTACTAGATGAATCAAAGGAGCAAAACTGTGTATAAGAAATACACCAAGGACTGTGATAGTTTCTTAATGCTAGAGGAAATGTGTTCTATTAACCATCACTTTGAAGGGCTATCTTGACATATTCCACACGCAACACACACACACATACACACACACACACACACACACACACACACACACACACACACTTGTGTTGTCCCTGATGGTTTAGTGCCTTCTTGGTTTGGGTCACATCACAACTTGGTTGAAATCAGAAAACCCATTTCATCAGTATCATCCAGAATAAGCATCTCTGGCCTACAGAGATCATCTCAGCAAATAAATTTTCAAAGACATTGACACCACAAGAAGAATGTGTTTCTTAAGGTTTTGATTAAGAATAGGTTTTGGTTAAGGTTTAAGGTTTTGGTCTTCTGATACTCTCAAGGATAAATATGGAGATTATATAGAGTGGATAGGTCATAAGTGACATTTCCTCTCAACATTACTGTCTCCTAAAATCTTTGAATTCCTCCCCCTGCAATAGCATTTGACTTTTAAATAATCACCGGGGGATGTTCTGGGATCTGAATCTATAATTTGTTTGGTGGGAGGAGGGGCAGGTATAGTTTCTCTTACTAATTAATGAATTCAGGTAATTATTTCCTCTTTATTCTTAGCTAATAGAAACCTCCCAAATTTCTCATGAGCTGAATAATGCAGGTAAAAGGATTTTTGCTTTATCTTATTATTGTTAGGTATTTTTCCAGAGATTTTAGTTGTTATCTGTAAGAGAAATAGACAAGGGATGGGCAGCAAAAACTCTGAGAGAAACTCCCTTTTTCTCACTAATCTACCAGCTTTTGATTACTTTCAGGATCCCTAGATAGAAGCATCATAGCAAAGATTTGGAGAAAAGAACTACAACATAATTCACTGCCCACGTCCCAGTCTAATCCCTTACGGAACAAGCTTAGGAGAGACCCAAAGCAGCACACCGAGTCTTTGAACACTGAACTGGCATCGGAATTGCCACCTTCTGAAGGTAAAACTGCTATGAGCTAAGCCAGTTTTAGTTCCTGCTAAGGAAATAATATCAATATTCTCCTGAAGATTTTATATAGGATCCAGAGAGCATGCAACATATTATTCAAATTGTGCAGGATTAAAAAAAAAATACCTTTACATATAAAGAACCATAAAAATGTGAGCAATTCTCAAAGGGAAAAGTCGATCAACAGATATCAATTCTGTGATGACTGAGATGTTGGGATTATTCAACACATTAGAGCAGCTTTTATAATTGTACTCAATGAAGTAAAGATGAACATGCTTGAAATGAATAGAATGAGCAAATCTCTTAGCAGGGAATTAGAAACTATATTAAAGGAACACAACTTTTAGAACTGAGAAATACAACATCTGAAAAAAATTCAGGGACAGGACTCAAGAGCAGAATGAAAATGACAGAGGAAGCACTGAGTAAACTTGAAATATATCAATAGCAATTATCCAATCTGAAGAACAAAAAGAAAAACATATTTGAAAAATTAACAGAACCTCATGCACCTGTGGCACAGAATCAAAAGTTCTAATATTAGTGTCATTAGATTCTTGGAAGAGATTAAAGAGATTGGGTCAGAAAAATATTTGAAGAAATACTGCCCCAAACTTCCCAAATTTGGTAAAACATAAAACAAAACAGTAAATCCAATGATATTATAATTTGGCAACACAGATGATAAAAATGTGTGTTTATTTCTTATAAATCTACCTCAAAGATCTAAAGATGTTATTATAACTATATTTACTATGTTACAGCAGATTATGAAAAGATTGAGCACGTTACATTGAGATATGAAGTAATCAAACTTTTAGATATTTAAAAATGTTTTCAATAAAAAAGCACTCTATTTAAATAGTAAATTAGACCACGCAGAAGGAAAAAAAATAGTGAATTTGAATACATAAAAATAAAGCTATAAAAAATAAAACAGAAACACATTTAAGAATTAAGATAATAGCAGTGACTTGTGAAACAACTCCAAGTGCCCTACTATATGTGTGAATGGAGTTTCCCAACAAGGAGAGGAGACTATAAGAAAGGTTTTGAAGAAATAAAACTAAAAAATCCAAGAAGCTCCAAGTTGTGGGACCCTAAGACTGAGGCACACTGTCCCTTCCCCTTCCTCTCTGCAGGGGAATGGGCCATTTTCAGTGTGTCTCCCCAGGATGGAGGGGTTTGAGCAAAATGGCAGGGCACACAGATACAGGGTACCATGTGATAGTGTGTCAGAAAAGAGAGTGAGTGTCTGAGAAGGCAGTCTGTCTCCGCTGGGAGTGTTTAAGATCTGTGCTTTGTTTTGTTTTGTTTTGTTTTGTTTTTTTCCTTTTGTGACCTCAGAGAAAGCCTAAGAAGCTTCTTTTGTTCTTGCAGAACAATAGATATCGCATGAGCAGGAGGGATGTTGGTATACTTGTGCTTTCATAGTTTTCCCCATGATTTGGTTTCCCTGCTGGGTGTGGGGAGTCAGAATGGAGCTCCATCTGTGCTCAGAGGTCCAGCTAGTGATGTGCTGAAGCTGGTCCACACAAGCTGTGGACAGTTGACGGCCTCCAAAGATTCCTCAACCTCTGGCACTCACACCCTTATGGAATTTGTCTTCGTAGAGAGTGGGCTAGTCTTAGCAACTCCATTCTAGTGAGGCAGAGATGGTGGTGTGTGCCTCAGGGACTAGGTCATAAAAGGCAGAGTGGAACTGCTCTCTTGTGTGTGCACTGTCTCTCAAAGCACTTACTCTGCGGAGAGTCTTATGTCGGGAGAAACTAGAATCTCTTGCCAAACTCCAGGTGACTGAGCTGAGAAGCTGATTCTTCCAAGTTGTCTAGCTTTCAGACAGGTGCAGGCTTAAGTTGTCATCTTGACTGCATCCTCATGAGAGACTTAGCCTAAGCCTCTGAACTAAGATGTTCTTAGATGCCTGACATTCAGAACCTGATGGAAATAACAGCTGCTACATTTTGAGGCATTTACACATGCGGGAATAGACAACCAGTACCGGGCCCTTGCTCATAGTGGACAGTGGCACGGTCATTAACTCACCGCCGTATCAGGATTATCCCTTTGTACTCAGCATACGAGGCCAGGACGGGGTTGTCGTAGGCACTGCATCATGCTCACCAGCCATCTGGGACTAAGCAGCATGTTGTCTAAAGTAGCTGTGCACAGGCTATACTCCAAGGAGCCTCAGACACCGCTACTTGTGGTCAGAGACAATCAGCCTGGGTCTCAGGTCACTCCATGCAGCACCCAGCCATTCTGAGGACTCCAGGGCTCATAGTATATAATTTGGGAAGCCAGGAACAAGGATAATGTTTTTGCTAAGACTGTAACTCTGTGTATTCCAATTCTAAAATGTGTTAGAGGATACCCCACTACCTAAAACAGTGGTCCTTCATTTTATAAATTTACAACTATCTTGGAGAACCTAATGCAACTTTAGGAAAATTCATATATGGACCTACATTCAAAAATATTTGAGGGAGCTTGAATAACTACTAGAATCTACCCACAGACTTGGCACAACTTAAAATTGCAGGCCATTAATTAATTTGGAAACATTATATATTCCATTACTACTTACAACTCAAGTTTCCTATGAATAATGATTCTTGTTAGTATAGTTATTCAAAGTTGAAGACTATTTTCATTTACTTGTGAATGGGAAGCAAAAAATATTATTCAAACTATTTAATAAAACAAATGCATACATTTTAAAAGGTGAACAATTTTTATGAGGCCACACAAAAATACAATTCATATTCATGTACTAAAAAATAATTACAACCATAAAATATTTCAAGATATTGAGAATTCATGCTGATGTTCAACTTGATAATATTCTTTTACTAAACTTCTTGGGCAATTTATATTTTAATCAATCAATATGTACATGTATATGAATTTCAAAATGCTTGTGATCAAGTGTCAAAAAGCTTCATATGGTATTAACTGGTGAAGTCATCCTCCAATTTCTTAAAATGATAATAACTTTGTTGAGAAAATACACACACATATATTAATTAAAAATGAATTGCACCTACCTGCCAATATTTTATTTTTTTGTTTGTTCTCTAGAAAGCATAAGTTTTGGTTTGTTTTTCCTGTTTGAGTCAATAAATTATACTTGTCCTAATAGTATAAGGTTTAATTCCATAAACATTACACAATCAAAGGTGATAATTATAAACACGTGTTTTGTTAATAATATTAAATGCCATTAAGTGTACTTGATATTTGGCATTATCTTGTTGTGTAAGGTACAGTCTCCTCTCTACATCACTGAGGATGTAGGGAAGAAGACAAGATACATCAAAAGACACAGCACAGATGATACCAGCGGCACATATTCCAATCAAGCCAAGGACTTCTCTCGCCTAGGCTAACTCAGTCACAGTCCAACCTTTATTATTCCTCACTGTTCAGAATTAGAAGACCCTAGAGCTGAGAAGAGGGCATCCTGGATACCCATGTACAGGTAACAGTGACTCCACCTGTTTGTGTTTAGATTAAATCTTAAATTCATAAAGGAATACTAGTAAGAGCGAGGTAGGATGTCGGGTCCTTGAGCTGGTTCAGTATAGGACTACTCAAAAACAAAAAATGAAAAAAAAAAGCAGCTGAAATTCAGGAGAAAGGAGCATGAAAAAAATCTATTCCTAGAGGAGGCTTTGACCTATAGAGCAACCCTTACTTTGAAGCTCTCGACTTCAGTCCTAATTGGAAGTAGGAAACAGTTTGGAAGCAATTCAAAAGACTAGAAATCATGACTCAACTAAGAGATGCCAAGTCACAAAGAACCATTTTATCAAAGTCCTACTGAGAACAAGGGTCCTACGTCTGTTGATTGAAATTTCTGCATCTATTAAAATTGCTTGAGAAATTGGTATAAGATAGGAATTGACCTAGTTTCATGGTGGGGAACAGAATTGCTGAGAGCTAGAAGGGAACATTGAGAGGAATGTTTCAGAGGCAAATGGGCATTTTTTTAATTTTCAAGTTGAAACCTTAACATCTCCCAATAAAAAAACCCTTTGTATGTATTCTATGATCTATATGAGTACAGGTAATATGATTATTCCTGGGTAAACTGACATATTTAGCAGGATGACGTTTCCATTTATTTTACTAGAGACTGAAAATATTTACTGGCACTTGAATGAAAATCTACCTTCATAAAGCATCAATCAGTAACACTAATGGAGCTCGGTGAGCATTGCCCTAAGAATCTACAGAACACCCACTCATATGTTAATAACTGTCATTAGGGCAAAATGGAAGATGTGAACCAATAACCTCAAGACACTAACAGGTTATAATAAGTGTCTGCATATCATATTTTTCCAAGGACTGAGAGAAGACTGAATGCAGTATCTCCAAAGCTTATTTTAACACTTTTCATGGACACATCTCAAAGGGCTAGTTTTTCCAGAATATCAGTTTGGAAAATAGTGTGTAAATTAAAATTCTGATATCCAGGTAAACCAACATGTATGTGTAGCTGGTGTTACAGTTAAACACTATCATTTCAAGTGTTTTGGTTGAATTGGTCAGTTACACTAAACAGAAAATGATGGTAGAGAAGGAAGTTGGCGTAGCTGTCTATTTGATTTGACAAAAGGAGCTCAATCTTTTCTGTTTTAATTTTGGATGTTTCTATAGTGGTCATAAAAGTATTTCCACAAAGACATTTTACTCTGTTGAGTAATAATCTAATTTGTAGCAATAAGATGGAAACAGAATATGGTTCCTATTATAATAGCAGTTTTAGAATTTTATTCTTTGCATTCATGATATTTCTCATATACTCTGAAAATTTAAGAACGTTCTGTCATCTATCATAATATCCTGTTAATATATCCATTCCTCTACCTCTTCAATAAACAGAAACAACCAGCTTTAGATTTCCTTGCGAGTAGGAACCTTACCTTATTAACCTCACAAATTTCTGCACTATATTTCATAATACCTTAAGAAATTAAGTGTGATATAAAATTTTGTTGGTACTTAAATTGCTGTAGAATAGCAAAATATGGAAAGGGTCCTGATTTATTTAACTCAAAGTACAACCTATATGGTTACTTATACCATTTTCTGAGCAATTAATATTTTCCAGGTGTTTTATTAACCCCTTACATACTTCATCTTATTTTTCTTCAAAACTCTGTACTAAATACTAGCACTAAATTACTAAAGTATTAATAACACTTATGCCAAATATTATTATAATCAACATTTTACAGAACAGAAAAATTATGAATAATTGTTGTTACACATCTACTTGTTAAAGATGCAATTTTAACATAAGTAGTCTGATTCTGGAGCCTATTCATTAAACAATCATAATGTACCTCTAGGTTTAATATCAAAAACAGAGCATAAGTAAAATTAAATACCAATTTATTTATAATTATATGCAAAGATTCTAAATGAAGTACCAAAGATATAATCAATTGTCATACTATTATTTGTATTGCAATGCTCTCTACTGTAACATTGTAGCCATCATTTAATATTTTTAAACTTAGAATTTAAACAAAAAGTATGCATATAATATCAATAGGTGTCAAAACAAAATTAATACAATTATTGATCGAAAATGGACTCCTAATTGCAAAACTTCAATTTCTACTCAATTATCCAATCTGCTAAATTACATTTATGATTCCTTTTTATTCATTTCAAAATACTCCATTCACAATCTTCTAATATGCTTCCTTCATAACATTTTTTATCACAAGCTATTGAAAGGGCACCTTGATCTGCCATTGCTACCAGTACTTTCCACAAAAAACTGCAAAGAACTCTATTTATGCTCCATGTCTCAAAAGATTCATCATGAAAAATGGCCTATGACACTTGTGCTTTCAGCCTTTCTCTTGATAGAAGTTAAAGTCTGTTCCTTCTGATCAGCTAGAAAAAAAAAATATTGTCAAGTTCTCTCTTCCTCTTTACCCTTCTAATGTTTTTATGTTCATCAAGGTCCATTTTCTTCTCCAAACGACAAGTACCTCATCTTATAGAAAGAGTCTTAACCAGTCACCAACTTTTAGAATATCATAACAAAGTATCCTTTGTGTCACAAATCCTGATGTGTGAAAACAATTTGGGATATTAAATGTCTTCCTTTCTGAACATGACGTATCTTCTAAACTGGCAACTTTCTTGATCAATATTAAACTAATGTATCTCATCAACTGATATCAAATGTTGGAATCACTGCTCTGCAAGTGATTTTACTTGCCTATTTGGCTTTGAATGGAGCAGTCATTGTCATGACACTGATGGGCAAACTTGCCATGAGATTCTCTGAGTATGTCACATTAAGGGAAGAAGTACAAAAAGACAAAAAGTTTGGAACCATTTCATGTAATCTACTAATATATCCATAATCTCAAATATATGTAATATATGCTATTATATAAAATATACAATTAACATATTCTATATGAAATATAGATTTTAGAAATGATGTAGTAGAAATGATTTTATCATTGTAAGTGGAAATATATTTTCGAGGATACAGTAGGAAGTAGTCTGGGGTATGGACTTTAATTTACACAACTAGGTTATTGGCATTCCCACTTCATCACAGTGCTTTGAAAACTTATCTTAATTTCTTGCTTGTTCTTGAGAATCTGGAAGTGATCAAGTAAACAGTTGCATTTTAAAGGCTCAGTGGTAATGTGACTAAAATATCACGTTATTGGAAATTTGGGGGGAAATAATCCATTTAACAAGATGTCCAAGAAGTCCTACAGTTAATTCTTTTTGGTACCGTTTTTTCAGAGATTGGTGATTTTTTTTTCTGGCCCTTGTCATTAGAGAAAATCTAAAATGCAACTTCCCTAATACAACTTAAAAATAACTGCTATAAACCTTATCACATAGCTGGCAGCACAGTTTATAAAACGCACTATATTGGGTTGATTATATTAATTGTCAACATGGTTTGTTTCTTCGAAAGCAATTATAAAATATGTATCAATAATAGATACACTCGATAATACTTGGTAATATCTACATATTTCATAATTGTTATTTTCCATATTTTTTACACATTTCAACTTGGTAATAACAGGAAAAAAAAAAGAAATCCAGCTTAAAATGCAAGCAATCCTCTTTGTTACCTTGCTTCCTTTATAATCTACCTACCTACCTACCTACCTACTACTGCCTATCTCTTATCATTTATTGATGATCTCAATTCTAGGAGATCAGTTAAAATAGACACTGGATACAGGATAAACATTACTTCTGAGCAAAGTCCCAGAGCAAAAACAGAAGATCAAGATTACATGTACTTAAGGTTTTCTTGGAGGGAATATGTGTCTTCTTTAAAAGCAAATGGGGGCCGGCCCAGTGGCTCAGGCAGTTAGAGCTCCATGCTCCTAACTCCGAAGACTGACGGTTCGATTCCCACATGGGCCAGTGGGCTCTCAACCACAAGGTTGTCAATTAAATTCCTCAAGTCCCGCACCTTGAGCTGAGCTGCCTCCTGGATGGCTCAGTTGGTTGGAGCGCGGAATCTCAACCACAAGGTTGCCAGTTCGATTCCTCGACTCCCGCAAGGGATGGTGGGCTGCACCCCCTGCAACTAACAACGGCAACTGGACCTGGAGCTGAGCTGCACCCTCCACAACTAAGACTGAAAGGACACCAACTTGAAGCTGAATGGCACCTTCCACAACTAAGATTGAAAGGACAACAACTTGACTTGGAAAAAAGTCCTGGAAGTACACACTGTTCCCCTCCCCCCCCCAAAAAAAAAGCAAATGGGAGGACAGAAGTACAAATTTAGATTTTCTCTCTCAATGAGGATAACTAATGATCTTGATTAATTTTGTGAAGTGAACTTGCTGAGATTGGAGCTGGAGAAATGAGTAGAGAAGTAGTGGTTTGAAACTACAAAACATAAGATGCTGACATAGCAGTGCCATCCATAAGTGAGTGAGTGATTAATATTAATGTGATCACTAAAATAAGCTTTTTTTTTTCTTTCCATGTTTGTTGAGTGTTTAACATAGTGTGCCTTTTGGAACTTAAAATTTCATGCTCTCAATCCCTCCAACACAATTTTTAACTTGAATGGGGCAGAGAAACTAAGCTGAACAAGGTTGTATTTAAACCTTAAGTTGTTTAAGGTTTAAGAATGTCTTGGAAGCATTTAGGGCAAAGAATAACAGAAAAAAAAATTTTAACTAGCAAGATGTAAATATAAAAATTGACAGTCAGGTTTCAAATATTGGCTAACACCTCCTCTTAGACTACTTGTCGTGTATACTTTTTCTAAAACAGCCATGACTTTCAACATGAACTTACAGAATTAAGAAACAGCTGATATTACGTAAATTTGAAATCAGTAACACCATGGTGAAAGATTTGAAAACGGCACAAAGTACGTGCAGACACTTTACGTATAATTAAAAGTGGTATCTGAGCTGAGTAAAGGATGGTTAAGAAGTCCATAGGACCCTCACTATGCCATAAGCTCCATGAGAGATGGCCTGACCTTGTCAACAAATACATTTCAGCCCAGAGGGTCTAGTATAGTACATAGTAGGGTTCAAGGAATATTGACTTAATGGATGTAAAAATGTTACTTTCCTCTTGGCATTTTTCATAGCTGTAATATTTTTAAATTTTTTAAAATTTTAATAATATACATTAATTTTTATTCTGTTACTGAGCAAACAGACTTTCTCATTAATTGATTTTGTAAACTTTCAGAAAAGGCACTCATGAAGAATATCAAGAGCATTTTGACTCACTGATTCCTGTTTTTTGTTTGTAAGTACAGCCATCTAGGACATTGACAATTTTGGCCATGCAGCTCTTGAACAGGTACATGTATAGAACATAGTTTCATACGTAGCAGCATATGAGGCAACACAGACTGGATGATGAATTAGGATTTCATTGCAGGGAAGCCATAGAAATGGCAGCACTTCAAAGAGTGACAAAACAAAAATGGCAGTGATAAACCTGCCATATCTCCTGCCAGTCATGTGGCTGGAGGATGGATACCTGCTGTCAGAATACGTCTTGGCTCCAAAACAACAGAAGGTTTTAACTAGC
Source organism: Rhinolophus ferrumequinum (assembly GCF_004115265.2). Taxonomy (NCBI): domain Eukaryota; kingdom Metazoa; phylum Chordata; class Mammalia; order Chiroptera; family Rhinolophidae; genus Rhinolophus; species Rhinolophus ferrumequinum. The sequence continues at coordinate 55,909,098 of NC_046290.1, read as the reverse complement.
TTAAGTGAAAGGCTCAGAAAAGTTTGATATGTGTGGAGTAAAGAGAGTCTTCACATCATTACCTTAAAGCGAGACTTAAAGAAGACACTTCACCCATTATCAATCCTTTGCTAAAGCTAAACGTTATTTACATGTTATTGAAACTTTGCTATTAGGACTTAGGGGAAACGAACAAAATTGTTGTAAAGCAACAAAAATAGTTTGGACACTATGTAACAGTACTTGTGCCTCTTACTACATGTTAATACAAACTTTTTTATTAGTATCATGCCATTGTTAACTCATTTGTATTCACTGTAATAGCACTAGTCATAATGAATTCATTTGAAATTAATATGGATGTCACGCATACTTTCATAGGAATTCTAATGTGATTCAACATTAATTTAATGTTCTATTCAAATAAAGTGTAACTGTTTTAAGTCATATAATAATGCCATTGTGCAGAGCTGTAAAGATGATAACAATATAGATGTTCTCCAGAGAGATGTGATAGTCTCAGAAGTGGCATTTCTCAGCTTCCACAGGCAGCTTAATGGTTACGATCATAGGCTACTAATAGCTCTCTGAATGATGTGTGGGGTCCTCCACTGGGCTGTGGCTCAGCTATCCAGCCAGAGAATTACATCAGATAAAAGATACAGCCTCATAGTAAACTGTTATTTATGTGGTCTTCGGAGTACTTGATAGGTATGAGCTGTACGAATTCACTTGTTACAATTATAATAGTTCCAGCAATCAACATCCTTAATTCTTTATTCAAGTAAAATAAGTGGACAAATATAGAAACCACTACTGTTTCTATGGGAAACTAATAATTTTCATCTATTAACTTACCTATTAATTGTTGAGTGTTTAGAAGGCTAAGCTATTTATTTAGAAGAGAAAAAGATAATAAGATTAGTTAGCAAAAATAAAATGGCTTAAGTAAATACAGTTAGAAAATAGTATAAAGATTTATGAGAGAGAGAGAGAGAGAGAGAGAGAGAGAGAGAGAACACAAATAATAATCCAGTTCAAGTTCAGAATATTTTATATTCTACCAACTGTGTGAGTGGAATACCTAGAAAGAAGCTAGAGTTTGGAGAGAAGGAGTTAACTTTTCAGTGAAAACATGGTAACAGATGAACCATTACCAGTTACTCCGGTACCACCATCCTTACCTTATGGTAATGTTATTATGGTAATAAAAATCATATGCAAATGAAGAAAATAGTGTTTAGAAACAGTGTTTCCTCCCTAGTCTATCTAGTGTCAACACCCCTAATGGGAATTAGCAAAGCTTTGTGCAACAGAGAATGAAATACAAGACCAGGCACTCCAGATTTTGGAGGAAAAACGCAACTCTATTGCTTCTCCCAATGTTTTATTCACACCCAGTGCCAGTAAATCAGTAATTTGCATATCCGTATGGTACTATGTACTTTTCCAGTAACAATGTAATATGATAATTTGAATTTAAATATGGCAAATAGTGATAAAGTATGCCAATGAGAATGTGCTATAGCAGTGTAAAAATTTTAAATTGGTATGAATTAGGTCTACAAAATTCATAAAGTTTAGGATAGAATTCAATTTATAGTAATGCTAAATTCCATAATTAAAGTGAATGCTATTAATAACCCAACAAGCTCCTTCAACTTTTCCATCAAGAGCCTCTAATGGTAGAGAATGGGGCATCTGAAGGCACAAAGAACAGATCATTTGTCAAAACACATAGAATACAGGTGAGGGATCTAAAACGCATGTCCTGTTATCTCTACTGTACATATTCACGCTAATTTTAAAACAGCATCTGGGGAAAATCTTGCTTGTTGCTACTGGGAAAATTCTGGTGTAATACATGTTGAAGATTCAACTTGCCTACCTGGAATGATATAACAAATTTTACAGGTGTCATTTACTACTGGTCAGGGTCTTTTACTATCCTGAAATAGTTACCAAATGGCATTTTCTCGATCCCATATTGTTACTACTACTAAATTATACTACTTCAAATTTTACCCAAAGTAACTTTAACAGTTTTTAACAACAAAAAAAGTTTCATCCAATTCTCAAACTCTCTTTTCAGTTACCAATAATGTCAAGGATCATGAAAACAATAATTAGTCTTTATGTTGTAACAGACAGGTAATTAAAATTAACATCTAAATGAACTAAATTATAAATCATTTTTGTGTATTATTAAGGAAAACAGAAAATTCATCCCTTTCACCATGTCTGCAATCTTTATTATGATATATTTTTATTTTTACAGGAATGAAAAACCTCAACCTTAAGCTTGAACATCTTAATCATAAATACCATTCCCATGTCCAGCAAAAAGAGTCTACAACTAGATAGAGCTGGAAACTTTCTAAGTTATACTCTGTTCAGTATCTGTGTTTTGAAAATAAGTATTTAAATGGCAAACCCACATTTCTTTTTATAGTTCACTACATTTACATGATAAACAAAAACAATAGCACAACCTTTGTAATGATGCAAGAGCTGACAGTGCTTTCCTGTGCTCATTGCTTGCAATTTATGTTGCATTTGGTATAAGCTTCAAAAATGTATTGAGTTGATTTTTAATTGTGATTGATCAAAATTTCTTTCCTTAGCTTTCACATCCAGAACATGGAGTAAACATTCTTTTCCTTATTCCTCTCACTAAGTACAACTAAAATCCTCAGACAGTATGTATAAAATAAACATAAGGCTTTGAAAGGTGGAGAGAAGAAGGCACATTGTCACAGAATGACCAAGTGATGATCTTTCCGGATTTTCTTTTTGGCCTCATATATCCCAGACATAGGGCAAAAGAAGCACGCAACAGAAACACCAGCAGTGCCTACAAAATTGCCCAATAAAAGTTTGCTCTCTCACTGACTCTGGGTGGTGAACACACAATGTGATTTATAGATGTAATACAGAATCGTACACCTGAAATCTATGTAACTTTACCAACAATTGTCACCCCAATAAACTTTAATTAAAAAAAATAAAAAGTTTGCTCTCTCTAGAAACAACTCACAATCACTCTGATCTTTATTATTTGCTGCGTTGTACTCACTTTGGACTTTGTTGTTTTTCCAGTTCCCTTAGGTGAAAAGTTAGACTATTTATTTGAGATCTTGCTTCTTTAGGGAGGCTTGCACTGCTATGAATTTTCCTCTCAGGACTGCTTTTGCTATGTTCCATAGATTCTGGGTCATTGTGGTTTCATTTTCTTTTGTCTCTAAGTATCTTTTGATTTCTTCCTAGATCTCATTGTTCACCCATTCATTATTTAGAAGCATGTTATTTAGCCTCCATGTGTTTGTGTGTTTTCAGTTTGTTTTCTTGTAATTAATTTCTAATTTCATACCATTATGGTAAGAGAAGTTGCTTCATATGATTTCAATCTTAAATTTACTGAGATTTGTTTTCTGGCATAATGTGGTCTGTCTTGGAAAATATTCCATGTGCACTTAAAATGAATGCATATTGTACTTCTTTGGGGTGAAAAACTCTAAAACTATCAAATCCATCTGGTCTAGGTATGTCATTTTAGGCCACTGTTTCCATGTTGACTTTCTGTTTGTAAGATCTGTCCATTGGTGTCATTGGCGTATTAAAGTCCCCTAGTTTGATTGTATCATGGCTGATCTCTGCCTTTATGTGAGTCAATATTTGTTTTGTATATTTAGTTGCTCCTATGAGGTCTGACAATTAAGTTAGTGAACTTGTTGCAATGATGTTGCTAACCTTTTTTGGTATCAGAGGGATTATTCATTATGAATGTGTACGAACTGGACAAACAGGTAACCAAGTTTACTATTTGGAAGTGCTGAAAAGGCTGTGTGAAAAGTTAGATGACCTGAACTTTTCGCCAACAATTCATGGCTCTTGCATCACGACAATGCACCAGCTCACATGGCACTGTCTGTGAGGGAGTTTTTAGCCAGTAAACAAATAACTGTATTGGAACACCTTCCTTATTCAACTGATCTGGCCCCCATTGACTTCTTTCTTTACCCAAAGATAAAGGAAATGTTGAAAGGAAGACATTTTGATAACATTCAGGATATCAAGGTTAATATAATGACAGCTCTGATGGCCATTCCAGAAAAAGAGTTCCAAAATTGTTTTGAAGGATGGACTAGGCGCTGGCATAGGTGCATAGCTTTCCAAGGGAGTACTTCGAAGGTGACCGTAGTGATAATCAGCAATGAGGTATGTAGCACTTTTTCTAGGATGAGTTCGTGCAATTAACTGCCCAACCTCGTATGTTAGGTGCATAAACATTTACTAGGGTTATGACATCTTGTTGGATTGATCTTCTCATTATTATGTAATGTCCTTCTTTGTCTCTTATTATAGTCTTTTTTTTAAACTCTATTTTGTCCGATATAAGTATTGCTATCACAGATTTTTTTGTTTCCATTTGCGTGAAATATCCACATCTATCTGTGTCTTTTGATCTGAGGTGGTTCTCTTGTAGGCAGCATATGCATGGGTCTTGTATTCTTATCCTATCCATTCAGCTAGCCAATGTCTTTTAATTGGAGCAATTAATCCATTTAAATTTAAAGTGATTATTGATAGTTATATAGTTATTCCCATTTTATTATTAATATTTTTTATCTTCTTTTGTTTGATTTCTCCTTTCTTTTGCTTAAAGAATTCCTTTTAACATTTCTTATAATATTGGGTTGGTAGAAATGAATTCCTTTAGCTCTTTCTTGTCTGGGAAGCTCTTTATCTCTCTTTCAATTTTAAATGATAGCCTTGCTGGGTACAGTAGTCTTAGGTATAGGCTCTTGTTTTCATCACTTTGAATATTTCCTGCCACTGCTTTCTGGCCTGCACAGTTTCTGTTGAGAAATCAACTGATAGACTCATTGGAGTTCCCCTGTAAGTAATTAATTGCCTTTCTCTTGCTGCTTTTAGGATATTCTGTTTGTCTTTAAACTTTGCCATTCTGTCTTAGTATAGGCCTATTTGGGTTCACTTTGTTTGGAACTCTCCGCACTTCCTGGTATTGTATGTCTATTTTGTTCATCAGGTTAGGGAAATTTTCAGTCATTATTTCTTCAAATATATTCTTGATCCCTTGTTCCCTCTCTTTTCCTTCTGGTACTCCTATGATGCAAATGTTATTACGCTTGCTAGTTTTCCCAAAGGTCCCTTAAACTAACTTCATTTTCTGTTTTTTCCTTTTTTTATTTTTGTTGTTCTGATTGCGTGTTTTCTGCTACCTTGTCTTCTAAATCACGGATTCAGTCCTATGTTTCATCTTATCTGCTGTGGACTCCTTCCAGCATACTCTTCATTTCAGTCATTACATTTTCTTTTTCTGACTAGTTCTTTTTTATAGTTTCTCTGTCCTTCTTTATGCTTACTATCTTTGTTGAAATTCTCACTAAGTTCCTTAAGCATTCTTATTACCAGTGTCTTAAACTGTCTCTGGTAGGTTTGTTGCCTCCATTCCATTTAGTTCTTTTTCTGGAATCTTCTCCTATTATTTTATTTGGGATATGTTGCTTTTCCCCCTCGTTCTGGCTGCCTCTTTGTATCTGCTTCTATATATTACGTAGATCTCCTATGTCTCTCAATCTTTCTAAGTGGCCTAATGTAGTGTTCGATGTAGTCCAATGGTGCAGGTCCATGATCACCTGTGTGTGTGTTCCAGGACTGTCTCTTGTAGGTGTTGTGTGTTCTCCTGTTGCAGTTGAGACTTGATTACTTTTGGAGCATCACTGGGTGTGATTGACTCCCAAACTAAGTGACTGTGAGGACTGGCTACGCTCACAGTGTTTGAGCTGATGTATGGGGGCTGACCCCTCAGAGGGGGGGCTTACCCTCACAGGCTCTTGTGCCAGTTGAGACCATCCTTTGGATGTGCTGCTTGTGGAGCTAACCAAGTAGTGCTCTGGTGTGGTCTGAAGACAGCTTCTGGATGTATTGTTTCTGATGTCTCTTTGGAGGGGCTCCCATGCAGGCAAATTTCAGCCTTGCCTGTCACTGGCCTAAGGCTACCTGGTAGGATCTACAAAGCTATATATAGTTGGCTGCTGCCTTTGCTGGACCTTGAGGTGTGTGGTGGTGGCTTCCCTATGAACCAAGGCCGGCTGCCACCAGTATTGGGCCTGGGGCAGCTTAGAAAAATGATCAGGTCTCCTATGCCTGTTTCCACCTGCCATCTGCCCGTAAGGCTCAGCCATTGAAAGAGCCTCGTTAGGTGCATCGGCCAGGTTGGTTTGACCCTGTGTTGAGAGTGCCTCCAGTGATGCAACTCTAGGTGGGCGAGGCGGGGTTCCAGGGAGTCATGGGGTGTGGTGGTAGTTTTTACAAAATTAATGCAGTTTCGGTTATTTCACTGGTGCTGGCCTGTAACCACTTCACAAAAATGCCTTGAGAAAACTACAGCCAGCCACTCCTGGCTTCTGGCTGCTGGTTCCTGGGAGCTCCCCAAGACAGGCTGTGGTGCAGGTTGTGGCTCACTGCCCATCTCCAAAGTTCTTCAGGCTTCTGTAATGAACGTAGCTTGGTTCCTTCTGTACTGGCTATCCTTGATAATTTTTATAATGAATGTGTAAGTTTACAATGACTATGGAACCAGAATAAACCTGGTTGAACCACAGAGGGTTGTAATTTATAGTACTAAGTTTATCATGTAATTAACCTGCATTGATGAGTAGGTCATAAGAGACAAGTCGGGTTTTTTCATGGCTTAACTGTTGCCACCTTCATTGCTACATAACTAGAGGGTTCTCGAGGAAATGGCAAAGCAATGACCAAGATCACCATAACACTTGTGGGTGTTGTGTTTAATACCAATCTGAATAAAGATGGTCTACTAAGAAGTGTGAAATCCAGATTTCACTCCACTCTCCCAACAACGAGCACTAGCAGTACTACATTAGCACCAAAGGAAGCAGCACTTCATCTAATTGTTTCTCTTTTTCTAACTGGCACAAAGGTTCATTCTGTGCTATCCCCGTGTCCTAGTAATGACCAATACAATTTATTGAACAGTCACTGGGCTCTGACATTATATTACTAGTCTGTCATACACTGACAAAAATAAATGATATAGGATCTGAGTATGTCATCAAGTAATTCACAATCTAATTTAAATGATGATATATGCAAAGACATAACTGTTTTATTAGTGTACAGAAGAAGAAAAGGAGAAAATCTGATATACCTCTGGGAACTTAAATTTTCATAGAAAGTAAATATTTTGATAGCCTGCATCTCCTGATATACATAATTATTCTTTACTTTTCTCCTTTTAAATAAAATTTTCTTATTTCTTTGCTATGAAATTTTTTCTGTTTAGTTTTTGTTTGTTTTGATACAAAAATCACATTATTATGGGATAAGGGCTGATAATTATAAAAATGGTAACTTAATATTTACAATTTTCTTAATATTAGAGTATAGAAAGTATTTCATATTATTATTCTATCTGATCCTCACAAGAACTCTGCAATAATAAGTGTGTGGTGGTTAATTTTATGTCTCAACTTGGCTGGGTCACGGGGTGTCCGAATACTTGGTTAAACATTATTTCTGGGTGTGTTTGTGAGGGTGTTTCTGAGTGAGATTAGCATTTCAATCTGTGAAATAAGTACAGCAGACTGCCCTCCCCAATGTGGGTAGGCATAATCCAATCCATTGAAAGCCTGAATAGAAGCAAAAGGTAGAGGAACAATGTGTTTACTCTGCCCGACTGGTAAACTGGGATACTGGTCATCTCTTGTCCAGGACTGAAACTTACATCATCAGCCCTCCAATTCTCAGACCTTTGGACTTGAACTAGAACTTATACCATCAGTTCTCCTTATTCTCAGGACTTTAAACACAGGCTGGGACTACACCACTAACTTTCCTAGGTCATAAGCTTACAGATGGCAAATTTGGGACTTCTAAGCCTCCAGATTTCTGTGAGCCAATTACTCATAATAATCCTGTTTTACATATCTACCATGTATAATACATATCAATATAAAATTATATATTAATATGTATTCCCTATTGGTTCTCTTTCTCTAGAGTACTTGACTAATACAGAGTGCAAATATTGGACAATTCACTTATATGCATAATTACTTCTCTTAAAATGGCCAATGTAAATACAGAGTATGAGGATATCAGTTCTCTTTTAATATGCCAAACTTAGATCTAATGTACTTCAAAAGAAGTTAAATAAAATCTATGTAGTGTCTTCCCACAAAAATATAAGTCATGAAATAGTCATGGATGACTAATTTAGAAATGTAATGTGTAAAACTTTTTTACAAAAACCTTTAGAGAAAACAATTAACTAGTCATATTTAATTGGCAACTTTCTTCTTTGTTGGGTCAATCAACATTTTTCTGTAGTTTAAATGGTAGGATTCATAATTTTAAAGATTCATTTGAAATAAAGCTCTAGAATATATGTGATGCATTTTGAAAATTACCGCCATTGTGTCTTTTAACGCCTTAATCTAGTCACATGCCGATTTGTATTCACTCATGTGTACAACAATAAAACGGTTTGCTTACAGTCACTGATAAAACCCATTTTTAGTAGTTTTTCCCACCTTTAGGCTCTCACAGAATGGATTGCTGGTACTTGGAAAATAAAAACTATAGGTAGGTAGCCTATATAACAGATAACAATAGAAATTTCCTTCAAAAGAGGGACCAGGAGAACAGCTGACAAGCTTATTTCTCAACATCTCCACTTTCAAAATACTGCTATATGCCCTTGTTCACATTTCAAATGAAATTTCTGCTTAGATTCATCTCTGACACAAACGCTTACTGAGACATTAGTGTAGACTGCACTTGTAATAAAGAGCCAAAGGCCAACAACAGCACTGTTTTCAGCATTTTTGCCCCCAAACAAATCATTATTAAATACAAGTTTCATTGATTAGAATCTCGCCACATTTAAAATACATTAATTCCATTTTAAGTGGCCCAATTCAAGAAAACAATAAACCAAAAAAAAGTGTTAGCTCTTTTACTTTTAAGGAATTGGTTAATTTTCCTCACAGTGTAAGAGTATCAGAATTAGGGACAGGAGAGAAAAATCCAAACTCTCATTAAGAATATATATATATATATATATATATATATATATACACAAATATATATATGTATATATATAAAGAGAGAGAGAGAGAGAGAGAGAGAGAGAGAGAGAGAGAGAGGAAGAGCTAAATTCTCTGCAAAATAGGAATGACCATATCTAAAACAATTATTTAACACAAAGTCTACTGGTTAGATTTCTTTTGGGGAGAAATAGATTCAAGTTTGATTGTAAGCAATGAGAATTAAGATTAGGGTCATAGACAAAGTTTATCCTCAAACAGTCCATATAAAAAGTTAAATTAAACTGTGTGTGTGTGTACCCTGACTCCTTAATGACATTTGAGTATCTTACTATCCAAATGGAAACTCAAAAGGTTGCAATGTTAGCTGACTGCTTTTTTTTTTATTAACTTCTGCCTCCCAACACCAAACACATTGGTCCATCATTGATCTATAGTAAGCACCCATAAAGGTAACAGTCAAAGAAAATAAAATGTAACACCTCCATGTCCCTGTACTATCACAATCATGTCAAAGGCAAGTACATAATCATTTCAAATGTGTCCCCAAAGACATTAATGCACATGTCCACCACTATGCTGACTAGTACCAGTGATCCTTCAGAAGACATTTGTCATGTTTCCAAGTCTTTTATGAGACACTTATTTCCTAAAGAACTGCAACCCTTTTGTCCTGCATCATTAATTTTTCTGGCTAGGTTAGCAATAAGCTCTGAGAACAGACTGAGGAAGATGTCATATTCAAAATACAAACTTTTAACTGAGATGAAAGCACACAAGTGAAAGAAGTTCTCCTCCCCCCACCCCTTAAAGTTTTGATCACTTATTACTGTAGGTCAAAATTTTTATTATTTTTTTTTTTGTCTCAAAGCTAAAAAATACACATTGAGCAATTATCATATACATGGCTTACTGGGCTCCAAATGTAGCTATACATAGCTGAGCCTCAAAAAGATAGGAGGATCACTTTCTCTAACTATATGAAAGACGCTACCTAAAACTGAAGTGTATGAGGATTCTTAAGAAGTGGTCCTGCAGTTTATATATAAATACTGAAAAGCCACTATAAAGCTGAACATGATTAATGCACGAACAGGTAAATGCTCTTAGAGCTTACAAACATGTATAGATAGATGATGGGAAAAGCAACTAATGTTCAGTTAAAATTTATACTTCACCAGATGCTTCATTTGTATTATCTTATTTAATCTACGTAAATTAAAGATAAGGGAATTGGGAATCCCAAAGGTAACACAGAAGTCGTAAAGGCTGGATATGGATTCAAAGTCGGGTTTGTCTGACTCTAAAATCATATTTATACTATGACCTGCTATCTTTCGCAAATTCTTCAATCAGTACTAATAAAATAAAAAGTTGGTCAAGTGGCTAAAACAACATGCAGATTTTAAGATGCTGTGATTCCTCATTCCTCCTCCTCCATTAGAGGAAATTGTTTTTGGGGTAATGCAGTGCTGGAAAACTAGTTTGAACCAGATAGCAGAGAACCTTGGATGTCTGAGTAATATGTCTGTACTTTGGCCTTTAAATATGTTTTCCCCCATTACAGCTGTGCATGAAAATCACTTATTTTAATTTAAATGCACAATTATGGACCCTGGCTGAGATCTCCTGAATTAGAATCTCCGGTATTAATGTCTTAGTTTACAAATTATGGGGAAAAACATACTTAAAGCACTGATTTTTCTGGAGAGGTAAGATTATACTGTAAGTCATTAAAAGTGTGATATGACCGAGGGATTGCTGTGGTAAAGGAGTAAAGGGCTTGGAGATGATAAGCTAGTGTTAATTGTCTAAAATGCCTTGAAGTAGGGAGACTGAGGTCAGAGACGGGTCTGTAATCCAGCCATAAAGTCATGTGTGCCTCGACTGTAATTAGCCTGTGGGAATGCAAAAGGCACTTTCAGAGTTTTCACTCAAACATACTATACTTGCTGTCAGATCTCCAGAGGTGATATAGTGATAAGGAAGGTGTAACCGAATGCACAGAATTGATTTCAGGATTGGATACCCTTCCTGAATCATTCTCGTGAAATACCCTAAAACACAGAGAAGGAGATCTAAAAATGATTTTCACATTTCTTCCTTCAGAAAAATATAATGTGGTAATCAGCCCCTTTCCTATTTCCTCACACCTGGAACACTTCCCTTCTCCTTTATTTATCTTGTAGTATATAGCTCAGTTTAATTCATTCATTGTCTTTATTAAGCTTCTATCTATGTTGCATATTGTGGGTAAAAATACAAATAAAATGTAATCCTAGCTTCCAGAAGCTTACAGACTAGAAGAAAATGGTATTTTTAATTTAACAGAGTCATTAATGCTAAGATGAAAATTTGGACCAGCCATAGTAAAAAGTCCAAGGAAGGAGTGCTAAATTCTACCAGTGTGGCCACCAAAAGCATCATAGAAGATGTACCCTGGATCTACACACTGAAATTTGAAAGGTGCTTTATATGAAAACAGGAATATGGATATACTCTTTCCTAATACAATAGTGTGAAAAAATCACAAGGCTACACAACAAGATGATTCAGAAGTTATGAATACATTTCTAAGACTTGGGTATGACTTGCAATGGAAATGGAGGGGTTGGCGATATGTAGCAAGGTATATACTTAGAGGGATAAGTACACATACTAATTGCTGCATTTGGTATTGCACTAAAGAAATGATGCTTAATCCTGTAAGCAACGGGGATCAAAGATATTTATGATTAGATTTTGGTTTGGGAACGATCAGTTACGACACTTGAAATACTCCAAAATGAGAGATGTAGCAGTGATGATACTGAAAGACATTGTTTCCAAAAACTTCATTCTCTGAGGTAATAATTCAGTTTAGATTATAAGAGGCAAATATCCAACTTATTTTATTCCTTCTTCATACGGCTCACTTCAATTTAATTTTCAGGGAAGAACAAATGACCAATTTATTCATTAGGCAATTTTGTCCTTTTCCTCATCATGCATTACCTTTTCAGTCGGTATAGGTATATATCAGGTCTGACAATTAAGTTTGCAAACTTGTTGCAATGATGTTGCTAACCTTTCTTTGACATCAAAGAGATTATTCAATATGAATTTGTACCAAATGGACAAGCAGTTAACCAAGTTTACTATTTGGAAGTGCTGAAAAGGCTGCATGAAGAAGTTAGATGACCTGAACTTTTTGCCAACAATTCATGGCTCTTACATCACGACAATGCACCAGCTCACACGACACTGTCTGTGAGGGAGATTTTAGCCAGTAAACAAGTAACTGTATTGGAACACCCTCCCTACTCACCTGATCTGGCCCCCAGTGACTTCTTTCTTTACCCAAAGATAAAGGAAATATTGAAAGGAAGACATTTTATTGACATTCAGGATATCAAGGGTAATATGACGACAGCTCTGAAGGCCATTCCAGAAAAAGAGTTCCAAAATTGCTTTGAAGGGTGGACTAGGCTCTGGTGTGGGTGCATAGCTTCCCAAGGGGAGTACTTGGAAGGTGACCGTAGTGATATTCAGTAATGAGGTATGTAGCACTTTTTCTAGGATGAGTTTGCAAACTTAATGTCCAACCTCATATGTATAAAAATTGACAATATTATTTTTCTCTAGTCTTTTTTTGGTTTGTACTCACCCTTCAGAAATGCACAATTTGTTATATTTTATCTTGAAAGAAGACATGGAAATCAAATACAATATTCTCAAAGTCGAAGTGTCTTGTTTGGCTTCACCCTGAGTTAGCATGCAAATAGGATTAGTAAGGAACAAGGACTTGTAGAGGTGGCAGCTTGGCTACCTTTATGATTGGCATTAGCAATATTATAACTCTTTCAACCCATTGGAACTCAGACACAAGGCCAAGGTCAATGAAACACATCTTTACTGTGCTGCTCTAATGTTTAGCAAATAAACCTTACTAAGGAAATCTTTGATTGAAATGCCTTAAGGGATTGGATTAGACTTATACTTTGTCATTCATACTGATGAGAACTAAACAGCTACATCTGATGTTTTTCATCTACAAAGTAAACACTACATATTTGTTGAATGCATTCTAGTAAATTAGTTACTTGTAGAAATTTCTCATAAAGAGAAAATGCAAAGAAATGTTGATATTTCAGAGCAGTAATCTCATCCCCTTTGGTGTTGTTATACTTAGTCTTCTGTGGAGGTTAATAGTGATCACTAACTTGCTCTCTGTTGAATGAGAATCTTCTTTTTCCTTTATTTTTGAGCACTTGCTTCATTTTATAGTTAATTTTGCATAATTGTATTAAAAGCTACAGTTTTGAAACTGAAGCAATTTATAACTAATTGCTAAAACACTCAATTCTCCTTCAGGCTAATAAAATGCTTTTTACCGTGACATAGTTATTTAATAAACTAATACATGTGGGAAAGAGAGAAATGGGTAAGAACCTTATTTCTGGAAAACTTTTCATTGCATAGATTTATGTTGTATAATTACCACTAGGTGTAATTAATATCATCCTGCATCTAGGTTTGTCTTTTCAGCATAGAGAGGTTGTTCTTCTCTGCTAGGATATGTTTTCTGCCTATGACAGTCAATTGAAGGAAGATTTAAGGAAAAACATATATAGAAACAAAGTACTTTGCATTGTGATTCTTTGCATATATATTCAAAACGATTTCTAACTATTCTTGTATTAGGCTCACATACTGACAGTGGTCGAGTACAAATATTAAATATATTTTGAAGAAGGAGAAAGTTTGGCTTATGATTTTACACAACTGAGAGCATATCAAAAACTGAATACATTTAAAACTTTTATTTTGAACCTCCTATAATAAAATTTTTTCTTTTCAGAGGTTAGACCATACGGTACTCTGATTAATGCGAAACATTTAGGAAGGATCTGGAAAACTGCATTACCCTTCTGTTACTGGATTGTGCGGAAGATGATTTTCTTATACTATACTGCATCTCTTTGCCCTGCACATTCTTATACAACAGTCTCCAGAGTTAGATTTCTTCTCTTATTTTAGAAAAACAAGCAACAAAACAGAGCATCAAGATGTATAAAACAAACAAAAAAAACAGAACAAAAGCAATTCTTTCTGGAAAAATTTTATTTTTATTCAATACTTAAGATAACAAAAATTTTGAAGTCAGATGGCTTTCTTATTGCGTATGTATTAAGCTCCTTAAGAAAAAGTAATAGCAGGTAGGTGTCTGTTGTGTAACCCCTTGCTTTAGACAGATTGAAGTTTTCATTATTACTATTTATAGGCTATTGTGTCCAGCTTATTAGCTGGTGATTTCCTTAGTGTTTTTCCAAACTATCCTTTATCTCAATTTGGGTATATGGTAATGTAATTAAATAAGTCTATTATTAAATTATTATAGGCATACCTCGTTATATTGTGCTTTGCTTTACTGCAATCAAAGATACTGCATTTTTCCAAATTGAAAGTTTGTGTCAACCCTGTGTCCAGAAAGTCTACTACCACAATTTTTCTAATAGGCTCAGATGATGGTTTGCAGTTTTTAGCAATAAAGTATTTTTAAAGAAAGATATGTACCTTTTCAGACAATGCTATTGCACACTTAATAAGTTACGGCATAGTATAAACATAACTTTTATATACAAAGAAAACAGAAAATGTGTGACTTGCTTTATTGCAATATTCACTTTATTGTGGTGGTCTAAAACTGAACTTGCATTATATCCAAGGCATGCCTGTGTATTAAATTATCTGACATTGTTTTATTAGACAGAACTTAGTAAATTCACTTGATTAGATAGGTACTTCCATAAAATTGTCAATGAATCAAATCACAATTTTGCCATTAAATGACTTTGATGCATATATTTGCTTTTTGCCCATGGCTGAGTTATGAAATGAACAATTATGCAAATAATCCCGAGTTTCAATCTCACATAAAGAAAATACTCAGTTCCATTGAAAAGTTCACACCTCCCCTAGTACTCAAAGTCCCATCTTAAATGCAGATCACTAATATTCTTGTTGAAACATTAACAGGTATTTAAACAAAACAGGTATCTCAGTCCATCCCATTTCATCACTATGTACTCAGTTATTCTGAGTACTGCATACTCAGTATCCTCTACAGTTCCATTCAATGAAAGATACGTGGGGAGGCAGGTTAGCTCAGTGGGTTAGAGCACGGTGCTCTTAACAGCAAGGTTGCCGGTTCAGTCCCCACATGGGCCACTGTGAGATGCGCCCTCCACAACTAGATTGAAACAACTACTTGACTTGGAGCTGATGGGTCCTGGAAAAGCACACTTAAAATACATAAAAGATTTAGAAAATTAAAAAATAAATGAAAGCTGCTTAAGGTCATTGGATTTATAAATCTTATAGTTATTTTCTACTAATTTAGTGTTTTGAGGCTGGCTATAATGGGATTTGTAGGTTGCTTTAGTTTCAGAGAGGCCGTGAATATGTAAGCAAAAGATATCTCATTATTTCATTTACTCCAGATATTTTTCTAAGTGACGTAAGAAGTCTATAGAAAGATCAAATTACAAATATTTTAATTTTCATCCATCATTTTCTGTATATACCAGCATTCTCAGGATGATATGGATATGAAATCAATCACTCAAATTTCCCTTCCATTCTTTACCTCCAACTTTGAATATAACTCTGGCCAATTAAGTATTAAAAAACAAACAAAAAAACACCTCTACCTTATCATCAATACATGTTTCCTCTCATTAGAAAGACAAACAAGCATGTCAAATTAAATTATAGTCCTGGCTCATGAACATATGTATGCCCATTGAATTAGATCAGAAAGCAGTACGTTTAAAATCTAATATACTCACATTTTGAACATGTGCTAAAGAAAATATGGAATATTTTAAATGGTATATGTTTTCAACAATGTTTTATTTCCTTAGAAACTGACACAATTATATTGAAAAACTTCTAAATAGAGATTTAACACATCTACCATTCAAGAGAAAACCTTCAAGTCCATGCTTTTTCTTTGCAAATAGCTGTTCTAGTATCTAATGCCCAAATGGGAGAGTCAGGCTTCCCCAAGCACTTCCTTGTGCTTGTAGATTCCTTTGCTTTTGAAGAAATACATGACAGAAACAGGAATGCGTGAGGGCATTTGGAGTTCAGAAAATATCAAAGAACTTCTCAAAAAATGTCTTTTTTCTTAAACTTTGATGTCTATCTTTATTTCAAAGTAAATTGGACATATATACATATATATATATATATACACACACACACACATACACACACACACACATATATATATTTCTGCTTCTATGCTTTAGTTATCACAAAATATTAATTGAGAAAGCTTATCTGATCTATACAAGCTTTCTGTGTACTCTCACATGCCTCTCAAAGGTTTTATTTGAATCAGAAAATTGTTATTCCCATGGCTAGATGACCTACAAGCCAGAAATCATTGTAACAGATGAATTTACATCCCACAAGCTTGAGATCTTTTGAACCTAGTAAAGTATGTTTCCGGTGAGATGAGTTTCTCTAGTGAAAGCAGAAGTCACCGCTGGCCATATTCACCTTTTAATTCTGAAAGTAGCCTTTAGATGCAAGCAAGTGTATGATACTTATCCAAACAAACATCAGGACTAAAAAACAAACAAACAAACAAACAAAAGAACATATTTAGAATGAGTAACTACTTCCAAATCTAGGTTTGTTCGTTTTATTCCCATTATTTTAGAAGTGGAGCTATGTCTTTGAATTTCGAAATATCTAGGAATGGCGTCATTAAGATGGTGATTACAGGTCATTCCTAACTTCAGTCCCCCTCACAAGAATAGCAACTATCTATAGACAAGATCCTGGAACATGAGAGTGGGACTAACGCACCCTTTGGAGCACAGAGACCAAAACGGACTGCATTCGAAGGGCAAGGAGAGCACCTATACTCTGATCACATAGCCCTTCCCCCAGGCTGATAAGCACTACACCAAGAGGGTGTCCCGGGGCCTACATTTCTTCCAGTGGGAGAAAGAGAGCCCAAGGTGGATATCCAGTTCCCCTAGCATTGTGGGTCCCTTCCTGGGAGGTCCACTTGGGTTTGCCCTCATGGGGATTGAGGGGAGAATCTACAAGGCTCAAACTAGAGATCATATTGTAAGAGAGAAGGGGGATAAGGCATATAGCAACTAACACTTAGATGTTGGCAGACTTGAGTTTCTACTGTGTGGCACCTAAGTACAAATGTCAACCAGTGTTTTTTGCCCATCTGCAAAGCAAAGATGGTAGCTGCGTCTGACTAGAGAATTCAGTGCATAGTTCAGCCTGATTTGGAACCCCAAATGGCATGCCTTGCTCATCTTGGAATCTGTTTTGTTGCATGATCTGGGCAGGAAAACTGACTCATAGCCCTGTCTACTGGTATGTGCAAACCCCAGCTCAGCATGACCAGGAAACCTAACCAGAACACCTGGGAAGCTGTGTAGCTCATCTTACAACTCCGCTTACAATGACACATGAGGAGAGAGCCAGCCAGTAACTCAGCGCATCTGCAGAGCAAAGCTAGTGGTTCTATCTGACCAGGAAACTCAATGCACATTTTTTTTCTGATTGGGGTCTCCAAACAATGATCCACCCTGGCTTTGGGGCCTATTCTGCTGCCCTGCCTAGGCAGCAAAATTAATTCATAGCCTCTTACTTTCAGGGAAACTAAGTATACCATGTTTCCCCAAAAGTAAGACCGGGTCTTATATTAATTTTTGCTCCAAATGAGACATTAGGGCTTATGTTCAGAGGATGTCACCCTGGAAAACCATTCTAGGGCTTATTTTCTGGTTAGGTCTTATTTTTGGGGAAACACGGCAGTATCCAGTCCTACCTAACTAGAAAGACTGGCCAGAGAATCCAGGCACCTGTGGAGCCCATCCTGCAGAGCAATCAGAATTGAAAAAATAAATAAAAATCATCAGAATTGGAAATGAAGAAGTAGTAAACATGTCTCTATATGCAGATGACATGATTTTCTACATAGAAAATCCTAAAGATTCCACCAAAAATTGTTAGATCTAATCGATGAATTCAATAAAGTTGCTGGTTACAAAATCAACATATAACAAATTACCTGAAAAAAAAATACAGGAAACAATCGCATTTACAACAGCATTAAAAACAGTAAGATACTTAGGAATAAATTTAACTAAGGTCGTGAAAGACTGCTACACTGAAAATTATAAGACTGTTATGAAAGAAATTGAATAAAACACAAATAAATGGAAAGTTATCTCATGTTCATGGACTAGAAGATTAACAGTGTTAAAATGTCCATACTACCCAAGCCATCTACAGATTCAATGTGATCCCTATCAAAATTCAAATGGTGTTTCTTACAAAAATTGAAAAACAATCCTAACATTTGTATGGAACAAAGAACTCCTGATGGACAAAACAATCCTGAAAAAAGAAGAACAAAGCTGGAGGCATCACACTTTCTGATTTCAAACTATATTACAAAGCTATAGTAATCAAAACAGCATGGTATTGGCATACAGACACATATACCAATGGAATAGAATCAAGAATCAAGAAATAAACTCATGCATATACAGTTAACTAATATTTGACAAGAGAACCAGGAATACTCAATGGAGAAAAACAGTCTCTCCTATAAATGGTGCTGGGAAAAGTGCGATTTCACATGCAAAAGAATGAAACTAGAACTTTGCCTTATGCCCCTCACAAAATTTAACTTGAAATGGATTAAAGACTGATGTACGACGTCAAACAATTAAACTCCTAGGAGAGAACATAAGTAAAAAGCTTCTTGACATAAGTCCTGGTAATGATTTTTTGGATATAATACCTAAAGCAGAAACAACAAAAGCAAACATAAAAAAGTGGGACTACATCAAACTAAAAAGCTCTGCACAGCAAAATAAATGATCAACAAAATGAAAAAGGTAACCTACAGGATGGGATGAAATATTTGCAAACTACATTTCTAATAAGGTGTTTAATGCCCAAACTATGTAAGAAACTCATACAACTCAATAGGAAACAAACAAACAAACAAACAAAAAACTACGAAAAGAACCCCCCAAAAAAACACTAAAATAGTCCAAGGTTCTGTATAGACATTATACAAAGAAAATATTCAAATGGCCAATAAGTACGTGAAATGGTGCTCGATATCACTAATTATCAGGGAAATACAAATCAAAACTACAAGATGTCACCTTATACCTATAATTATCATCATAAAGACAAGAGATAAGTGCGGACAAGTAGAAAAAAAGAGACCCGTGTGCACTGTTGGTGGGAATTGGGAATGTAGATCAGTACAGCCACTATGGAAAACAGTATGGAAGTTCCGCAAAAAATTAAAAAGAGACCTACCACACAATCCAGCAATTTCATTTCAGTGTGTGTGTGTGTGTATTCAGCCATAAAAATAAGGAAACCCTGCTATTTGAGACAACACGGATGGCACATAAGGGCATTTTGTTAAATGAAGTAAGACAGAGAAAGATAAATACTGCATGATCTCAGTTAAATGTGGAACCTAAGGAAAAATAAACTCATAGAAACTGGAGAGCAGATTAATGGTTGCCAGAGGCTGGCAGTAGGGGTGGTGGAATTGGGTGAAGGTGGTCAAAAGTTACAAACATCCAATTATAAGTTAAATATGTTCTAGGGATGTAATATACAACATGATGACTACAGTTAATATTACTGTACTGTATATGTTAAAGTTCCTAAGAGAATAAATCTTCCAAGTTCTCATCACAAGGAAAAAGATTTGTAACTGTGAGGTAACGGATGTTAACTAATCTTACTGTGGTAATTATTTTACAATATATATACATATATGAAATCAACATGTTCTGCACCTTATACATTGTTGTATATCAAATATATCATAATAAAACTGGAAAATAATATCTAGATTGAAATTTTATTTTATTTTTCAATTTTTAATATAAACTAATTTTTCATTATAAGATTTCAAGTAAGTTGGAAGCACTTTAGGAAATATTCACGTAGTAAATATTTGTAAATGTATTAGTAAGTAATTCCTTCTTTGAGAAACATTGTTATTACCTACATTTGAGCAGTTTTTCATGGTAAGGGAAACTAAAGACATTGACAAAGAGGGCTTAGTGTTCCCTTAAGATACTAAATTTTAGATAGGCTTCTTTTTAACTCTAGCCCCTGACCTCTCTTTTCTTAAGAGCATTTCCTTGAAAAAAACAAAACTAAAACAGCTTATCAATTCTTTCTCTGCCCTTTTCATATGTATGTAAATCTTTTCAAATCTTCTTTATAGTTTTACCAACCAGAAATGTCTCTCTCAGTCACATGGGAGCCATCTCTTTGAAATGTAAACATCAAGAAAGAACCCAATCTCCCAGTTTCTATCGGAAGGTAGGAGCCTGATATCAGTGGGTTCTTTGCTCTAAGTTTTAAAACGATCTCCTGTCACAAATACACAAGACAGTTTACTTTCCCTTTGGTTAAAGCCAATTAGCAAACTCAGATGGCTTGCATTCTCCCTTGCACTCTGACCCTTAAAAATCCTCCTTTGTGTTTCCGCAGAGTTGAGCTGAGACTGAGCTCTGGCTTCTTTTTCCTACTGCAATATCTTTAAATAAAGTCTCCTTGCCTGTTTAACTCTGGTGCAAGTTTTGCTTTATAACACCTTTTTTAATAAAGTTAAACTGTTTAGTTAACTTTCTTTCCTGACTTCATTGTCCTCATATCAAGCTCTGACAGAAGACAGTTCTGTTGTTCATTGTTCTGATAAAGATGTTCTCTCCAGCAGAAAATTCAAAACAATTGGAAGGATGATGGGAAATGATCAGTTTATCAGTTGCTCTTCCAATTAGGTGATCATCCAGCTTACAGATATTCAAATGTTAATATAAAAGTAACTTAAAACCAAGTGCCATTTATTTTGGCTTTAAGCACTACTGCCACTACTTCTATTACCAATGTCACCACTAATGAAAATAAATATATTTTCTATTAATAACCATTTCATGCCATAAATTGTATATATGTTATTTAATAAGTCCTCTCAGTTATGCTAAGGTAGGTGTTATCATTCCACTTACAATACACAAAAAATTGAAACAGTATTTCAAAATTTAACAAAAATGTCAATGATGCTAAAAAACAAATTCTGAAGGACTTCACAATTTCCTCTCTATTTACCCTATTTTAGGCTTTTGGTCTTTTTTTATTAGCAAATCTAAAGGAGAGTTACATTTATTTCTTCATTCCTTCCAAATGAATGTATTGCCTTTAGTCTGTACAGCAAAAGCATATAAAATGACAAATCACTGAAGTAAATGCTTTGAATACTATAAAGCATTATATTTACTTATTAATGGTTACATTTTTATTTTATTACTTAAATTTATGTGTTAGTATTAAAATCCAATATGACTTGGGAGAACACTCTACATAAGAAACTTTCATTATATAATTGAAACTTCATTCAAATTTTCAGCATACCAAACATTAACAAAAATAGTTCAGAAGAGGAAAAGAAAAAAAGAAGTAAAGAAGGAAGTGAAGTGAAGACAGGGGAAATTTTTATTTTTCCTGAAAATCTTATTTTCTAGGCTACAATTAAAAATTTGAGTTTCAAGAGGGAATTCTTAATTACCTATAAATAAATACATAATTATATATAGCATCTATATTTAAAACATGCATATATGTTATACATATAAAATGATAATATTAATTCTTGGAATAGTATAGCTTGACTCTTATTTCAATGAACCAAGTAAAAAGTGAGTCATAGCTTTGTATGATTCAAATTATGCAGCATGGTTGGAGATTTAAAAGAATGAAACACCAACTTTGGGTGACCTATAATTGTTTTGTGAGTACACGTGCAAAAGGTAGATAAAATTACTATTAAACATTAAACACACTCATGAGAAAGAAATGACATTTGGTTAAAGTTCAATAAAGAAGAACATTTTTTTTAAAAGGAGGGTTGGGCAGTATTTCAATAAATGAAAATGCGTAAGTAGGCGGGAAAAATATTTCAGGTAGCGGCAACTGAATTCATATTTTTTCCTAAACCAAAATCACTTAAACCACAAATGGATGCACCAAATGAACACTGCAACTTCTTCTAAATCGAGATGCCAACTCTTTGACTCTTATCTATGTTCAGAATATATAAGTGGACATTTACCTTAATACCGAAGACAAGTCAATGGTGAATTTCTGCTCTAGAAGAGATATAAATAGATATAGAATTAACTGTACTGTTTTATATATGCATATTACATATACATACATATTTATAATGCATTATCAAAAGTAAGCATTGATACTATATAACAAAATAATATATTTAGATAAGATACCGGGGGTATATTATACTATTAAATATATTATTATACCCCCAAAAAATGTATACAAGTGGACACTTTGGTCAACGTTGCTCACACAATAGTTTGCCGTAATCAGAAGTGTCTGGACGCTGATGGTAACTACTTTGAGCACCTCTTGTAATTGCAGAAGTCAAACGTGACCTGGACTCATCTTTTGTTATCGGTGTATATTATTACAATTTTAATAGTTTTTTCCTTTCTTAAAATGTGTGTACCTTTTTTGGCACCCTCTGTATAAATGTATATAAAGCAAAACTGTATAAATTACATATCAGCTGTGCTAATATCTCAGGAAATAAAAGATAAAAGTGGCTGTCTTTGTTAAGTTTCCATGTTAGCAGGGTGAGATGGAAACTAAGCAATAAACATAAAAAAAAAAAAATGTGTACTGTATCATAGAAAGTGATAATGGTTATGGCAAAAAAGAAAACAAAAGAATGCAAGGGGGATTGCAAATGATTCTGTGTATATTGGGTGTTATATAGGATGATATGGGTAAGTTTCATTGACATAGTAACATTTGAGCAAAAACTAGAAGTTAGCAACTTTTGATGAAAGAGTATCTCAGGCAGAAGGAAATCACCAATCAAAGTCCCTAATGTGGGGAGCATGCCTGGTGGGAGGCCAGAGTGGCCTGAGCAGAATGAATGAATGTGGAAAGTATCAGGTAAGTTCATATAAGCCTATGAAAAGATCATATGTCATCAGGAAAATCAAAATTAAAACAGCACTGAGATACTACTACACATATATTAGAACCGCCAAAATCCCGAACACTGACAATATCAAATGCTGGCTAGAATGTGGAAACAAAATTGTGTATCTGCCTTGTGCTACAATTTGAAAATGCCAAAGTGTGCCTTCCTTCCTTTCCCAACACATTTTTTTTTTTAATGAAAATCAAATATGTGTGGTTTTATACAAAGGAAATGCCACACATATACTGAGAAAAGAATATCAAGTTAGTTTTCTTAGAAGAATTTATTCACAAAACAAATTTGAAGAGATCATGTAGTTAAACATATTTACTTTATAAATGAGGATAACTATGTCCCAGAGAGGTTATGTGACTTACCTTGAAAGTGACTCCATAGATAAGCAATCCACTTACTGAATATTGCAATAACTACACTATTTATAGACACCGTGAGACTGAGTTATACTCTAGCAGCAATTGTGTTATAGTCATTGCTCATTTGTCTAGAGATGTTTTGTATTACTTAACCCCCTCAAATATGGTATCCATTTTTAGCATTTAAAAATGGGTTTCAAGCATAAAGATTGAGAACTACTACTCTAGAAATGTCTGCAAAAATAAAATGATCCTTATCTCTGCATTTGTCAGATTTTGTTTACCAGTTATGAAAATATAGTTTGTTTTAAATTAATATTTGTGAACTCAATTATTTTTAATGAATATGGAAACACTCAATGTGTGGGTTAAATTTTTGCCTAACACATAATCAATAATTTAAAAACTTGAAGAAAAATCAAATATAATTCTAGTATCAAAAAAGGAAAATAATATACTACATATTGTATGAATCTGACACTTTTCTCTCTAAAAGCAGATAGAGTGGCACAGATTATAAATCAAGACAGGTACAGGGCTTTGGTCTTCGCATTAATTACACTTGCTATAACCCAATGAAGAATCATCTAAAAGAAACTGCAAGTTAGTTTTAACTCTTTTGAATTACAACAATGTCTGAACATGTCTTGAAAATATGACAAATCATCAAGCTCTTTATCTAAAAGTGGTTACTATTTTTCATGAACAGTAAGTGTTGTATAAAGCAGGGTTAAAAATGAGTAGAAAATATCACTTATGCTATTTGCAAAACAAATTAAGTGTTAATAGAACACCAATTCTGAAAGCATAAAACTACAGAAGTTCAGTACAAGTTTTACAAATGTATTGAAAAATACAAAAGGATTATTGAAGGTGGACATGAATAAGTATAACAAATGCTTTGATAAATTTACCTTTATTTTTATAGCAAATAAATATTAAGAACTATTTTAATAAGCCTTCACTGATGATTTGGGATTTGGGGAAAAACTGCATGAAGTAGCTAAGCTATTGTTCCTTTCAACAATGAAAACAAGGGTAATTGCCCAGATTTAAAGGGGAGAAGGGTTCATATCTTGAAATGAGACAAAGAAAGAAGGCAAGGTCTGATATTTTGCAGAGTAAGAGAAAGCTAGGAGGTTTTATTATTATCATTATTTTTAACTTTAATGAGATGTATTTACATAAAATAAAATGCATCCACTTTATTATTGTTTTGGGAAAAAAATACTGTGTAATTACCACAAAATCAGAATTTGGAACATTTCCATCACATATAAAAAATCCCCAGTGATGCGGTCCCATCGATCTTCCCCACCATTATCCCAGAAAACTACCGATTTACTATGTTCCGTTAATATAGATTAGATTTGTCATTATATAGCTCTTGTAAATGTAAATCACACATTCTAGTTCTTACTTCATTTGCTCAATGTAATGTTTTTGAAATTTACCCATATTGCATATTCAATAGACACTGAAAATATCAATTTTGGCAAATTTCACTCAACTATAGAGTTCTTAACAAAGAAAATGGAAAGGTCACACCTACTATACTACATGTTCTCCAAACTTTACAGCCTAAACTGCAGAAAAGTCATATGATTTGTGTACCTGTGATATTGAGGATGTCACAATAAACATCCATTTTTGATTTCCTCAAAACTTGCAGAATCATTTAGATATTTTTTACATTATAAAAATGTAAGGAGATTAATTTCTAGACACATGTTTGCAAAATTGCTATCATTGTGGCTAGCCATAGAGAAGATGTTACAATGTCGGATGGCCTGGTATAAAATCCTACTTTTAAAGCAAGGGGCAAAGAAGAATGTCCTTCTCTAATTTGGGTAGACACTGAAAATGAGAATGGAGAAAAATGATTTCAGTAAAACAGACGTTTATATACTATTTCTTCAAAACTCTTTGCTAAGTACCATATGATCTCACTTATTTGCGGAATCTAAAGAAAAGAATAAGTGAATGAACTAATCAGAAACAGTTTTGGAGACAAAGAGGAAAAACTGAGGGTTGCTGGATGGGCGGGAGGGGTAGGGGGTCGGGGGGAGGGTGAGGGGATTGGAGGGCAGTCGGTGACCACAGGATGGCCACGGGTTTGAAAATTAATCTGGGGAACGTAATTTAGTGGTTACCAGAGGGTAAGGGGGTTGGGGGGTGGGAGATGAGGGTAAGGGGGATCAAATATATGGTGATGGAAGGGGAACTGACTCTGGGTGGTGAACACACAGTGTAATTTATGGATGATGTGATACAGAACTGCACACCTGAAATCTATGTAATTTTACTAACAATTGTCACCCCAATAAATTTAAAAAATAAAATTTAAAAAAAAAAAAAAAGAAAAAGAAAACTCTTTGCTGATCTCTGAAGTGGCCAAAAAGAACCTTTCTAGAAAGGATGAACTGATTTGCACCTATGCGTCTGATGTTCGTGTAGGTCAGAATAAAACTTACATACTAAAATAAATGACTCGTGCCTTTGGGAAATAAGACTGTTTCAGAACAAACACACTCAAATGTCACTAGAAAAAAGCTGCCAAGTTAAACAGGACTTTCTCAACTTTATTAAAATTATAACTTACTTGAAATCCAGCTTCATTTTAAAGATTTCAAATTACCTCTCTGCTTCAAAACAAATTTCACTGAAAATAAAGGTTGAGCTTATGAAAACATCCAATATGCTTCCTGGTGTGTGAAAATAATGGGCATTTTAAACATGAATAGCCTATAATGAATAGACACAAAGAACATGATTAACAAACAGCTGGTCTATAGAATCAAGCCTCTGAATATAATACAGATAGATTTTCCGAGAGATGGAAAGTGATTCCTGAAAGACTAACCTGCTGTTGCTAGTAGGTAAAATCCTAAGTATTCCATTGTTAAATGATTTTGTTGAGAGATTTTTAGCTAGAAGTCATCACAGTGGACTGACACCGAGAACCAGTGTGTTGTGAGCTTAGTAAAAGCAGAGCTACAATCAAAATGAATTTTACGTTGGACTGAATTTAGGTTTATCACTACGTAAGAGAAGAGTATCCTAAATGCTTCAGCCAGTTTAGAGTAGGATGATTAGAAAAGGAAACAGAAAGAGTAAAAATAGCCCACTGTGTCATAGGACAGAAAGAAATATGGGACAGTTATTTGTTATTAAATATAGGTAACACCTGTTTAATTAGTCCTGTAGTATTTACATTCTCTTTTCTTTATAATAGAATTTTAATTTTTTTTTTAAGAGTCACAGCAAAATTGACAGAAAGGTACAAAGATTTCCCATATATCCCTGACCCACACATGCACAGCCTCCCTCACTGTGAACATGCCCAAAAGATTGGGGCATTTGTTACAAATGAGGACCCTCCACTGACACAGAAACATCATTGGGACTCAAAGTCCATAGTTTACATTAGGGTTCACTATTAGTCGTATACATTCTATGGGTCTGGAAAAATAGCTCATGACATGTACCTGCCATTACAGTTTACAGAATCACTTCACTGTCTCAATAATCTTCTGTGCTCTATCTATTCATCCTTCCTTCTACCCAAAACCCTGGCAACTGCTGGTCTCTTTTTACAGATTCTCCTTATTATTGTTTTAGCAATTACGAATAAAGCTGCTATAAAAATGTTTATGCAGGTTTTCATGTGACATAAGTTTTCATTTCCTTTGGTTAAATACTAGGGAGTGCATTTGCTAGATCATATGTAAGAGTATGTATATTTTTGTAAGAAACCACTGAATGGTCTTCCACAGTGGCTGTGCCATTTTGCATTCCAGCAGCAAAGTATAACAGTTCCTGCCGCTCCACATCCTCACCAGCATTAAGTGTTGTCAGCAATCCGGATTTTGAGCATTCTACTAAGTGTGTAGTGGTATCTCATTGTTTTAATTTGCATTTCCTTGATGACATATGAGGTGAGCACCTTTTCATATGATTACTTGCCATCTGTTTATCTTTTTGGTGAGGTGTCTGTTAAGGTCTGTGGTCCATTTTTTAATCAGTTGTTTATTTTTTTACTAAGTTTTAAAAATTATTTGCAATTTTGGAAACCAGTTCTTTATCAGGGGTGTCTTTTGTAAGTATTGTGTCTTTTTACTATCTCCATGGTATGTTCTTTTAGAAAAATCTTACACTTACCTTAAGAATACACAATAACACGGCCTACAAAATTTAAACAGCTAAGAAAGATTTTAAAAACATTAAGAATGGGAAGAACTGTTGGCCATCATCTTTGCTGACAATCTACCTTCTGTATCCTATGACCCAGCATTTTACCCTTCACAGGCATATAAGCAACAGAAATACATGCAGTTCTGCAGGTGTACAAATGTATAATAGCAATTTTTATAAGAGTTCAAAGCTGTAAGCAATCTAAATGTCCAGACCATAAATGAATTAATTTCATAATTTATGTAATACTATTCAGTCTAAAAAAATGGGTGAATTATATATATGTAACAAGAATGAATTTTACCTACATAATGAGGAGTGAAATAAGTCTGACACAAACACGTAGATCAAAAAAAAAAAAAAAAACAAGGTAAAATAAATTGCTGAATTAGGGGAAAGAAACCTTTTACAATATTGTTATAGTTTACTCACAGATGTTATTGGTATAATTAGTCCTACTATTAATTACTACTAATTGCTTCTGTTCACTGGTCCTACTGTTGGTTTGTTTAAATAGTAGTACTATCTACATTAACACAAAAGTAAATAATATAGGCTATGTAATATTAAATAAACTTCACATTTTTATGTTAAAACTATATGTGTATATAATTATTTTTATATATTACATTTATTTATTTATTTATTTATTTATTTATTTATTTATTTATTTATTTATTTAGGTTTCTGCTCTGCTGTGGCTGTGTCTGAACTGGATCTCTAAAAAGTTGATTGCCTTAGATTAAAACAAAAATAGTGAATAGTAAAACAAACCAGGATCTATGGATTTGTGAGTCAAAGAATATTGATTAAGCTCTAAGCTCTAAAGTATAAAACAGTTGTTTCATAACTGAAATTCTTCCTATGTGGATAAGCTTATAAATCTCACATATCTCCTATACTATTACAGCCCAGAAGAATATGTCCTATGCAGGAAGGAAGGACCTGAGGAACTCCCCTTTTTGCCTCCCAATTGCCTGTAACCTTGAAATCATTAGAAAATCTTAAATATGCTTAAGATCTCTAATTTGTATGGGTTTTATAATGTGATCTTGTATGTTAACTCTATTATATATTAATTATACTATACATAAAATATGTAAATAGGTTTATTTTTTTATCTATACAAATCATATATGTAAATCAGTCATATTTTTATGTATATATAATAAAATTATACATTTTATATACTAAAATTATGTATGATTGTTTTGTTATATAATGTACAACTCTACCAAATAATGGGTGATATAGGGATTATTTAGAATATGATCAACAATAACTTGAAGGTTTGTAGCAATTAGCTATGGCTAATCTTATGACAGTCAGAAGTAGTAGCTAATTTTATGATAGTCAGAAGTAGTAATCTAAATTTCTAATTAATAGTGATATGAAGTTGTGGATACAGTGAAACATATTTGACAATTGGAAAACTTTTCAGGAATAGTTTACATCACATGTCAGTATGAGATAATGTCATGTGAGATAATGTGATAATGTTGATGAAAGGTCTCTCAAATTTGTACTCTTTTTCTGTCTCTTTGAACAAAGATGCAATTAGAAACACATACTCAGTTTTGAAATTAGTAGCATAATAAAAATGAAATTTGATGAATATTATTTTTCCAAGTATGGAGTAAATACAATACAACGGATTTTGCATCTGACAAAGTGAAATTTCAGTTCTGTATCTGCCATCCTGAATTTTCTCCAGTTAATGGCTTAACCAATGAGTCTCAGTGACTCTTAAATGTAAGGTAAAAATAATAATACTAAATAAATTTGGTGTGATCATTAAATTATACAACGAAAAGAATCTGCAACAGAGACTAAAACATAGTAACAAGTTTGGGTACTTTTTTATGTTCTTGCGAATTAGACTTGAGCAATATGAAAGCACTTAAATTTGCAAAATTATAAAAGCCAGTGTGTGATTCACCAGTCTCCTATCCCTTCTGCACCCCAACGGCTACTATGCTCATGGGAGCATGTGGGGCATGAACTCCATCTCACTGAGCTCCTGAGTGACCACCCTGAGCTAGCTAGCACTGGGCATGCACAACAAAACAAATCAAACTCTTATTCTGTCACACCACTGAGATTCATAGATTTTGTTTGTTTCTTTGTTTTCCTCTACAGCATTACATAGGCTAAACTGGCCCAGAGGAAGAGAATTGCTATTTAAAGGGAGCTAGTACTAAAATCTTTGGCAGTAGTTATGATATAGTTTGGAGAAATCCTAGTAGGGTGTTGCTGCAAGAAGAGGATGACTGAAAAAAATGTTTCATAATAAAATTGGAAGATAAAATTTTTGTGTGGGGTATCAAAAAGAGTCAAAGAAAACACTAAAATATTATTTAAAAGCAATAAGGGATGAAGAAGTGATCAATGAAAAAGGCAACGATTAAGTAGAATTTTTAGGTAGAAGATAAATTATATTTAGAACCATCATTAAACCATCATTGGGCTCATTAAGGGATTAAGAGATTAAAAGAAGCACACAAAGAAGAATTGCCCCAGGATAAGAACTTGGAAGATGCCCAGATTTAGAGTGCCTAACAACTAAAAGGCAAAAGCTTTATCAGAGGCAACAGCAAATGAAAAGATAAATATGTGTTTTATTCCCCCATATAGTAGTGATTATATCTTGATCTCTTGGTTATTAATTAAAGTTTCAAATGAATTAGTTAATTATATATAAAGATCAAATTCAGCATTCTTTGCCATTTGTGCCCACTAAAATAATGACAAAATTAGGGGAAAAAAATGACATAAGGCATAAAAAATTATTATTACTATTTTATTAATATTTTAATAGTAATATTATTACTATTTTATAATAATAGTAATATTATTACTATTTTAAATTTCTGCCATTCTATGAGTACATTTCCTTACTGTGAAATGCAATCACAAACATGTAATTTGTGTTAAAGATGCATTTACATTACTAATTTTAATCTCTATTGAAGAATATCTATAGTAACAGAACGTTCATATTGCTCACATTTAATTTTTCAATACACAATAGTAACTTTTTTTCAGTAAGTAAACTGGAAAAAAGGTTATATCCCATTTCTTTAGTATAATTGACCACTATTTATGGGACAATATGAAAATGGAGGATAGCCAATCCCTTTTTCTCATAGACTTTATTACAAACTAGGAAAGATAAAGAACATACTTACTCAGATATTAACATATGTATAAAGCCACTTAGGAAATAGAAAGTGACAATGATTGATTAATAGTGGTTAATTGTAAAGATAATTGTTAATTGTACAAGTAAATAAGGAGAGTTAAGTCAATAAAGCTAAAAGTTTTTCTAAGAAAAGGAGTTTGGTTGGATCTTAACCAAAGTTTTGTTGTATTTTATTGTAATATATATTTTATATATAGACACATATAGTTTATATATTATATATGTGGATATATGAATATATGAATATCAGGAGACTTTGAGGATATATACGTAAATCTCACTCCACTTATAAAAGGAGACTCTACTCTGCCTTCTCTATCATCTCTTAGTAATTACACAGAACATCTACTACAATACTTTTTTTTCCATATTATACTGACTCTTTTTCGTTTTTTTTTCCTTCTCTCTCTATGGGCTCCCAAACTAGAGGTCATGGGCTGTTCATAATAGCTGCACATTAGTTGAACTAAAGCAATTAATGAAGCAGACTGAAGAGACCATTTTGACTACCACAGATCAAATAGCTCTAATGTGGAATGATTGCAAGTAAGGAACCAAATACTTGGATGACATATATGCAGACATTTTGACATGAGCCATTGAGGTACTAATGCACATTTTGACTTCATTGTTAATTGTTACAAAATAATTTATTTTTTCATTATGTACAAAAGATTCCCCAAATAGAAAGAATCTATTGTAAAGGGAACTGATATTCTAAAATGGCCTGGTTTGGTAAAATCTTTTTACCTGCTTAAATAGTTTTCATTTGGAATGGGCAAAGACATAAATTCCTTTATTTTATTTTGTTTCCATTTAATGCAAAGGGAAGAAGCTAAGTTCCAAATAAAAGAGCAGGTATAACAACAAAAACAGTAATCTTAAACGTCTATAATCTTTCTCAATATGTTATTTTATAGCAGCATTGACATTTGCAGTATTCTTTCTTGCTGAGCAGTAATTTAAAGTCTCAAAAGGAACAAAAGTACTTTGCAAATTTAAATGTATTTCTTCAGGGTCCATTGTAACCACCACAAAAATAGCTGCTGCATTTCAGTCCTAGGTAGTTAGTTACAAATGAAAATGCAAATTAATTTTAAAAGGTAGTTAAAAGATGGAGAAAAACACTACAAGAAATAGTTGCTGCATGGAGAAGTAGACAAAACATAGCCATGTGAAATTAGATAATTTGACCAGGGACCTAGGATGGAAATTCCTGTACTTCTTCATCAAGTGTAAAATGTTATACTTTGTGTGCTCAGTGGATTAGGCTTTTGACTTCATATCAAGCTTTCTGTTTGATTCATCTCCTTAGTCACAGATAAAACAGAATGGCAAATAAAATGCTAATTATGCACTATATTGTAGAGATGAAAAATAATACATATTTCACAAAAAAGATAAGTTACAATCTATGTTAAGTTGTGGAAACCAGTTAGATGACAACTGTTCTATTATTTACTTGTTCATCTATCCATCCATTCCCTATTGGCAAATGTTATCAGAAATTTCTTGTGTGCCTACCTTAGGTAGAATGAGAGGGGAACGCAGTAGTGAAAGCTGATATGGTATCTCTGGTTTTAAGGATATCTGCTCGTTTAGAAAAAAATATATAGGTATTATTTTAGACCCTAGGATAATTTGATATAACAAGCATCCAAGATTCTGGTCAGAGATAGTCAGAGAAGGATGTGATGGACATGACATGAGTAGATTTTATTTTGTTCTGTGTTATGTCCCTAACATTGTTCCCCCAGGAAAAGCTTATCTGTTTCATCAGAAAGATACATATCTATTTATTTATTATTAAGGTGAGAAAACAAACTCCTTATTTCTTGAAACATGTTTTGTTTCATTAAATGTTTAATATAAACACAGAATGCAAAATACCTGGGAATATCACTGGCTGTGTAATAACACATCCTTACAACTTAGAGCAACATAGAGTGGAGGTAGAAACTCAGAGGTGCACTAGAAACCCTAGATTTCCCTTCCTGATAAACTCATTCTTAAGGAAAGTAACTACCGTATTTTGCTATGTACAATGTGCGCTTTTTGCCCAAATTTGTGAGGGAAAAATAAGGATGTGAATTACACGTGAGTGATTCCATATTTATATAAATGTTTAAATTATTTTATTTATGCTTATGAGTTAAAAGTATAACTCTAGAAATCAATAATGATACCCGTATGCAAAATAATACAATCAGTTTTGTTGAATTTACGACAAACTTGCAACAACAAAGAGTTTTTGGCCTTCTATGATGCATAAATATTGTAAATTTGTTACCAGTACATAAAATTCCTTGTACCTGTTCTTGTGTTTTGTAATCATTTGTTACAGAAAATTTCTTGTAATATATGTTAAAAAATAAATGCTAAAATTCCTTTGTAATACAAAAAACAAGTACCTGAATGTAAACAAATAAACATGTGAATTAAAAACATAGAAATATTTTTTCCCCTGAAAGTATCTGCCAAAAATGTGGATGTACATTATACATGGCAAAATACGGTACACAAAATTAAACATTGGGCAGCTACATTGTGCTGTTCTGTGACTTTGAAGCTTAAAAGAGATGCGTGAAGCTGAAAGTCCTGTGAACCTTTGGCTCCTATGCTGTCTCATGAAAAACCATGCTATAAATTTAGGATATAAAAATGTTCTTTTTAAAGTTTAAGACCCAAAAGATGATTTCTTCAGACTTCTTTATTCTTTCTACATTGTTATTGTCTTCCAATATTATTGGACTCTAGATCTTATGCTTAGGTCTTTCAGGTTTTCTTATCTTGATAACTTCTCTGAATCTCTTTTGGAATCTCATGTGTGCCCCTTGGCTGAAAATCCCAGAATAAAAGATTTACCACTGCTCTTGACCACAGGATGCTGATGAAGCTGTAAGCCAAGTTCACCTCTATTGTCAGTACCTCTGGTTCATCACAGTTCATGAGGTCTCTAAAAGTAGGTGCACTGAATCTTTTCCAGCTCGGTTTATATGCGCTGTCCCCAACTAGCAATAACAGCAGGAAAGAGAAAACATTTTATCATCTTCACTGACTGAAGTATAATATGGTCTCCTTTCTTCTCATTTTATGAATGTGTTCCCATCTATTCTGTAATAGATGTAAGTACTAATTCAGATTGGTTGCTTGATTAACAAACTGAATATATTTCTTTATTGATTATTCATCCTGATGTACTTCTCTTTCTCTTTCTTCTCTTTTTCCTCCTTGTTCTTCTCCTTCTCGAAGTGCATGCATAAAATTGGCACATATTGGATTTCCCTCATAATAGAAATAAGAGTTGTCACAGAGGTTATGAGGGGAACAAGTGAGTACTGCATTAGGCAATGCAAAAGGAATTTTCCCTTTTCTGATAAACTTTAATCCAAAACAAAAACGAAAACAACCAAACAACAAAAAACAAAGAGTTCCTGATGAAATTACTAAATCTTCTAAACTAAAGCTGAATGAAACCTTATAAAGAAAAGATGTAATACTATTCTGCTATAAGAAAAGATGAAATAATATCATTTGCGACAACATGGATGGATCTTAAGATTATAATGCTAAGTGAAATAAGTCAGACAGAAAAAGTAGGGAACCACACGATTTCACTGATATGTGTGGTATAGAAAACTAAAAACAACAAAAGAACAAGACAAACAAATGAAGAAACAAAAACTCATAGTTTAGATAGACAGACAATAGTTTAGTAGTTACCAGAGGATAAGGAGGGAGGAGGGTGGCAGATGAGGGTAAAGGGGATCAAATATATAGTGATGGAAAAAGAACTGACTCTGGGTGGTGAACACACAATGTGATACATAGATGATATATTACAGAACTGGACACCTGAAATCTATGTAACTTTACTAACAACTGTCACCCCAATAAACTTTTAACTAAAAAAAATAATAATAATAAAAAATAAATAAATAAATAAAATTAATGAAAGCTTTATAAGAAAAAAACAAAAGCAAAAAGTTTTTTTTTTAAATGGCCACCAAGTGAAGCCTAGGTGAAAAAATATACTTTGCATTATACTACTTGCTACTAAAACAAATACAAGACATATTGGTTACCACAAAAAAAAAAAAATGACACTGGTAAGTTCTGGATGTTGTTGAACTTTCCAAGTCAGATACAGATTGAATTACTTGATTCTCATACTGTATTGCTATTCTTTAGCTTCCAATATATTTAAAGGAGAAAATTTAAAACTGTAATTGTTTGCTTATTGTTGTTTCTACTGTTGTTATTTTGTTAACTGCCTTTACTTGATTAGGGTGACAGTCCTTATCAAACCCTCAGATTCTGAGGAGTTTTATTTGAGCTCCATTTTACTCAGACTATATCCAGAGGATGCTATTTATCCCTCTGTTCCTAAGTAATATAAGGTAATATTAACCTTATTACCCACAAAGAGAGATGGAAATTATTCCACAAAGAGAGATGGAAATTCAAAAATTAGAAGTGAAGAAAAATAAAACAACTAGATAGAAGAGCAAACAGAAAAAATGACAGTGGAGAAAAGAGAAACAATTTTGTAAATACAATATGGTACTTAAAATTCCTATAAATTTTAGACCAGAGAAGCAGCATATCCTTAAAGCAAGATCATATGCTAAGGCAGGCAAAAATATATATGAGAAAAAAAGGATTTCTGGAAGTTAAAAATATTTGAATAAGGCATCTGGCTTCTCCTCTGGGATATACACAGCTAAAAGGAGTGTCACTGTCATTTTAGAATGTAAAAGAGCCAGATTAACTTTCAAATTCATAAC
This sequence comes from Rhinolophus ferrumequinum, assembly GCF_004115265.2. Lineage (NCBI taxonomy): Eukaryota > Metazoa > Chordata > Mammalia > Chiroptera > Rhinolophidae > Rhinolophus > Rhinolophus ferrumequinum. The sequence goes on along the minus strand of NC_046290.1, from coordinate 55,873,387 downwards.
TTTTTTCAAACACATTGCAGAGCTGAGGTCACAGAGCACAGAACTGATCTCAGATATAAGGATAAAGAAAAAAGGCACCTGCTGGGGGAAAAGAGGTGAGATCACACACTTATCTAGGGAAGATATATGCCAGACACCTGCAAGAAGAATTCAGTCAGAATAGCTGATGACTTGATTCAGGTAGTGTGTTGGGCAATGTGAAGCCCCTGGAGCATCACTGAATTTGGAGAAATCCCCATTCTTATTCTTTTTAACAAAACCCACCAGGCTGTCACAGAAAATGTCAGTAGGACCTTTAACAAAATGTCCAATATGGTATAGACCTGTGAGAGGGAAACAACAGTTATGTAGGCAGGGCACTCAGAACCTTCACCCCTATCTCTTATTTCACTTATATCATCTGTGAAAAGAAGGGGAACAAACACTGTCACCTTTAGGTTTTAAACTCACTGTAGCTGAGGAAGGGAAAGGGAACAGGAAAATTAAAAAAAAAAAATCTTGGGTGAGTGGAACGAATAGGCAAGGCCCTCAACAACAGCTGGGGAGGGGCAAGAAAACAGAGAATGCCACACCTGTGAAGACACAGGCAAAAGGAGCTTATCTAAAACTGAGGTTTAACCAGAACAACAGAGAATGCACAGTCACCACAGCCCTCCCACCACCAAGCTCCCAAGTGTTGAATGAGAAGTTACAGGAGAAAACTGCCAGAAAGAGAAGAACATACAAAAAAACTCAGAGGCACAGCTGAAAGGAAAGAGTTAAAATTCAGAGTCAGGCAGGCAGGCAGGGCTCTAGAAAACTAATGTAACCCCAAACACAAATTATCACTACAGAAATTTAAAGAGTGAAGTTCCCTGAGAGTAACCATAATATCAATAAATCTTAAATGAGGCCCAGTTCTCCAAATAGTAAGACAATGGTTGTCAGATTGAATGAACTATATGTGGTCTATTAATAATCCCACTTTAAATATAAACAGATAGATTAAAAGAAAATGGAAGGAGAAAGATGTATCAAGCAAACACTAATCAAAATAAAGATAATACTTTATTATAAAGTAACATCTCTAAAGATGATTACTATACTAATATCAGACAAAGTAGCTTTTAATTCAAAGAATATTATCATAGGCAAAGAAGGACATGATATAATTATGCAGTGCACAGAATATATAATAATCTTAAATGTAAATATACCTAAATTAAGATCCCTCCCTCAAAAAAAAGGTAAAAGTAAAAAAAAAAAAAAAAGGAAGAAAAAGTACAATTATATTTGAAGAATTCAATACTCCTTTCTAACTGATAGGACAACTGAAGAGAAAATAAGTAGGGTAAAATCGACCAGAACAACATATCAATTAGACCTGATCGACTTTTATAGAACACTTCACTCAACAAAAGCACAATAAACTTTCTTTTCAAGTATACGCGTATATGGAACATTCATCAATGCTGAACTTATTATGGGTCATAAAACAGCTCAACAAATTGATAACATTAGAAATCATACAAAGTGTGGGCTTAGAACATAAGAGAATTAAAAGAAAATGTCAATGAAACAAAGATATATGGAAAATGCAAACAATTTTTAAATTAAATAACTCATTAAGTAACCTAGTCTCAAAATACAAGTAACCTAGTGTCATTAAGTAACCTAGTGTCAAAATACAAAGAAAAAATAGCTTTGAACTGAATAAAAACAAAAATGTAACATATCAAAATTTGGGCGATACATTAATAACAGTACTTAGAGTGAAAGTCATAGCATGAAATATATTAGAAAAGAAGCATATTAAATTAGCAAGCTAAGTTTCAACCTTAAGAAACCATAAAAAGAGTAGTAAACTAAACTGAACTCAGACATATGAGAGGAAATAATAAAGAAAAAAATTGAGGATACTGAGTACAGTAAAAGAATACAAAAATATCTAAGAATTACAAATCTAGATTTTGCATGTTTTAATAAAAGTGATAAACGTCTACACAGACAGACCAACACACACTCACACACACTCACACAATTACTAATGAAGGAAAGAGAGTATTACTCAAGTACTACAGACCTTATGTGTTCATAGTACCATATGAAATATTAACAACTTTATGCCCATAAATTCAACATTTTACATGAAATTCTCATGTCTTTTAAAAATACAAACTATTAAATCTCAATCAAGAAGAAATAAATAACCTGGATAGTCCTGTTTCTTTTTAAGAAATTGAAATACTTAAAACTCTTTGAATAAGGAAAATCTCAAACCCAAATAATTTCACTAGTGACTTCTACCAAACATTTTACACTTCATATCCTCTTCTAAAAATAGGAAAGGAGGGACTATTTCCTAATTATTTCTATGACGTCACCATTGCTCTAATACCAATACTACACAAAGATATTACAACAAATACACAGATCAATTTCTGCATGAACATAAATCTAAATGTCCTCCACAAAAATATTAGCAAATGGAATTATGTAGTAAATAACCAGGATAATACATCACAACAAAATGGAATTTATTCTAATAATTCAAGACAGGCCCGACACTTATCACATCTATCAACCAATGTGATTCATATTAACACACCTAACAAGAATAAGGTTCAAGATCCTATCAATAGATACAGAGAAAGCATTGAAAACAAAAAATCAAACAAACAAACCCATCAATTTCTGAAAAACTCTCAGTAAATTTGGAATGAAAGGGAATTCCTCCACCTAAAAAGGCATACTGAAGGCCTGTATGCTTTATCCCTAACTTCAGCGACAAGGTATGAACAATCTCTTTCCTGACTCATATTCAACATTGTGCTGGATATGCTATCCAATGTAATGATCAAGTCAAATAAATTAAAAGTATACAGAATATGAACGTAGAAACAAAACATTGTCTATTCACAGATGAAATTACTTTCTATGTGAAAAATCTGAAAAACTCAGAAAATTTTCTAGAATTAATAGTTTATCAGAACCTTAACATACAAAGTCAACATAAAAATATCAATTTTATGCCCATCAACTAGCAACAAACGGAATTTTAAATGTATAATTTACTGTAGCACTAAATAAAATTGAAATATTAGGTAAAAACCTAACAAAATATGTTCAGGATCTAGATATTGAATACTATAAAACACGAATGAAAGTAATTAAACAAATAACTAAAGAGATATATTATGTTCTTGGACTGAAAGACTTAATATTGTTAAGAAATAAATTATTTCCAATTTGATCTGCAGGTTTAGTGCAATCCTAATTAAAATTTCAGATGGACTGTTGTAGGTATCTGAAGGCTCACTCTAAAATTCATATGGAAACACAAAGAAACTTAGACAAAAATAATTTTGAAACTGCATAACAAATTTGGAATATTCACACATCTCAATTTAAATATTTCGTTTAAAGCCACAGTGGGGTACTGGTAGAAGTACAGATCCATAGATTGATGGAATAGAAGAGCCTAGAAACACACCCCCCCAAATTTAGTCAACTGATTTTTAAACAAAGTTATAAAGCGATTCATTGGATGTCCCTCTCTCTGCATCTATATTCCATCTATACCTAAATTTATGCTTATTTTACAAATTATTATTATCAATATCTCACAAATTCCAACTATACCTGAATCCTGGTGGGTGTCCAGGCAGCACAGGATCGTCTTACACCATCTGCAGGTTCACCCTGAGGCACACCAGCTCCCGGATACTGTTGATACCACATTTACTCATCATTAGGTGCTCCACTTGGAGGCCCCAGACAATGGCTGATAGGTTCTCTGGAAGTCCCACTGGCAGCAGCATTTCAGCGCAGAAGAGACGGACTTTCCAACCTCCATTCACTTCTCCAGGCCTTGGTGGTAGGTTAACACCTTCCTGCTGGACTCCATCTAAGGGTTTCAAGGCCCTTGAAGGGCATCCATAAAATGACCCAGGGTGAGGCCGTCGTCAGCCACAATGCCCCAGTCTGTTGCTCAGAACTCGGCCAGATGCACGGCGTCCAGGGCCTCGTTCCAGAACACACTGTGGACAAGAAGTGCTTGGCGGGAGTGAAGGGCTTTTTGTAGGCCGGCCCTAGAGGACGCTGGCGGCGCCGGCTGACGTTACGTACGTGCGTAGCGGGATTTCCCTGCCTCCTTCAGCTTCAGGTGGTACCTGTTTTCCTGGGAATGGTAGCTGCTGTGGGAGCGGCTCCGCTACAACCGTTGAGCATATTTCATGGGTAGCTGCAGGGCCTCGGCTGGATTTCACAGGAAGAATGTGTCATGTTGGTCATGTGGTGGGTGCTGCCGGGCCTGAAAGAGAGGTCAAAGTTCCAGAATGCGCTCTCAAGGAAGCTGTCAGTCGGCATCATGGTGAAGCTTCTTTCCAGGAAGATCTGCCAGAACTGGGTGCAGACCTGGACAGGGCGTGCAGGTGGCCCTGTCAGGGAGGACGCTGTGGGCTGAGAACTTGTAGGGCTTGAAGGGCCCGCCCTGCTTCAGAGACACTCGAAATTATCTCTGGGCCCAGCTCTGCCTCTTGCTTGGAGAGGCTGGTGCTGAAGGTGCTGCCTTTGCTCAGCCAGTAGGTCTTCAGGGTGACTTCAGTCACTTCTCTCCTTCTCACCCAGCTTCTCAGCCTGCCCTCCCAGACCGGCTGTGAGCCTCCATGCTGTCCACCACTCCAAAGACCCGCAGCCCAGCAGCCGCACTTTTGTCCTCAGGGAACCATTTGTTGGACAAGGCCTTCCTGAAGGCCACTTTCCCTCTGGCCAGTCACTTGAGTTCGCTGTGGCCATTCCCTCCAAGAGACGCCACGCAACACCTGGGCCTTGTCGCTGCCCTCCCCGGTAATCTCCTCATGCTTGGTGGTAAGCTCTCACCGTCTGGTTGACATATTTTAAGGAATATTGTATGTCATGTGGTTGCCTATGAAGGTGGTGGGCATTTTTACCCTCTCCCCCCAACTCCTGGGTGCAATGGCACAGGCGGCTAGCTGCCCTAGATTATGAAAAATACATAATCACAAGGGAAAACTGGATGGAGTGGAACTGGATTATGTTTACAACTCTCCAGTAAGTCTGAAATCATAAGATTATTATTTTTTTAATTTTTAGAGTTTTGTAGGGTAACATTGAAAACATTTTCCTGAACCAAGAGCAAAAACAATGATATGAAAAATATCAGAGAAAACTGGTAGATATAAAAAAAATCAATTCAAGTATTGCAACCAACAATCTGAATAAGTGAAAACAGGAAATGATAAAGGCAGTAGTATTAGAAACAAATTATCAGAACTAAGAAACATATGCATCATTAGGTTAAATATGTCCACTAAATGACTCTCAATAAATACTAAAATCTCTTTTCCTAAATACAGCAACAGATTTTCAAATCACATGGACCAAGAGAAGGTTGTGTAAACTTAAAAAAAAAAAAGCACACAATAACAACAGCAAAAATAGGCAATACGTTCTCACTGAAAATATTGCATGGTATGCAACACAGGAGAAATTTCCCAGCATTTTGGCAGGAATCAATTTTGAACCCATAATTATTAATATATAACTAGCACAAAATTAAAGACAAAAGACAAAAAATAAACAAGTAAATGCAAAGACTTGGAGTGTGTATTATATCTGTCATTTCCAGAAAAGAGATTGCTTGAACTATGCTCCAGCAAAATGAAAAAAGAAATCAAGATAATGAAAAACTAAAGAACAGGAATTCCCACTGAAAAATATTCCAGGAATATGTGGGCAAGCCACTTAGAAAACAGTCAGTGTTATAAAGAACATTAACAAAGTACTGTGATAAATAACTGGATAATATCATTGATGTTATAAGGGTATTTTATGCTCCTTCTGCAGAGTCTGAAAAGTCAAAGGTAATTAGACTCCAACAAAGACAAAAACTGTATAAAAATTATATTCCAATTTGAATCAAAATGCAAACACATCTCAAATTTTAGTATAAGAAAATTGAATATTATTATTATTAAAATAAAGAGAGCGAGAAGAAACTTGGAAGTGATGGATATGTTTATGGCGTTGATTGTGGAGATAATTTGACAAGTGAATACTTACCTCTGAAGTTATCAAGTTTTATACTTTAAATATATACAGCTTTTAGTATGTCAATCATACCTCAATGAAGCGGTTTAAAACAAAAGGATACATGAAAACAAAAGATAGATTGCTATTTTAAAAAATGTCATAGCTTTTGTGCCCAAATTAGATCTTCTTATGTTTCTCTATAGTTGGTCTTTCATCTATGCATTGTCCGGTTCTGTAACAAATAATATATACATGAACAATGCAAATGCTCTTTATCTGTTTCAATATTAGAATCAACCTATGACAAAACATGGATATTTTAATTTTTATTATAGGACAGTCTGTAAATCTGATAAACATTATGAATGGAATTTTAATTGTTTGAGCGACTTAAGTTGGAAGGTAGAGTTGGGGAGAATTTACGTAGGTAAATGTGGGGATATTATTGTTGTATTTTTTTTAACCTTCAGAGGTGGGTTGTCTGTCTTCATTGAGAGAAACAAGAAATAGAGATTTTTGTTGCTCTGTAGTACAAGCTGAAGTCAGGTAGTGTGATGCCTCCAGCATTATTCTTTTTTCTTAGGATAACTTTGGCTCTTCGGGGTCTTTTACGGTTCCATAAAAATCTGATGATTTTTATTCTATTTCTTTAAAAAAATGCCTTTGGGATTTTGATGGGAATTATATTAAATCTTTATATTGCTTTTAGTAATATGGCCATTTTAACTATGGTGATTCTTCCAATCCATGAACACAGAATGTCTTTCCATTACTTTGAGTCTTCTTTAATTTCTTTTAAAACTTTCTGCAACAATAATCAAAACAGCATGGTATTGGCAGAAAAACAGACACACAGAACAGTGGAATAGAATTGAAAACCCAAAAATAAACTTACATAAATATGGATAGATAGTTTTCAACAAAGGAGCCAAAAACATGCAATGGAGAAAAGAAATGCTCTTCAATAAATGGTGCTGATAGAATTGGAAGAGCAAATGAATGAAACTAGACCGCTTTCTGTTACCATATACCAAAATTAACTCAAAATAGATCAAAGACCTAAACATAAGACTTGAAACAATAAACTTCATAGAAGAAAACATGGGTACTATACTTATGGAACTTGAGGTCAAAGAGGATTTTATGAATTTGACTTCAAAGGCAAGGGGCATAAAAGCTAAAATAAATGAATGGGGCTATATTAAACTAAAAAGCTTCTACACAGCAAAAGAAACCATTGACAAAATAAAGAGGCAACCAACCGAATAGAAGAAAATATTTGCAAACAACGCCGCTGATAACGGCTAATATCCAAAATGTATAAGGAGCTAATACAACTTAACAACAAAAAAACAAACAATCCAATTGAAAATTTAGCAGAGCACCTGAATAGACATTTCCCCAAAAGAGGACATGCAAATAGCCAACAGACATATGAAAAGATGCTGAACATCACTAATCATCAGAGAAATGCAAATAAAAACCACAATGAGATACCACTTCACATCAATTAGAATGGCTGTCTTCAACAAGACAAATAATAACAAGTGTTGGATAGACTGGCAAAAAGGAACCCTCATACACTGTTGGTGGGAATACAGATTGGGAATACTGTTGGTGTCCGTTATGGAGGGCAGTGTGGACGTTCCTCAAAAAATTAAGAATAGAATTACCATATGACCCAGCAATCCTTCTCCTGGGTATCTATCCAAAAAATCTGAAAACATTTATCTGTGAATATATATGTGCTCTGATGTTCACTACAGCTTTGTTTACAGTGGCCAAGACATGGAAACAACCAAAGTGTCCTTCGATAGATGATTGCCTAAAGATGTGGTATATATACACAATGGAATACTACTCTGCCATAAGACAAGATGAAGTAGTGCCTGCCATTTGCTACAACACAGATGGATCTTGAGATTATTATGCTAAGTGAAATAAGTCAGCCATACAAAGCCGAGAACCATATCACTGCACTGATATGTGGGATATAAATCTGAAAGCAACAAAGGAACAAGACAAGCAGATAAACAAAAACTCATAGACACAGATAATAGTTTAGTGGTTATCAGAGGGTAAGGAGGGAGAGGGGTAGTAGAGAGGGTAAAGGGAGTCAAATATGAGGTCTGACAATTAAGTTCACAAACTCATCTTAGAAAATATGCCACATACCTCATTGCTGAATATCACTATGGTCACCTTTGAAGTACTCCCCTTGGGAGGCTATGCACCGGCACCAGCACCTAGTCCACCCTTCAAAGAAATTTTGGAACTCTTTTTCTGGAATGGCCATCAGAGCTGTCGTCCTATTATCCTTGACGTCCTGAGTGTCATCTAACTGCCTTCCTTTCAATATTTCCTTCATGAAGTCATTGGGGGCCAGATCAGGTGAGTAGGGAGGGTGTTCCAATACAGTTATTTGTTTGCTGACAAAAAACTCCCTCTCAGACAGTGCTGTGCAAGCTGGTACATTGTCGTGATGCAAGAGCCATGGATTGTTTGTGAGAAGTTCAGATCGTAACTGTTTCATGCAGCCTTTTCAGCACTTCCAAATATTAACCTTGTTCACTGTCCAGTTGTTGCAAATTCAAAATGAATAATCCCTCTGATATCAAAAAAGGTTAGCAACATTGTTGCAACAAATTTTGTGAATTTAATTGGTTGACCTCATATGTGGTGATGGAAGGAGAACTGACTGAGTGGTGAACACACAATGTGATATATAGATGATGTATTACAGACTTGTACACTTGTAACCTATGTAGTTTTACTAACCATTGTCACCCAATAAATTTTAATTAAAAGAAAAAGAGGAAATAGAAATTTACATGTATTTAAAATTAAAAGATAAATGGATTAGAAAAACCTGAAAGTAATAACAAAAGGGTGGAACAGTTTTAAAAAAAGAAAAAAGTGCCCTAAGGCAAAATTCTTTATATTTCAGAAAAGGAAATAAATAGAAATTGTCTAAAGTGTATAAATCAAGAAGTAAAAATAAAACAATATCTTTTAGAATTTCATTGAAAATGATCAGAAGAACTAAGATGGATAATGTTAAATGTTGTTAAATCGGGAATGTTACAGGAAGTGGGTCTGAATCTTTTTAATTTTGAGTTAATACAATAGTGTAATGGTTTAATGTGGGTTTTTTTACCATGTGCATGAATTATTTTACATATACCATTTTACTATAACATTTTATAAAGTAAATTCAAAGATTTTTAGGATGAATTTTCAGTGGAAAAATATTTCTATCAAGTATGTCATTTATTTTAAACCTGCTTGAGCTATGATTTTCTTTTGAAAAAAAATATTGACAGAAATGGCTGTAGAACATGAAAATAATGGCATAAACTAGGAAAATTCGATAGGTAGATAGATATGGAAAAACTAAATGGGAAATATTCATAAAATTTTGAATATATTCTGTAACAAAAGTCTTGTCTTCAGAGTGACAGGTTTTCTATAGCATTAAAAATATTTCTCAAATTATTTTGCTATTAACTTAGCTGTTGTAACTAATTTAATTTAATTTAATTCATAATGCTGAGGCAATGATGTGAATTCAGGTATTCACCAGGAATATAAATGAAAAGTAATATGTTAGATTTGATAATATCTTAATTAATTACTTAAGATTGAATTTATTTTCCATTGAAATTCAGCACAAAGAAAACCTACTGAGAACAAATAAATCAATTCAAGAATGTCACAGATTTCTTTATCATAGTTGTAAAGCTCAATAAGACAATGCTCCTTAATCTAATGTTGTTAGTTTCATGTGTACAAAACACTGTAATAGACATTTATCATGTATAGCTCTCACAAAGTGATAATCTACTACCCAGCTGACATCGCATACATCCTTTACATTTTCACTGTCTCTATTCCTTATGTGGTACTCCACTTCTTGTGACTCCACTTCTTGTGTGTGTGTATATATATGTATATGTACATGAATATGTATATATATATATGTATATATGTATGTATATCTATATATATACGTATATGTATATATACGTACATATATATGTATATGTACACATATACGTATATATATATACGTATATGTGTATGTATATATATATATATATATATAGAGAGAGAGAGAGAGAGAGAGAGAGAGAGAGAGAGAGAGTCCGTGTTTCCCGAAAATAAGACCTAGCCAGACAATAGCTCTAAGGCGTCTTTTGGAGCAAAAATTAAGGTAAGACCGGGTCTTATTTTACTATAATGTAAGACCGGGTCTTATATAATTTAAGACCGGGTCTTTTATTAATTTTTACTCCAAAGACACCTTAGGGCTGATTGTCGGTTAGGTCTTATTTTCGAGGACACAGGGTGTATATATATATATGTATATATACATATATATATATAAAATTATAGTTGACATTCATTATTATTCAACTTCAGCTTCAGGTGTACAGTGCAGTGATCAGGTATCTACACCATCCCTGAAGTGATCTCCCTAATAAGACAAGTGTCCATCAGATACCCTACAGAATCTTTACAACATTATTGATTATATTCCCCCAATTTTTATAAGATTGTGAAGACATATATACACATGATTTTATTAATTAAAAATATACAAGTTTATTCATGCCATTGTGAAATATATTTCACTTTCATCTCTTCTCAGTTCTTTTCATAAGACCTGAAGACAGTGAACTAAGGTCAACCGAACCACACTGAATAGAACTTGAGCAACATAGAAACAGACCTTTGATGAGGACATTTTGTTTCCAAATATTCCTTGGTGAGTACTCCTATAAAAGCAGATGGCAGACTGTGTACCTGTCCTCACCTTATGTTCAGACAGGGACTGGTTTTGAGATGAGATAAACACACATGCGTATGCAAATGTAAGATAAGTTTCATCACATTCTGTGCTATAGATGAATTCCTTTGTGTGGAAAAAATTGACTAATCTTTCCATGCATGTTCAATAAAGCAAGGTAATACCTCTATATATCTGTAGAGAACATATCCATTTTTCAGTTTGCCCAAATAATAGACATATCCATATTCCCATTGTGGCATGTTATCTAGTATTTAGAGTATTATTATATTTTTGTGAATTATCTTTCAAATAATATCATGTCAGTAAAATATTTTGGATCAAAATCTCACTGGGATGATGTAAATGACTAGAGCAGGATTTGCAAAGGTTAGTATTTGGAAGTTGAGTGACATGTTCAGACAGGAGAAAAATATGATCGACAGAATAATACCTAACAATAACTTTAATCTGATTACAAATAGTGCATTATTTATCTCTTTGGAAATTTTTTTCAATTTTTAATAGAAGTGTTTCATAAATTATAAATGGATCTTTTCTACATGGAAGTTTCACAAGTGAAACTAAAGATGCCTGAGGTGGGTGGGGCTACACACATTAATGATTGGGAAGGAAGCAGTCAAGCTTGGAGGATTGTGCTGTGATGGGACACGTTGCCATGTAGATGCACCACAAAAAGAAATGAGAGACAATATTGTAGTAAAATGATTGTTCTGGTGGGAAAAAAATGTACTGATAGAATTGGAAGCAAAGACAAGAGAGGTTTTTTTAAAATTTGTGACAAGAGTGTAGTTATCGTTTTCAGTTTTTACAAGAGTCAGAAAGGAAGATTGACTTTATAAATTAGGGAAGGAATTAAAGATCACTAAGATTTGCTAGCAACTCAAAATAATGGTGTGTAAATCGACAATATATGAAAAATAATACAAGATTTGGCATTAATATTGTACTCTCCATATAATTTAATTTTTGAAATAAGTAGGTGACAATTGAATTGTAAGCTAAATTGATGCATTGGTTATTAAGTTTCTCCCTAAAATACCTTTTAACTATACTGACTTTTTTACAACCTCATTTATGCATTTAGTAATGAGCAAATTGGTTTTGGTCATTGAACTAGAATATTGAACAAAAAGTAATCATAATGGATACAATTATCCTTTCTTGAATTTCTTTTTTTCCAAATCTATAATTTTTAAATCTCTTTACTCTGAGCCCATGATAGTTCTCCCAGCCTATGCATAGAAATATAAGTCAGACAGAGAAAGATAAGTACCATATGATCTCACTTATTTACGGATTCTAAAGAAAAGAATAAGTGAATGAACTAATCAGAAACAGTTTGGGAGACAATGAGGAAAAACTGAGGGTTGCTAGATGGGCGGGAGGGGTGGGGGGTGGGGGGGAGGGTGAGGGGATTGGAGGGCAGTCGGTGACCACAGGATGGCCACGGGGTTTGAAAATTAATCTGGGGAACGTAATTTGGTGGTTACCAGAACGTAAGGGGGTTGGGGGGTGGGGGATGAGGGTGAGGGGGATCAAATGTATGGTGATGGAAGGGGAGCTGACTCTGGGTGGTGAACACACAGTGTGACTTATGGATGATGTGATACAGAATTGCACACCTGAAATCTATGTAATTCTACTAACAATTGTCACCCCAATAAATTAAAAATAAATTAAAAAAAAAAAAAGAAATATTCTGCCTATTGTGAAAGGATTTTTAAATCCTAACAGGTTATTCAGCTCAATGTCAGACACTCAGAGTTAAGTTCCCAACAAAAAGAAACAACAAAAGAATACCACTCTCCTTAGGACACTTGGTAAATGAGTTTGATTGTATATTCTAGTATAGCAATCACCCAGCATAGTGGAAAATAATCACATACTATTTCCCCTAAGAATGAAGGTATGAGCACACTGTGGATCCTTGGAAGTTTATTTTTGTTCTTTTATATAAATGTTTTATATACTGCTCTAGTATACATTATAAAATTGAAAATTATATTTAAAGTTACCAAAAGATAAAACAAATAACTAGAATTTGATGACAATTACTTCCTTTTTTATATTACTTTTTCCTCATATTAATAGCGCAAAGTCAATAACATTGCCATTTAATAAAATATTAAACACCATTCAACAAATTAAATAGACAGTCATTAATGTAAATCTGGCAATATTCAATTTTCATTTTCACATTAAACACTCTCAAATACATATTCCCTTCTACTGGTTGCCTTAGTGTAAGTGTGTTAAAAAAAAAAAAAAAAACAAGAAAAGAAACAACAACAACAAAAAGCTATTCTATGATCTTAGAAAAAAATGAATATAATGTTTATTTTTATTTTATTATTTTTGATGAAACATCATTTATTAGAATAGTTAATAGTAATGGAATATAAGTTGTGTATTTCAGATGGAGGCAGTGTTTTCAGTAGATATTTGTCTATTTAAAAGCAAATAAAGACACAGTCAAATGTTCAAGAAAAAAGAACAAGAAACACCTTTTACTCCAGTTTTAAAATAGTTTCCAAATATTGATGATCTTTCCTTCAAAATGTGCCACAGATCTACCCTTTTCTCTGTAATCTTATACTGAGATTAAACAGCAGCCTCTCAAAAGAATCTTTTTGCTTTGATGCTTCTCCTTGTAGCTATCTCAATATTTTTGTAACAATTTTTTTTGTGGTAGAATAATAAGTTCTACTCTCTTAACAAATGTTTAAGTATAAAATACATTACTCTTGACTATAGGTATAATGCAATATTTTTGATATTTCAGCCAGCCTAATAGATCAAAGTACTGTTTACATCAAATGACTCTCGTTTTCAAGAATATCTGTCTGAGAGTCTCTTTTCTTCTTCTTTTATGTTATTTGTCCCCACAAAATGATGGTATTCTCTCAGCTCAGCCTTATATTTTATTACTCACCAAAACAAACCCATTTTACAGCTTCATTCATCTCTCTTCACCATACACTTACTGCTAACATACACCTTCTCTTTGCTCAGGCAGGATTCCCAGTTGGATAAACTTTATTTCCATCACCCACCCGCCTCTCTCCACACCCCTATTTAAATCACATGTAGATTGAGAAGGTAGTTTAAATCTTAATTTTAATTAAATCTGTATTATCCACGTAATACCTGCTGGTATCTTTTCTCTGAAATATTATAAACTGTGACAGACAGATTTCAATACTATTTTATGTAATACAACACTGGGCTGCCTTTGTTGTCTTCCTATTTCCCTCATTCATGCTTTTCTTCCCTCCCTCTTTCCCTATAAAATTGAAAATAATATAACCCCCCTCCTTTCCTTCCCTCCCTCCCTCTCCCCTATCTTCTTTCTTTCATTCTTTTTTTTTTTGGTCCTTCAAGTATGTTTTGAGTTTTTGAAGATAAGAATCAAACATGATTATTGGTTATTCTTATGTATTTCCCATTAAATAAGAATCACAAAATTGGTAGGTCATTACTAAGTTCTAATTAAGGGTGATGTGGCATTTATTTTCATCAGAAAATTCAACATTTTTTATTTAACTTATTGGGTTACATTGGTTAGTAAAAGTATGCAGGATTCGTGTACATTTCTATAACACATCTTCTATATATTGCATTTTGTGTTCACCACCCAGAGTCAGTTCTCCTTCTGTCACCATATATTTGATCCCCTTTTCCCTCTTCCACAACCCCTTCTCCCCCCTTACTCTCTGGTAACCACTGAACCGTTGTCTGTTTCTTTGTTTGTCTTGTTCCTTTGTTGCTTTCAGCTTTATATCCCACATATCATTGAAGTCATATGGTTTTTCACTTCTGTCTGACTTATTTTGCTTAGCATAATAATCTCCAAATTTATCCATGTTGTTGCAAATGGCCCTATTTCACCTTTTCTTATGGCTGAGTAGTATTCTGTTGTGTATATATACAACATCTTCTTTATCCAAACATCTATGAAAGACCACTTTTGTTGTTTCTATGTCTTGGCCACTATATACAATGCTGCAATGAACATCGGGGTACATATATCTTTACGGATAAACGTTTTCAGATTTTTGGGGTAGATACCCAGAACAGGGATGGCCGAGTCATATGGTAATTCTACTTTTAATTTTTTGAGGGACCTCCAAATTGTTTTCCACAACAGCTTTACTAATATACATTCCCACCAACAGTGTATGAGCGTTCCTTTTTCCTACAGCCTCTCCAACATTTGTTATTATTTGTCTTGTTGATGATAACCATTCTAACAGGTGATACCTCATGTGGTTTTGATTTGCATTTCCCTAACATCTAGTGAAGTTGAGAACTTTTTCATGTATCTCTTGGTCATTTGTATATCTTCTTAGGTGAAGTGTCTGTTCAGGTCCTCTGCCCACTTTGTAATTAGATTGTTTTTTTGTTATTGGGTTGTACAATTTTTTTTTTTTACATATTTTGGATATTAGCCCCTTATTGTAGGTATTGTTTACAAATATGTTCTCCCATTCCATTGGTTGTTTCTTTGTTTTGTCGATGGTTTCTTTTGCTGTGCAGTAGCTTTTCAGTTTGATATAATCCAATTCACTTATTTTTTCTTTTACTTCCCTTGAGTTTGAGGACAAATTCATAAAATCCTCTCTGAATCCAATGTTCATAAGTGTAGGGCTTATACTTTCTTCTATGTAACGTACTGTTTCAGGTCTTATGTTTAGGTCTTTTACTCATTTTATTCATTTTAAGTTAATTTTGGTATATAGCAACAGAGAGTAGTCCAGTTTCATTCTTTTGCACGTGTCTTTCCAATTTTTCCAGCACCATTTACTGAAGAGGCTTTGTTTTCTCCATTGAATGTTTTGGGCTCCTTTGTTGAAAATTATCTTCCTATATATATGGATTTATTCCTTGATTTTCAATTGTAATCCATTGGTCCATGTGTCTGTTTTTCTGCCGATACCATGATCTTTTGATTATTGTTTTGTAGTACAAACTGAAGTCAGGGAGTGTGATAGCTTTAACCTTATTCTCTTTTCATAGGATTGCTTTTGGTATTTGGGGTCTTTTGTGATACAATACAAATCTGATGATTTTTTTTTTCTCTTTCTTGAAAAAAATGCCATTGGGATTTTGATAGGGATTGCATTAAATCTGTATATTGCTTTGGGTAATATGGCCATTTTAGCTATGTTGATTCTTCCAATCCATTAACACAGAATATCTTTCTATTTCTTCATGAAGAAGACACACTTGTTCCATTTCTTTTAAGAATGTCTTATAGTTTTCAGTGTATAGTTCCTTCATATCCATTGTTAAGTTTATTCCTTGGTGTTTTATTCTTCTAGTTGCATTTGCAAAAGGAATTGTGTTTTTTTTTTTTTCATTACTTTTTCTGAAATTTCATTGTTAGCATGTAGGAATGCAATGTATTTTTCTACATTGATATTGTAGCCAGCAACTTGACTGCATTCATTTATTGTTTCTAATAGCTTTTTGGAGGATTCTTTAAGATTTTCTATATGAAGAATCATGTCATCTGCAAAAAGTAACAATTTAACTTCTTCGTTATCAATCGGGATGCTTTTTGTTTCTTTCTCTTGCCTGATTACTTTGGCTAGAATTTCCAATACTATGTTGAATAATGGTGGTGATAGGGGGCAACCCTGTCTTGTTCCTGATCATAGAGCAAAATCCTTCAGTTTTTCACTATTATATATGATTTTAGCTAAGGTTTTGTCATATATGGCCTTTATTATGTTGAGGTATTTTCCCTCTATGTGCATTTTATCAAGTATTTTAATCATAAATGGATGTTGTATCTTGTCAAATGCTTTTTTTGCATCTATTGATATAATCATATGATTTTATCTTTTATTTTGTTTATGTGATGTATCACATTGATGGATTTGCATGTATTGAACCCTCCTTGTGCCCCTGGAATGAGCCCCACTTGGTCGTGATGTATAATCTTTTTTTTGTTGTTGTTGTTACTTAAATTTATTGGGGTGACAATTGTTAGTAAAACTACATAGATTTCAGGTATACAATTCTGTATTACATCATCTATAAATCCCATTGTGTGTTTACCACCCGGAGTCAGTTCTTCCATCACCATATATTTGATCCCCCTTACCCTCATCTCCCACCCTCCACCCCCCTTATAATCCTTTTAATGTATTGTGTTTAATTTGCTGGAATTTTGTTGAGGACTTTTGCATCTATATTCATAAGAGATATTGATCTGTAGTTGTGTGTGTGTGTGTGTGTGTGTGTGTGTGTGTGTGTGTCCTTACCAGGTTTTGGTATCAGGGTAATGTTGGCCTCATAAAACGAGTTAGGAAGTATTGGCTCTTCTTTAATTTTTTGGAAGAGTTTGAGGAGGACAGTGTTAAATCATCATTGAATGTTTGGTAGAATTCACTAGTGAAGCCATCTGGTCCTGGATTTTTGCTTTTTGGAAGGTTTTGGATGATTGTTTTAATTTCTTTAGTGTTGATTGGTCTATTTAGATTTCTAGTTTTTCATGATTCAGTTTAGGAAAGCTAAATGTTTCTAAGAAGTTGTTCATATCTTCTTGGTTATTGAATTTGGTGGCATATAGTCCTTCATAGTATTCTTGTATGATCCTTTGTGTTTGTGTGGTATCCATGGTAACTTCTCTTTCAGTTTTGATTTTATTTGTGTCTTTTTTTTCCTTAGTGAGTATAGACAAGGGTTTGTCAATTTTATTAAGCTTTTCAAAGAACCAGCTCTTTGTTGCGTTAATTTTTTTCTGTTGTCTTTTTGTTCTCTATTTCATTTAGTTCTGCTCTAATTTTTTAATTATTTTCTTCCTTTTGCTGACTTTGGGTTTCATTTGTTCTTCTTTTTCTAGTTCTTTTAAGATGTAATGTTAGGTTATTTATTTGGGATTTTTCTTGTTTCTTGAGATACATCCTATGAAAATTATTGAGATGATACTAAAGAAGTAATAAGGGAAATGTATATCATTACAGGCCTATCTCAAGAAATATCAAAAATTTTGACTAATTCTATATAATACGTATCTTCTCTGAGGCTAGACATTAATATTTTTAAAGTTAGGACAACTGTGCTTTAAAAATGGAAAGCATTTTATACCTTCTAACATAAAAACTTAATTTTACATTTGGGATAAAAATTGTTTAATTTGGGGAGTAATGGAAACACACTAAAAATATTTGGATTAACCCTTCAGGCATACAAACACCCTTTTCTAAATTGAAGCTATTTGTGTCCAGTGATTTACTGTGGTTCTGAAGATTTGAACTTCATGTTATACTCACAGGAGGAATATCTCCAGCATAAGATTTTCATGCTAGTACATTATACTTCCTTGAGAAAAATAGTTCTGTTTAAGTATCGATTTTGAATATCACACTTCCATATATTATTTTTTTTAATTTTGAGGAGATACATGAATGCATGCTTTTCTATGTAGGGGCTTGCAAGGCCATGAGAATGCTACTGGAATGGATTATCACAGGTGTAAGTACCTATGGACTATTAAAAATGGCTGGAAATTCTCTGACATCCCACCCATCAAGAAAAAGGGACTACTTTCTCTACACTTGTATTTGGTCAGGCATGTATCTGCTTAGGTCAAAGAATGTGGTGAAAATGACACTTTGCCCATTGAGGCACTAAAGACTGGCAGATTCTACCTTGGTCCCTTGGAGTTTTAAGTCACCATATTAGTCTTACTACATTGCTGGAAAGATGATGTGGAGATGCCTTGGCCTACCTGGGAAAGGAGTACGGCCCAGCTGATACCATCCTTTGTACTTCCCTAACAGGATGCCAGGCACATGAGTGAAGTGATCTTGTATTCTCCAAACAAGTCCGGAAACCAAGCTTATACCACAGAGTGACCCAAGTCAATGCCTCTCAGAACAGAGAAATTGGCAAGCTAAGTTCTAAGGTCTTCCCAAAAATCAGATGCTATAATAAAATGTTTGTTTTTTTAAAGCAACTAAATTTTGGTAGTTGTTACACAACAGTAGATAACTGTAAACTTAGATAAGTTAATAGACAGTTTCTTTAGGGCTATTGATCATAAAAATAGCATCAAGTAATGTGATGAACAGATGACATGGAAACATAATAAATGTGTTCCTGTGCACACTTGCACACTTTTGTAGGCACTTTGAGGGAGCTAATACATGGAAATCACACTGGTGGAGACTGGAGCCTTTGTAAATGTAATGACGAACGGGGAAAAGTAAGGGGAGGATGCACTAGAGAGGGGTTAATTGATTTATTTAGCAACATCTAATCAATTTATTTAGCAATAAGCAATAGCAAAAGACAAAGACACTTAAAAGAATATGCTAATGACAGAAAGTAAAGGTAGTTACCACAAACCAAACATTGATAACAATGTCATGTCAAAGGAGTACACATACTTACCAGTTTAAGAGATCTCAACATGTGTTTACTATGGATCAAAAATCCCTTGGCTAAATACACAAATAACATCAATAAGGAGTATCCAAAAGCAGTAATAAGCTCTATAGGATGGTAACTATTACAGTAGATGCCAAAAGCTCACCAAACCGTAGAACAACAACTGGAACAGTCAGGAATCAAAGTCCAGAGTGCTAACCATTACACCATGGGACCTGCTAGGAACAGTCAGGAATCAAAACCTTGTCGGGTCTGCAGCTGAGAGAGAGTCAGGCTTCTCTCACTGCTGCATGCTAGTTTCCCAGAATGCTGCTGCTGTTGCCCTTGCCGTTGCTGTTGTTGTGGTTGGAAGTTAAGGCATCTTCTGATGCTGCAAGCTGCAAGCTGCATACAAGCTCCAAAAGATGCTAGAATGATGACAACTTGCCAACAAAAGAAATCTTTACTGTCCATTGAGGCAAATTCCGATCTCTTACTCTGAAGTAATCCAATCCTGAAAAGCAATCCTGAAACAGCAAATCTTCTGAATAGCAATGTCTTGAAACAGCAACCAATCAATCCACATGCCACCTGAGGTCTGTCTTATATATCTCTTTAGATGCACCCCAGAGCCAAGTTTTGTGTTACTTCCTCCCCTCTCAAGGAATAGCCAGTTCCGGGAGGGTTTGGCAGTTAATGATAAGAACATTGCCTATCCGGCTGATGAAAATAATACCTACTGTTCTCTCATGGGACCATCGGCCCAAGGCCTTCCAAAGCTTGGCAACGTGCCAATCATGTCATGCTGATATAGCTTAGCTACTTCACTTCATCTGCTGATGCAGGCGGAACAGACAGAAAGCAACATCATCTCATATCTCCCTTCCCAGGAATGAGACAGAAGGGAGAATTCTCTCAACCCCAAACCAAGAATTCTCTTAACCCTAAGCTAACCATCACCTCACATGAAGTCACAGAAAAAAGTTAATAGACAGAAGTTAACACCAGCAAATGAAGGCAATTTTTCTTAACGTCATTCCCACAGTAAATTAGAATATCAATAGACTTTTTTGGTATTTGATTTCTAATTTCATTATGTTGACATAATTTAGTTACTGAAAGCTGAAAATACCAGTTAGCTCTCAAAGAATCCAATATATTTACATTAATTTCATATTACTCTTGTTAAGAATCAAATAGAAACAGTACTGGTCTTTTTTCTAATTCCTCAGGTTCTTAAAATTTTGTAAGAGACCTCCAAAGGAGAAAAGTTGATAATCTAGCATGTGTGTATTAGAATAGTTTTAACTTGAAAATTAAGTGAGCTGGGGCTTTATTTTACAAAGGTGTATTTGAAATGCTCCTTTCTGTAAACTCAGGATATAAATATATTATATGCTTTTATATTATATATGAAATATATACACACACATTTTGCAGTATGTACTTATTATCTGTCTGTTATCTATATACCAACTTATTGCTGCATCTTCACTCATTCTTCTGCCTCCCAAACATATATATAAAAGCTATTTCTCATAAATAATCTAGACCATCAGGCTAGATCGTCCGGCTTAAATATAAAACTAAAATTTATGAAACAAACATGAATTTTAAATATTGGGGTAATTAGCACACAGTGATACATTGAAAAACAAATACTAAGGTTTAAAACATTTTGAGGAGAATCACATATATAAGAAGACCAGTTTACTTAAAATCATAAATATCATTCAGACATTTAATCACATTTTTTAAGGAAAAAAACCATGCTTTTCTCACATCTATTCAAACTGAATTGAAGTTTCAAGAACAGAATACAAGTTTTGGCTTGCTTTGTTATTTTATAATATACAAATTTGGAAGTATCCACTAGGATATAACTTCATTTATTAATACTTAAAATTGAAAACTTTAACCTAACCTATCTCTGATATGTCTGTAAGATATATTGTAAATGAAAACAAAAGACAGGTATTTCTAAAATATTTTTAAAAAGTGAAATATAAGGTATAATGAGGTTTTGTTTTTTTTATATAGCAGTGGTCATTTAATAGATTTTGTCCCATCCAAATGTGTCCTTTCATTATATATGTGTCATTCTGAATATAGATTATTATAGATGATTCCAGTTTTATTGTGGTTTTTAAGTGTATACAGTGTAAGAAACTTCTTATATGACATATATGAGATAAAATATTTCAGTTTCTCACTTCTGTCTCAATAGACTTGCAAAACAATAGGGCTTAGCATATTTCCTTTCGACTGATGGATTTATAGTTTTCAGTTTTCCTGAAAAGCAGCTATAACATTCTGATGACCTGATCCAGGAAGCTTGTCATTTCAGTGATCCTCTTGAGACTGTCCCCGGGCAGTGGTTTAAAAACAGGTTTACGGTTAATAAATCAGAAAGATACTGTGAAGAAGAACCTGTTGAGTTCCTTCAGCAGCTGTCATGGGCAAAGATTTCATGCTGAATTGATTAGCCTGGCCCTCATTCAGCTAGTTGAGGATTATACTCGTGTTGAATATATGAGTATACTCATATTCAGCTAGTTGAGATTGCGACATTGTATTTGAAATGATCCTGTCTGTAAACTCCAGAGGAATGGTGCCCCTCTACATGTTCCATTTTTTTAAGCTAGTCTATACAGAGCAGGAAGTCACATTAGTGTCACATTTAGTACTTTACATAGTCCCCTATTTCATTAGAAAACAATGATGGTACATTGTTAAAAGCTTTTTTTTTATTCACAGGCCTTCTATTCTCTAGAGAGTTTTTATACCAGTTGGCTATTTGTTCAGAAAAAATATTTGAAAGATAAAATTAACATAGTCTTTCAATAACTAAGTCAAAATTTCTTAAATCAAATTGGTCCAATGATAATATTGATAATTTCTTTTGTCAAATTCAAAGGGATATATGAAGAGTATAAAATAAAATAAAATCTTCCAGGATTAAAATATCATGTATACATTTCTCTAACAAAACCTTTCTGAGCATTTTCCAGGCACTCTGTAGAAAACTGTAAACATGATAGACTTGATCATTATTTTATCACGCTTGGAGTCTAGGAGGTGGTATACAATAAATAGGTTTAACACACACACACACACACACACACACACACACACACGAATATGAAGAAAATAATTGTAGACTTCCAGTTTCCAGTCTGAGATGTAAGGAGTTTGGAAGTCATCACTCTCATCCTCAAAATGAGGAAAAAACTGAACAAAAGAAAATCAATGACTCTTAATAGATCCATCAGAGAATTATGGTAACAGGGAAAACTGCTACCTAAAATTGGAGAGACACAGAAGCATACAAAGAATCCCAGCTTCCAAAAGCCCAAGAGCAGAAACCTCCGTGGGAACCAGTGACAGGGTAGGAAAACCTACATTACGATTGACAAATTGCCAGAGGCTCGGTTTAGATAAGCTAAGAGTTGAAGACTCTAGAAGTGCTCAGTCTTAGTGAGTGTTCGTCCCACTTTTGTGAGTTTTACATCCAGGATCTCTACCAATTTCTCACAGTGATTGAAGAAAAATCCACTCTTACATTTGGCTGAAGGTGGAGAAAGTAGTCATTGTAAGATATACTGGAGCATCCTGTTCTTCTTAACAAGGCCTGCCCTCAATAGAAGCTATTCTACCAAAGCCTAACCTACTGGGGTGTTATCAGATGCTAACTGACCTGGGGGAAGAGAGGTCACAAAACCCAGCTTGCTCTAGCCTTCCATGTGGGTAAGGGAAATAGAACTATAGAATGCTTCTCTTCCTGCCATGTCTTACTAACACAACAATAGAACTCCTGTACGTAACAGTGGAAAACAACTGAAAGGAATGAATATCTCATAACTTTCTTTAAGAAGTCTACAGGGACACCCAAAAATAACAGGGGACACAAAACTAAGGACACTGGAGGGACACCTATAGCTACAACACAGTGAACACAGCCTTACCTCTAGCCAGATAAACATAAAGCTCATAAAAAAGGCTTACTACCTCCCTTCACATATTTTATGCCTAGTTTTAAGTTGCTAATAGTATCATTCCAACTTTGCAATGTTTGAGTATTTGTAGCACATGACAGGAAATGTTCACAATGTGTAGCTATTACTGCTGAAAAATAATCCTCAGAAGATCACTGGCAGGATAAAGTGAGTCACAAACATAAACAGTGGGGCAAATCACTCCAACCATGCAAACTGATAACATACGTCACACTGACCATATGCTCCAAAAACTTTCTTTGTGTGTTGTTAAACGTGAAACACACCTTTCCTTGTTTTACATGTTTTTCTTTCGACTTTTCTTTAGTTTCTTTGTCCCCATCCTTGTATTCTTATTCTCCTCTCTTTGGTCTAGGCTGATGTTTCCTTTTCATAAGGAAGTAATTTCACTGAAAAGTGGAATTTTTTTTTTAATATGGTGACTCCTAAAGGACTTTTTATATTATATAAATGGCCATATTGTTTATCCCTTTAGCAGTCATGGGTATCACCTTAAATATTCCTTCAAGGGAGAGAGACCGTTGAAGTGAAACTATGCATTTTGTAGGTAAGATGACTCATTTGCTTAAATGTGATCAAGTATTTGGAATTTGCATTTAAAATACTATCAGAAAAAGTTATCCTGGAAAACTGAATTTGTCAACTTCTTTTTGACTCAATGTAAAATAATGAAAACCTAACTTGGCACAGAAAAATTATTCAGTCTCATAATGAAATCATCAAAATTAATAAGTTAATAAACTAAAATGTTATTTATTATATAATATATGTAATTTAAAAGTACATGGTGCAGTTAGGTTGCTTTTAGCAAGTTGTATTTATGTACTAAATGAGCATAGATTTCTTTATAATTAAATATAAATACTAATTGATCTTTTAATTATGATAAGTTATCTCAGTTAGCAGGCAAATTCAGTATCCCCTGATAAATAACTATCAGCTTCTGTAAATATGTTATTCTTTAATTTTCTTGCAATAAAAAAAAAATAATTTTTCTTTATTCCAATTGATTAAAACTGATGAGCGTGAACAATGCCTTTGGAAACCGTCTTTTATGTAGCAGGTACTTGTAAATATTTATCATTATCTTAAAAATATTTTGCTATGTTTAAAGATTTTCATGAATTTAATTGTAGAAGTAGGGGATAGTTTCCATCTAAGGTAAAGTTTCTATTCCCTGAGAACATCAACAAATATGTCAAAGGTCATCAGTTTTATACCTGATTATGAACAAGTCCATGTTGACATAGATCTAATTTGTTGGTCTACCACAAGTGTCAGATTTGCTATAGACTATTCGTTTTAATGGGAATGGATTTTTGTTTCTTCACTATCAGAAGAATTCTGTTAACTTTAAAAGGATTAGCAGAAGATGATTGAAAAACAAAATCCCAATTAACTCCCAATTATATAAATTTACTTTACATCTTTATTTTATTATTGTAGGCTATTTTATATAAAAGTAAAAGTTGATGATATTAATTTATAAGTATTTATATATAAAATGAATTTAAATCCATTTTGTAATACATTTAAGGGTGAAAAAAGCAGAGCTAGCATCTCTTGAGAGTTTAAAATTTGTTTCCTCCTCATGGAGATTAGTATCAGTTCTGGGTATGTGGTCCTGAAAGCAGAGAGAAAAGAAATAAAAAGATATTTGCTTAGCTGTAACATTCTTTGTCTTCTACGGTTGTATTTTTAATCTTTCACTTTCCAAAAAAACAGGTGACTGTGAATCAGACTCCACAGTTATTTGCAAAGTAACAGAAAATTGAGTTTTAAAGTAGCTTTAGAAAAGAAACAAAAAAAAATTTTCTATTTGTTATCTAAATCTTTAAGTGTGTGTGTGTGTGTGTGTGTGTGTGTGTGTGTGTATGTTGCTGTTAAACAAGCATCTTTGTTTGCCACTTAAAATTACAAAAGAAATTCCTGACTGGTATATAATTTATGTGATACAGTTAAATTATTCCATTTACTTTATAAGCATCATGTGTGTTAGTCTATGTATATATTATTGCACTTACACATGGGAATAAAAAGAGACTGGAATTTTAACATCTACCATGTTATAGATGATGAATATATAGCATACCTACTTATACTATATTTGTAAATGTATTATAATACTTTATAAAACACATTTGACCTTTCAAATCTTCTGTACTAATTTTCTTTATTTTCTTCTATATTCTATATGAATACTTAACAAGAACACTTTATCCCTCTTAAAATATATTCCTTATTTGAAACATAGTATTATCTTTCCTAATTTATATGCATTGCCAAAGCTGCATATCTTGGAAGTATACATTGGTATATTCTACCAATAATTTTGCTAATGATTCTACACTTATGTTTTAGACTTAGATATTTTATGTTGTTTTATGAAATAAGTATAAAATCCAGCATGTACTATTCATAATATTTATTGTATTTATATTTATAATTAATATCCAGGCGTTTCAGACCCATTTAATAAAAGAGATTACCAGAGGAATTAAGATACTTTTAATAATCTCATTTGGAAAGCCATAAGAAAACCAGAAACAATCACTCAGATAGAAGCTTGGCTTTTGAATTAAATGCATCTCTCAAATGTGTGCTTCCAGAATGAGACCAGAGCTAGAACAGAGTATATAATAATAGTTGAAGCTGTCTGACTCCAAAACCTTAGCTCAATGTGGTAGTAAGTTTCTGCTCATTGAAGAATATCGTAAAGTTACATTTTCTTCAAGGAAAATTTTAAATCATTTTCAATACACATGTCTATATTTAAATTCTACAAAATGTTGTAATGCATCTTATATATTTGTTAAGTTCTATAAGGAGTTTGCATGAAAGAGTTTCAAAAATTGGGAATTTATTTATAACTATTTGCTTAGCAAGAATTTATGTTCCACCTAATAAACCTTAAAATATCTAAAGTTCATTGAATAATTTGTAATATCACCTGGTATTGAAAGAAAAATTTGGATCATAGTTCAGAGCCACATATAATTTTGATATGGGCATGAGAGAGAGAGACAAAAGTAGATTTACGAGTACAAAGAAAGAGGTAGTGTTTAAATAGTTCCCCTCTTCTATATTATATTCAATTAAATTCCATTTTATTTCCTATTACAACATTCATTAAGCTCTTATTTTGCAGGCGTGTGCTACATAATGTTGGTAAAACTGTTAATCAAATAGAGCCATAACATTTATTGTTTTTGCTATAAAATCAGAGAAATAAACACATGAACAAGTAGTAATTCATAATAAATTATTTATACATATGTACAATATATATAAAATGCTATAGAAACATAAAATGATCAATATATTAATTTTGCAGTGGTGGGGCTGTGGAGATTTTAAAGAAAGTTACAAATTGGAAGACGTTTATTCTTTTGGATCTTAAAGAATAATGGATACAGGTGATTTTTAAGGTGGTGAACAGTGATGCCAGAGCTTGTGGATGGAATTCCGTAAGAAGAAACGATCATGATATTAAAAGGTGTTGTGGTGTAAAATATTTTAATGTATGGCAATGACAAGGTAAAAACTTTTCAGAAGAAGAGTCTCTTGACATTGAAAAGGAGGTAGGGAGTGGAAAGCCGTGAAAGCAGGGATGTAATCTAAGAGACTATTGTAGGACCTTTTACCTCTATAAATTACACAAAATAAAACTTTTTTAGAAGGCAATCATACTTCTATATCTACTAATGTGACTGAAGAAAATAGTCTAGAATTATTTCTTACAAAATATTATACTAATCTAAAATTAATCTCATGTTATAATCTGTATCCTAACAAATGAAATTATTAACTAACAGCAGTTTTATGAGAGTGATTCCTTCACTGATTATCCATGTACAAAAATTATATATGTTATGACTATTTTAAAGCAGCATAATGTAATAATCTGTTTTATCATTAATGAGTTTTCTGTTCAAAACATTATAACTGATTAAAAAACTCTTCCCCAGATTTTATGGTTCTGTACTGAATTTAGGAATCACAGAATGAAAGAAATGTTTTAGGAAATATACAGATACTAGGAATTCAAATTCATCGATAAGTATACAAAGACATTTTTTCTTAAGGAACTTAGGTAGTAATAATTACTATCTTCTACCTGAAGGAGAGGGTTGAACCAATTTTCACCTAAAAGAACATTAAAATGTTTGGGTCTGTTTTTCCAATGTTCACCTTTTTTGTTGTTTCCTGACAGAGTTACACATAAAGTTATAAACATCATCACTTTTGAATACATTGTATACAAAATTATGTATTATGGTATGCATTAAGAAGAATTTCACAACACATTAAATGAGAGCTGATCATGAAGTAGAGTTAAAAGGAAGGATGTACGACCTCCTTTAAGTAGAAGAAAATGACTCCCAGTGTCTGATTCACCCTTTTTCCATCTATAGAAAAATTATGTGTGACATAATATGAAGACACATTCCTGTTCATGCTATGGAACATAAAAAGGAAAAGTTTTAGCTCATAAAAAGAGCTGAAGAATGCCAGAAGTACAGTCAATAACTGATTTAACTCATTCTACCCAAAAGATAATTTAAGAAAAATAGCTTTAAAACACCTGTGATTGCATTTAAGAGAATAACATTAAGTACAATTCCTGGAATTATGTTCCCTATATAAAATATTCTTGTTCATCACATTTCACAATATCAATTGATAATGCATACTATAGTAGAAGGTAATCTCAGTATATAAGAAAAATGAGCTTTCTCTGTTGGAATTTGTCCTTGAAGAAAGCCACTCTGTACAACCTCTTAAAACTCAGCTAAGGCTTATGCATGTACATAAAAGAGTTGTGTTTTGTTTTTCTAAGAGGAGTTCATCTTTATTATCATTAAGTTGATTTTATTTTGTTATAGTCAATGCTTAATTCTTCTTTAAGTAATGCCATATATTAATAACCCGTTTTCCAAATTCAATCTACCATTTTGTTGTAATTTATAATATTGGAGTAAAATCAGTAATAGTTTTATGCACTTTCTTGTTGGAAATTTTATTTCATTCTGATTCATTCTCCTATGTTAAGATCATAATTGAATACCATAATCCTGTGTCATGTGTATTAATTTATTTCATTTTCTGATCTACTACTATGTTCCTTTTACTGTAAGGTATAATACTTATTCTTCCTTCCTGATCTTATATTGTCAACTATTAGGTTTTCTTTCTTTCACCTTTACTTCTCGTCCTCAAGTGGTTTTGCACTAATATACTTAACTACATCCACTTTCATCTGTTATAAGATGCTTCACATACCAATATAGTTAGTACCAGTTAGGTACAGTTATAGGACTTCTGCTCTTTTTATCCTCACACAAAATTCACTGAGTTGATTCTTCAAGAATGGCCTTCTTAGCATCCCTCCAAAACTCACTGTGAGCCAATAATGTATTTTAACTATTTGTTCCTTTGAAAATATTTGAGGCTTATTTTAAATTATTGTTCAGATAACTTTATTCATTTTTTTTCTTGTTCTTCTAATTTATGATGTCTTTCTATGTGGTGAATGCATTTCTTTCTTTCTTTTCTTTTTTTTTTTTTCAGTTTCATACTACAAGCCTATAGTAATCAAAACAGCATAGTACTGGCATAAAAACAGACACATAGATCAGTGGAACAGAATAGACAGCCCAGAGATAAATCTATGCCTACATGGTCATTTAATCTGCGACAATAACTGCATTTCTTGATATTTCATTATCTTTTGTGTAGCTAATATTCCCTTGGAAGATTCATCTATCTTGTTTAATCGTTTTTACTTGGGTTGGCAGATGAGAGCCCATGGTCCAATTTTCCTCCTGTTGAGTTAGTATCTATATAGTACTGAAAAGAAGGGAAGATGTCCTCAAACATAGAGTCCGATGTTGTATTCTTGGCTGAAAAACTCATTTGGTTCACATAATCAGGCATTTCTGCCCCTTAAGGAATCTCTCTCTATCTCTGCTCAAAGCAATGCTATTTCTGTAAAGCTTACTCTCTCTAGTTGTAATCATTAATCTTACAGAGTGAAAAGAGTGAGAAGGGGCAGATCAGGAGCATACTTATTTAACCTTCACCTCTTGCTTTCTCCTTCACACCCCAGCTTGACTTTTGTTTGTTTTATGTAATGCTGAGTTTTCTAGCTGCAACTGGATTGATTCTGCATGAGGGTTGCTGTGCTTTATTTGATTTCTGTGGAAAGTATAAGGAAAACAAAAGAGTACAGTTACAAAGTCCCCATGCCCTATTTCTGTCATCTGTCCCATTTTCATTTGAGGCTGCCATTCCATCTACCCAGACATCTGTCCTAAACACCATGTATCAGTCTCCTAATATTTCTCACATAAATCAAAAGGATTTCAGGGATACATCAATTTCCCTCTTCCTTCTGTTGGATCTCTTAGGCTCTTACACCTACTTAATATATTATGAAAGAAGATATTATATATGATCTTTTGTCCTTTCATTGTTGAATTATAGAAAAAGAGTCTAACGTCTTTATCTTTTTCCTATACATAATTTGTGCCTGTTTATTGTTGATCTCCTCTTGGATCAGTTTGATTTCATTTTAGATTCCCAAAAAAAAGTTGAAACCAATTGAACATATATTCTAATGAAGTCCTGATATCAGTCCAGTGGTAGATCACATTCCTCTACCTAAGAAACACATTTGCTTTGATAACCTATCCCCAGAAACTTACACCTGGATTATCACAAAATGACTGTAAAGTAAAAAAAAATTCATTTGATTAAACCTATACTACATCCTATATTGTTCTTGTCAAGAATATGAATGTTGGAGTGCTATTCACAATAGCCAAGACATGGAAACAACTGAAATGCCCATCGGTAGACAACTGGATTAAGAAACTGTAGTACATTTATACAATGGAGTATTACGTGCCGTAAGGAAGAACGGAATCTTACCATTTGCAACGATATGGATGGACATAGAGAACATTATGCTAAGTGAAGTAAGTCAGACAGAGAAAAACAAATATCATCTGATCTCACTTATATGTGGAATCTAAAGAATAGAATAAATAAACGAACTAATCAGAAACAGTATCAGAGACATATGGGAAAAACAGGGTTGATAGATGGGAGGGGAGTGGGCATAAAAGGGAAGGAGAGGGGATTGGAAAACAGTCAGTAACCACAAGATTGCCACGGGGATACGAAAGTCAATTTGGGGAATATAATCAATAATGTTTTAAAGATTTTGTAGGGTATCCGGTGGACACATGTCTTATTAGGGAAACAACTCAGGGATGATGTAGATGCCTGATCATTGTGCTGTACACCTGAAGCTGAAAAATAATGAATGTCAACCATAATTTTATATATATATATATAGACACAAAAACACATATATATTCAAAAGAAGTAGAATACAGCATAAGGAATAGAGACCGTGGAAATGTAATGGCTGTGTGCGATGTCAGAGGGGTAGTAGATTGGGGGAGGGGGATTATTACTTCGTGAGGGGTATAAATGATAAACAGCTAACTATTGCAGTGTTTTGTACACATGAAACTAATAAAAAAAATATGAATGATTAAATTATTTCATATGGAACATTTAACATTTGCTGCATTTCAAATGTACTCTGATACCAAATATTTCCGACCATAACTTCCTCATCAGCACTAAAAATGAGCAAAGGTAGAAGCAGTTTACATTTCTCTTTGAAATGCTCAAGGAGCCATGTGGATAGTCTTTCTGTTGTTTATCACGATTGCTTGCTATCTTTCAGAGGATTGGGGTCTTTGGGGTTAAGGCAGAATGAAATTTGAGTGGAAGATGACTACTTACATTTTCGTTTTTCTCATTTGTTGAATATATAACAACCATGCTGGGAAACTGCAGAGATAACAAAGGAAACAGTAGAAGTAAAAAATGTAAAGTGAGAGAACCATAGTCTTTTTTACTCTTCCCATTTTTAGTGGAGTAGTAAAGTAATAAGTACTACATTTACTACATTATAATCAACCCAAATATCCTTGCTCAATAGAAGCTGCCTCTAATATTCCTGAAAACTCTTCTTAGTGAGTGTAGCTTAAATTTAATGACATAGGTTTTAAAAAACCCATAAGCCTATCATTCACAATGGTGGAAATGCCCAATGGAAACTAGACCAATCTTTTCCCCATATTGACTGCGGGACCTGGAACCATTCTTTCCTCCTGTTATTTTTAAGATGAATAGGTCCATCTGATTATTTTAGGTTTATACATTTTTCCAAATGTACTGTATTTTATATTAAATGAGGAGATGCTAGTTATCTATGTGCCTGTGTCCCATGATAATGCCTACTTATCTCTTTATGGCTGGCTAGCTCATAATGAGACAGCTGATTCAGCTGTTTGCTAACATACCTAGAGTTGAGAGGAAAGGACCCTCCAGAGACTTAAGATTTGTCTTTTCGTTGGTAGGACCAACTACTCCATACTTTCATTGGTCCAAGTCTCATAGGCAGAAAGACCTTGGTTTGTGTATTGGATTGTCATTGAAAATTAGAGGGTGCTGCTCTCTGAAGGTGATGGAGTTATCACAGACATTTCATTACACATGTTTAGTTCAAGAAAAAAAAAAACTCTTTGAAAAACGTACGTAATTATGTTTCTAAATGTCAAGAGTTGTATTAAATGAATGGGGAAAGATTCACTTTTTCTTTATTTATTTAAAGGACTTGGTGTCAAAACAACAGCATCATTTAATCTGTTCTGAAATTGTATATCCTGAGGCTACTTGGGTTCCAGGAGGTTAATTTTATTATCATAGATCCATTCCCAATTCCCTGTAACTCAAAGTGACTCCCTAGTTTCATTCCTGAGGCCTTTTTTTTCTTTTGCCTTTATTTTTATGTATAAGTCTGCTTTGTTTCAATGGTGTCACAGGGTATACAAAATAAATTATATTTTACTTTGAATTTATCATACAGAAACATTTTTATTTTATATCTAATAAGATAGACAAAGGCATACAGCTATATAGTCTTCCTAACATTGCTCCAGTAATTTAATTCCTTTTCAAATGTAACGGTATTTATTTAAAATGTTTATATAAAGCGTTTTTTAAAATAAGGATATTCAAAATAATTTCTGGCAAAAATTTCACAAGTGAATATACCAGGTCGGACAATTAAGTTTGCAAACTCATCCTAGAAAAAGTGCTACATACCTCATTGCTGAATATCACTACAGTCACCTTCGAAATACTCCCCTTGGGAAGCTATGCACTGATGCCAGCACCTAATCCACCCTTCAAAGCAATTTTGTAACTCTTTTTCTGGAATGGCCATCAGATTTGTCATCATATTACCCTTGATGTCCTAAATGTCATCAAAATGTCTTCCTTTCAATATTTTCTTTCTCTTTGGGTAAAGAAAGAAGTCATTGGGGGCCAGATCAGGTGAGTAGGGAGGGTGTTCCAATACAGTTATTTGTTTACTGGCTAAAAACTCCCTCACAGACAGTGCCGTGTGAGCTGGTGCATTGTTGTAATGCAAGAGGCATGAATTGTTGGCGAAAAGTTCAAGTTCAAGTCGTCTAACTTTTTTACGCAGCCTTTTCAGCACTTCCAAATAGTAAACTTGGATAACTGTTTGTCCAGTTGGTACAAATTCATAGTGAACAATCCCTCTGATATTGAAAAAAAGGTTAGCAACATTTGTTGCTACAAGTTAGTGAATTTAATTGTTTGACTGTATTTTTAGCACTCTTTATTTAAACCCTCTTAAGTCAATAATAGTATCAGTGATATTACCTTGCTTTATAATGTTGAAACTTTTCTATTTATAAGACTCAGTTACTTAATGGGATATAATACTCTTAAGGTAAATACATATGTGAGTAAGAGTACCTTGAATATTGGGAGCTCTCTGGGTATGCCAGTCAGTCTATTCTGAACTTGTGAGAAAAAATATGCTTAAGACTGGCATTTACATTTTTATTCTCTGTGTGTTAGAACATCCTTCCTAAGAAAACATTTCAAATAAAATCATTTTTAGTTTTCTTAAATTAAGATGCACTCAATTGAATAATTTTTAGCACTGTGGTTAGAGGGAGTTCACAAATGTGTTCACTCAATTAGCAGTAAAAGTTATTAAACAATGAAATTGGAGAGTAAAGGAGGTACTTACTGTTCATCTTTTCTCAAAGTCTTTGTAACAAAGTAGAGTCCCAACTTTTAGGATGTTTTAAATATGCTTGCACTATGTTAAATTCTTATCAATGACTTACTAACAATGAAGAAAGAAAATTGAGCCAAATTATTTTTTGTGATTTTTTTTACTTTTATGATCTAAGTATTCACAAAAATTTATAGCTGATAAAACTGGCAGCCAATGTCGTCAGCTTCAAGTACTTAAAGGTTATTTATATTTTGTAAAGATGTTAAAAAATGATACTAAGATCTGAACAGGACATAAAGAATTACTAGTATTTCTCATAAACACAGACAAAAATCCTTAAAAAGCTAGTAGCAGATAAAATATATCAATATATAAAAAAGATAATACTTTATAAAAGTGGGTTTTATCTCAAGAATGCAATGTTACTTTCACATTTGAAAATCATTGA
The DNA here is from genome assembly GCF_004115265.2 of Rhinolophus ferrumequinum. NCBI lineage: Eukaryota > Metazoa > Chordata > Mammalia > Chiroptera > Rhinolophidae > Rhinolophus > Rhinolophus ferrumequinum. Next base: position 55,839,557 of record NC_046290.1, on the reverse strand, counting down.
ATGCAATTTAAAGCATTTGTAGAACAACAAGAAATTATCATTTCAGTAGTTGCAGATAAAAACCTCTGACTACATACATCACCTACTTATGAAAAGAAACTCTTAGCAAACTTGGAGGAAAAAAAATGTCATCAACCTGATAAAGAGCATCTACAAAGAAACGTGCAGATAAGATCATGCTTAATGGTTAACAATTCAATGTTTTTTCAACTCCACCTTACCCCCCATCAAGACCAGAGACAAGGATATCTGCTTTTACACCTCCTGTTTAATATTATTTTGGAGAAAAGAAATAAAGAGCATTAAGCTTTAAAAGGAAGAAGTAAAATTGTCTTTATGTACAATGTTACGGTGTACATAGAAAATTCAATTGAATCTAATGTGGAGCTAATAAGAGGAATTAGCAAGTCCACAAGATACAAGGTCAATGTACAAAAATAATGGTACTTCTAGGTCAATATATTAAAAAGAACAGCATTTTCTTGAGAAAAAAAGGTATGTATTATAGCTTATTTAAAACTAAATTATATTAAAATATGTTCTAATTCTATTGGTTTTTATTTTTTTAAAGATTTTTATTGAGAACAATATAGCTAACATACAACATTATATCAGATTCAGGTGTATACCATAGTTTTTCAACATTTATGTACCTAAAGAAGTGATCACCGTGATAAGTCCAGCAACCATCTGACAGTGTACTACGCTATCATAATATTACTGACTGTATTCCCTGTGCTGTATGTTACATCTCCATGATGTATTTGTTTTACACCTGGAAATTTAGATCTTTTATTCCCCTTTACCTTTTCCCCCTGTTTTAAATTTTTTTAATTACAGTTGACATTCAGTATCATTTTATATTAATTTCAGGTGTGCAGCATAATGGATAGACATTTGTATAACTTAAGCAGTGATCCCTCTGACTAATCTAGTACCTACTTGGCACTATGATAGCAGTGACCATGTTATTAACTACATTCCCTATGCTTTACTTTATATCACCATGACTATTTTGTCACTATCAATCTGTATTTTTAATTCCTTCACCTTTTTTGCCCTGTCCCCCAATGTCCCTCCCCTCTATTACCCCAATAAATATAGTACCCAGCTGACATACATAGTTATGTTATATAGTTATCACCATATTATTGACTATATTCCTTATGCTATACCCTACATTCCCATGACTACTTTGTAACAACCAATCTGTACTTCCTAATCCCTTCTCATTTTTCTCTCACCTCCTCAACCCATCACCCATCTAGCAATCTTCGAAATGTTCTCTGTCTCTATGAATTTTTTTCTTTTTTGTTTGTTTGTTTATTTTGTTTTTTAGTTTCCACATATAAGGAAAATCACATTGCATCTGTTTTTATCTGATGTACTCCACTCAGCACAATACCTTCCAGATCCATCCATGCCAACATAAGTAGCAGGAACCCATTCCCTTTCATGGCTGAGCAATATTCCATTGAATATGTGTACCACCTACTCTTCATCTATTCACCCACCGACAGATACCTAGGCTGCCTCCATATCTTGGCCGTTGTAAACAATGCTGCCATGAACATATGGCTGCACATGTCTCCTTGAAGTAGCATTTTGGGTTTCTTTGGATCAATACCCAGAAGTAGGATTACTAGGTCCTTCTTTGCCTCTTGTTATAGACTTTTTTAAAAGTCGATTTTGTCTGGCATACGTATTGCTATACCAGCTTTTTTGTTTGTTTTTTATTTTCATGAAATAAAAACATTTTTATTCTGTCCCTTTATTTTCTGTCTGTGTGTGTCTTTCAATCTGATGTGAGTGTCTTGTAGGCAGCATATGTAAGGGTTTTTTTGTTATTCATTCAGCTACCCTGTGTTTTTGATTGGAGCATTTAATCATTTATATAGAAAGTAATTATTGTAGATATGCAATTATTTCCATTTTATTAATCTAATTTTGTTTTTTTGCCTTAAATCCCTCTAACATTTCTTGATATGTTGGTTTGGTGGTGATAAACTCCATTAGCTTTTTCTTGTCTGAGAAGTTCTTTATCTCGAATTTTAAATGATAGCCTTACTTTGGAGAGTACGCTTGGTTGTAGGTCCTTGTTTCTCATTACTTTGAATATTTCATGCCAATCTCTTCTGGCTTGCAGTTTCTCTTGAGAAATCAGCTGACAGTCTTGTGGGAGACCTTGTAAGTAATTAGTTGCCTTTCTCTTGCTTCTTTTAGAATTCTCTCTTTATCTTTAACCTTTGTAATTTTAATTATAATTTATCTTGGTGTGGACCTGTTTGGGTTCATCTTGTTTGGGACTCTCTGCACTTCCTGGGCTTATATGTCGATTTTCTTCTCCAGGTAAGGAAATTTTTTGGTCATTATTTCTTCAAATAGGTTTTCAATTCCTTGTTTACTCTCTTCTCCTCTGGTACTCCTATGATGTGCATATTGTTATACTTGATGTCCTAGAGGCCCCTTAATCTATCCTCGTTTTTTCTTTTCTTTTTGATGTTATGATTGGGTGTTTATGCCACCTTGTTTTCTAAATTGCAGATTCAATCTTCTGGTTCATCTTTTCTGCTGGTGATTCCTTTTAACTCATTCTTCATTTCAGTTATTTTATTTTTCACTTCTGACTGGTCTTTTTTATGGTTTCTATGTCCTTTTCTATGCTTCCTCTCTTTCTGTTGAAGTTCTCAATAAGTTCCTTGAGCTTCCTTATAACCAGTATTTTGAATTCTGTCTCTCATAGATTGCTTGCGTCCATTCTGTTTAGTTCTTTCTCTGGAATTTTCTCCTGTTCTGTCATTTGGGAAGTATTTCTTTGTTTCATAATTTTGGCTGCATTTCTATGTTTGTTTCTATGTATTAGGTAGATCTGCTATGTGTCCCAGTCTTGCCAGGTGGCTTCATGTGGTAGGTTCCCTGTGGGGCTCAGTGGCGCAGTCTTCCTGTTCACCTATACTCGGTGCTCCAGGAGTGTCCCTTGTGTGGGTTGTGTGTGCCCTCCTATTACAGTTGAGCCTTAATTGCTATTGGCATGTTATTGAGTGGGATTGTCCCTCAGGCTGACTGGCTGTGGTGTTTGGCCACATCCCCAGCTGATGGGATGATGTGTGTGGGGCCTACCCCCAAAATGAGATTCACCCCAGTGCGCTCTGGTGCCTATTGAGACCACCCTTTGTGTGTACCACTTGTGGGGCAAATTTGGTGTTGCTCTGCTGTGGTCTGAAGCCATCCTCCAAGTCTGTTGATTCTGGTGCCTCTTGGATGGGGCTCTGGTGAAGGCCAAGGTAAGCTACTGCCTGTGACTGGCTGGAGACTACTTCATAGGGGCTACAAAGTGATCCACGGTTGGTCGCCTCCTCTGCTGGACCTGGAGGTGCGTGGGAGAGGCCACATTGCAAACTGAGGTCGGCTGTCATTAGTACCATGTCTGGGGTAGCTCCATAGCGCCAAGACATTTTGAAGACTGCTGCCAGCTGCTGGCTTCTGTAAGGTTCATCCACTAATAAAGCCTTGGGTGGTATGGAGTTAGATGTAGTGGGGTCTCACTGCATCACCAGGGTGGAGTAAGTGAGGCTTACCAGACCAAATCAGATTCAGATTTGGCCTTGGGCGTTGGGGGTATGGGCACAACACAGGCAAGATGGTGCCTGCCTACCAGCTGCATGGGAGAAGGACCCTTCTCTGGGAAAATGGCAATGCCCCTTCAATCCTTACCCCACGTCCACACAACTCAATCTTTCCCCATATGTCTCCGATGCTGCCAAGTTACTGTCTTGCTGGAGCCCATGGTGAATGCCTGCAAGTGAGTGAGTCTGTGCATGGGCCCTTTGAGAGGAGGTCTGGGTTTCCTGCAGCTTGCCATCCCACCCAGAGGGTCATAATCCCCACTGTTTTTCACAGCCAGGTGTTGTAGGGGATCCTCTTTCCAGCACCAGTGCTTCAGGCTTGGGAGCTTCATGGCGGCTGGGATCCCTCGCTTCTCTGGGTGCACCTCTGTGGTTGAGATAACCCTCCTGATTTTCAGCTACCACATGAAGTTTTGGGGCCTACCAATTTCATGTCTCCACCTTCCTAGCAGGCTCACATGGCTTTCTTTTTATATCCTTAGTTATAAAACTTTTGTTCAGCTAGACTTTATGTGGTTCTCCAGGTTGATTGTACCATAGTTTAGTTGTAATTTTGATGTGTTTATGGGATGAGGCAAGTATAGCTTTTATCTATTCTGCCATCTTGGATGCTGCTTTCATTTTACTTCTTTAAAGAAATAAAAGCTTTCATGAAACAGAATCTAGTATACTTATGTCAAATGTTAATAGCAACCACTTTCTTAAGATAACTAAAATGCTATTTTCAATTAGAATAGACTATGGTTTAATGTTAGAAATTACTTATAGTTGATTGCAGTAAACAAAAGTAGCTAATTTTCTATTAGCTTATAATCATCTCATCAACTATACTTACATTTAAAAGTGGAAGTGTACATCAGTATTTATGTAAATGAGACAAAATTCTCATGAATATGAGAACCTTCAATCTTGGTGAAGTTGTAATCTTCTCCATACTGTTATCATAATCAGAGATTATCTCAATAATTAAAGTTATCCTCCCCAAACTGAGTAATTTCTTCTATAAAAGAATATAGCCACACATATGATCACAGCTATTTAACTATGAAAGATATTTTTTTCTCTTGTATATAACTCATTAAAGTCAAATTTTCTACCAGCTAGGTATTTTAAATTTTTTTCATGAACCTTGTAACTTGATAAATATTCTAAGGATATGAAGTTGGATAAAGGCACTGGGGAATTTTTAATTGAGATTAAATTCTTGTGGAATAGTTTTTGAAAATATTTTTACTTCTGCCTCTTCTTTTAGTATGCCTTTTCTTCCCCACTGTTATCATTCAATTTTTAATTTCTCTTCTCTTACTCTTTTTTCTTCTATTTTTCTCTGTATATTTCTTGGTGTATACATGTTGTATGTATTGTATTCTGTAACTTCCTAAGGAATATGTGAACCCCAGTCTGTATCATATACTCTGAAGCACTTTCCTGTTTGCTTTTTGATAACTTCTGCAAAGATTTTAGACATGGAACACACAGCAATAAATAACTTAGATTGATATGGGGTAAAATTCCAAGTTAAGCTCTAGTTTTTGTTCAAATTTTTCCAGTGTCTGAATTTTATCCACAGCTACGATCTTCAGCTGCTAAATGATTTCTGTGAAAATGACACTTTTACAAGGACACACACACACACGCACACACACACACCAGGTCAGACAATTAAGTTTGCAAACTCATCCTAGAAAAAGTTCTACATACCTCTGTGCTGAATATCACTACAGTCACCTTCAAAATACTCCCCTTGGAGAGCTATGCACCAACGCCAGCACCTAGTCCACCCTTCAAATCAATTTTGGAACTCTTTTTCTGGAATGGCCATCAGAGCCATTGTCGTTATTAACCTTGATGTCCTGAATATTATCAAAACATCTTCTTTTCAATATTTTCTTTATCTTCAGGTAAAGAAAGAAGTCATTGGGGTCCTGATCAGGTGAGTAGGGAGGGTGTTCCAATACAGTTATTTGTTTACTGGTTAAAAGCTCCCTCACAGACAGTGCTGTGTGAGCTGGTGCATTGTTGTGATGCAAGAGCCATGAAATGTTGGCCAGAAGTTCAGGTTGTCTAACTTTTGCACATAGCCTTTTCAGCACTTCCAAATAGTAAACTTGGTTAACTATTTGTCCAGTTGGTATGAATGCGTAATGAATAATTCCTCTGATACTGAATACAGGTTAGCAACATTGGTGCAATAAGTTTGCAAACTTTATTGTCAGAATATATATATATATATACACATATACATACATGGGTCAGGTCACATTAAAAGAAAGTATTTCCTTGGAAATTGATACCTGCATTATTTCTTTTCCAGTACCTACACAAAATAGTTTATTTTAGGTTTACTTTAAAGAAGCTAAATAAAGTTTATTTTAAAGCAGTTTCAAGTCAGTTCTCTAAATATTTGTTATGTTACAATAAAATATTTTATCTGAGTAAATTATTTAAAAGAAAGCCTTAGTTATAATACATAAGAACATTCATTTTACATTTGTACTTACCTAAAAAGCATAATGCTCATAATATAAAAAAATGAACTGGCAATAATTTTTAGATGCTCATGGCGATAACTAGACAGACAGAAGTCTAGTCCGTCTTTGAGAAAATGGGCAATACTTATTTCAGTTGTTAGAATATGAACCCCCAGAATTCATATGTTAAAAACCTAACCTCCAAGGTGGAACTTGCGGAAGGTGCTTAGGTCATGAGGGCAGAGTCCTCTTGAACAGGATTAGCGCCTGTCTAAACAGGCTTCACAGTGCTCCCGTGAACTCTTCTGCCCTGTGATGATGTAAAATGTTTATGACCCAATGATGCTAACACCCTGATCTTGGCGTTTCTAGCCTCCTAAATTGTGAGAAATCAACTTCTGTTGTTTATAAGGTACCTAGTCTGTTATTTTGTTATAGCAACCTGAACATACTAAGGCACTGTGATTATCCCAAAACTGTGAGACGTGTGACAAGGATTCCTGAAAAAAATATTTTTATATTGTTTGATCTCTCTCCCTATTCAGGCCACCAACTATCTTTTTATTTATTTCTTGCCCAATTTATTATTGACTAGTTTATTATGTTTCTACTAATTGCTCTGGCTGTAAACTCCAGTGCGATGTTGAACAGTGGTAGCAAGAGCACATTCCCTGTCCTGTTTCTGATCTTAGGAGGAAACCTATTAGTCTTTCACCGTTAAGTTAATGTTAGCTGTGGTCATTTCACAGATGTTCTTTATCAGGACATGGATGTAGTAATGTATTCCTAGTTTGTCGAGTATTTCTCTTATGAAAGAGTATTGGATTATGTCAGGCTTTTTCCTGTTTATATGATGATGATGGCCATGTGGCTCTGTAGTTTATTCTATTAATACACTCAGGTTCAGTAACCATTGTCTGGATATTTCTAAAGATCAAATTATGCTCCCAAGATCTACAAGTATGGACCCTGGCATCTGAACCTTTGGCCTTAGTGCTGCCTTCTTTCTTCAGTTTCTACAAGATAGTACAACAAAATGGATAGGTTGCTCTTAAATTTTCTCTTTCTGACTAGCGTGATGGTTAATTTATGTGTCACTTTTACTGGGTCACAGGTTGTACAGATATTTCCTCAGATATCAATCTGGGTGTTTCTGTGAGGGTGTTTTCGAACGATATTAACGTTTTAATCAGTAGAGTAAAGCAGATTGCCCTCTGTAATGTGAGTAGTCCTTATCCAATCTTTTTGTGAGTCAAAAATACAGAATTATAGTTAAAAAAGAGGTTCTTATTCCTTTTGTATTTCTTCTTCCATCTTTCCTGATGTAACCTTGGAAAATTATCTAGTATGTTTACACACACACACACACACAATCACACACACACACACTAACATCTTTGAGTGAGTATTCTTTAGGTATACCATGTTTCCCCGAAAATAAGACCTAGCTGGACAATCAACTCTAATGTGTCTATTGGAGCAAAAATTAATATAAGACTTAGTCTTATATTAAAAGATGCAATAGAGCTGATTTTCCAGCGAGGTCTTATTTTGGGGGAAACATGGTATTCATAGGTATTTAAACTAAATGCTCTAACAAATTCCTAAAAGCCTCTTTGTGATTACTTAAATTTTGCTGAAATGTGAGTGATAAACAACTCTTTTAAAAACATCTTTAAAATTTCTGAGGAGGTTTATATTGACTTTTTTCCATTGGAAGAAATATAGAATTCACTTTAACATGTGAATATGTTAGATAATATGTTTGGATTCAGAATACACCATGAATCAAAGATAGTTTATATATGATGAACACGATATTTTATATGAGTAATATTGTTAGATTTCACTCACTTGGAGACATCGTTTGTTCAGGCAGAAACAGATACTACTATTCCTTTCCCTGTGATTTAGAAATCCAAAAGAAGGAGAGAGAGGAGGAAGAAGAAGAAGAGGAAAGAGGGGAGCGTGGGAAGGAGGGAAGAAGGGAGGGAGGAAGAAAGGCAGAAAGAAAGAACAGGAAGAATGGATGGAAGAAAAGAAGAAAGGAAAGAAGGAAGAGAGGGAGGCAGGGAGAGGGGAAAGAGAGTTGGAAGCAAGGAGGGAGAGAGAGAGGAGATAAATTTTTAAGTGATGCTCTTTGGATGCTTGCAGCTGATAAGACTCAATTTCACACAGATTGCTTTTCTTTCTACATGCTGCTATCTTTTCATACCCCATATGGTGTATGTCTGACTTCCTTCTAATGTAATTTAAAATATATACTCTACAGGAGACTCATTAGCACTCTTTTTTATTATCAAATTTATTAGGGTTACGTTGGTTAAATAAAATTATATAGGTTTCAAGTGTACAATTCTGTAATACATAATACATGGTATGTTCACCACCCAGAGTCAGTTCTCCTTCCATCACCATATATTTGACCCCCTTCACCCTCTTCTATCACCCCCTCTCCCCTTGCCCTCTGGTAACCGCTAAACTATTGATGTGTTTATTTAAACTTTACATGTTTGTTTTTGTTGTTTGCTTGTTGCTTTCAGTTTTATATCCTACAGATGAATGAAATTATGTTTATCAACTTTTTCTGTCTATTTACTTAACATGATCTCAAGATTCATTCATGTTGTTGCAAATGGCAGTATTTCATCTTTTCTTATGGCTGAGGAATGCTCAATTTTATCTTCTTTATCAAATCATCTGTCAAAGGACAATTTGGTTGTTTCCATGTCTTGGCCACTGTGAATAATGTTGCAATGAACATAGGGGTACATACACCTTTACAGGTAAATGTTTTCAGATTTTTGGGATAGATACTCAGAAGAGGGATTGCTGGGTCGTTTGATAGTACAATCCCCATCAAAATCCCACTGGCATTTTTTACAGAAATAGAACAAAAAAGCATCAAATCTATATGGAATCACAAAAGACCCTGAGTAGCCAAAGCAATTCTGAGAGAAAAGAACAAGGTCAGCGGCATCACACTCCCTGACTTCAATTTGTACTACAAAGTGATAATAATCAAAATGAAATGGTATTGGCAGAAACACACACACACACACACACACCACAATGGAACATAATTGAGAGCCCAGGAATAAACCCACATATATATGGGCAAATAATTTTTGACAAAGGAGTCAAAAGCATACGATAGAAAAAAGAAAGCCCCTTTAATAAATGGTGCTGGGGAAACTGGAAAGACACATGCAAAACAAAGAAATTAGACAGCTATCTGTCATGATATGCCAAAATTAAATCAAAGGATCAAAAACCTAAATATAAGACTTAATAAATTGCATAGAAGAAAACATAGGTACTAAACTTATGGACCTTGGTTAGAGAGGATGTTATGAATTTGACTTCAAAGACATGGGAAATAAAAGCAAAAATAAATGAATGGGACTACATCAAACTTAAAAACTTCTGCACAGCAAAAGAAAGCATCAGTAAAACAAAAAGGCAACCAAACAAATAGGAGAAGGTATTTACAAACAACAACTTCATATGGGGCTAATATTCAAAATATATATAAAGAATTCATGTAACTCAAACAACAAAAAAACAAACAATTGAATTAAAAAATGGGCAGGAAAAACGAACTACTGTTTTAAGAAAGTAGTATATATTTCATTCTATAATTCTAACAAATAACATCTTAAATATTATTTATTTCATTTAGTTTTTTTAATAGTTAGACATTTATCATTTATATCCCTCACACAGTGACAAATCCCCTCCCCACATCCACTACCCCTCTGACATCGCACACAGCCATTACATTTCCACTGTCTCTCTTCCTAATTCTGTACTCTGCTTCTTGTAACTATATATATAGATAGATAGATAGATATAGATATATATAATTGTAGTTGACATCCATTATTGTTCGGCTTCAGCTTCAGGTGTACAGTGCAATTACGTGAGTGTAGAGACTTCATATACCAAACACCAACTTACTAAGCTCTCAAATGTCGTATATTCTAAGCTGATGTGATCATTTTAAAGCATTTCAACATCAGGATTGAAAGCGACTCTGCCAAAACGTCATCCAAAAATAAATGGAGACTGATGCAATAGTGTGCTTTTTTAAAAGACACAGTTGAGATCACACTATGACTTTGGATCCCATCCTCTTCACTAAACATTAATATGCACCCAATATTCGTTAAAAATGTTAGAAGATGTACAATATTCCACTATAAAGCTATAATTTTATCTGGAAAAAAAAACAAAAAGGGGCAGAGGACCTGAACAGACAGTTCTCCCGAGAGGACATATAATTGGCCAATACATAGATGAAAAGATCCTCAACTTCACTAGCTTATAGGGAAAACGTAAGTCAAAACCACAATGAGATACCACCTCATACCTGTTTGAATGGCTGTTATCAACAAGACAAATAATAACAAGTGTTGGAGAGGCTGTGGAGACAAAGGAACCCTCGTACACTGCTGGTGGGAATGCAGACTGGTGCAGCTGCTATGGAAACAGTATGGAGGTTCCTCAAAAAATTAAGAATAGAATCATCACTAGCTTTCAAACCATCTTGATTTTTTTTCCCTATGCCAAGTGGCCTTCAGAATGAAGGCAAATTAAACTTTGCAATCACAAGTAACTTTGTGTTTGTATTTTGTTGATGATGTAATTCAATATGGTATTTAATATTCATCTTGTTTTTAAACAAAATTATTCAGTATGTAGAATTGACTATGCATCAAGAACATTTTATCAACCTGTATTTTCATGATATTATTACATTAGAAAATGAAGAAGGTACTGATATTGTCGGAGCCTGTCGACGAGACGAACGGTCCTGAAGTGGGGAGTGAGGATTGAGAAAAAAGAAGACAAGAGACAAAGATGGGATCGGGAGGGCTAGCAGTTCTCATTAGACGGCTGCCCCTGCTTTATTTCACAGCTCTCTTTTATGTGCACAAAGACAGGAAGATTACACCAGAAGGCTGAGACAGTAAATATAAAGTAGTCTTGTTGTATTTTAATGTTAGGCCTTGACTGTCCTCCAACCTTTAGATAAATCCCTGTTCCCAGGACAGATGATTTCTACTTGTTTCTTTTGTTTAGATAAGTTCCCCTTGGGAGTTCTCTATTTGTGCCTCTTGATTAGCCAAGTCCCTGCTTAGGCTTTTTCTATTTATTTTAACTCGTTATGTATCAGCACTGCACTAGCTCCCCTTATGATATGAAAAATGAACCTATTCAAGTATGTTTCCAAACTTTTGAGGTGATTTATAGTTTTAAATTTTTTCATTAAAAATAATATTAATGCACTAAAATGCACTTTTTAAATTTTAAATTTTATTGTGATAACAACACTGAACATGATATCTACCTTCTCAATAATACATGTGCAATACAGTATTGTTATCTGATAACAGTGTTGTACAGCAAATCTCTAGAACCTATTCAATTTGTGTAACTGACATTTCATACTCATTTATTAGGAATCTCCCATTTCCCTCTGCCCCAAGCCCTGGCCATCTCACAATTCTATGTTTTGCTTCTATGAGTTCAGCTGTTTCAGATACCTCATATGAATTTTGAATTATGCAGTATATGTACTTCTGTGACTGCCTTATTTCACTTAGCAACATGTCCTCCGATCTAGTTCACGTTATTACAAATTGCAGGATTTGCCTTTCTAAAGATGCCTAATGTTCCATTGTATGTATATACCACATTTAAATATCCATTCATCTATCAGTGGATACTTAGGTTGTTTCCACATCTTGATTATTGTGACTAGTGCTCAACTGCACAAATCTTAAATCTTAAGTGTCAGTTCAATGAATTTTTACATTTGTAAGCATTTGGGTAATCACCAAAGAGATCAAGATTTACAACAGTTCCAGCACCTAAAATCTTGTTCTTGCCTTCCTCCAGTCAACTCCCTTCCCCCGCAAACAGTAACCACTGTTCTGACTTCTATTGCTACAGATTTTTTTTGCCTATGCATTATTTTCCTGTAAATGGAATAATAAATATGTATTTTCATACTTATTGCTTTTTTCCCTTAAAGTCATTTGATTCATACATATTTTGTATGTTATCATAAGCTGATTCTTTTTTCTTTATTAAACAGGGCTATAAATATTTTTTGTTCATAACATTTTTGCTGCAAATCTGAGTTTGAATAGTTTCATAGGACACTTTATAGGTTAAGTGTTATGAAAGTATTAAAATCTAAGGGCAAAGGTTTTCAGAATAATTGTATCAATTTATACCCCACTAGCAATGTATTTTGTGACTATATATATATATATATATATATATATATATATACACACACACATGTTTTTTATTTAGTTTGTGGTTTTAGATTGTACAGCACTCATGTAAATTCATTGAAGTTTGTAACTGTATCTTCTATCCTTTTGTATTCTCCTAGTTCATCTTCTAAAATATTTAGTACTAAGCACATATTGAATATTTGCTTTTAAATGTCTAAAGAAATAAAGAATGGAATACAGTATGATTTTTAAGATTGAGTGTGCTTTTAAAAATGAAAGCTGAAATAAGAAGAGTGGATATAACTAAACTAGACTAAGAAGGATGACTGAAGCACAGTCATTTAATAGATTTAAATTATGTTTTTATCATTTGTGACTCCAGGTTTCTCTCTACAGGTAATATTATGTGTTCAAATTGTTTCATTACTATGGGAAAGTGGTTAAAAAATTCTACTGAGCTGTGAAGCAATTATCTGGGAATAGAAAAGCAAGAGATTAGAAAATATTACTGAGGGATTATAAATATCTAATAATGCTAAATTGCTCTGTAGTTACCTCTATGGGAGTTACAGAATAAAATTACAACATTAGAATAAACAGAAGACCACACTATACCAACATGTTCTTTTTAAATACGAGCACTTACGAATGACAAATTCTGAGTCTTTTTGCCATTATGATGTTTCTCTTTGTAATGTATTGTGTTTCTTTATTTCACTAGCTGATTTTCTAATTTCACTATGGTTGAATTAATTAACATGCTGTTGGAACACAATGGATTATAAGATCAGTTGATGTATTGATAAGTTTGATTTAACCTCTTTAAATTGATGTTCTTTAGTTTTATTTGTTCTATATTTACAGTTAATTTAGGAAACTGATAACAGTATTGCACAATTTTGATACTTCAATGTTCAAGTGATCAAAACATAAATTATCAAATATAAATTAAAAGACTTCTCATTAATAATAAATCTTATGGACTACAGAGCTCTAATTTGTAGAATCTGAGGATGAAGAATAGATGAGAATTTAGAATCAATAATTTACTACAAGTCAGAACTGATGATTTTGTATCAACAGTAATTCTCATGCTGTATTTTGATCTTCATTAACTTTTTACATATATTTCATACGAATGGGCTACTGACCTAAATTACGTATTTTATAGATAGAACTATATCTTGTATGTGGTATTAAAATTGGTGACAATTAATTTGGTTTTGTATTATTACCATTTGTTTCCTTGTGCTCTGTTATTTTGTATCAGTTAAATTAAATTCCTAAATCAGTTTAGAGAACATTTAATCCAATATCGTGCTTCATATTTATTTACTGTATTTCTTTTTAAATGTGAATTCTCCATCAAATTAATACCTCTTTTTCACTATTGATGATCTTTTTTGTTTGTTTGTTTGTTTGTTTTGTTACGTGGCTTTACAAAACTATAGCACAGACAGTTAAAGTATAACACTTACATGTTTGGGGCATTTGCAGAGCAAAGTCTAGATATAAGCCAAATGTGGGATGTGAAAATGGATCAAAAATATATTCCAAATTCGAAATGTAATCCTGACTATTCAACGTAGTGAATTGATTTAAAGGAATAATATGTCTTACCTTTATACCTAAAAGCAAATAGTTGACAAGGTTGAAAGTATATAGCTACTTAACTTCTTGTGTTTTACAGACATTTTTGCTTTGGGGCTCCTCTTCAGGAGTGGGGAAAAAAGTCTGGATAGTTGAAAATACATTTTTAATGCACTTTTCCATTTGACTACAAGCAGAAGTACATTTTAAAAATTAAATTAAAACTGTCCCCAGAAGCATATTCTATCAAGGTTTCACTCTCAACTTATAAGGTCTATATGAGTTTGTGTTGTTGTGTAGAAATTACTTTTCTACTTTTGGCACACACTGTGAGACAGAATTTGATCAAGTTGACAGAATGTATTTCTTAAATTAAGAAGATAAACACATGCAGAATTGCTTTATTTTATTTGTGACAATATGATATTTCTTCCAAATTTGGTAAAACAAATCCTGAACTTTACTTAAATATGTTTTATGTATTATACAGTGTAATTGATTGTTGTATAACTTAATTCATTCTCCTCCACCACCTGATTGTGATGATCAGTGATCTTTTTTCATTGTAAAATGACCCAAAATAATTTGGTCAGACAAAGCCATTAAATTTTTCTAGTTGTTATGACTGACACAAATGATTAGATGCAGGTAAAGATTATTGATATTTCACAGTCTTACTTCCAGATTTACAAGAGCAATTTTCTGACCAAACATTGTAGCACATACAAACTTTGTGTGTGTTTGTGTGTACATGTGTGTGAGTATATATGTGCGCGCTCACGTGTATGCACTCGCAGGTGTAGTCATACGACCTGCTATGTGGTAGGATTTCATGAAGTCCTGGCTCCCTGCTATTTCAGCTTTTATGATTAAAATTCACATGAAATGCTTAGCCATTGGAATTTTAAAAATTACTTGGCTCACTAAATCCTCATACTCTGTCATGTAAAGATAAAGGTAATTTTTATTTTATGAAATTTATGTATTTTGAATATCATTAACTTCACCCATAGGAATCCTTGATGCTGAGTAACAAGCTTCTCATTTCACCAGTGATGCTTATTTAGGATTGTCACATTTACTAAATAAATATACAGAATATCCAGTCAAATTTGAATTTCAAATAAACAAATTTTTAAAAATATAAATATGCCCTGTGCAGACAGTTGGAACTTACTTACACTAAAAATGTATTCCCTGTTTTAACTGAAATATGAATTTAACTGTCATGTATTTTATCTGGTAACTCTATTCTCATTTCTAACATTCATTATGACATTTAGCAAAGTTTATATTATGGATCATTTATTCATGCAATAAATATTAATTAAGCATCTACTATTGGTCAGGCTCTATTCTAGGCATTGGAAATATAGTTATCAATAAAATAGAAAAAAAATGCTTTACTCATAGGAATTATGTTCTGTTGCGAAAGACTAACAAATGGAAACCCCTACATGCAAACATTAAATAATAGATTAAAGGTGATACGAACTATGAGGAACAAAAAGCAATAAAAAGTAGAAGGTATGTTGAAATTATTAAAATGAGGCAAATTATTATGGGAGAATCTTTATGGGGAAAATGACAGAAAACAACATATAAAAGATATCTGGACCTTGAGTGGTTATAAGTTCAAGTGATAAATACTTGTATGGCAAGGAGATGGAGGAACACTGAAAAAAGAAGTAAAGCATGAAATATAGAAAATGTAATCAATATTCACAAAACAGTGAGAGTTTTCTTCATTTTCTTGGCTAACTTGATTATATCATTATTTTTGAATTTTCAAGTTTATAGATTGATATGTTTTCATATATAGAGACTCACGTAAAACAGTAGGTGAATGTATAAAATGTTTCTATTACCATAGATAATAACTTTGCGCCCACTTCTAATCTCCCCATCAACTTTTTTGACATTTTTTTTTTGCCATAGACCTTTCACCATAGGTAATTTCTGCCTGTTCTTGAAATATATATACACACACACACGTATGTATATGTGTGTATATATATATGTATATACATACATACACACATACACATATGTACACAGTGTGTTCTCTTTTATGTCTCACTAATTTTGAGCAGCACAGAGTTCTTAAGATTCATGCATGTTGCTAAGTGCATCAGTAGTTTGCTATTTTTCATTGCTAACTGATACTCCAGTGTATACATTCCATTGTTAATGGGCATTTGCATTGAGTTACAAACAGGTTTGGGAAATTATGAATAGAGATAAAACGAACATGCTTGTGCAGTAATTTGTTTGCTTTGTAAATCTATGCATTTATTTCTCTTGGGTATATACCAAGTAAAAAAGTTGCTAGTCATCAACAAGACAAATAGTAACAAGTGTTGGAGAAGCTGTGGAGAAAAAGGAACCCTCATACGCTGTTGGTGGGAATGCAGATTGGTGCAGCCACTAGGGAAGGCAGTGTGGAGGTGCCTCAAAAAATTAAGAATAGAATTACCATATGACCCAGCAATCCCTATCCTGGGTATCTACCCGCAAAATCTGAAAACATTTATCCATAAAGACACGTGTGCTCCAATGTTCATTGCAGCTTTATTTATGGTGGCCAAGACATGGAAACAACCAAAATGTCCTTCGATAGATGAATGGATAAAGAAGTTGTGGTATATATACACAATGAGATATTATTCTGCCATAAGAAAAGATGAAATAGTACCATTTATGACACATGGATGGATCTTGAATGATTATGTTGAGAGAAATAAGTCAGACAGAAAAAGTCGAGAATCATATGATTTCACTAATATGTGGTATATAAAACTGAATACAACAAAGGAACAAGACAAACAAATGAAGAAACAAAACTCATAGACACAGACAATAGTTTAGTGGTTACCAGAGGATAAGGGGGGAAAGGGGTTGTAGATGAGGGTAAAAGGTATCAAATCATTGGTGATAGAAAGAGAACTGACTGGATGGTGAACACACAATGTGATGTATAGATGATGTATTACAGAATTGTGTACCTGAAATCTATGTGATTTACTAACAGTTGTCACCTCAATAACCTTTAATTAAAGAAAATAAAAAGTTGCTAGGTCAAAGTGTATGTGTAAGTTTAAACTTATTAGCATATACCATGCAATTCTCTAAATTTATAGTACAATCTTAGAAGCTGAAAAACTGTAAGTATTCCATTTGTACAGCATCCTTGTCAATATTTGATTTTATAATTCATTTTAAGTCCAGTCATTCTAATATACAAGGAGTTTTTAATTTCTAATGATTTTGTTAAAAATATTTCTTTGGTGAAGTGCTTGTTCAGGTCTTATGAGCACTTTTTATATTTTTTTATTGCCTTGTATGTTGTGGGTTTTTAATATTTTACGGATATAGTTGAGTTTTGGTCCACTCTTATGTAATTAGTTTTCTAATTGTTTCATATTTTCCTCTTTTCTTGGTTTTTGTTTGTTTGTTTATCTTTCATTCTCCCTTTGAGTTAATCTAGTAACTTCTCTTTCAGCTCTTTAGATTTGCTGTTACTTCTAAATTATGAACTCCACAACACATTGTAATGTGGTGTTTTCAACAATCAGAATTTACAAAATATTTTCAAATACTTTTTAATTTGGTTCACACTTTTACCCTCTTTGATATCCCTTTTGCTTTCTCAACAGGTGTAAGTTTATTCTTCAACCTGGTATTACCTTCCTTTACCTAAAGAACTTCTTTTACCATTTCTTGTGGTGCCAGTCTGTAATTTTCAGACAAATGCCTGTGTCATTATTCCGTCTTACTTTTAAGATTTTTCTTTTACTCTGGCCGAACAGTCTAGGTTATTATTATTATTTTTTCTTGTGCTTTTTTTTCTTCTTCAGACTTTAAAGATAGTTGTCCATTACCTTCTGGTTTTCATTGTTCCTAGTAAAAAGTTGGTCATCATTTTTTTGTTTCTAGATGTTTTTAAGATATTCTGATTATCTTTGGTTTTCAGCAGTTTTCACTGTAATGTTTTTGCTTGGGTTTTGCTGACCTTGGATCTGTGGGTAAATATCACTCATTAATTTAGGAAAATACTCAGACATTATGGTTTAAATACTTTTTTTGTCCATTTTATCTCTCTCTGTAAATCCAGTTCTGTGCATGTTACTTAACTTGTCATATGTCTTTGAGTCTCCATTCTTTAAAAAAAAAAAAAATCTCTGTTCTTTAATTTAGCTAATTTATATTAATCTGTATACAATTCACTGATCTTTTTTTTTTGCCTTACTTACTAATATGCCCAAATGACTTTTAATATAAAATATTACAGACATGTAGTTCCAGAATTTTCATTTGGTTCATTATTTAGAGTTTTTATTTCTGTACTGAAATTCTCTACATATTTTTTCACTCACTGTGTTGTTTTATTTTTTTTTAATTTCCATAATTCCCTAGATAATCTGTGTGTTATCTTTTCTTATCAGGTTTCTCTTTTTCCTTTGAATGTGGTCCACATTTCCTGCATATATATTTGGAGATTATCTATCTATCTATCCAGTTTTTTCCTTTCTTAAAATGTAAATACATTTTTTGGCACTTTCTGTTTATATATATGTACACATTTGGCATAATACAGAGGGTGCCAAAAATGTACACACATTTTAAGAAAGGGAAACTGTATTAAAATTGTAATACTCAATATATACCGAAAACAAAAGATAAATACAAGTTACGTTTGACTTCTGCAATTACAAGAGCTGCTCAAAGTGGTTACCATCAGTGTTCAGACACTTCTGATTATAGTGCAGTACTGTTTGAGTAACGTTGACCAAAGTGTCCACTTGTATACGTTTTTTTGGCACCCCTCATATATACATTTGACAAAAAAATAACAGCAGAGAGTAAAATCTTTTCTACTGAAGGTGTTTTATTTTTTCTTCCAGAAGGCTAGAGTGAGAATTTCTTCTCTTAAATAAAATCAAGAATTGAACTGGGTCAGAGCTGGGATGCAATTTTAGTTTCAGTTCTATACTGAGTTTCTATATCTCAGGGTGGAATGAAGACACTTCCTCCAGCAGTACTTGGGATCTAAGCACCTTAAAACTACAAGTTCCCTTTCAGTTTTCCTGCTGTGCACCAATGCATAATTATCTAAATTCCACAGGGAAAAACTGATGGAATTTCAGAGTTAACCTTTGTCAAGTACCCCAGCTCTAGTAGCTCCTACACAGTTCCTCCTTACCCTTCTTTCCCCTTCTTTCATTTGGTAAGCTTGCTTCTCTGTCCACTCGTGTCCTCAGGAATGAAAGGAAGCTCTGCCCTGCTCACCTCAGAGGAGCTCAATCTATTCTGTCTTGTAGACTTCTCTGTCTTCAGCAATTTGATGTTTGTTTTTGTTAAATTCTGATTGCATGAATTACATGGTATTTTCTATTTTCTTATTGTAATGGTGGGATTACTGGTTTTTCAAAACCATATTCATCTTAACAGTAGAAGAAATGAGCATTTTTTTCTAGATTGTGTATGTGTTATATATATATGAACAGTATGAGATAAGGATGAAAAAAGTTAAAAACAACATGATGGGTAACATCAAAAGCTTGGTAAGGTCTCTAGTTCTCTAGGTTTTATTTAACAGACAACAGAAATAATCCAACTTTTAAGATAACTCTAATAGAAATATACATTAAGATAATATGGTAAGATCAGATATAGAAATAATTAAATGAAAGGGTAATGAAGATGATAATGCTTTTAAAGGCAATGCATTTTTTAAGAAATTCCTTCGATAGATGATTAGATAAAGAAGATGTGGTATATATACATGATGGAATACTATTCTGCCCTAAGAAAAGATGAAATAGTACCATTTGTGACATCATGAATGGATCTTGAGATTATTATGTTGAATGAAATAAGTCAGACAGAAAAAATCAAGAACTATATGATTTTGCCGGTATATGTGATATAAAACTGAAAGCAACAAAGGAACAAGACAAATAAAGAAATAAAAACTCATAGACACAGACCATAGTTTAATGGTTACCAGAGGGTAAATGGGGAGGGGTGTGGTTGATGAGGGTAAAGGGGATCCAATACATGGTGATGAAAAGAGAACTGACTCTCGGTGGTGAACACACAATATTATATATAGAAAAAAAAAAGAAATCTCTTTATTCACTTCTGATAGATAATCCTAGCCTTTATTTAATCTGTTATGCCCAATATTAATACAGTCAGTGCTCCGTATTCTCAGGTTCCATATCCATGGATAAAACCAACTGCAGATCAAAATATATTTTAAAAATGTTATGTTGTTGCTGATGTGCACTCTGTAATTAGGCCTACCATGGAGTCATCTGTACTGAACATTACAGACCTTTTTCCCTTGCCAATTTTTTCTAAACAATATAGTTTAACAGCTATTTATATAGCATTTACATTGTATTAGGTATCACTAGTAATATAAAGATCATTTAAAATATACAGGAGGATGTGCATAGGTTATATGGAAATATTATACCATTTTATATAAGGGAGTTGAATATTCATGGATTTTGATATCTGAGGAGTTCTGAAACCAATCACCTGAAGATACCAAGGGATGACTCTATTTTTGTGCTTACCAGTTTTATATGCCTTGTAGACATTTTACATATAACTTAACATGTAATTTGTTTTATGTATAACTACATAAAAGGAGCAAGAATTACTTATGTTTTTTTTGTTGGTTTTTTTGTTTGTTTGTTTGTTTGTTTTTTGTGTTGTTGTTTTTTTTTTTAACATTAGCCCCCTCCTATTATGTCCAAAGGGAATCCTTTCTGGACTAATTCCCAGTTGTTAACAATTGAAGATAAATTATTTAATGGGCAATTTCTGTATCTTGCTACTCTTTCTGGGATCAACATTTTCAGTAATTTATTTACCAATATACAGAGGAAGTCTAGAAGTAATTGAAAATAAGTAACTTTTGTCAACTTCTCCAAGCTCACCTATTAACTCTTTTTCCATTTCAGAAAACTTCACGTTCCTACTTTACATGCCTAGTGAAATTACACATTAAAAAATGTGTGCTCTTCAGAGATTAATAGACACTGACAACATTCTGAATATTTATAGCTATATATGGTTTCAGGAATGTTTAAATTTTGTACATATCTAAAACAAGAAATCAAAGTTATTGATTTTTTAAAAATAAAATCAATCAACATGATGCTTCAGCTCTCAGAATTATCCATGGGACACATGGACTAGAGTGTAGATCAGGCTTTAACCCTCATCAAACATTTTTTTATATAATTGATATGAGGATAAAATAAATACCAAGGAAAGTCTATGTGAATATTTGTGAAAGTACTGGATCTTTTGCTCATGGCAAAAATCAGGGATCACATATATGTTTTTTAAATATATGCGTGGAACATGTAGTTCCACTATATATTTTGTAGCAATGAATGCAGAAATGAATATTACATTTCCAACACCAACGTTCAAGAAATATGTAACTTTGTTTTCATAAGAATAGTGGAAAATTTAAAACTCAGCTGTTGGATTTCCTCTATTTATCCTATAATCTCCAAAAATGAAATGAAGGTGGCAGAGTTTGGAAAAAAAAGCAAACTTTTGGGGCAAGGTCTATAGTATACAAGCCACAATGCTAAAATAGTGTTCATTTTCTAAGCCCCTGTGATACCTTAAGCAGAGTGTCTCTGTTCCTTTGAAATCAAGCTTGAGTACAGACATTTTAGATGAAGTTTTTAACCTCAATGTTGAGGGTGTTAATTGCCTGGGACAGTGGACAGCCATGTTGCTCTAAAGCTCTATCACTGCTTACAGACCACTAAGACTTGTTCTTTCATTTTTATAACTCAGTTATTATTACCAAAGTTTGTAATTTGTGATTAAGTACAGTTTTTTTTCTTTTTTTTCCCTTTTATGTTTAATGCTTTTTGTGTCCTGTCTAAAATATTATGGTCTACCAACAAATGGCAAACATAATCTCATATTTTCTTCTGGAAGATTTATAATTATAGATTTTACATTTAGGTTTGTTTTTCTCCACAAATTAGATTTTACATAATCAGTGAGGTCATTCTTTATTTTTTCCATATGGATACTCAGATTTCCTGTTTGCCATTGAATTTAATTCAATTTTTCAAAAAATATATTGACTTTATATGCATGGTTCTACCTCAGAATCCTCTATTCTATTCCATTTATCTATGTATTTGCTTGTCTTTATAGACATTCTATGCTATCTTAATAATTTGTATGTTAATAGTAAGTCTTGCAAGTAGGTAGTTTAAGTCATCTAATTTTATATATTAAAAAAAAAAGTTTTGGATCCTTTGCATTTTCTTACACATTTTAATATAAGTTTAATTTCAAGAAAATGCTTGATTGGAGCTTAATAAATTCAGGAATAGTTGACATCTTAATAATACTCAGACTTCCTCTATATCATTCCATTCTTTAAGTTCTCTCCATTAGTGTTTTGTAATTTCTTTATAGAGGTACAGATATTTTGATTATTTTATCACTACAGGTGTTGTGGTTTCTGATGCTGCTGCAAATAGTATTTTTATTTTTAACTTCATTTTCACTTATTACCTGTACATTAAAATACAACTGGATTTTGTATATGGCCTTTGTGCCATGTGACCTTACTGAATTTACTTTTTCCTTTGGATTCTTTTTCTATGCAATCATATTTTCTGAAAATTATGGAACTTTTAATTCCTTTTATGCCTTCATTTTCCTTATTTTACTATATTATATCATGATACATTATCTTTATTATTGTATGATTAATTTTTTACAATATTGTCAAATACTTATTGTCTCTTTTGTTATCTACATACACATTGTCTTCTAAAACCTGGTGATCTAGTGAATTATGATTGATTATTGAGTGTTAAACCAGCCTTCCAGGGATAAACCAAATTTTGATATGTAGTATTATTCTTTTTTATTTATTGCTAGATTCAACTTGCTAATATTTTGTAAAGGAATTATGCATTTTATTACTTATGCAAAGAAAAGTAGTTTTCTTTGCTTATGATACTTTCCTCAGGTGTTGGAACAGGTTTATGTTGATTTCATAAAACATTTGATGGAAGTCCATTCCTCCTCTAAATTTTGAATGATTTCCTATAAGATGTTTTTATTTCTTCCTTAAGTGTTGATACAATTCACCAGTGAAGCCAAATGAGCCTGGAGTTTTATTTTTGAGAGAGTTATAATTATAAATTTTTTGTGTGTAGTGTGTGCAGGTGCATCTCGGAGCCAGTTGCTCATCCATGGAGTATAATGAACCATCTTTAGAGAAAACTTGTTTTAAATAACATTTTTATTTATAGTATAAACTGAAATTTAGAACAAGATGGCCAGGAACCAAGACTATAGAACTTAATTTGAATATTAAAACTAAAATTACTACCTCTTATTAGATTTCACAATGTTTTCTAAATTTTAGTGAGTTAAGAATATATAATATTTTCTACCTTTTCCAATGAATGGCCATCTGCTTTTAAAATGTGTTAGCTGTTACTTATTAACTTAAAACATCATTCATAAATATTTTTTATAATTCTAAAGTAAACTAAATTATTTTTGATTCTATAATATTAAAAGTTAAATATCTGATCCATAAGAATGTTTACTGCACTTGAAATACATTGATTAATATAGTCTCCAATGTTTAACATTTTAACCTTCTTAGAGTATCCCATTTTCTTCCATATATTTGCTCAAATAAAAAGAACACTTTAAATTCCCTTCAATTTATTTATTTTTTGTAAAAATAAATTGTCTTTTTTAGATATCTTTAATCATACAACTGATTTTGGTTCTTCTTGTATGTAAATGATCTCCCTCTCCCCACAACCCCCTCAGGTAATCTATAGGAAAGCCAAGACTGATCACTTTGCCTTCATTATTCAAACTGACAGTGCTGACAGGGATGAGATTGAGGAGGACAGATATTCCTCATTTGTTTGAATTCAATATCATAGAGATCCTATATTTGGTAGTCATCATTTGAAGTTTTTAAACTGAAAAAAAAGAATAAATTCAGCAAAAGTTTATTATTCAGAAAACATTTTGTATTTTTTTAGTTAAGATTTAATTTAACACTTGTTATTAATTTTCTCCAGCACTTGGTATTGTCTTGTTGATGATAGCCATTCTAACAGGTGTCAAGTGATATCTCATTGTGATTTTGATTTGCATTTCCCTAATAGCTAGTGAAGTTCAGCATTTTTTCATATATCTGTTGGCCATTTGTATATATTGTTGGGAGAAGTTTCCGTCCATGTCCTCTGCCGATTTTTTAAATTGGGTTGGTTGTTGAGTTGTATGAGTTCCTTATGCAATTTGGCTGTTAGCCCTTTTTCTGAGGTGTTGTTTGCAGATATCTTCTCTCATTCAGTTGGTTGCCTCTTTGTTTTGTTGATGGTTTCTTTTGTTGTGCAGAAACTGTTTAGTTTGATATAGTCCCATTCTATTTTTTTCTTTATTTTAGCTTTTACTTCCCTTGCCTTTGAGGTCAAATTCATAAAATCTTCTTTGAACCCAAGGTCCGTTAGTTTAGTAGCTATGCTTTCTTCGATGTAGTTTATTGTGTCAGGTCTTATGTTTAGGTCTTTGGTCCATTTTGAGTTAATTTTGGTACATGATTGCAGATAGTAGTCTGGTTTCATTCTTTTGCACATGGCTTTCCAATTTCCCCAGTACCACTTATTGAACAGGCTTTCTTTTCTCCCTTGTATGTGTTTGTGTCTTTTGTCAAAAATTATCTGTCTATATTTATATGGGTTTATTTTTGGGTTTTCAATTCTATTCCATTGGTCTCTGTGTGTGGTGTTTTTCCTGCCAATACAATGCTGTTTTGATTATTGTTGCCCTGTAGTACAAGTTGAAGTCAGGGAGTATGATACCTCCAGCATTATTCCTTTTTCTTAAAATTGCTTTGGCTATTCGGGGTCTTTTGTGATTCCATACAAACCTGATGACTTTTTTGTTTGCTTCATTTGTTTTTTAAATGCTATTGGGATTTTGATGGGAATTGCATTAAATCTGTATATTGCTTTGGGTGATATGGCCGTTTTAACTGTGTTGATTCTTCCAGTCCATGAACACAGAATGTCTTTCCATTTCTTTGTGTCTTCTTCAGTTTCTTTTAAAAATTATTATAGTTTTCAGTGTATAGTTCCTTTACATCCTTTCTTTATTCCTAGCCATTTTATTATTTTTGTTACAATTGCAACAGGAATTGTTTTTCTGTTTTTTTTCCCCTCATTTCTTTTACTGAAATTTCATTGTTAGTATATAGGGACACAATGGATTTTTGTATGTTGATTTTGTAGCCAGCAACTTTACTATATTTGTTTATTGTTTCTAATAGCTTGTTGGTGGAGTCTTTAGGGTTTTCTGTATAAACAATCATGTCATCTGCAAAAAGTGACAATTTAACGTCTTCATTCCAATTTGGATGCCTTTATTCCTTTCTCTTGCCTGATTGCTCTGGCTAGAACTTCCAATACTATGTTGAGTAACAGTGGTGATAAGGGGCAGCCCTGTCTTGTTCCTGAATGTAGAGCAAAAGGCTTCAGTATTTCACCATTAATTGTGATATTAACTGAGGGTTTGTCGTACATGGCCTTTATGATGTTAAGCTATTTTCCTTCTATACCCACTTTATTAAATGTTTTAATCATAAACGGATGTGGGTTTTTTTGTTCATTTGTTTAATTACTCAGGAATAATTTATTTCTAAGGGATATTAAATATTTTAATATTTAAAAATTTTATTTAAAGTAGTGCACTACTATATGAAAGTCATATATGGACATTTGCAGAAGTTGAATTTTAGAATATATATATACTGTATATATATACATATATATACATTATATATACACATATACTTATACATATGCATGCATATATATATACACACACACACACATATATGAGTAGTTGCCAATGTAATATGTAGAATCTTCTCTTTGCATAATTTATTTTCACAATTTCATGCAGTATAAAACATAACACTTACAATTAGTGTATGTCAAGCAGAAAAGAATGTAATTTCCTGGAAGTAATCATTCTATTCTTACAGTTGTTTTTAATAATGAAAAACTGCTTTACTTTGAATTTGAACAAGTTGTTTTATATATATTGATTATAAAAATTTGTTGTTTGGTAGAGTGCTTAATAGATTTATTAGGTTGCATTCCGATTTATGCTAGTATTATGCATATGTGTGTGTGTATTTATATGCTAAAATATATATATATATTCATGAGCAATCTGCAAAATAGCAATTTTCACTGATACTTTCTTGGTATTCCTGTCTATTTAGAATTGCAAAGAATTGCAAAACTCGCCATCAAGAAATGTAAAATTAAATATTTGTATTTATTTTATGTTTCTTTTAGCAACAATACATTTATATGTACACTGGCTCACCATTTCAGCCAAATATTAGCTCACATTATCTGCTAAAGAGTAGTGTATAGAAGGTGAAGGTATTAAGAAGTACAAATTGGTAGTTACAAAATAGTCATGGGCATGTAAAGTATACTATTGGACATACAGTCGATAATAATGTAAAACCTATGCATAGTGTCAGATGGTACCAGACTTACAGAGGGATCACTTCATAAATTATATAAATGTCTAACTACTACACTGTAAACCTGAAATTGATATAAAATAAGATTGGATATTAGCTACAAAAAAACAGCCATGGGAGTATAAACTACAGCATAGGCAATATAGTCAATAATATTGTAATAACTGTACAGTGTCAGATGGGCAATAGGCTTATTGGTGTTATTACTTTGTGTGGTATATAAATGTCTAATCACTTGTTTTGTACACCTGAAACTAACTTAAAAAATAAGTAAAAGGATAAATATTTTTTTTTTAAAAGAGTATTGGATAGTTGTGATGTTAGAGGAGGGTAGGTAAGGATCCTCCAGGTCTTAAGACGTCTTGAATTTACTAGTAAGAACTAATGTAGAAATGGCTGAAGTCTAACCAGGATATCTATTCCTAATTTGCCATTTTTAGGAATCCAAATGATTTTTAACACCTTCAGAAGATATGTTTGCTATGAAGTATTTTGGAAATTGTATTCAGATACTTAAAAAATGAAGTTTCCTTTTCCCCTATTATTAAATTCATATATGCTCATTGTTAATCAGATAAGTATAAATAAGAAAATAATAAATTATTTCCCATAATATCACCCACCACATGTAACCACAAATAATGGTATATTTTGGTGTTATTACTTGGAGTAGTCCATAGAACCTCAGTTTCTTTTGTATTCCATATTCACTCCAAATGAAAATCCAGTTGCCTCTACTGTCCAGAATTTAACCCTTTCTCTCTACTTGCACTGCTATCACTTTCTTCCATGACATCCTCATCTCTTAACAGAGCCTATTCTCAAACAGCCAGCAAATGTGACAGTTCTAAAATGAACATAAATCATTTCACTTTGTGCAGAACTCTTTAGTATCTCCCTATGTTGCCCAGAATATCTACAAATTCTTCATATTGTTTAGAGAATGAAAACAAACAAACAAACACAAAACACTTGATTACAAAGACATCGGAAATAAATTCTATATAGAGTGTAATATGAAACTTTTATATGGATAAAGAATTGAGTGGTAAATGACAGACTCATTTATTTATTCAACTAAGGTGTGTGTTTGGGTGTGTGTGTGTGGACGCATGTCACGTACTTTGAAGATGAAGTATATAACAAATCTAATGCAAAATTTAATTGGTTTCTATTTTTCTATATAATAATTTTATAGTGTGAGAAAAGGAACTGGGACTGCCAGTGGGAATTAATGACATCAATAGAGCACATTTCCAGAAGAGGACTAATGTATTGTTAAAGGACAGGGTGACCTGAGAGAATTTATATAATTAAAATTCCAAATAAGAGGAGGGAATCAAATTTACTAACATCTTTAGGAAAGGAAATATTTTATGTAAGATATTAGTCTAAGATATCGAGAATCCTGATATAGATATCAAAAAAGGAAAGCTGTGTGGTGAGGTCATTTTGGATGTGGCATGACTCTCCAGTTCAGAGGGAATCACATAGAGAGATAAAGACAACTTGTGAGGTAAGCAAAATGAGTTTCACATTGCTGGGTAAAAATAAATGACAGTCTTTTTTCCAAAACATGTTCATTTTTGTGGTTCATATTAATTCAGTAAGAAAGATGGGAATTGGGGTTAATATTAATTTAATAGGAATTTAGGTTTTCTCTGAGACATTAGTACTATCTCAACCTATGGAATCTTGTGTCTATCTTGTTCTTTCTATGACAATCATGCATGTTTCTTGCACTTTATGTGATTGGACAACTATGATGGAAAAGAAATGTTGAATTTAAATATCACTTTTTAATGTTGAGCTAAAATGAATCATATGATTTTATTCATCTTTAAATATCTTAACTGCATTAGTTTATTGTTAACTACACATGTCTCATGGAAATTCAGTGAAGAGAAGCTCAAATGGAAAAAAAGATAGATATTACATATGTGATATTTAAAAAACATATCTGACATAAATATAAAATAACTTGTACTCTTTGGAATACTTATGTAGTTTTTGTAATACAGCATAGCTGATATGTACAGCTTTACATTTATTGGCAAAAATCTTTTTCCAGGGCAGTACACCTACTGATTTACCCTCTACAAACATCCTCAACAAAATTCTTATTGAAGGCATCCTGTGTCACAAACAGTAAAAACATACTCACTTCTGCGGAAAATAAGAGGCATCTTGCCATATGCCAAAGCATAGGGCTGGAAGGTGTATGCTGGGTTTGTGGATAGGGTGAAGGCAATGAGGGTAGGGAGGACGGTTTAAGGCATCTATGAATGTCTGCCTCCTTCCTAAATAAGTACATGAACAGGGTCTCAGAACTATAATGTTGAACAGCTTTTTTTTTTAATATTTATTTATTTTATTTATTTTTTTTATTAGTTTTAGGTGCACAAGACAAAGTAATACTTAAAAGTTTATCTTTTATATCCCTCACACTGTATGAACCCCCCTCCCCCATCCAGTATCCCTCTGACATCGCACAGAGCCATTACATTTCCACTGTCTCTATTCCTAATGCTGTACTCCGCTTCCTGTAAGTACATACATAGACACATATATACATATATATACACACACATATACATACAAACTTGTAGTTGACATTCATTATTGTTCAGCTTCAGCTTCAGGTGTACAATGCAGTGATCAGGCATCTACATCATCCCTGAGGTGGTCTCCCAAACGGGAGAAGTGTCCATTGGACACCCTACAAACTCTTTACAACATTATTGATTACATTCCCACAAATTAATTTTCAGAACCCTGTGCCCATCTTGTGGTTACTGACTGTTTTCTAATCCCCTCACCTTCCCCCTTATCCTCACCCCCGCTCCCATCTAGCAACCCTCAGTTTTTCCTCTATGTCTCCAAAACTGTTTCTGATTAGTTCATTCACTTATTCTTTTCTTTGGATTCCACATATAAGTGAGATCATACGATATTTGTCTTTCTCTGTCTGACTTATTTCACTTAACATGATGTTCTCTAGGTCCATCCATGTTGTTGCAAATGGTAAGATTTCTTTCTTCTTTATGGCTGCGTAATACTCCATTGTATAAATGTACCACAGTTTCTTAATCCAGTCATCTACCGATGGGCATTTCGGTTGTTTCCATGTCTTGGCTATCGTGTATAGTGCTGCAATAAACATAGGAGTGCATAAAGTTTTTTGAATTAGAGTTTTGGATTTCTCCGGATAGATACCTAGGAGTGGAATTGCTGGATCATAGGGTAGTTCCATTTTCAGATTTTTGAGATACCTCCATACTGTTTTCCATAGTGGCTGCACCAATCTGCAATCCCACCAACAGTGCACAAGAGTTCCCTTTTCTCCACATCCGCACCAACACTTGTTTGTTGATTTATTGATGATAGCCATTTTGACTGGGGTGAGATGGTAGCTCATTGTGGTTTTTATTTCCATTTCTCTAATGATTAGTGAGTTTGAGCATTTTTTCAAGTCTGTTTGCCATCTGTATGTCCTTTTTAGAAAAACGTCTCTTCATGTCCTCTGTCCATTTTTTAATTGGGTTGTTTTTTTTTTTGGAGTTGAGTTGAGTGAGATTTTTATAAATTTGTTATATTAACCCCTTATCGGATATATCATTGACAAATATCTTTTCCCATTCAGTAGGATTCCTTTTTGTTTTATTGATGGTTTCCTTTGCTGTGAAAAACTTTTTAGTTTGATGTAATCCCACATGTTTATTTTTTCTCTTACTTCCCTCGCGTGAGGGGATATATCAGTAAAAATCTTACTCCAGGTAATGTCTGTGATGTTTCTTCCTATATTCTAGGAATTTTATGGTTTCAGATCTTACATTTAAGTCTTTAAGCCATTTTGAATTTATTTTTGTATATGGTGTAAGGAGGTGGTCCAGCTTCATTTTTTTGCATGTGTCTGTCCAGGTTTCCCAGAACCGTTTATTGAATAGACTGTCTTTACCCCACCGTACATTCTTGCTTCCATTGTCGTAGATTAAATGGCCATATAATCATAGATTTATTTCTGGACTCTCTATTCTGTTCCATTGATCTGTGTGTCTGTTTTTATGCCAGTACCATGCTGTTCTGATTACTGTAGCCGTGTAGTATAATTTCATGTCAGGTATTGTTATACCTCCCACTTTGTTCTTATTTCTCAAGATTGCTGAGGCTATACGGAGTCTTTTGTGGTCCCATATAAATTTTAGGATTACATGTTCTATTTCTGTGAAAAACGTCATTGGTAGTGTGATAGGAATTGCGTTGAATATGTATATTGCCTTAGGCAGTATGGACATTTTTACTATATTAATTCTTCCTATCCATGAACATGCTATGTGTTTCCATGTATTTGTATCTTCTTTTATTTCTTTCTTTAGTGTCTTATAATTTTCTGAGTACAGATCTTTTACTTCTTTGGTTAAATTTATTCCCAGGTATTTTATAGTCTTTGAAGCAATTATAAATGGGATTGTTTTTCTAATTTCTCCTTTTGATGTTTTATTATTGGTAAATACAAATGCAACTGATTTCTGAATATTAATTTTGTATCCTGCTACTTTACTAAATTCATCTATCAGCTCTAATAGTTTCTTGGTGGAGTCTTTAGGGTTCTCTATATATAGTATCATGTCATCTGCATATAATGACAATTTTACTTCCTCTTTACCGATTTGGATGCCTTTTATTTCTTTTTCTTGTCTGATTGCTGTGGCTAGAACTTCCAGCATTATGTTGAATAGAAGTGGAGAAAGTGGGCAACTTTGCCTTGTTCCTGATCTTAAGGGGAATGGTTTTAGCTTTTCCCCATTGAGTATGATGTTAGCTGTGGGTTTATCATATATGGCCTTTATTATGTTGAGATATGATCCCTCTATTCCCACTTTCTTAAGGGTTTTTATCATAAATGGCTGCTGGATTTTGACAAATGCTTTTTCTGCATCTATTCATATGATCATGTGATTTTTATTTTTCATTTGTTAATGTGGTGTATCACATTAATTGACTTGCGGATGTTGAACCACCCTTGCATACCAGGGATAAATCCCACTTGATTATGGTGTATGATCTTTTTAATGTATTGCTGAATTCTGTTCCCTAATATTTTGTTGAGGATTTTTGCGTCTATGTTCCTTAGAGGTATTGGGCTGTAGTTTTCTTTTTCTGTGGTTTCTTTGTCTGATTTTGGGGTCAGGGTGATAGAGGCATCGTAAAAAGTGTTTGGGAGCCTTCCCTCCTTCTGAATTTTTTGGAAGAGCTTGAGGAGAATAGGTGATAATTCTTTTTTGAATGTTTTGTAAAATTCACCTGTAAAGCCATCTGGTCCAGGGCTTTTGTTTGTTGGGAGATTGTTGATTACTGATTCAATTTCCCTGGTGGTAATCAATCTATTCACGTTTTCTGTTGCTTCTTGAGTTAGCCTTGGAAGGTTGTACACCTCTAGAAAATTGTCCATTTCTTCCAGATTGTCAAATTTGTTGGCATATAGTTGCTTATAGTAATTTCTTAAATTTATTTGTATTTCTGCGGTGTCTGTTGTCATTTCTCCTCTTTCATTTCTGATTTTATTAATTTGGGTCCTCTCTCTTTTTTTTTTAATGAGTCTGGCTAAAGGTTTGTCGATTTTGTTTATTTTCTCTGAGAACCAACTCTTGGATTCATTGATCTTTTGTATTGTTTTTCTGGTTTCTATTTCATTTATTTCCACTCTGACCTTTATTATCTCCTTCCTTGTACTCCCTTTGGGCTTATTTGGCTGTACTTTTTCCAGATCCCTTACGTGTGAAGATAAACTGTTGATTAGTGATTTTTCTTGTTTCTTTAGGTAGGCCTGCAATGCTATGAATTTCCCTCTTAGGACTGCTTTCGTGGCATCCCATAGATTTTGGGTTGTCGTGTTTTCATTTTCATTTTTCTCGATATATCTTTTGATTTCTTCCTTGATGTCCTGGTTGACCCATTCATTATTTAGTAACATGTTATTCAGCCTCCATGAATTGGTGTGTCTTCCAGTTTTTTTTTCCTGTGGTTCATTTCTAATTTCATAGCACTGTAGTCAGAGAAGACAATTGGTATGATTTCAATTTTCTTAAATTTATCAAGACTTGTTTTGTGGCCTAACATTTGGTCAATCTTGGAAAATGTTCCATATGCGCTTGAGAAGAACGTGTATTCTGCAGTTTTGGGGTGAAATGCTCTGAAAATATTGATTAAATCCAAGTGGTCCAATGTGTCATTAAAGGCCGTTGTTTCCATATTGATTTTCTGTCTGGAAGACCTGTCCCTTGTTGTCAGAAGTATGTTGAAGTCCCCTACTATGATAGTGTTACTGTTGATCTCTGTCTTTATGTCAATTAGTATTTGTTTTATATATTTAGGTGCTCCTATGTTGGGTGCATAGATGTTCACTAGGGTTATGTCCTCTTGTCGGATCGATCCCTTTATTATTATATAGTGTCCATCTTTGTCTTTTAATGTGTTCTTCATTTTAAAGTCTATTTTGTCAGATATAAGTATTGCAACTCCAGCTTTTTTCTCATTTCCATTTGCATGAAATATCTTACTCCAACCCTTCACTTTCAGCCTGTGTGTGTCTTTTGATCTGAGGTGAGTCTCTTGTATACAGCATATACAAGGGTCTTGCTTTCTTATCCACTCAGCTACCCTATGTCTCTTGATTGGAGCATTTAATCCATTTACATTTAAAGTGATTATTGATAGGTACATAGTTATTGCCATTTTTAAATTTGTAGTTAGATTGTTTTCATCTTTCTTCTATTTACAGAAGTCCTTTTAGTATTTCTTGCAATGCTGGCTTGGTGGTAATAAATTCCTTTAGCTTATTCTTTTCTGGGAAGCTCTTTATCTCTCCATCAACTTTAAATGATAGCCTTGCTGGATAAAGCAATCTAGGTTGTAGGCCTTTGTTTTCCATCTCTTTGAGTATCTCCTGCCACTCCCTCCTGGCCTTCAATAGAAAAGTCATTTGATAGTCTTATGGGAGTTCCCTTGTATGTAACCCTCTGTCTTTCTCTTGCTGCTTTTCGAATTCTCTCGTTGTCTTTAACCTTTGCTATTATACCTATTATGTGTCTTGGTGTGGACCTGTTTGGGTTTATCCTGGTTGGAACTGTCTGCACTTCCTGGGCTTGTATGTCGGTTTCCTTCACCAGGTTAGGGAAGTTTTCGGACATTATTACTTCAAATATGTTCTCAGTCCCTTGCTTCCTCTCTTCACCTTCTGGTATTCTTATGATGCGCATGTTGTTGCGCTTGATGTTATCCCAGAGGTCTCTTAAACCATCTTCATTGTTTTTTATTCTTTTTTCTTTCTGTTGTTCTGTTTGGGTGATCTCTGCTACCTTGTCTTCTAAGTCGCTGATTCGATCCTCTGCTTCATCTAACCAGCTTTCAATTCCTTCAAGTGAGTTCTTTATTTCAGTAATTGTATACTTTAGTTCTAACTGCTTGTTCATTATGATTTCTCTGTCCTTCTTTATGTTGTCACTAAGCTCCTTAAACATTCTTATCATCAGTGTTCTGAACTCTGTCTCTGATAGGTTGGTTATGTCTGCTTCATTTGGTTCCATTTCTGGAGGTTTCTTCTGTTCTTTTATTTGGGACATGTTTCTTTGTTTCCCCATTCTGGCTGACTATCTGTGTTTGCTTCGATGTCTTAGGTAGATTCCCTAGAGTTCTTAGTTCTTGCTGGGTTATCTTATGTAGTATGTGTCCTTTAGATTTGACTTGCACTACTTCGTTCTTCCTCTCTGAGTGTGCTCCAAAGGTGACTCTCGCATTGTGTATATTGTCCTGTTAATGAAGATCTTTAATTGCTTTTTGCTTGTGAGTAGGTGGGGTTAATTCCCAGGCTGACTAGTTGTGAGACTTGGCTCTGCGCACCGCAGGGTGTTCTGCTGCATGAGGGTTGACCACTTAAATGTGGTTTGGCCTCTATGGGCTCTTGTGCCTGTAGAGAATTCCCCCTGTGTGTGTCACTTGTACATCAAACTCGGTAGTACTCTGGTTTAGTCTGGAGTTGGCCTGTGGGTGTGTTGAATCTTGTGCCTCTTAAGCTGGGCCCTGGTAGGGCAATTTCAGAACAAAGCAAATCACAAAGCACAACAACAACAAAGAAAAAATCAAATACATTCACATGTAAAAACAACCGACAACCCACACTCAACACAGGCAAAGATATCAAAGATATAAAGACAAAACAAAACAAAATAAAACAAAACAAACAAACAAAAAAGCAGTGCCAGTCTTGGCTTAAGCCCACCAAGTAATCTCCAGGTTGTCTTCTGCTGTACGAAAGAGTCCTCTGTGTGTTGTGCATGCAGAACCGGTTACCTGGTGCACAGAATGACCTTGGGACTGCAGATTTAGATGAGTGGGGATGAAGGGTCTGGATGGTAGTTTCTACCAAGTCAGTGCAGTTTCTACTCTTGCCTGCACGTATGCGCATTGGGAGTAGCACCACCAGCCCAGTGCCCAGTTCTCCTGAATCTTAGGTCACTTCTTCCGTGTGTGTGTGTGTGTGTGTGTGTGTGTGTGTGGAGGGTGGGAGAATGCTGAGCTGTTAAAAGCCTAGAGCTGTGTCTGCCTCCTTTTGCTGATCCCTGGGAGTGCCTCTGCAGTTGTAATTGCCCTGTCCTAGGCAGGCCAGAAAGGGTGGGGGCTGGGGATGGAGGGGTCTTGTCTCTCCCAGCCCAGCCTATCACACTCTTCCGGCAGGCCAGAAAAGGTGGTGGCTAGGGGTGGAAGAGTCTCTTCTCTCCTAGCCCAGCAAAAATCACACTCTTCCCAGCCTCTTCCCTGGGTCAGAGCTGCACGCTGGTCTTCCCAGAGCCTGAGCACTAAGGCTCCTCTGTAATCTGACACTACTCCTCAGTTCAGGGGCCAGTTTGGCGGGGATAGGATTGGAAGGCAGGGGGAGGGAGAGGCCCAGGTATGGAGATTGTGTCCTTTGTCCGACCTAGGGCCCAACTGCCTGCCCCCTTGGCGGGAGAGATCAGCTGTGGGACGCAGGGAAAGGGCCCACCTCCTGGCTTTTGTGTTCTCTGTTCCGTCCTGGGATCCCCTGCATCTCTGCAGCTGTGGATGCTGCCGGCATTTCCACTGCCACAGATGCAGGCAGCGTTTCCACAGCTGCAGATGTGGGCCGCATTTCCACAGCCGCAGATGTGGGCCGAGTCTCCACTTTGCTCCCTTCCCTCTTCCCCTGCTCGCCCAATTTGCCCGCCTTCAAGTAATCCTTGCACGAGTCTCTTAGCTCTTCTGTGTTATGAGCAGAGAGTCCTTTGATGGGTTATAGATGTCTTGTTTGTGATAAGATCCGGAGGAGAACTCAAAAAGTGCGTCCTGCTGCCGCCATTCCTGTGACCTGAACAGCTTTTAACTGGAAAATTTTATGGGGTGTATGTCTAGAGAGGAAGGTAGGCTGGGCTGAAGGAAATAAAGAAGGATGGGTTGGAAGAGACTGGCATTTCTATCTCTCATGACCAGTACATAGATTTCACTAGCATTGTATGCTCCCAAACACCTCATTTAGTGGGAAGTGAAAATTAGCATCATTATAATCTGAGGAAATGTTGTTAGGAGTACTTTGTTTAAAAAAGCTCTTTTCTTTTAAAGTTCATCATGTACATATTGTGCCAATTCCCATGAGTGAATTGTTAATTCTAACTTGAATTTTTAGTACAAATTAATGTCTTCATTTTTGCCATTGCCTGTCTATAGCTGGAAGCAAGTTATTCATTGTCCACGTCTTTGAGGATTCTCTGTCTAATCATGTAAAGTTAAGATGTATGAAGTGTTTCCATTTTTCACATTTGCTGCTGTGAGGGATATTGAAAATCCTGATCCTAAACACTTAACCAGACACTACACAGCACCTTCAAGTAAAGCTTAGGTAAAGGAAGGGACTGCATAACATTTTCTTTGTCATTTTGCTGCTGTGCAAATTATACTTCAAAACAGCCATGTCATCTGTTATCATCTTATAATCTACTTCTTTTAATTTTTCCTCTTGCATGTTAGAAAAAGCTCTCATTAAAGACTAAAAACAAAAACAAAAAGAAAAACAAAAAAAAAGCTGGAACTTATTAGTAGTTCATTGGCTGTTATTAGTCAGAGTGAACACATATTATTTCTCTGGAGAGTGGTGATTAAACCTGACAAAGTTACGAGGCTCTGTGTTCGAATCTAAAATTATAAATTAACAGTTCTATTTTAAATTTGCAGAGGAGGAAATTAAGGTGTTATAATCTCAGATATAGATGGTAGATTCATTTTTATCAATCTGATGAGTAATAAAAATACTTGTGATTTCTTTAATGTTGACATGAATATTAAATAGTACATAAAGTAAAATGAAACATGCATACTTAAAACTATTAACTTAAAATAGTCTTTAATTTTGTAGGCAATATGTTAATTTTAAAAAAGAACATGTATTCCCTAGAGATAAAGTACCTACGTCAAATACTTGTGATAACGCTTAACAGTATGAGACCTTTGGGGAGTAACTTAACTTTTCTGTGCCTCAGTATCCTCATCTATTTATTGAGTAATACCTAACTCATATGTGTTTTTTTTTTAATATTTCAATTAATACATGCAAAATATGAGGCATGATCAAAAAATTTGGTGAATGTTTAAATTAAATAATAGAAGTACAGCAAGACACATTGATATTAATCCCCCTCAAAATACTCCCCTCTCTTTGAAATCACTTATCCCATCATTCTTGCCACTTTCTGAAGCAGTTCTGGAAGTCCTCGTTTGTGAGTGTCTTTAGTTATGCTGTCATGGATGCTTTGATGTCCTGAATCATTTTGACTTTGGGGAAGAGCCAGTTGCACAGTGACAGATCCAGTGAATAAGGTGGATGAGGACACAATCTAATGTTTTTATTTGACAGAAATTGCCATATACCAGAAGCAATATGTGACATGGAGCCTTGTCATGATGAAGGGTGATTTACCGAACACTTTAAAAAGCACCTTCTCTCAACTCTGGCTGACACTGAATTGACTGCACCCAACAAGTTGAAACTTGTTACAAATTCTTACTAAGCTTCGACATGCCTCTTCTTGTATTGAAAATTTGTTCCTTTCCGTTGGATGGCACTCGGCAGCAGCATTCACCATATATTCTGATCACAACTCATACGTAATCATACTACTGCCTAAAATTTCTAGGGATTCAGCATTACAGAAATATTTCCATGAAATCAAATCAATCAGTCATTACCAAACCCATCATATATTTTTCTTAACTGGAAAAATTCTTAGGAACTTTATGAAATATAAGAAAGTATATTGTTCCATCTCAAAGCAATTTTATTGTAGAATAAAAAATAAAATTAAAGCTAAATTATACTCAGACAACTGGCATAAAAATATGCTAATATTAAAAAATAAAACATTAAAATCTCTGTAAATGTTGCTTGTCAAAATTAGAATGTATCATAATAAAACAACATTCTAAGTGGACATTAGTTAATATTTTTGCTACATATATTAATGTAGCAAATTATTAGGAGTGTAATAAGTGCAATATTGAAATAAAGAAGATTAATTTGACAAATGGAATTCAAAAATACAGGCTCCGATCATTTGTAATTCTGATATTCTATATTTGTTAAAAGAAATCTGGTTATGATTCTAATGGTAACTAAGTAGGACTCTGTTGGATTACACTTTTAAAGAAACTCTGACAATAAAGCCTAGGAATAACATAAAGAAGACAACAACCTGAAGGCATCAGAGAGTAGAAAGAAGCTAATAGACTCTCATGGGACTACATACTCAGAGAAGGGAAGGAGAAAGACTGAATGAAGAAAGTTCCTAATATATGTGATTTTAAGCTTAGGACTAAAGAGTTGAGTATATGGCAGCAATGGGTTACCAGAGATAAAACGGAGAACCAGGCATTTTAAGTCAGGTAGAGTGGGCACTGAATAGAGTAGGGAACCTTAGAAGGGAAGGAGCCAGAGAGAGATCACATTCTACTTACCCAAATCTCTGATTGAATCTTAAACATGCATATGAGAAACAGACTCAAAAAAGCTCACCTAAAACAAAAGATGTGAACTAAGACTGGAGCTGCTGCCCAAGAAAAACAAATTTTGAAATTGAAATTTAAGCAAAGAAACTTAATTGACTACTGAAACAAACTTGTCAGAGAAAAGTAATGGAATCCTAAATCCCTACAATGTTACGTTCAGAATGTCCAGAATGCAATTCAAAGTTACCAGAGTGATCAAAAACTAAGAAAATGGAACGTATTCTTAAGAAAAAAAGAAAATCGTCTAATCTGACCCCAAGATTAATCTTTTATTGTAAATAGATAGCAAGGGTATCAAAATAGCTACTGTAACTGACTTCAATCATGTAAAACATGCTTTCACAGAGTGAAAAAAATAAGAATTCTTGGAAAAATAAGAAGTTTCAATAG
This sequence comes from Rhinolophus ferrumequinum, assembly GCF_004115265.2. Taxonomy (NCBI): domain Eukaryota; kingdom Metazoa; phylum Chordata; class Mammalia; order Chiroptera; family Rhinolophidae; genus Rhinolophus; species Rhinolophus ferrumequinum. The sequence continues at coordinate 55,800,562 of NC_046290.1, read as the reverse complement.
AAATATAAGAAGTCTAAACAGAAATATAAATAATTCAAAAGAACAAAATGGAAATTGTAGCCTTGAAAAATAAAATGTCTGATATTAAAAAATCACTGGATGGATATAATAGCTAAATGAAGGTAATAGGAGTAAATAAACTAGATGATAGATCAATAAAAAATAAATTTGAAAAATAGATAAAATACTTTAAAAATAAAGCCTCTGGTATCTATTGTATATTATAAATGTAATTGAAATTCTAGTAATAGAGAAGATGAAGAATTGGAGTTGAATTATCTGAAAAAAAAAATGGTATCTGTTAATGTCTCAAATATGGAAACCAACAAAATTTATGGTACATGGGCTCAAAAAATGCCAAGTAGAATAACACAATGAAGCTCACATTCAGGTATATAATAACCAAACTTTTGTAATACAAAAATAAAAATCTAACCTTGAAAGCAGTGACAACAAATTACACACAGGAACATGATCCAAATAAAAGCGCAGTTCTCTCCAGCTCTGATAAAGTAGTATACTCGAGGACCGCCCATGTGGAATTTCTTTTCTTACTTCAACAAACAAGTCAGTTTAATTCAAACATTTATTGAATACTCATTAGTTACTAGGAATATAAATTATTTATGAGTAAGGCTCATTTGCTTATTAAATTCTCAAATAAAAATGAGTGTCAGCATTCAAACACACTATTGAGAAACGTTAGAAAATTAAGGTCACCTTTTTTCATATTCTGAAAAAAATGTTCTCCCATTCACACTCAAGTGAACTTATTTCAAATATTTTCCCAATCTTAAACCATATTCATTGCTTTCTTTTTTAAAAAATGTACTTTTTAATTAAAATTGACATTCAGTATTATATTAGTTTCAAGTGTATAACATAGTGTTTAGACATTTATATAACTTACGAAGTGATCACTCCAATAAGTCTACTTCCCATCTGACACCATACATAGTTATTACAATTGATTATATTCCATGTGCTGTATTTTACATCCCTGTGACTATTTTTTATAACTGGCAATTTGTACTTCTTAATCCTTTCACCTTTTTCACCCATCCTCCCAACCCCTCTTCCATTTGGCAATCATCAATTTGTTCTCTGTAGCTATAAGTTTCTCTTTCTTGATTTAGAGTAAAACATTTTTAAATTGCCTTTGTAATGCAATTCTATACCTAAATTAACTCCACTAAATACTTTCTTAATGGATAGATTAGAGGAAAAAAAGAAATTTGTCCAGCGTTTAGGGTATAAAAATAGATGGCAAAATTAGGAGGAGTATAAGTAAATATAAAAGGGGATAGAGAAGTGAACAAAAAAATAGAAGCATGCAAAAAGGGAATAAGAAAAATAATAGAGATGAATTAAAAATAGGGATATAGAACTAAGGAATAAAGCTCAAGTAAAAGAAATTGTCAAAGACATACTTCTGTGGAGTAACACATTAAAATATTTTAGATCCTTAGAAGAAAGGTTATATAATAAATCTCATTTAATTTGGTCTCCTTTTTTCATCACCTAGGCAGTAGGGGGATTAACTAAAATGTCGTTAAATCTAAAGCAAGAAAGTTGATCCTCTAGAAATCAGATTTAATAACACCATTGTTGATGATATGGGAATACATTCTTATTTTGCTCCTTAGAAATCTAGGAATGGTCAAGAAATGTTCACTTGAGAGAATGATGGGTTGGGGCACCAAACTCTTTTTAAAAATTTATCCGGGACGATTTTTAAAATTTATTTTAATTAAAATTATTGGGATGACTGGTTAATAGCATTATATAAGTTTCAAGTGTAAAATTCTATCATACTTCATCTATATATTGCATTGTGTGCTCACCATCCACAGTCTAGTCTCCCTCCATCACACACACAAAGGAAAACAAACAAAAAAAAACCACAGTTCTCATTAGCAACCAAGTACTGCAAGAAAAGAAAAATTGATCGTGTCCACCTAGAGTTTTATATCTGGAAAAATATCCTACAAACATGAAGGCTAAATAAAGACATTTTGTGGAGATAATTTTTTACTAGTAAACCTGCTCTAAAAGACATGCTAAAGAAAGTTTTTTTCTAGATGGGATGAATCATGTCCCACACAAAAGAATGAAAAATCTAACTAGCGATAAATATTTGGATAAACTTAAATCACTATTTTGATATGCTCCATTTTTTTTCTGTATTTATAAACCACTATAACTGTAAAAAACAAAAATACAATGTTTGTAGTCATAAGTCATATCTACATATTACATAATACATGTCCACTATAACACAAAGCATGAGGGGTATGACCTAGAGTTCAAAGTTTCTATATTTTATGTGCAGTGACACTACATTAACAATAAGTGTACTGTGAAAAATTCAGAATGCATGTTGTAATTTCTAAAGTGGAAATTTAAAACATTCATATATTCAGATAATAAAAAAAGATATCAAAGGAAGACTCTTGGAATTAAAAACAGGATATAAATAGAAAACAAATAATAATTCAATACAATCAAAACAAAATAATTTCATTAAATATTAATAAACAAAATAACAAAATTAAAATTCAGAGATCATTAGAATTTATTTTTAAAAGATGCAACTTTATGCCATATATAAGTTAACTGTAAATAGATGAAAAAAGTCATGATGCAAACAGTAAGTTTAAGATGGCTTAAGAGGTTTATGTATTATTAGATAAAATAGATTCCAAGACAAAAAGTTTTACTGGTGATAAAGTGGAACACTTAATTTTACTAGTGATTAAAGGGTAAATTCAGAAATCATCAATATTTATTTACATAACAAAGCTACAAAATTTATGAAGCAAACATGGACAGAAATAGGGAAATATACTATGTAACAATTTTAATAAAAAAGTACTACTGATATTTTAGGAATTAATGAGGCAGGTAGATAAAAATGTAAAAAGAAATTAGTCATCTATTTTGATTTCATTAATATTTATGGAAGTCTACATCCAATAATGGCAGAACACATATCTTTTTAAATGCACAGGTATGTTTATCAAAACAGAACACATGTTAAGTCATAAAATAAACCTTAAAAAGTGTTAAAATGTTGAAATAATATACAGTATGTCCTCCTACCATAATGGCTTTAAGCTAAAAGTTAATTAAAATAATATTAATGGAAAAATAAAATATTTTAAATTATGAACCTACTCATACATTATTTATAGACTAAATAATATTGTAAAACTGAAACTAATATAATATGTATGTCCACTATAATAAAAAAAATAAAAAAAATATTTTGATTGTTTTTTAAAAGCATAAATCAAAAGGGAAATTTGAAAATATTTTGAATTGAATACTAATAAAAATAAAATATATCAGAAGCTGTGCAATTGAATCAAGTTAGATGATTCATTTAAAATGAATCTTTAAATATTTTTGTTTTGTTACAAAAGATCAATGATTGGAGTTCTCATATTAAGAAATTACTAAAAGAAGAGCAACTTAATAAATATAAAGAAATGAATCAATACAACTTTTCTTCAATTAAAAATTTAAAAAATGAAAAAATAAAATAAAAATCACAAAAATTAGTATTTTGAAAAGATCAATAAATTTGGTAAGCTTCCTGATCAAGAAAATTTGGTGAGCCTGATCAAGAAAAAAGAGAGAGGAAAACAATCACCAATATTGTCTGCCTGTGGCCAGTATGAGGGGGAAGTGATGAACTGCAAAGGGGAACAAGGAAACTTTTTAGCATGATATAACTAATCTGTATTTTAATTACGGTAGGTAACATGACTTTATACAGTTAACAAAAATTGTAATATTAAGCTGTACACTTAAATTAGTAATTTTTTTCATGCAATTAAACTTCAATAGATTTGAAAGTAAAAGTTATTTAAATATTAAAGATTTATTATTCTTCAAACTACCATTTTTATATGATTTTCCATTTTTTCATTCTAATAGCTAATTCTAGAACTATTTCATTATTTCAGCTCTTATATTAAACTCATTATAAATTAAAATATCTGTTATTATTTATGATACAGCACTGAATCTTTTCTATTTAAAAGTATTCAATTATTGATGAAGAAAACTAAATATATTCAAAAGATCATGAGCAACATTGCTAGTGGGAATGCAAAATAGTACAGTTAGTTTGGAAGATAATTTGGCAGGTTCTTATAAACTAAACACACTCTTGCCAAATGATTCAGCAATCTCATTTGCTGGTATTTATCTAAAGGAGTTGAATACTTACATCTATATAAAAACCTGCACACAAATATTTATAACAGCTTTATTCATAATTGCAAAAACTTGGAAACAAATGAGGTATCCTTCAGTAGATGAACAGATAAATAAACTATGGTATATCCAGAGAATGGAATATTATTCTGGAATGAAAAGAAATGAGTTACCAAGACACGCAAAGACATGGAGGAACCTTAAATAAATATTGCTAAGTGAAAGAAGCCAAATTGAAAAGGCTGCATACTGTATCAAAACAATGCAGACAATGAAATGATCAGTGTTTGTAGCGTGTTGCTTGTCACAGTTGCAGGGAAGGGATGAATATATAGGATATTTAAGGCAGTGTGAAATACTCAGTATGATATTACAATGATGGGTACATGTCATTATACATTTGTCCAACCTATAGTGTGTAAAACGCCAAAGATGAACACTAGTGCAAACTATGGACTTTGGGTGATTATGATGTGTCAGTGTAAGCTTATCAATTATAATAAATGTACTATTCTGGGGGGGGAGGGCTGTTGATAATGGGGGAGGCTATCCCTGTGTACAGGAAATGGTATATGGGAAATCTCTACAGCTTCCCCTCAATTTTAATATAAACCTTAAACTGTTCTTAGACAATAATCTTAAAACACCTACAATAGATATACTTAATGTGAAAAACAATGTTAATATTCTCATTGGTGTATAAGCAATTAAAATTTTAAGGAATTCTGTTGTGGGAAATTTTAAAGAATAGTGTTATGGGGAAAAGTTAAATAGGGGCCAAAGTAGAGGCCCCTATTGGTGGTTTTCTTCTGATGAGGTGTCAACAATTTTATTTTATTTTTTAAATTTATTATGGAATGTTTCAGTAAGAAAGTTTTCAAAGAATAATAGGCTAACTCCCATGTAAATATTGCCCAGTTTAAGACATAAAACTTGTGGATCTTCTTTCTTAACTAACATTCTCAATTTGATATTTATTTCTATGTATTAGATATACTATATTTTCACTAAGGTTTTTTTGTATTTGTTTAAACTTTTTATCTGAGAATTTACTGATGTTGATAAGTATAGTCATAGATCATTCGTTTTCATTGTCATATAATATTTTGTTATATGAGTACAACATTATTACTTTGTTTATCATGAGTGATTATGTAGTATGTTTTTATTTTATAAACCATGGTGGTACAAACATTCTTAAGCTTGTCTCCTCGAGAAAAGAATCTATGTGGTGTTTCTCTATGAGTAAATTTGTTGAATATAAGACAGGCACATCTGCAAATTACTTGCTCTTCAAATTACACTAGTTTAATTTCTATCATATATAAGAGTTATTTTTTCACCTTCTTATCAATGCAATGTAATTGTAGATTTTAAATTTATTCAAATAAAATAGATGAAGTATTTTATTAAAAAATTAAAAATTAAATTATTTTAAAATAATTTTTTCATTTTATTTTTTTCTATTTTAAAATAGCACAAATAATTTTGTTATGTAACTTATCTGTTTTATATATAATGCCACATTTATTCTTTGCCATTTTTTAAATGATTTGTTGGATTTCTTGATATTTTTTGGATAGTATTCTTTTCTGCATATGTGTACTTCTAATATCTTTCTATATATATTGCTTGTATTTCTTGGTTTACTTAATTAAATCTACTGATGAAGATAATTTTTTTTAATGAAACTGAATTAGTCTTTCCCTTATTTCTTGTTTAAGGTATCCTTTCCTATCTTGAAGTCTAATATATTTTATTAAGCACTCAAGACAGTACAATAAGGCACACAATCCAACTTTTTGTTATCTCTTGATAGACAATAATTAATGCATGTTGGGCTTGGATGTAATCACTATGGCTCAATGCACTGCTTTCATTGATTTTTCCAATAAGGCTTTATTTAAGGGATGAAAAAGAAACTACCTTCTTTTTCTTCCCAGTGTTTAATTTTCTCCCCTACTGAACCAAATTATTTAATTGCTAGCTAGTCTTTATCATCTCTTCATGTTTCCCATCTATCACTAATGCAATCACAACTCATAACATTTTACATCTTAGTATTTTTAGTTATTTATTGTTTTGCCTAGTAACTTTTTTAAATTTCAAAAATAATGTGTTCTTGTTTTTTAAAATGTCTCCCTTTATTATATAATGTCATTCCTAAGAGATAAGCATGAAAATTGTGACAAATTCATCTTAACATTATTGATATTTATGTACAGTTATTAATATAAATATATATACTATTTAGTCTATATTAAATATTGCATAATGTTTTATAACTCAAAATGTAAATGTTCACTTATTTGTTGTTATGCCTGTAATATTAACACAGATTTGTGAAACTTCACTGCAAAAATGCTTGTTGTTTATTATGTAATTCTCCACTATTGGGTCCATTTGTAACATTTATTCTTGTCTTCCATTATTCTGCAGTAGTTCTTCGTTGCTTGATTTTTTTACTAGTCTGGGTTTCTTATATGATATGCAGGTTTTGACCTAGAAAAATCTACTTTAATGCGCTAACAGAACATATTTTTAAATTAATACACAGGATATTTCAAATTAAGTGAAAACTATTTGGATATTCTTGAAAAAGTATACAGAATTACAGGTCCATAACCACTTTTTAGAAAAATTTTGTTAAGTTTATTGGTATGACATTCTTTAGTAAAATTATATAGATTTCAAGTACACAATTCTATAATACATGATTTATATATCAGATTGTGTGTTCACCACCCAGAGTCAGTTCTCCTTCCATCACCATATATTTGATCCCTTTTACCCTCTTCTACCACTGCCTTCCACTCTTACCCTCTGGTATCCACTAAACTGTTTTGTCAGTCTGAGTTTTTGTTTGTTTGTTTGTCTTGTTCGTTTGTTATTTTCTGTTTTATATCCCACATATGAGTGAAATCATATGGTTCTGAACTTCTTCTGTTTGACATACTTTGCTTAGCATGATAATCTCAAGATCCATCTATGTTGTTGTACATGGCAGTATTTCATATCTTCCTATGGCCAGATAATATTCCATGTGTTATATGTACCACGTCTTTATCCAATCATCTATCAAAGGACACTTCAGTTGTTTCCATATCTTGGGCACCATGAAAATGCTGCAATGGATGTAGAGGTACATATATCTTTACAGATAAATGTTTTCAAATTTACAAAAGTCCCTGAATAGCCAAAGCAATCCTGAGGAAAAAACAGCAACAACAACAACAACAAAACAAACAAAGAAAACAAGGCCGGAGGTGTCATGCTCCCTGATTTCAATTTGTACTACAAAGAGACAATAATCAAAATAGCATGGTATTTGCAGAAAACAGATACACAGAACAATAGAATAGAATTGAGAACCCAGAAATAAATTCATATATGTATGGTCAGATAAATTTTGACAAAAGAGTCCAAAACATACAATGGAAGGAAAAAACCCTCTTCAATAAATGGTGCTGGGAGAATTGGAAAGCCACATGCAAAAGAATGAAACTTGACTGCTATCTGTTACCATGTACCAAAATTAACTCAAAATGGATCAAAGACCTAAACATAAGACCTGAAGCAATAAACTGCATAGAAGAAAGCATAGTACTAAACTTATGGACCTTGGGTTCAAAGAGGATTTTATGAATTTAACCTCAAACACAAGAGAAGTAGAAGCTAAAGTAAATGAATGGGATTATATCAAACTAAAAAGCTTCTGCATAGCAAAAGAAACCATCAACAAAATAAACAGGCATCATACAGAATGGGAGAAGATATTTGAAAACAGCACTTCCGATAAGAGGCTAATATCCATAATATATAATGAACTCATACAATTCAACAACCAAAAACAAACAATCCAATTTAAAAATAAGCAGACGACCTGAACAGATACTTCTTCCAAGAAGACATACAAACGGCTAACAAATACATGAAAAAGTGCTTAACTTCACTAGCTTATTAGGGAAATGTAAACCGAAACCACAATGAGATACCACCTCACACCTGTTAGAATGGCTATTAGCAGCAAGACAAGTAATAACAAGTGTTGGAGAGGTTGTAGAGAAAAAGGAACCCACATACACTGTTGATGGGAATGTAAATTGGTACAGCCAGTGTTGGAAACAGTATGAAATTTCCTCAAAAAATTAAGAATAGAATTACCATACAACCCAGCAATCCCTCTTCTGGCTATATACTCAAACCCTCTTAATTTTCTTTATATTTAACTTCTTGTTAGCTTTATGTGGCTTACCATTGATCAAAATAAGAATTTATTATCTAAAGACAGCTCAATAAAACTCCTAATGGAATATCAGTGTAATTCCAGATGAAAATAAATGCATTATTTAAATGTAACTGATCGGTGCATATCAGACAAAATTCCTGCCATTCAGGGCCCATCCATTTATGATTAGTGCTATATATGACGGCATTTTCAGGGTTCAGTTTTTGCATTGATTAAAGATATTGTGTTCTTTGAAGGTACTACATAAATGTAAAACATCTCACAGGTGATTTTCGTATTTAGCGTAACACAGAAATCCTTGGATCATGTGGCATATATCTGTACAATTGTAGGTGTACACCCTACTATAGATTCAGGGTTATACAGAATAAAGGAAAAGAGTATCATGTAAGATGATTTTATAGCCTTAAGAGACACTGATAACGAATCTGGACATTATTTTTAAGAGAAGAGAACAGAGAAATGTGATTTTTTTCTGCCCTCCATTCTTTAATTTGTCATTCACTTGACATTTATTGAATAGCATAGGTTAGAGACTAAAATAAATATCCTAATATTTAAAGAGACATTAGTATCCATTTGCAATGCATCATATTGAATCAACCAAATAACTGTCATCACTGACAGAGTGCTAATTGGTCATTCAAAGAATGGAATAGAATATATTAATGCAGTTTACTTTGCATCAGCACCTATGCCAGTATTGACTTCAAGGATTAAGAAAATAAAGGAATTTGTTATGATTCTTGATTATAAACTAAATTAACTGATGGTGGATGATATGTTATTAATGAAACGGAGAACAATGTAAATGTAACAAACTTGGTACTTAATTGCAGTTTTTAAAAATGTGTGTGTGTGTGCATTTGTGTGTGTGTGTTTGTGTGATTATAAATATTAAGTAAGGCATTGAAATTATGATCCTCAAATTCAAGGGAGAAGTCTCCAAGCTGGATATACGTATACACGAGGAGGTTCATTTCCATATGCATAGTAATTAAAGCCACAGGAAATTATCTAGGAGAGAGTAAAAGTAGAGAGAAAAAGTGGAGTTGGGAGCATGTCAGCATTTTAATGTTGGATAGAGGATGAGAACCCAGCAAAAAAGACTGAGTAAGTACTTCCAGTGCCAGTATATATATATATATATGTACACCATTCTGATGAAAAAAAATATATATATTTACATATACACACACACACACACACACACACACAGGCCAGTATATGAGAGTATTTTCAAAAATAGAAATTACTCTGAGGTTAATTAAACTGAGAACAAAGATGTGATAATGGATTTTTGAAACAGTAAATTTTGGAAGACATTGACAGGTACAGTTTCATTGGAATGGTGAGCATATAAGACAAACTTCTGTAGGTTGAAGACTTAATAAGAGTGAAGATAACAAATAAAGACAACTCTCTTTCCAAAATCAGGAGAAGAGAAATAGAGGAAAATATTTCTTTAAGATGTAAAAACTAGCACCTTTGTTTGTTCATAGATATGATGAGATGAAGAGGAGAGATTGATACAAACCAATGAAAAACCTATTATGTAAAAATCATTTAAGTATAATACACATATAGAAAAATATACATAAAATGACCATGAAGACAGATCAGTGAATTTTTTTGATAGATATTCTGTTTTGTTTTGCTTGAAATATATTTTATATAGCTACAATTGAGTTTAGCAAAAGATATAACATATTAACAATGATACTGTCTGTTAGGGACTGAATTGTGTCCTACCAAAATTCAAATAATGAAGCTTTAAACCCCGGAGGTGACTGCATTTAGATATAGGACATTTAAGTATGTAATTAAGGTTCAATGAGGTCATAAGTGTGAGGCCCTAATCTGATGGAACTTGTGTCCCTATAAGGAGAGGAAGAGACATCAGAGAATGCTCTATCTTTGCACGTGTACAGAGAAAAGACCAACTGAGGACACAAGGAGAAGGCAGCTGTCTACAAGCCAGGAAGAGAGTCTTCACCAGGCATCACTCCTGCTGCAGCCTTGATTTGGACTCCCATACTGCAGAACTTTTGATGTGCACTTTGGGGCCAGATAGATGCATGCCATTCAAAAATGAGTCCTGGGCTCTGGTGAAGAGAAAATGACTCTGGGGGCATCAGAGGCCTATGGGAGAGACTGAGGTGTGCAGCTTTGAGGCAAGGACTTGAGGGACAGTCACCATTTTCTGTGGGTTGGGCACTTCTCCTGTGCAGCGAGCTGGCAGGTGCTGTCTTTCCTCAGATCAATGAATTTATTTTTTTTTAATTTCAGGTGTACAATTCTGTAATACATCATCTATATATCACATTGTGTGTTCACCACACAGAGTCAGTTCTCTTTCCATCACCATGTATTTGATCCCCTTTGCCCTTATCTACCATACCCCTCCCCCTTTACCCTCTGGTAACCACTAAACTATTGTCTGTGTCTATGAATTTTTGTTTTTTTTGTTTGTTTGTCTTGTTCTTTTGTTGTTTTCAGTTTTATATACCACATATCAGTGAGGTCACATGGTTCTCTACTTTTTCTGTCTGACTTATTCACTTAGCATTATAATCTCAAGATCTATCCATGTTGTTGCAAATGGTGCTGTTTCACCTTTTCTTATGGCGGAGTAGTATTCCATCGTGTATATATACCACAACTTCTTTATCCAATCATCTGTCGAAGGACATTTTGGTTGTTTCCATGTATTGGCCACCGTAAATAAAGCTGCAATGAACATTGGAGCACATATGTGTTTATGGATAAATATTTTCAGATTTTTGGGGTAGATACCCAGGATAGGGATTGCTGGGTCATATGGTAATTCTATTCTTCATTTTTTGAGGCACCTCCACACTGCCTTCCATAGCGGCTGAACCAATCTGCATTCCCACCAACAGTGTATGAGGGTTCCTTTTTTTCCACAGCCAATCCAAAACTTGTTACTATTTGTCTTGATGATGATAGCCATTCTAACTGGTGTGAGGTGATATCTCATTATGGTTTTTATTTGCATTTCTCATATGATTAGTGATGTTCAGCATTTTTTCTTAAGTCTATTGGCCATTTGTATGTCATCGTTGGAGAAACGTCTCTTTAGATCCTCTTCCCATTTTTTAATTGGATTGTTTTTGTTGTTGTTGAGTTGCATAAATTACTTACATATTTTGGATATTAGTTCCTATGGGAGGCTTTATTTGCAAAAATCTTCTCCCATTCAGTTGGTTGCCTCTTTATTTTGTTGATGGTTTCTTTTGCTGTGCAAAAGCTTTTTAGTTTGATATAGTCCCAGTCATTTATTTTAGCTTTTACTTCCCTTGCCTTTGGAGTCAAATTCATAAAATGCTCTTTGAAGCCAAGGTCCATACGTTTACTACGTATGTTTTTTTCCATGCAGTTTATTGTTTCAGGTCTTATGCTTAAATCTTTGATCTGTTTTGAATTAATTTTGGTAGATGGTGACAGATAGCAGTCCAGTTTCATTCTTTTGCACATGACTTTCCAGTTCTCCCAGCACCATTTATTGAAGAGGCTGTCTTTTCTCCATTGTATGTTTTTTGCTTCTTTGTCAAAAATTATCTGTCCATATTTATGTGGGTTTATTTCTGGGTTCTCAATTCTATTCCATTGGTCTGTGTGTCTGTTTTTCTGCCAATATTGTACTGTTTTGATTATTGTTGCCCTGAAGTACAAGCTGAAGTCAATTTGATACCTCCAGCATTGTTCTTTTTTCTTAGGATTGCTTTGGCTGTTTGGGGTCTTTTGTGGTTCCAAACAAATCTGATGATTTTTTGTTCTATATCTTTAAAAAATGCCATTGGGATTTTGATGGGGATTGTATTAGATCTGTGTATTGCTTTGGGTAATATGACCATTTTAACTATGTTGATTCTTCCAATCCGTGAACATGGAATATCTTTCCATTTCTTTGTGTCTTCTTCAATTTATTTTAAAAATGTCTTACAGTTTTCAGTATATAGGTCTTTCACATTCTTGGTTAAGTAGATCAATGAATTTTTATAAACTGAACACAGCTATGTAACCAACGTTTAGATCAATAAAGAGAACATTACAGGCATGCCCAAAGCGACCTTCGTTTTCCCATTTCCCCAATCCCTTTTAACCAGTTTAACCAGTATTTTGATGTGCAATGGCATAATTTAGTTTTTTATTATGCTATATAGTACTTCATCATATGACTATACCATGATTTAGGTTCTGTTGATATCATTTTGATAGTATCCTCTTTGTGGTTATTATGAGTAGCACATTAATGTAACTAAAACATAATTTCTAAAATAAAATAAATAATTTACAATAGAACCAAAATCGTAAAGTAGTCGGGGCCATATATAGCAAAATATATTCAAAACTTCCCAGAAAACTCAAACATTGTTCAGAAAATTTGTATGTTGAAAGTCTCAGTATTGGTAAAATATCACTTTTCCCTAAGTTGACCTGTATGTCTAGTACAGTAATAGTCAAAATCCCAACTCTTTTTCTAAAGAAATTTACAAGATGATTTAAACATTTTTTAAGGCAAACAAATAAGAATACCTAAAATAATCTTTAATACGAAAGTTAACTTTTCTGAATTCAGAAATTCTCAAGAGCAGTCAAGTCCACAGTTTCATACCTATTTTCCTATATCTCCAAGTACTTCACTGTCCTACTAAAACATACACCCAGACCTATATTTGGCAGATTTCACTATGAATTTCATTTGTGGTTACTTTCTTTTAAGAGATGAAAGAAAGAATGCTATTGATTCATTTGCGAATTACAAATACTATGATAAAGGAGAAGAAATACTTGTACTCACTTTTTTCTGGAAGGCCAGGCTACAAGGACATTTCAGTTTCTCATTTTAATTAAGACTTAATCCTCCTTCATTTTGGGGCTTTCTATGATTTCAATGATAGTTCGCCCCCAGGGTAATCTTAGATGTTAATAAGTCAGTGGTGATTATATTCCACTTCTGATCCAATAATCTTAGATGATATATAGAACGATGCAAATCATTCAATTCAAAAGTAATAAGACAGAGCTTCTGTCATGCTGGGACTATTGTGATTAGTGAAATCCTTTCTTCTTTTACTGTAAGACACGGATATTTTAAAAAATTATCTCTTTAACTTTCCCTAGTAAGAACTTTGATGATGAAAAACCACTAGTATAATGTTGTATGTCAAATATAATTGAAAAAGTAAAACAACTATTAAAAAAAAAAGAAATTTGTGAGTCAATGTGTGTACACTAACAGAGCTTTTGTTATCAGTCACATATATCCAAAAAGAGAATGCCCTCAGTGTGTCCCGTGAATACATATGTTCTGCCAAGAGGGGGATAATTGAGAGACTTTACTCTTGGTGCTGCCTCTTCTTTTGTCCTTAATTGCCCAATACTTTTGATAATTTTTTCAGTTGCGTATGTTGTTGAATACTGAGTTTGGGTGGGTTGTATAAGCAGTTTAGAGAAAATTGGTATATGCTATTCTTTTCATTCCAATAATTTCTCTGATTTATCAGAAGCCATATAAAACATTCAGTAATTAGTGAAGTTTAGATAATGTACATTTCAAAACCAAATTGGAGAAATCTGAGAGTAATATAGGTAACTGAAACCAACATCATTTAAAGATAACAAGTTTAAATTTTTAGATGAAATGCTTAAGTCTAAACTAAGCATACTATTGACTTTACCAAGCCGATTTGATCTTTGTTATAAATATTGGAAGTTACCAAATTTGCAATATATAATGGATCAGCAAAAACACATTTGCCATTCTTTTCTACCTCTATATGAGATTTATATTTCATTAAAATTATGTTTTATTCCAAATCGTTAGTTTTCACAAATTATTCCCACAATAATATTAACATGGTTCCTGATAAAAATGCTTAATAAGGTTTTAACATTGAACCCTTTGAAGTTATGAAAAATGTTTATCTATAAACACACAGGAAAGTAAATTTCCCTTTTGGAATATTAACAAAGATATTGGAGGCAACAGGGGGTATTTTATCATTGTCATCAGCAAGGAAAGGATTAATTGCTGTCATGTTCTCTCTATCCTACCTTGTGGGGTACAAATTACATTTTTCTAACCTCAGGACCTTAATCAAAAACAACAAGATTTGAGCTGGTATTAATCTGCAGTTGCCAGTGGCAGCCCTTCCATAGCGAAAGACTGCAAGGTCAGCAGTGTGAATTTCTGCAAAGAAGGGAACATACTTATCTGCAAGGACGGTGTACAAACCAAGACTGTACTCAGACAAAAGGCACCCTGATGGCTATTGCCTTTTGCCTTTGTGTTTAAGAGTGGATCATAAAAGCCAAGTATTAAGCACACGTACACAGAGGCTTTTGGGACTATGTTTATCCAGAATAGTTACAGGAAAGTTTCTTGAAGTGCCCTTAAACCTTAAAAATAGTATATAAATACTGGAATTTTAAAATAATTTGTACTTATAAGTAAATAGCAATATAATGATTTATTGGATGGAACCCTAAGTTTAAAGTTTAGGAACAGTGCATTACCTCTCCATGAATCCCTTCTCCTCAGAAGCTTTCTTTATCCCAAACCCATTTCTTTTCTTGATTGTTTAGTTTCACCAAACTTCCACCATTCCCATTAATCTGTTGTCTGTAAAGTTCCATCTTTCTGTACTCATTAGCTGCACACATATTTTTCTCTGCTTATTGTGTCTCTGGGCCTTAAAGTCATGCTGAAACTGTTAGACAAAAGAGTAAGTCTCAGGACCAGAGAAATCACATGGAGCCATCCCCATGGGTGCAACCACCTATTTTAGGCTCAAGTACAATTGAGTTTCTTCCTTTGTTTTTTCTCAGACATGTCTAAGTTCAAACCTGATCACAATCTTTTTTAATTTCTTCACATATGTGGATATATGTATGTATGTATGTGTGTATGTATATACATATGTATATGTATATATATATATATTTATACACATACATATATATGTGTGTATATATATGTGTATGTGTGTGTATGTATATGTGTGTGTATATGTGTGTGTGTGTGTATATATATATATATATATAATTTTTTTCCTCTCATTAACTCGTGTGATTTTCAACAACATGCTTGGTGATTACAAGACTCTATACATAATTTTTTAAAGTAAATTATTTGACCAAATTTTGTTCTACCATTTTCCAGTGACATGATATTCAATGTTATTGACACTAGATGATCACTCTTTAGTAATTTTTTCCATGCGCAATTAACCCTTAATGGTTTATTTACACTAGTCTTGATATTTCCAAATGTGTTTAAGAAGTATTCCCAAAAGATAATTTTCTCTGATACATACTTCCTATAAAGTAACCCTTAATTTTAACTCTTCGTGCATTTTCATTGATAATCATGGGGTGAGAGATCTAAATCTCTGTATAAACCTAATTTTAACAAAGTATATAATTTGGGAGAATTCTATAAAAAAAGGCTTTCTAGTTAACCGTATTCTATTTATGTCTGTTTTAACTTTTTAAAGGAAATGCAAACCTTATTTATTAGATTGAAAAAGTCAAGCAGGTAATTTAATATTTTGCAAAATCAATTAATCATGAAATGTGAAAGCTGTGTTTACTTCACTTATTAGTGTACTGGTATGTATTTCTCAAATATCTCTTTTTTTTTTTTTTTTTGACCTGTTCCAATTCCCTGGATAATTAATAACTTTTTTTGGTAAGATTTTCCAGCAATCTGTGGTAACTACTGACATACAGTTTGTCAAATTTTATTATTGATCATTTATATGCTACTTCTAAAACTGTGAATTGCCAGAGAGAGAAACATAATTTTTCCTCTTTTACATAATTGAGTCATCATAGATAACTTTTAAGAAAATTAAAACAATTTTGTCTTCTTTCATTGACATTTGTATAAATATATCAAGTCATACTCATAACATTGGGTTCATTATTTCAAAATGTCCATGGATAATAACTTTGGAAATAAATCTCTAAGTCCAACAGAATAAAGAAACTATTTGTTGGACTTTTCAAAGACGTGCATAATATATTCAATGGAACTTTTTTCTTTTTATCCTTCTAATCATCCATTTATCCATCAAAAAATCATTATTTTGTTAGAAGTAGGTATAATAATTCCATTGGTGAAAAATATGAGTAAAAAGATAAATATATAACTTAAAACATAATTACCCGAATAATGTCTAACTTGTCTGCCTCTTTAAGAAGGGGATATCTGATCGCATTCCCTCTAGAGTTAGGAAAATCTTATATAAAATAATGTCTTTACAAATTATGCCAAATGTTACACTAAGCCATGTAATTATATGTTAATAATATACATATCTGTATAAGAAAATAATAAAGATAAGAATATATGCAGCATTAAAATTGCACAAGTACAAATCATAGGCTTATAAGTAAATTTATCAGTTCAAAAATTAGATATTTATTTAAATTGTCATCTGTTTAATATCTGGAATATATACAGAACTCTTACGATTCAACAACAAAACTACAAACAACCAAATTTAAAAATGGGCAAAATACTTAAATAGAATGAAGAACATTTACGTATTGCCATCAAGCATATGAAAAGATGTTCAACATCATTAGCCATTAGGTAAATGCAAATTAATATTCTGAGATACCACATCACTTATACTAGAATAGAAATAATGAAAAAAAGGGAAATAAGTGTTGTCAAGGAAATAGAGAAATTAGAATCCTTGGACATTGGTGATAAGAATGTAAAATTGTTCAGCTGCTACAGAGAACAGTTTGTCAAGTCCTCAAAAAGTTGAATATAGAATTACATGACCTAGCAATTCTACTCCTACCGTATTTCCCTGAAAATAAGACCAAACCAGAAAATAAGCCCTAGCATGATTTTTCAGGATGCTTGTAATATAAGCCCTACCCCCAAAATAAGCCCCAGTTAAGATCTTCAGCCAGACGGATGCATGTAGTATGTCTGTTGCAACACACGATGGACATATTGAATTATAAGATAATAATATATAACTAAATATAAATAAACAATAGTAGAATCTAATTAATATTAGAATATTAATATTAGAATCAGATTAATAATATTAGATTCTAATTGACATTAATACTTAAAATAAATGATAATATAAATTATAATTAAGTATTTGTAAATAGCCAAGTGGGCGCCTTTGAACAAGAGAGGTAAACGTCTATGTAAACAGATGAACCCAAGACTTATTGCCAAAGACCAATCAGTGTACTGACACAACACACGAATGGCGTGAGTACTTGATAACAAATGGATGTGGTTGTGTCTAGTATGAATCTTCATAATTCAATACGTCATGTGTTGTAACAGATGTACTTAATGCACTCATGTGGAATAAAGAAACGTTTTCTGAATTTCGGTGCCCGCAATTTTTTGTTGCTTTTGTGTGGACCATCATTGTTAACTGTCATCATTTTTGTTGCCACTCCTGTCTCATAAGTCTTCAATCAACACTTGATTTAATGGTAGATCTAAGGGAATAATATTTTGACACACAGACAAGATGAGTGCAAAAAGAAAGAGCTATTTCGTTGAGTACAAGAAAGGAATCGTGCAGGACTCCTGGGGCAAGAATCTTATGGCTTTCTGCAAAGAGAAGAAGTTGGGTCTCTGAATGGTCTGAAAATGGCGATAGCCTCAGTCAACAGGTAGACGAGGGAAATGGTAAAAAGCGCAAGTGTGGATCAGGTCGGCAACCATTATTTCCTGAGCTGGAAGACATCATCTGTGAATGAATTGCTGACAGGAGATCAAAGGCTTTGGTTGTGCTCAGAGCTGATATTCAAACATTTGCCCTTGCAATGGCACCAGTTAGAAATATCCCCATAAGAATTCAAAGCATCACAAACCTGGCTGGATGGCTTACTTCAGCAATATGAACTGTCTCTAAGATCGACAACACTGTTCAAGCTGGAAGATACCGAAGTTATTAAACGTGCACTTGCCTTCAAGTCCTTTGTTGATGGCTTCGACTTTTCTAAATACCAACTCTCCAACATGATTTCTAGGGATGAAACTGCAGTGTTTATGGGCCAAGGATCTCAAAGGACAATTGATCAGATGGGTGCCTCGTCAATCTACATTCCCTCCACTGGTTATGAAAGTGCAGGTGTTACCTGTATTTTGGCAATTCGTCTGGATGGAAAGAAAGCCCCACCTCTAATCATCACTAAGGGCAAGAAAGATAAGGTTGAACATGAAAAACATGTTTCAGGCTTTCATGTTCTTGAAACCGAAAAAGCCTGGTGCACACAAGCAGTTATAAGGAAGTGGGTCAATTTAATGCTGCCACTTGTTTTGCGAAGTGTCCAAAGAGGTCTACTAGTCTGGGATTCAGCCAGCACTCACTGCGCTAAAGACATGAAGAGTTTCCTTGCAGAGAGAAAAATAGATCAAATAATGATTCCCTCAGGAAAGACTGCATATCTCCAGACTCTTGCTATTGCAATAAACTAGCCATTCAAGGACAATTTGTGCATGGAAATCAGTGACTGCATTGAAAATAGAATGGAGGGAAGTCAGCGTGGAAACTTTGTGAAGCCTAGCCTGCAAGAGGTCGTGACTTGGGTGAAAAACTCATGGGATAAAATCACTGACAGCTGTGTTGCCAATGAACTAGGAGCAGGCTCCATGGACAAGAAGTGCTTATTTTAGGAGATCTCTATTGCTGGACGTGAGATACTGGGTCTAATGATTCTATAGGAAATGTGGTCGCAAGAAATTCAAGCTGAAATTCGGGGTTTGGAGAGTTATGACAATGTTCCAGAAGATGACATGACTGTACTTGAATAAATGTAGATTTTTGTACATGAATAAATGTAGATTGTTGTGCATGAATAAATTCAGATTGTAGTACATGAAAAACTAAAACATCCCCAAATGCGTCTTTTAGAGCAAAAATTAGTATAAGACTCGGTCTTATTTTCAGGGGAATATGGTAGGTATACATACAAAGGAATTAAAAATGGGGAGTCAAAGAGATACTTGTACACCAACGATACGCTACATTATTGAAAATAGCCAACAGACAGGAAACAACCCAAATGTGCATCAACAGATGAATGGGTAAAAAGACTGTCATATACAAACAGCTATAAAAAGATTGAAGAACTGATGTGTTACTATACAGATAAAACATTAAAACATAATGCTAAGTGAAATAAGCCAAATATAAGAGGTCGTATCTTGCCTGATTTCATTTATATGAAGTGTCCCAAATGATAAATTCTGTAGAGACAAAAGCAAATTGGTGGTTGTCAGGGGCTGGTGGAAAAGGGAATGGTTAGTAACTGCTTACTAGGTAAGGGTTTTCTTTTGCGGTGATGAAAATATTTTGGAATTAGGGTGGTGGTTGCACAACATAGTGAATATATTCAATGCCACTAACTGCACAGTGCTGAAGTCAGACTCCTACAGCAAATGCAGAACCATCTCTTGCTTTTTTCCCTTCCTTCTAGAAAATTATAGAGCATTATAGCACTGAAAGTTCAGGCAAGATTGTTTCAAGTTTGAAAAGGCTTGGCTCCAAGAAACCTGATTCAGCTCTAATCCCAAACACAGCCCTAACACTAACAACTTTGTTTTGGCATGGTAGCAAATAATTTTACAAATCATATATAAGTCATTGTATTTAGTACCAATATCATGAGAATGTCAAGAGGATTTGTGATTCCAGTAATATCAGGTGTAAGATTAGAGTAGAGATTCATTCATCTAATGTTTTAATCATGGAGTGCCAGTAAGGATTCTTTGATCCTTACTAAGAATTATCACGAACAAAAAGATACTGATTTTTTATTTGCAGACTACCTTCCTCTCCAATTAGTAACTGTCCTCTTTTTCATTTGTCAATTATTCTTCTATAAAGTTGGAGAAAAATAACATAAAGTTCTAATATTACTATATGGGGGAAACTGTTAAGCTTAAACTCATTAATATAAATGAGTTTAATATATCACACTCCTTTAAGATATCTGCAAACTGGCAGAGCACAAATGTACTAAATATCTGGAAGAGAAAAAGAAACAAACAAGTAAAAAATAAACAGCAAAACAAAAAACATTGGCATGGACATTTGCTAAAATAGAAGATCCTGTTTTCCCCTTTACTTTGAAATAATTATGTAAATGTTGTTAGTATTGCAAATGCAATATATATACAACTAGACTGCCATAGAACTAGAAATAAATCATTCAATGCACATTCAGACTTTTTTCAAATACCCCCGCCCCCCCTTAAAAAGTTCTTCAACCTGAAACTCGCTCTAGTTTTCCTGAATGTTGTGTGGTATAGTGATTATTCCCATTGTCAATGTCTTAATTTTCCTTGTAGCCTTTAATGTACTTTCAGGCAGATATCATGGAGTTTCTTTATTGTTATGTTTAATCTTCTAGGTACATTTTTTTACATATTTATTGAGGTCATCTTTTAGAATCTCTCAAAATCTTAACTTTCTCATTAATATAAGTTTTACACTTTTTATGGTAAATTAATTTCTAAAAGTTTTATAGTTTTTGTTATTAAAAATAAATGTTTTATTTCACAAACACATCTAATTGTGTTTGTGAGTGTGTGTGTGTGTGTGTGGAGAGAGAGAGAGAGAGAGAGAGAGAGAGAGAGAGAGAGAGAGAACTCTTTCTAAGCTTTCTAATTCTTGTTCTAGTTAGTTTATAAACTGATTTTTCTTAGTTCTCTTAATTGTTTGTTTAAATTTTATTGTTGTTGTTTCCTGACCGTGCCACACACCAGTTGTTTGGTGAACAATGTTTTCGCTTGTTTCTTATCTCTATTTTTTCCTTTATTGCCTTATGGAAATTTATCTTTAAATTTTATGATCTGTTAAGACTATCATCCAGAGCTCTCATTTTTTTATTACTTAATATTTTTTTTCTTAAAAAGATTTATTTGGCCAAGCATTGGGACTGATGTTGGAATCTGTATTGCTTTCAGTTTGCCTATTTACAATCTATGGTAAATTAGGCAAATCACTAAAATTCAGTGAATACATTTCTTCTTAAAGTCAACATACGTACAGATGCTGTGAGAGTTAAAAGAGAAATACAGTGAAAAGGGGTGTGTATGTTATCAATTAATATGAAGTATTTTTTAACCAATATTGCAAAACTGTTAATAGCAACACTAAATAGTTTTAGGTTTTACCTAGCATCAAAGGCCTAATAATGAATCCATGAAGTATTACTTCAATATAATTTATATGTTACATTGGAATTGAAATTCATGATATCAGTCATGTTGAAAAAATTATTATACTCGTTTTTAATTTTTTACTAAATTTATTAGGATCATATTGGTTAGTAAAATTATATAGGTCTGAAATGTACAATTCTATAGTACATCATCTATATATTGCATTGTGTGTTCATCACACAGTCTCCTTCCATCTTCATATATTTGACTCACTTTACCCTCTTCTACCACCCCTCTTCCGCCTTATCCTCTGGTAACCACTAAACTGTTGTCTGTGGTCTATGAGTTTTTGTTTGTTTATTTGTCTTGTTCATTTGTTCCTTTCAGTTTTATACCCCCATACAAGTGAAATCATATGGTTCTTGACTTTTTCTGTCTGACTTATTTTGCTTAACATGGTAATCTCAAGATCCATTTATGTTGTTGCAAATGGCAGTATTTCATCTCTTCTTATGGCCACGTAATATTCCATTGTATATATGTACCACATCTTCTTTATCCAATCATCTATTGAAGGACACTTCGGTTATTTCCATGATTTGGCCACCGTGAATAATGAACATAAGGATACATATATCTTTACAGATAAATGGTTTTAGATTTTTGGGTAGATACCCAGAAGAGGGATTGCTGGGTTATATGGTAATTCTGTTCTAACATCCTTAGGAACATTCATATTGTTTTCCATAGTGTCTCTATCAATTTACATTCCCACCAGCAATTCATGAGGGTTTCTTTTTTTCCACAGCCTGTCCAACTCTTATTATTACTTGTCTGGTTGATAATAGTTATTCTAACAAGTATGAGGTGGTCTCTCATTGGGGTTTTGGTTTATATTTCCCTATTAGCTAGTGAAGTTGAGCATTTTTTCAGACACTTCCCTCAGGAAGATATGCAAATGTCCAACAGATGTATTATATCCATTTTTATTCCAAAGTTATAATTTACCCTTTGCAACTTTTGCAGTAAGAGTTTTATTGTTTTCTTCTAAATTATGAGAGGCCTGTATACATATTAACTCTATGAAGAATCCATAACTTGAAATTTGCATGGTTTAATGATTTATTTTTAACAACAATATATGAATCCTGAGTATCTTCCTCTCTTTCCCTGTATATTGTGGCTGCCAAAAAAATGTATATAACTGGACACTTTGGTCAGCATTGCTCAAGCAGTAGTTCGCCATAATCAGAAGTGTCTGGATACTGATGGTAACCACCTTGAGTACTTCTTGTAATTGCAGAAATCAAATGTGACTTGTATTCATCTTTTGTTATCGGTATATATTGAGTATTACAATTTTAATAGTGTTTTCCTTTCTTAAAAATGTGTATACTTTTTTTGGCACCCTCTGTATATACGTGTGTGTGTGTGTGTATATATATATAGATATACACATATATATATAGCATGCCACTTACATAGCATATATATATAATATATATATAATATATACATATATATACATATATACATATGTATATATATGTATATATTATATATATATTATATATATATGGTAGAGGTTAGAGAAAGTAAGGATAAAGAGAGGTAAGGATAGAGAAAGTAAGTAAGTGTTGGGGTATTTCCTACTGAATAGTAGTAATAGAAATTATCCACATAATAGTTCAACATGAGGAATAATTATATTTTTCATAATGATTACTTTAATAATTTTCTATCATGCTATGACACATCCTGTTACAGAACAAGAAATAATCTGTTATGTTATAAACCATAAACATGAAATTTTCAAAGTTAAAAATTAGTAATTCTTGCATTCAGGAATACAAATCAAAGTTTTGCAAGTTTTCTGAAGTTCAATCATTGTTAACTGATAACGCTACGCTAATAAAATACACTTTGGAATGTGATGTTGAGTAAAGATATTTATGATGGGCAGGCATAGTCTTACTGTGTAAAGCAAACCACTGGTCTTATATTGGGTTTTATAATGATTACAGAGGCTGAAGCATGTTTACGAAAGCCTTGGAAGCATGTTCTATGTTGTTTACACAGACAAGAGTGGGTTGACAGAGCCTTAAAACTGTGTTCATGGGAGTGAATCTAATGGCAAATAGCTCTCTTTCAATGTGTAAGGCTGTCACTGATTGGTTATCCTTAGAAGTATCCTCACTGAGTTGTTGATTGATTAGACAGGCTTAAAACCATTTCTCTGTTTAAATCTTTCTCTGATTACAGAGATGAAAGAGATTGACTGGAGAGGTTTAAAACCAATTTTGGATGTTATTTGTTAAGATGACTATAAAACAATCAGTCTTTGTAAGTGTGTTGGGACTTTTTAAATATTCCCAATCCCCATTTTGGTCCCCCTTTAACCTAATCTACAGGAGAAAGCAATGAGATTTATCCATATCTTCACCACAGTTGTACATTTTTGAAGATTGAATGTTCTTTTGACAAGTTTTCAGTTCATATGTTGACTAACATGATTTCATCTTGCTTTTTTTCTTTGACTCATGTGTTATCTGTAAGGACAGTGGTTACATAGTGACATTTAACACTTTAGAAAACAACAGTTGTGTGTCAAACAAGTTTAACTGATATAAGACTGACAGAAATTCTGGAAACGTAACGCAGTATTTCCTAAATTCAAGCAACAAAACTTGAACAGGAAAACACGCCCTGACTACTCCAAAAGTCTATCTATAATGAGCAGATTGCTTTTATTTTGAGCTTAGATAGATGGTTCCACTTTACATCCAGTGTTAACCCAGATTCAGCATAAAGTGCTAGCAATGTTCCCAGCTTTCATCTACTTGGCCAAAACAAAATCCAAGGCTATTTAATGATCAAAAAATAAGGCATTTAAGCCAGTTCTTTATATTCCCAAGGCATGGTCCCTTATTTACTATGACAGCCAAAATGAAGGATATATTATTGAGGACAATTTGAAGTTATTCAGCTTCTGTAGATGGGACTACTGTCATCAGTTTTGTCTTTCTACTTCTTATTAATTATACTCCAAAAAAGGCTGTATCCCCTTGGATTTCCTGTAAGACAACCCACTGAAAATATTGGGGAGTCATACACCCACAGTGGTTAGTTAAATATGTACTCATAAAATTTAGCCCTAGCTAGAGCTATGATCTGAAAATGCAAAACCTGATTTTTTACATATGAGGAAAAAATAAATCAGCAACAATGATGAAAAAAAAAGAAGAGGAGGTAGGAGGTACATAAAAATGGAATTGATTTTAGTGGACCTATAGGATATTTTCTTAGGTATTGCCACAATAATATATTAATTATGTTACATACTTCAAAATGTCTGTGTTCCGCTTTTCCAGAGCAAAGATATGTGTTTTTTTTTAATTGTTGTATTGTCTACAAGGAGTATCATTTTGAACAGTAATATAATATCAGATAATACTATTTTTCAATTTGTCTGTAGTAGTTGTGAGAATATAGCTGTGAGAACTGAAATACAGTGCTAGTATTTTAATGCCCACTCATAAAACCTATATTCAGGCAAGTTATAAGTGGTAATAAGGATAACTTGATAGGATAAGTCATAAATGTGTAACTTTAAACAAGAGGAAATGTATGACTAAAGGTGTAAAGAACAAAGTGTTTAAAGAAGAATGTGGTAATCAGTGATTTCAAGCATTTATTAATAGAATAATCTTGTTCTAACACTTTGGGGAAGAAACAGTTTCATGAATGCTCATGCAGTCATATGCGTCTCCTGACAGTCGGGTAGTCCAGGACACTACATTTCTAACAGAATCCTGACTTCTGTAGAAAATTTCTGTCTCTCTTCCAGGGGTTTAAAAAAATTGCTAATCATAGGCCTGAACTTGATTCTACATTTGGGTTTAAACTTCAGATATATACTTGGTTTCACATTTTGGTAAAACACTGAAAATAGAAGTACTTTAAAATTATTATAGTAAAATACATTAAAAGTTCACATCTTAAGTAAATAAAGGAAAAAAAATAAAAAAGAAATCATGGAGGATCACCACAATTTTTTATTCTAAACACAAAATCAACAATGAAACTCAAATACACTTATGAAAAACCATGATTTATTTGTAAACTTAGAAATTAATCTGAAACACAAGGTTGATTTTTTACTATTTAATGTAATTCATACATGGAAGGTCTTTTTAATTCCTTAGTAATTTGTACTAAAGTTAGAAGTTTTTGACACAAATGGGACTCTGAAAAATGTGTCCTATAAGGAAAAGACATGCTGTTTCTATAGCAACAAAAATTATGTTGAGAAAACAGTTTAACATATAATTGATTTCCTTCATTTGCTGTCATGCTTGCTGGAACTACAAACTTGAAATAGGGGCCTTAATGAGAAGTTAGTTAAAATAAACTAAATTGTGTTATTAAAACAAAATAACTATAGAAAAAATGTGTTATATTATATTTGTCTCATGGAACCACTGACCAGCTCTTTGAAAGTGGGTTCATTATTCTTTTTGAAAAACATGATTAATGCATGTAGTTGTTTATGATTAACCCATATAATGTAAAGTTAAAATTTAATTTTAAAGTAGTATCTTAAAATTGAAAAGGCCTAAAAGTAAACTTTCTTCTAGGAGTCTAAAATTTTGGTTTATTTTTTTTGTTTCCTCCTAATCCATATGTGAATTATGTCAAGAAATTTCCAGGTATGTGATCTTTTGACCAGATTTGCGCACTGGTATTTGGTATATTTAATCTAAATATACTACATATTCAATTCTAAAGAATTTCAAATAATATATGGATTTGTTATGACTATAAAACTTAGCTGATTATACTGAGCTATCTATTGAGGGGCTTTTTAAATACTGAATATGTTTGTAAAGGATACATATGTAAAATTCTATCAGTGCTTGTCAAGAATGGTTCTTATCTCTCAGATGTATATTTTATACATAATTGATTAATACCTTTATTCATTGCTTACTATTGGAAGGTACTGTCTTAACAGTTCTAGAATATTAGGTTATGACATACTTTTTAGGAAGGGTAATAAATAACACTACCTTTTATCTTCCAAAATTCAAACTTTAGTGAGAAATAAGATACAAGTCAGGCAATTGGATATCGAATGTCACTGTAATACTGATAAAGCTAATTAAAGGATTTGGCTTTATGTAAGTGGCCAAGTGGCTGACCATTGTGGCTGTAATTAGGCAAAATGATCTACTAATCACTTGCACAAATGGACAAATCTAAGGTTCTCTTCAAGAGATGGAGCCCACCATGCTCAGCTTACCATATGCCTAAGAAAAGAGAATGCATTCTGTATACTTTAGTGAGCAGGCACCTCTGAAATGAAAGTGTAAAAGAGAAGTAATATCGTATGGTTAGTTTCTTCTAAATACCTCTATAGATATATCACTGCTGAGAGAAAGTGAAATTGTTCTTAAATCGCACAATTCGTACTTCTGGGAAATGGAGTGGAAATTATTTTCCTCTATGCAATCAAAGTGTGGAACTTCTCTCTCCTACCATTAAAAATAAATACTTTACATACCTCCCTATGGAGTCTATAGGTCTATGTGAATAAGAATTTCCTATTGACCAAATGAATAAATTTCAATACATTGGGCTATGTTTTCCATTGTTTTTCAAATACATTCATATGTCACTGTGATTAATGAATATAAACACCTTTAAAGATATTACTAAAGCAACTTTCAACATTGTGCATTTTTTAATCAATAGATACTAAAAGTACAACAACTACTAGTCCTTCAAGGGCTCATACCACTTTTGAGCAATAAAAAGAGTTTTCTGTACTAAAAAATATCAGAACACAAAATAATTTGTTTCCACCTATAATTGTTTTTAAAGCATTGACCTGAATTATGCTATTCTAGTTCCTCTATATATGATTATTAATTTGAAATTGAAGACTCATTTTATAGGAATTTTAAAGATTGGATATCATATAATTATTTCATAAAATTTATTAATAATTAATGTTTCAATTTTATAAGTATACTGGCCACTAAAGTGCTTTTATGTTGTAGCTCCTTTTGAAATTGTCTTCTATCTAAATTGAATCAGTACCAGGGGTGCCAAAAAAAATGTATACACATGACTTGTATTCTTCTTTTGTTATCTCTATATATTGAGTATTACAATTTTAATATAGTTTTTTCCTTTCTTAAAATGTGTATACATTTTTTTGGCACCCTCTGTATTGACTCTTGAAGGTGGAAGAATATCTAGAGATAACTTAGTTCAAATCCCTTATAAGCGAGAGGTAATAAGAATTGAAGTTAACAGCATAGGATTTTGGAAATCTAGACAGTCAAGATTTCAGTTTCAGCTCATCCATTACTTAACTTGTCTGTTTCCCCATCTTTAATGGAAATAATGTTATATGGATTGCTATATGTAAAGGGCTACTGCCAGAGTATGGCATTTTATAAAAATTGAGCTCCAAGGAAGTTAAGTTGCATCCCCAATTTCACAAAACTGAGGTTTTAATTCAAGTTTTATAGTAGTAATAAAATGTGTTTGGAACCATTTTTTCAAATATTCATTTACATAATATACTTAAATTTTTCTTTCTACCTTAGAAGTCTAACATCATTACTGAATGTTATCTAACTCGCCCTTAAAAATTAATTTCATAAAATCATTCTTAGTTGGGATAAATTTTTAGGAGGTGGCTTTTCTCCTAAAAAAAAGGGGGGGGGATTTTAATCAAACTAATAAAAATATTTCAAAATACATTCTCCTTTTTGACACTGCAAATATATTTGGTGTAAGTTCATTAAAAATATTAAAGGACATTAATTTTCTATCATTGAAACCTTTTTCCTGTTTCATTTCTATTGTATTATATATACATTATAACACTTTTGAATTTCTTTTTCCTACTGAGGCTTTATTTCCAGATATATGAGAAGCCTCAGAGTGATTGGCAAGTAAAAAATTTTGGAATTTCACTGTATTCCTCACTTAGATTGTAAACTTTCAGATTGAATATGTCTGCTTCTGTTACTAGTACATTCCCCAGCAAATTTAACAGTTGTCTCATAGCTTGTATTCAAAAATAATGTTGATAAATTAACACATTAAAAAATAACTGCAGTATCAGTGGAAAGATTTGGTTTTCTAAATCATAATTTAAAGTTAAAAAAAAACTAGTACCTAACGAAGGGAGGATTTCACAAAAAGAAATATGTTTAGCAGGAGAATCCTATTCAAGAGATTTTAATTTATATCTATGAGAAGAGAAAAAGAAAACTGTATCCTTAATCCATTTAATAGCATTAAGTGTTAGTTTCATCATAATGGAGGCGGTATTATTATGTCTAAGGAAATTAATAATAGCGATATATTGGAGAATACATGTGAAATCTTACCATAGGAATAAATTTATTGAGTAATAAAACAAATATAAAACTTGAACACACGTGAAATACCTTCTCAGAATTATGAAATAAGATACAGATGAAAAATCAACAGAAATAAAAGCTATGTGCTAAAACACACAAAGAGATTTTACTGAATTGTGATAGGATCTAATGTTAAAATTATGAATATACTGCTCTATGTAAAAATTCATAAAATGGGGACAAAATTATTTTCAAATACACAAAAGAAAACTGAGTTGATGTAAGTATACAGATAAACTTATGGACTACTCAGTCAAGGCAAGAACAAGAATGATATTTTTTATACATAAATCCTAATAGTGACGAGACTTTAGTAATGTTGAGAATGTTAACTTAGGTCACCTTTCTGATAAAAACTTAACCGATTTTGCTAATAGTTTTATCTCTTTGAAGATTGTGAAAGCAATTCTCACTAATCTAGATAGGAGTATGGCTTTATTTGTTTTCCTATTAAGCTATCAGTGAGTTCCCTTCCCAGCCTCAGGAATGAATCATGATAGGTCCAAGGCAATTTTACTTGTTCCTTTCCCCTTCTCAGTGACTTTATTAAGTATGGACATAAGATGCATTACTGGGTAATGCGTTATGAGGGGCAGCCAGTACTTTGGCTTCTCTAAGTCTTTCCTTGACTTTAAAAAAGACAATACATAATAGAGAGGACTTAGTCATGGTGACAATGAATTCTCTCGATCTTTGATCAAATGAAAACAAACACATCCAGAAAGAATTAAAGCATGAGAATGCGACTCCTAGAACTCATACACCCCTTTTTGGAAAATAAGGGCAGGTTAAATGAGGATGAGTCAGTCCTTTGAACTGAATAATATAGAACAGAAATACACAAAGGATTTGGGTCTTTGATAATGTCATATTTCAAGTAACCAATCAGTAATCATCCTCCCTTCAATTTTCTTCCTATAGGAGATAAAATAGGCACACACACACACACACTCCTCCTTTATAGATACTTGTCTAAATGCCGTATTTTTCTCTTATTTAGAGAAAATAACATTTGAAAATAACCAATGAAAAATAGCTTTGAAATATAGAGGTGTAGTTAGATAAAAACTTCATTTCAACAAAAATTTCATTATATTAACTATTGCAATCACTATGCCAAACGCTAGGCATATAAATTACATATGTATTTCTTATATAAAATATTTACATATGCATTTATATAAAATATATACACATGTATATATCATACGTGCAAAACTGTGTATATCTGTGTGTTTGTATGTCTAGATAGATAAGCACTATTAAAACTTACAGTCAAGTGGAAAACACATTTGTATGCAGATTGTAAAACAAATAGAGGTATATATGCCCTTTTAGTAATGAAAATCAAAGCAATATATAGCTTAGACTTTAGGAATTTAAATATAAACATTAGCAGAAAATCTATCATTTTCTTTCTATTAATTTCAACTGTAAGAAAATTTTCTTTGACCTTTTACAGTCATCAGTAATTAGAGCATACACTCTGCAGCAGTGCATAAACAGTGTATAAACTGTAAAAAATACTTTCTTTGATAGTATTTTGTCAGAACAGAAAATTTCTCAGCTGGGTGTCTGATATATGGACCAAATAAAACGTCAAATTGCATTCCAAGCAACACTTCCCTGGAGTATCCACTTTGGATTCCTAGGGATACAGGATATCGCTGGAATATGTACTTTTAGTTTTTCATTTGTTCAATAACATGGTTGTATAAAGTAAAAGAAAAAAAACAGGATGCACATAAACAATGACATTCTACTTAAACCATAAATCTATTTTAATGTATTAATTGGTATATTAACCTTTATCTGTCCTATGGAGCCGGATTATCAAGTTCCTACAAATTTCTACCAGTGTTTGAGTAGAATATCATAGCTGAAACTATTCACAAACACTCGTATATAAGAGAGTAGAGATATAGTACAGCTGTTGCCCTGTCCGATCTCATTAGCCTTAGATCTCATTAACTATTTAAAACTCCAGCTCATCATGCTAGAAGTAAGGGCTGATGGAACCACAAGGGACAGATTGTCTAAAATTCCAACAACTGAAAGATTTGATAAAATTCTGGAAGAATTTTTTGATCACTATGTATAGATAACATTTTGAAGGGATACAATCCTGGAGAGACAGGAAGAAGAACTTTAAACAAACAAACAAAATCATAATTCAAGATATTTGTTGATGAAAGGTCAAACTGTATTCCACAGTTAATGTCACGACTATTCATAGAATAGATATATTAGTGTGATCCGGGGGCATTATGTAAAATTCACAGTGTGGAGGGGAATGGTCTTCAAATATGATTGGATTTATATTGATTTTAGTGAAGAAGGGGGCATGAATCCTACCTTAACTTTTGTTCCCCCAGAAACTAGCAATGAGATAGGACTTAAGTGCAAGGTGTTTGTTTAGAAGGTGATAGGATAAGGAAGAGGGGAAATGAGATGGGAGTGAGAAAAACGCCAATAAAGGATGCTTTATTGAGCAGATTACAGATATATGCAGGTGACTGGATATTCTGCTAAGGAACTATGAAAAATATTTTGTGCCTCGGAGTTTTCCCACTCAAGGGTTATAGAAGCTGCTCATTCTATATATTCTTCAGTGCTGTTTTTGAATTAATGAATTTCTCAGAAAGTCAGGTTTGCTTTGCTTGCCAGCTGAGCAAATTGCCATTGTCATAAAAAGCCATCAAGGAGTTTCTTATGCTCATATAAGAAGCCAACGGAATGCTCATGTGAGTGCCACATAAATAGGGGCAGGGAGAGTACCAATAGCATCTACTATTGCATATCTCACCATCCACTGGTGTCTGCCCTTTACTGTCATTGACAAAGTGGTATTGTGTCACAGTTCTAAAAAGAAGGAAAAGAATTAACCGGAAGGTTAATGGGATAAGCTATAGTCCCCATTGCTGTGGTGCTCAAGGACCTAATATTTAGCACCCAGACTAGACTCCCCTCTCTAGTTTATCACTTCTTTTAGTATAGGTACTTGCCCAGGAGGACAATCAAGGCCTTCATTCCTGAGTAATTTGAACTCTTGGTTTCTGTGAAAATTTCTTTCTTCAATAAATTTCAGTAAATTTCTTGTTTCTTATTAGGTGGCAGTTGCTGCAATTGCACATTCATAATTAACACAGAGAGGGAAGCACCAGGATGTGCCCCAGCGAATGCCCTGTGCCCTAGATTCCGTATTCTTACTATATCACAATGATCAGATCTACTCAGGATAATCAGGATCAATTACCTTTGCAAGAATAGTAGCTAATTTCTTCTAGCATGGAGATTCTAAATTATTCATGTGGCACCTGTAGTTTTAGGTGTCGTAAACCATAGCTGTGTCCCTGCAAGGAAGCTTTCAAACCCTCTGGGAAACATTAGACCTCTAACCCTTCAATGTGAAGTTTCAGGAATGGGAGGCACAAACTCCTGAGCATGTCCTGAGGAGTGATGGAGAGAGAGACCACTCCTACCTACCCTTTGTTCCCCAGACCTGTATATTCTGCCTATCGGGAAGACAGCATTGATGACTCTTAATGCAAAGTATATTCCATACATAGAACCACAAACTGGCAGGTGTTCATCTGAAGTATTAGCTGTATCAAATAAATAATTCCAACAGAACAATTACGTAGTAATTATCAGGATAGCAGTTTCTAGGTGATTTGGTATATGATTTGACCAGAGATCTTTTTAATTATGTATCTGTCACACATCCTTTGTCAAAAAATGAGTGCTGTCGTCTCAGGTGATGTTACGTGGCATATCAGTACATCAGACACTGTGAGCACTTGATAGTGGCGCTGGCCAAGGACTTATGGGTGGTTAATATCAATATCTGGGATATGTGTTGATCTCCTGAGGACATGATAGTAGTTCCCCTCTAGGATAGAAATAATTCAATTTAATCAACTTGCCCAAAGTGGCAGTTTTGTATCCTCCAGCTTTGGCAATATACCAAGGGCCTAGCTTCAGTATCCGTTGCTGACTCTTCAGTCAGTAGCAGCAATAGATAGATCAGTTTGAGTGATTCGTAGTCAAGCCTGTTAGGCCTGTGCAGACCCTGTATCCCGTCCTCACATTACTCTACCTGTGAGGCCATTATTCTTTCACTGATGTGACAAAAAAGAGAGGATGGCTGACACCCATTGGACAAATCATTTTCTCTTCTTGGTTATTTAGTATATTTTATAGGGAGGATGCTTTAGGATGTGCATTTAAGTGAGAGAAAAAGGCTCACATGCTTTTTACCCATTTTCATGAGCCAGTTCACATGCCCCTTCACTTTGTATTCAGTATTCCAATTCCAACCAATCCTTCTCATTATTTCATGTATATTCCTACATAAGGTCACGTCTTTCTCCATATAAAATTGATAACTAGGTATTTTCTTTAATCACTGTCTTCCAAGACCACCCCTGTGTTATTGCAGCCCTCAATTTCTGATTTACCTACATATTGATCTGATTCATCTCTGAAAAAGGCCCTGATATTTTCCTCTTCTGTCAGATGTCCATAGCAACCACCCCCAACACCAACAAAGCTATAGATGTCAACTTACAGAGAGGTGTCAGGTCAATGTAATGGAAGTAAATGAAAAGTGACAAAGGGGTCTAGATCACCTGTTGCGTTCTTTTAACCTATTATGCCTGAATTCAAATATACCAGTCCTGTGTTATGAAATGGTGGATCACTTCATGATGTTTATCTCTCGTCATATAGACACTTGATGTACCATAGTCAGGCTTTTCAATACGTACTGAGCTTCCTTCTAACCTGCACTGAGATTCTCCTGCCAGGGACTGCCAGGGATTTAGATTTGATTTTGGCTAATATTTTAGACTAGTATTTTAATCAAATGCTAGATTTGATTTGGGTGACACTAGATGAAGATTTCATTCTCATGTACCACCTCTCATCTACCCTGCACCCACATATAGCTTACTTTTGTAAATTATGTAACATAGATAAATCTGTATTTATTAATGTTTTTTCCATAGTCAGTATCACTTGATTCTTCTTTTTCCTGCTTTCTACTTTCCAACTTCTATCAATTTTATATTTACATTTTGTTGTCAGTTATTAATATCTTCAGCCATATTATTAATATGTAAAGGATGTTTAGTGCAGTCAATTTATGCATTTTATATTTTGTTCTCTAAGTTTAGAATGTCACATCCTTTTGTTTCATTGACAGGACAATATTTTTAATGCGAAGATGGAATGAATTTTCCATTATTCATTGCCTGGATTTTACCATATTATCTATCACCATGGAGCTGGGTAGTAGAGGAAAGAACATTTACAGGTCAGGGAAGAAGTAAACCAGTGTTGTTACTCTGCAAATGTGTTTTGCATGAATGACAATATTTTTGTTCCTCAGTTTCACACCTCTAAAATGAGATGTTCAGTTCAAAGAATCTCTAATTGTTTCCACTTCTTAAATTATATGACTTTGAATCAAATTGGGTTGTTTTTTATATTATATCTAATTTTATATTAGTCAGTCCTCCCTCGGTATCCGTGGGGGATTCGTTCCAGGAGCACTGTGGATACCCACATTCACAGATGTTCAACCCTTATATAAAATGGCATAGTATTTTCATATAACCTATGCAAATCCTCCCATATACTTTAAATCATCTCTAGATTACTTATAATGCCTAATACAATGTAAATGCTTTGCAAATAGTTATTAATACTATATAATTTAGGGAATAATTACAAGAAAAATGTCTATACATGTTCAATATAAATGCAAACATTGCAGCTCTAACTACATAGTACAGCAACAACACTTTTTCCGGGTAGATTTGATCCACGGTTTGTTGAATTCATAGATGTCGAACCCTTGGATATGGGGGGCAACTGTGTTCTAGTTAGCTTCCAGCTAGTTTACCACATTAAGTTTTCAATCATCCAGAATTCCACATATATCCAGAAAATAAATTATATGTTGAATACGATCATTTGTTTTCTTTAAACCTTTTTTATTGATCTATATACTTTACCTAGAACATCATCATCACAGATAACTCCAGAACCGTACAATCCTTTTTTGCTTATAGTCTAAATGACAGGACATCTTATACTACAACCTAAACTTTTTCCAGAGAACAATCTTGCTCTTCCAAGACACCTGATAAATAAGCTGAGCAGTATTCCCAGCTGAGTTATGCGCTAACTCCAAAATAGGCCTCCCAAGCACTATGCCACTTCTTGAGTGCAGAGACTATAGTATATCATGACTTATCCTTCATCTTGCCTAGGATGTTTCTGTATGCCCCAAAACATTGGACATCTAATACCTTCACCAATGGGACAAGCTCCTGAATCTTTAGGGGTCTAATCTCCCACCTTTGACATACATTTATCATATCAAAGTGTCCTGAGCACTTGTTACTTCCTGCTCAACGGTTGTGACTAACATCACATCATCAGTAAAATTAAGAGGAAAGGTACTAATTCCGATTTTAAAATGTTATTCCATTATAAAATAAGGAGTTTCTATAAGAGAAAAGTTTACTTAAAGATTTGCTTGCTTTCTTTAGTAGAAACATTCTCTTCTCATAGAAATGGTTCATATTGGAAGTGGATTATTTTTCCTTTTACCCATGGGAATGCCTTAGACGAACTAAGTTCATGGATATGACATCAATATAACATTTGTACCTATAGATATTTCTCTGTGCAACTGAGTTTGCCAATGCATGACCAGAAACTCTTGCTTATACCTAATACAAATCTAATCTCAGTATAAATGACAGCTGAGGCCATTTTGTGCATAAGTTTCTCATTATTTAGAGCACAGTTTCATTGCCCTGTGGATTTTTTGACATCAATATATGGTTGGAGGCACTATTCTCATCCATCTTAATATATGCAACTCACTGAAGCGGTAAGCATAAGGTATTGACTATTATCATTGGTGGTGGTAAAATATACTCACTTTACTGATGATGAATAACTTTTCCCTCAAATGTATATTCATTATAGCTATAGTTTTCTGATTATAGATCTATGCTATCAGGCCAATAAAATGCAAATTTAGATCTCTGCAAATACTAATTTGTGCCATGCCAGTTAAAGATAAAATGATAGGCCATAAAACAAGGAGGGCAGATGATTCCGTACTGGTATAACTGGAGGAGATCTGAAAGTTAGAATTAGGTTTAAATGTATGTAACAGACTCCAGATATTAGTGGATTAACCAAGATCAAAAACTGCTTTTTTCCTTGTAAAAATCTGAAGGTTATATTCCACATTTAGGATGACAGGGCTGTTACCCATAACTCTCAGGGTTTCAGGTTACAGTATTCTGCTCTTACCTGGCAAAATTATGTCTCTCATTCTCAAATGACATTAAAGATATATTATTATCTGTAACATCTAAATTCCTGGGAGAATGGAGGAGAAGTGGGGATGGTCACAAAGGATTCATAAAAGTTGTTTTATAAGAAAAATTTCCAGGAGTTTTCACATATGTATTTTAAAATTATATCTCCATAACCAGTATTCTATCATATTCCCACACGTAGTCACTGCGGAATTAAAAATATATGGTTATATCTGTGTGGCCGATTACTCAGTTAAAAATTATTTTGCCACAGAAAGAAAAGGTTTATAAGTTGGAAATGGAAGCTGAAATGTGTAAGCGCACTTTGACTTCAGATAATCCAATCTCTATCTTGTTTGAATCACATGAAAATTCTCAAACAAGTACATTATCTATGTCAGTCTTAAGCATTAGATGTACTCTTGTCTGGTTAGCTATTTTTATAGCAGTACAGAATGAAAAGAAATGCAATAAAGAAATTCAGTATCAATAATACACTCCATTGATTCTCTTTGTGATAAAAGCAGATAAAACCTGTAGGGAATGAAATAAATAAGTCTTTCTTGTTTATTTATGGTTCCTGATGTTGACTTAGGGTACCTCACTGTTAGGTGTGCTGATGAAATAAGGCCATTATCTGAGGTGGAGTTAGGAAAAGGATGAATGACTTAATCCTTCATAGCATATTGCAAATCATAGGTTTTGGAAAATTCAAACCTGACACTCCATATATTAATATATAACATTCTGTTAAGTGTGAATAAGAGGCACAAAGCCAAAGATACAGGCCAGAGCATCTACATGATCAGATTAACTTTCTGATAATAAGGCCTCAGGTCTTACAAACTATGTTACTTAATTACCTATTCACTCTCACACGCATCATCACCACTACCTCAGAAAAACATTTCCTTTTTTCCTAAATTATTTTCTCCCCAAAACACATAATAAAATGGATATATAATTAAATAATCACTCAAATCAAAAGACAGATTTTCTGACTGGATGAAAAACAAAAGACACGCTTGAGTTTTAAAGTCACAAATAGGTTGAAAGTTGATGGAGGGAAACTAGATTCTGGGTGATGAGCACACAATGAAATATACAGGTGGTGTATTATAGAATTGCACACATGAAACTTATATAATGGTGTTAACCAATACTATCCAATAAATTTAATTAAATTTAAAAAAAGAAAGTTAAAGGATGGAAAAGATATACCATGAAAACTGTAACCATATGAAAGCTAGAGTAGATTTATTAATGTTAGATAAAACAGACTTTAAGACAATATTACTAGGGACAAAGAAGGAAGTAGTCTAAGCATAACAGGGTCAATTCATCAGGAAGACATACCATTATGTATGCACACTTAAAAGCCAAATATGAACCAAAGAATGGGTCTATGTGACCCACATTGTATTAGGTTTCTCCAGGAAAACAAAGCCAATAGGATATATGTATATATAATTAGATAATTGATAGAGAAATAGATGATAGATAGATAGATAGATAGATAGATAGATAGATAGATAGATAGATAGATAGATGATAGATAGATAGAAAAGGAGATTTATTAGGAATTGGCTCACCTAGTTATGCTGATTAAAAAGTTCCACAATCTGCTGTGTGCAAGTTGAAGAATCCGGAAATCCAGTGGTATAATTCAGCCCAAGTTCCAAGGCCTGAGAATCTGAGATGTAAGTCCCAGTCTGAGTTCAAAACCCTGGGAACCAGGCACACCAATGTCCAAGGGCAGGAGAAGATGGATGACTAGATTTCAACTCAGCAAAGAGAGTAAATTCACCCTTCCTCTGCATTTTTGTTCTATTCAGGATCTAGATGGATTGGGTGATGCCTGCTCATAGTGGAGTGAGTGGATCTTTACTCAGCCTGCTGATTCAAATGTGAAAGTCTTCCAGAGACACTCTTACAGAGACACCCAGAAATAACGTTCTACCAGCTATCAGGACATCCGTTAGCCCCATCAAGTTGTCACATAATATTAACCATAATGTACACCTAGTTTGATGTTTATCTAATGCACTTCTACTCTACTATAATTTCATCTTTGTCCTTGAATTTGCTGCTTGGTTTTAGTCTATGCAGAAATGATGTAGTCCCCATAATTGTTAATTCGCAACAAGCATTGTTGCTGAGGGACTTTATCTGGAGCTCCAACTAAAGTGCATTTGATTAGATGGAATAACTTCTAGAATAAACCATACCTCTGCCAGTGTCCCTAATTATAAGCATTGAAATAATGTTTAATGTTTATTGATTGTATATTTGCTATATGATTCAAGTGTACTAAGGATCTGACATATATTATGATTTATGTACATAGTATAGATGTGATACAGTTATGTTTATTTATTAGAGATGGATCTGAATTTTAGGTAAAGAATACATTCAATATTCAATAATCAGTAGGTAGTAAAGTCAGTTTTTTAGAGTGAGATTGATATTACACTCTGTATTAGTTTTTTGCTGCTTAAAAATCAACACAAATGTAAGCATCATAAAACAAGGCCCATTTATTACCTCACAGTTTGTAGTTCACAAATCTAAATCCATTTGACTGGTTTCTATGCTCAAGGTCTCACAAGGCAAAAATCAGCATGTCAGGGTGAAATCAGCTAAACTCCTATCTAAAAGCAGCTGATTACCGTGGGGAATTACTTCTAAATCCATTCAAGTTGTTAGCAGAATTCATTCGTTGGGGTTATAAGATGGATATTCCTATTTCATTTCTGCCTATCAGCTGGAGGGCCACTCTCTGCTCCTTAAAGTTATCTCTGTTCTTATTCATATGGCACTCTCCATCTTCAAACCAGCAACGACATAGCAACTAAGTCTTCTTACGCTTCAAATCTCTCTAACTTCCTCTTCTGCCAAGAGCCAGAGAAAGTTCTTTCCTTTTAAGGGCTCAACATGGATATTTGCCTGTCTTCTTTTTTTTTTTCCCCCTATTTTTATTAAATTTATTGGGATGACATTGGTTAGTAAAATTATGTAGGTTTTAAGTATACAATTCTATACTCAACATTTATATATTGCATGTATGTTCACCACCCAAAGCCAGTTCTACTTCCATCACCATGTAGATGACTTCCTTTGCCCATGACAATTCCCCCATATCCTCTGGTAAACACTAAATTGTACCTGTGTCTATCAATTTTTGTTTGTGTGTTTCTCATGTTCATTTGTTGCTTTCAGTTTTATATCCCACATATGAGTGAAGTTATAGGATTCTGAACATTTTCTGTCTGATTTATTTCACTCAAGATCCATCCATATTGTTGCACATGACAGTATTTCATCTCTTTCTATGGCCAAGTAATATCCATTATGCATAAGTACACATCTTCTTTATCCAATCATGTATCAAAGGACACTTTGGTTGCAATGAACATAGGGGTACATATGTCTTTACAGAAAAATGTTTTCAGATTTCTTGGGTAGATACCCAAAGAGAGACTGCTGAGTTGTATGGTAATTTTAAAGTTTTGGAGGAATCTCCATACTCTTTCCATAGTGGCTGTGCCAATTTCCATTCCCACCAGCATAAGAGTTCCTTTTTCTCCACAACCTCTCCAACACTTGTTATTACTCGTCTTGTTGATAATAGCCATTGAAATCCGTGTGAGGTGGTATCTCATTGTGGTTCTGATGTAGATTTCCCCAATTGCTAGTGAAGTTGACCATTTTTCACATATCTGTTGGCTGTTTATTTCTGCTTGGGAGAAGTGTCTGTTCAGGTCCTGTGCCCATTTTTTTAACTGGAGTTTGTTTTTTTGTTGTTGAGTTGTATGAGTTCTTTATATATTTTGGATATTAGCCCCTTATCAAAGGTGTTGTTTGCAAATATCTTCTCTCATTCTGTTGGTTGCCTCTTTGTTTTGTTGATGGTTTCTTTTGCTGTGCAGAAGCTTTTTAGTTCAATATAGTCCAATTTATTTATTTTTGCTTGTACTTCCCTTGCCTTATGAGTTCAAATTCATAAAATCCAGCCTGAACCAAAGGTCCATAAGTTTAGCACTTATGTTTTCTTTAGTGCAATTTATTGTTTCGAGTCTTATGTTTAGGTCTTTGATCCATTTTGAGTTAAGTTTGGTATATGGTGACAGCAGTCTACTTTCATTTTTTTGCATGTGGATTTCCAATTTTTCCAGTGGAATTCTTTATTCCTTTGGAAAGTTTTGGCTCCTTTGTTGAAAATTATCTGTTCATCTATATGTTGGTTTATTTCTGAGTTCTCAATGTTGTTCCATTGGTTTTGCTGCCAATACCATTCAGTTTTTATTATCATCACTTTGCAGTATAAATTGAAATCAGGGAGTGACTTGTTCTTTTTTCTCAGTATTGCTTTGTCTGTTCAGGGCCTTTTGTTATTCCATACAAAACTGTGGACTTTTTGTTCTATTGAAAAAATGCTATTTGATGGGGATTGTGTTAAATACGTATATTACTTTGGGTAATATGTGCATTTTAACTGTGTTGATTTTTCTAATCCATGAACACAGAATATCTTTCTATTTCTTTGTGTCTTCTTCAATTTCTTTTATAATATTCAGTGTATACGTCCTTCACATGCTTTCTTAAGTTTATTCCTTGGTATTTTTGTTGTTGTTGCAATTGCAAAGGAATTTCTTTTTTTCATTTATTTTTCTGAAATTTCTTTATTAGTATATATGAACGGAATGGAGTTTTGTACATTGATTTTGTATCTTGCAATTTTACTGTATTTGTTTAGTGTTTCTAATAGTGTTTTGATGGAATTTTTGTGGTTTTCTATATACAGAATCATGTTGTCTGTAAAAAGTGACAATTTGACTTCTTTATTCCCAGTATGGATGCCTTTTATTTCTTTCTCTTGTCTGATTGCCCTGGCTAGGAATTCCAATACTATGTTGAATAACAGTGGTGAAAGGGGCATCCCTGCCTTATTCCAGATCTTAAAGGAAAAGCTTTCAGCTTTTCATTATTAGTTATGATATTAATTGAA
The DNA here is from genome assembly GCF_004115265.2 of Rhinolophus ferrumequinum. NCBI lineage: Eukaryota > Metazoa > Chordata > Mammalia > Chiroptera > Rhinolophidae > Rhinolophus > Rhinolophus ferrumequinum. The sequence goes on along the minus strand of NC_046290.1, from coordinate 55,759,104 downwards.
GGTTTGTTGTATATGGCCTTTGTTATTTTGAGATTCTTTCCTTCTACACACATTTTATTATATTAAGTGTTTTAATCATAAATTGATATTGTATCTTTCCAAATGCTTTTTATGCATCTATTGATATGATCATGTGTATTTTTTTTCCTTTAGTTTGTTTATGTGCTGTATCACCCTGACAGTTTTGTGTATTTTGAACTATCTTTGTGTCCCTGAAAAGAATCCTACTTAGTCGTGATGTATATAATCATTTTAATGTATTGTTGTATTCCATTTGCTAGTATTTTGTTTAGGATTTTTCTGTCTGTATTCATCAATTATTCATCTGTAGTGTTTTTGTTCGTTTGTTTGTTTGCTTTTTCTAATTGTATGTATGTATATATTTATTGTGTGTGTGTGTGTGTGTGTGTGTGTGTGTTAGCCTTATTTTGGTATTAGGGTAATGTTGGCCTCATAAAATAAGTTAGGAAGTATTGCCTCTTCTTTAGTTTTTTGGAAGATCTTGAAGAGGACAGGTATTACATCATCTTTGAATGTTTGGTACAATTCACTAGTGAAGCCATCTGGTGCTGGATTTTTGTTCTCAGGGAGATTTTGGAGAATTGTTTTAATCTCCTTACTGTTGATTGGTCTGTTTTGATTTTCCAGTTCTTCATGATTCAGCCAAGGAAGGTTATATATTTCTAAGAAGTTGTCCATTTCTTCTGCATTATTGAATTTGGTGGCATATAGTCTTACATTGTATTCTTCTATGATCTTTTGTATTTCTGCAGTATCTGTCATAACGTTTACTCTTTTATCGCTGATTTTGTTTATTTATGTCTTTTCTTTTTTTCCCTTAGTGAGTCCTGCCAGGTATTTGTCAATTTTATCAATATTCTCAAAACCAGCTCTTCGTTGCATTAATTTTTTCTGTTGTCTTTTTGTTCTCTATTTTATTTGATTGTGCTGTAATTTTTATTATTTCCTTCTTCTGCTGACTTTGTGTTTCATTTCTTCTTTTTCTAAATCTTTAAGATGTCATGATAGATTGTTTATTTGAGATTTTTCTTGTTTCCTATGATAGGCCTGTAATGATACAAATTTCTTCTTTATTGCTTATTTCACAGAATCCCAATAGTTTTGATACATTATATTTCCATCCTCATTTGTTTTTTGATCTTTTGATCTCTCCTTTTATTTCTTTTTTGACCCAGTCATTCTTTAGTAACACGTTGTTTAATTTCCACATATTTGTGGTCTTTCCTGATTTCTCTTTGCAGTTGATCTCCAATTCCAAAGCATTGTAGTCAGAGAATATGCTTGGTATGATTTCAGTCTTCTTAAATTTGTTGAGGCTAGTTTTGTGTCCCAACATATGGTCTATGTTTGAGAATGTTCCATGTGCACTAAAGAAGAATGTATAATCTGGTGTTCTTGGATGAAAGGCTTTGTAATTTTGATTATGTCCATTTTTTCAAGTATGTCATTTCAGGCCAATGTTTATTTATGGATTTTCTGTTTTTATGATATATCCATAGCTGTCAATGTGGTATTTAGGTCCCCTCCACTATAATTTTGTTTTTGTCAGTTTCTCCCTTCATTTCTGTCAGTAGTTGCTTTAATACTTTTGGTGCTCTCTGATCGGGAACATATACCAGGGTGCCAAAAAAAAAATGTATATACATGATTTGTATTCATCTTTTGTTATTGGTATATATTGAGTATTACGATTTTAATACAGTTTTTTTTTTCCTTAAAATGTGTACATTTTTTGGTGGGCACCCTCTGTATATTGATATATCTTCTTGATGCATTGTTCCCTTTGTCATTAAAAAAATGTCCATATTTGTCGTTTGTTATTGGATTTAATTTGGAAGTGTATTTCCTCAGTTACAAGTATGGCTATACTACCCCACCCACTTTTCTCAGAATTCTATTTGTTTGGAGTATCTAATTCCTCCCTTTCACTTTGAGTCTATATTTTCCTTATGTATGAGACGTGTCTGTTGAAGTCAGGATATGGTTGGGTTTTGTTTTTTGATCCAATCTGCTACTCTGTATCTTTTTATTGCTGATTTCAGACCATTTACATTTAGGGCGATTGTCGTGTGGGAGACCTTGCTTGCTGCACCATTTGTCCTGCAGGGTGGCCTGCAGGGTGGCCTGCAGGGCCTCTGGTCCCGCTCCCCACATAAGAACGCAGGATATGGCTAGGCCAAAAAGGAACACCCACGGAGCCATAGATAGGGGAGTCATACCACTATATTGTCTCTGGCGGCCGGGGGAGACACACGCAGTAGTAGCCACACGATCCGCAGTCCACCATTCACTTCTCGGGCTGCCAACCAACCAACCAGTCAACGCAGCCCCGCAGTTACATCGGTAGCTAATTGGCTAACCGGTTATAGCTGATGGCCAACCAATCACAGTTGATGGTCATTCACTACCCGAGCCAGCACCTCCCTACGCAAGGCGGAGAGCCTGGAAACTGCTCTCTGGGACTCTGTCTCCACAGTGATTTTTGATATACCCGTTTTATCTTTTGTTTTCTGGTAGCTCCGTGTCTCTATTCTTTCTTTGCCCTTGTATTTTTGTCTTTTATTTTAGTTTGGTGGTATTTTATGATTTTTCCCCCCTCTGTTTCCTCTGTTTTTATATTATATATCTCAGTTGTGGATATTTTGTCTGTGGTTATCATTAAGGCTATGTAAAAGGAACTTTCATATATACAGTAAAACTTTTTCTTCTGCATGCATCTTATCTCCAGTCCCCTTTGAAGATTCAGACCTTGACCCCCTCCTTTTTTTACATTTTTGTTGTAACAGATTACCCCTATTTGTTCTGTGAGTCATTTCAGACTTGCAGTAGCAATTGCCTTTCTCTTCTCTTTTTCATTTTGTGTTTTTCTCCCTTTAACCTCTATGTTATATTTAAATGAACGGTGCCATATTCTAAATAGCATTTGCAATTTCCTGCTTCTGTCTGTCTGTTAGTCATCTTGTCTTTTTGTTTCAGGTAGCATAACCCCCTTCAGTATTTCCTATAATTCCAGCCTTGTGGTGGGAAACTCTCCCAGCTTCTGTATGTCTAGAAAGGCCTTTATTAAACCTTCCTGTCTAAAGGATAACTTTGCTGGATACATTATTCTTAGCTGGTAATTTCTCTTGTAATTACCAGCTGTAATTACCAGCTTGTAAATATTCAGCTGTAAGTCTGAATATTTGATTTCACTCCCTACTAGAGTTTCTGCAGAAAACTTTGATGATAGTTTAATGGGCTTTCCTTTATAAGTTACCATCTTCTTTTCCCTGGCTGCCTTAAGAATTCTTTGTCATTAATTTTTGACAGTTTTAATATAATGTACCTTGGAGAAGGCCTTTTTGATTGAGATAATTAGGTGTTCTGTTTGCTTCTTGGATTCAAAGTTCCAGTTCTTTCCATAAGTTTGGGGAGGGAAATTCTCATTGATTGTTTGAACAGGCATTCTATTTTCTTCTACCTCTCTTCTCCTTGTGGTATGCCTATTATTCTTATGTTGCTCTTTCTGATGGAATCAGATAGTTCTTCTAGAGTTCTTCCTTTTCTTTTAACGCTCATGTCTCTCTTCCATTTTCATCAGTTCCGGATTTCTATCTTCAATATCACTGATTTTTTCTCCATCTGATCAGCTCTGTTTCCTAAGGTGGCTATTTCATTCTTGATCTCTTTTATTGAGATCTTCAGCTCCAGAATTTCTATTTGGTTCTTTTGAAAAAGTTTGATCTCTTTGGTAAAATATTCATTGTTTTGTTCTTGATTTTATTTCTGAGTTCATTACACTGCCTATCTGAGTTTTCTTGCACCTCATTGAGTTTTTTCAGAGCTGCATTCTTGAATTCTCTGTCATTTAAGTCATATACTTCCATTTCATTAAGTTTATTTTCTGGAGATATTTCATTATCTTTTTGAACTGCCTTGTTACCTTGATTGTTCATGGCAGTATTTCTCTTTCTAGGCATTTATGGGAATGAGCTCTGCAGCAAGTTGATGCAAAGAGGTCTTTCTTTTGTTTTCCAGGGGGTGGCACTGGAGCATTTTATTTTCTCTTGCTCTGTTTTGGCTTCAAGTGGTAGAAATGCTTTGTATTCCCTGTGGAGATGGGCATCTTCTCTGTGACCAGATTGCCTCCATCTCAGTGTATTATCCCCTTGGGGAAATGGGGTGGATGATGGGTTCTGAGCCCCTGAAATCCCAACGCTGTCCCTGCAGCCAGACACAGTGCTGTGTTTCCTGTGGTGTCCCAGGTATCCCCACTAGGATCAGCCACAAAAGGTCGGGGCAGGGTGGGCTGGGATAGGCAACTGGTGTTTGTGGCTTTTTTGCTCCTTACAGTAATGGTTACTGCGAGACCTCAGTTACCTGGCCTCTGTATCTCCACCCTTGTTACTGGGGTTAACTGCAGTGTGCATCTACCACTCAGGGACAGTCTCAAGTTCTCAGAGTTGTAGATATTCTGCTCTTTAACCCAACACTCACTGCTACAGTTTTTTCTGGGGTCTGCTGCTAACTATGGGAGGGTGCGGGAAGGCAAACTCTGGGAGGATAAATGTTGGCAGCTAGGCTTCATGGCATTGTTTTCTGCCTTGCAGTGAGGGCTGCTAGATCACAGCTGTCACATTTCTGTATTCTGTCTCTGCCCAGAGGTCTCTGCCCTGATCGCTGGATTCAGCTGTATTATATGCTGATCCCTCAGGCAGGAATGCTTGGGGCCACAAACTGCACCTGCAGCTTGAATTCTTCCCTCCCTTGAGACCTTCAGTGAGCTCTGAGCTGTGCCCACGGTACTTGTCTCTGCATTTCTCCCTTCCCTCCTCTCCTTTTGCCCTGATTCAATCACGTTCAGATATTTTGATGCACTGGTCTTTCAGACATTTTCGTGTGCCACACAGGGAATCCTTTCTTAAATTATAGCTGTTTAACTTGTTATAAGTTCAAGGGGAAGGGATCAAGGAGACCCCTTTTGCCACCATGCTTTTGAAATCACTCTGTTAATTGTTTTCTAATTGTGTTTGTGTTAATAGTTCTTCTCTGTTCCTTTATTCTTTTGTTATTTTCCCTTGTGATTTGATGTGTTTCTTTAAGATAGTCTTTAGATTTCTATCTCTTTATTTTTTGTGTATCTACAATAAGTTTTGGTTTGTGGTTACTGTGAGACTTATATATATCCTATTTTAATTTAATGGTCAGTTAAGTTCGAATGCATTCTAAAAGCACTATATATTTATCCCTGAACCCATGTTTTTCTTTGACGTAACATTTTTCATCTTTCTTTGTGTTTATGTGTGTGTGTACCCATTGACAATCATTGATACATATGGTTTTAGTATTTTTATCTTTTAATCTTCATTCTAGCTTAATAATGGGTTGATCCACTATCTTTACTATATGTTTGCTTTTACCACTGAGATATTTTTATTACTTATACTTTCTTATTTCTAGTTTTGAACTTTTTTTTCTGCTTAAACACATCGTTTAATATTTTTGTAACGTCAGTTTAATGGTAATGAAGTCAATTAGCTTTAGCTTATCTACGAAACTCTTTTATCTCTCCTTCAATTTCAAATGATAAGTTTGCTGGATAGAGTATTCTTGGATGTAGGGTTGTTTTGTTTTCCTTTCATCACTTTGAATATATCATTCCACACCCTTCTGAACTGCAAAGTTTCTGCTGAAAAATCAGCTGTTAGACTTATGATGGTTCCCTTGTATGTAACTAGTTGTTTTTGTCTTGCAGCTTTTAAGATTCTTTCTTTCTCTTTAACTTTTGACATTTTAATTACGATGTGTCTTGTTGTGTTTCTCTGGGCTCATGTTGTTTGGGTCTCTGTGTTTCCTAGACTTGGATGTCCCTTTGCCAGGTTAGGGAAATTTTCAGCCATTTCTTTCAATAATTTTTCTGTACCTCTCTCTTTTCTTTATTGGACCCCTGTAATGTGAATGTTAGTATGCTTGATGTTATACCAGAGGTCCCTTGTACTCTCATTTTTTAAAATTATTTTTTCTTTTTGCTGTTCCGGTTGGGTGATTTCCACTACGGTGTCTTTCACCTCACTGACTTGTTCTTCTGCTTCATCTAATCTGATGTTGATTCCTTCTAGTGTGTTTTTCATTTCAGTTTTGTGTTCTTCAGTTCTGATTGGTCCTTTTTTATATTTTCTTTTCTATTTCTCTCTCTGTTCATCCCTACTTCTACTAAGTTCAACGAATAGCCTTTATATCATTACTTTGAACTCTTTATCTGGTAGATTGCTTATCTCTTTTTTGGTTAGTTCTTTTTCTGGTGTTTTGTCTTATTGTTTCATGTGGAACATATCCCTTTGTCTCCTCATTTTGCCTAAATCTCTGTGTTTGTTTCTATGTATTAAATAGATTGACTACCTGTCACAATATTGAAAGAGGGGCCTTATGTGGAAACATTCTGTGCGGGCTTAGTGGAGTAATCATCTCTGGTCAACAAACCCAGGTGCTCCAGGAGTGCACCTTGTGTGGGATGCATATATCCTCCTGTTATGGTTGTGCCTGCTGTTGTAGGTTTGTTAACAGGCAGGGCTGGCCCCTGGCCTGGCTGTCTGCAAAGCCTAAATGCAACTGCTACAGGAGGGCTAATGTGAAAGGCTGGCCCTTGGCCTGGCTGGTAACAACCCCAGTCACAGCTTCTGCAGGTACACTGATGGGATGTGTTGGCCCTAGCCTGGATGGCAGCATGGCCCTGCCACAACTGGTGTAGGCTCACTGGTATGTGGTGCAGACCTCTGTGTTTGGTGGCTGTGAGGTTTTGCCTCTACTGTTGTGGGTGCATTGGTGTGTGGATGACCATCTGGAATAGGTCACTGCATTGGAGGGGTTCCAGGGACACCCAAGGCCTGCTGTCTGGTTCTAGCTTGTGTGGTGCAGCCTTGGGTGATGGGTGGGCAGGGCACCACCTTGGAGGGAATCTGGGGCCACCCACCAGGCACTGATTGATAGGGCACCACCTTGGGGTATCTCTGGAGCCCTTCACAGAGTGTTTGGGAATGGGGCACCAACTTGGGTTTGGCTTCAGTGTGCACTGGCCAGGTCAGGCAGTTTGGGCTGGGTGGGGCCTCCGAGGAATACTCAGGTGTGGTAAACTGTCAGTAGATTAACAGAGTATGTCAGAATGAGCACCTGCCAAGGTGGGGCCTGCTTGGTAGAAGAAGAACAAAACAGAGCAAACCATGAGAAAATAGTTAATCTATTAGTCATTGTCCTCAGCTGCCACTTGTGACATTGGGATAATCTTTCTTATCCTATTTTACGCTTGGCCATATGAGATGAACTTTGAGAAGAATGGCTTTCCTGACAACTGCTCGGCTTTTTGTAGTAGGCACACAACGTTATGTTATTGCAGTCCAGAAATGCTGTTAGTTTTGCAAAATATTTCTTTTGAAAACATATTATGTTTTAAGGATATTTTCTTTCAGTCGGTTCCTATAAAAGTAACCATAGCTAAGGATCTTGCTTAAACATAGCCTTTAAATTTTCTTGTCTTTTTACTTACTGGCCTCCTTGATCTATCTATGCCCCTTACCCTTCCCATGATGGCTATTGCTTTGAGTCAGCTTGAAATGATAGCCTCGGTGAAGAGACACCATCCTGAATCCTCTCTTTGCCACCTGCTGCCTAATTTTATCAATCTTATCTCTTGCTGTGGCAGCTGTTTCCCTGCATTTTGACTAGTTGCAATTTGGGGTACACACATTGTCTTTTCAAAGCCAGCAGGCCCACAAATTACGGGACTCTAAATCACTTAGATTGCAGGCCACATGGGGAGAGCATATCTCTTAGAAAAGCTTTATTTCCTTCATCTCTGCTGTAGATTGTTTTCAGAACGTTGAGTTCATACCTCTTTTTTGGAGACTTGGCTGAAATCAGCTAGAGATAACCATTACACACTGTCATTGTGAATGTTTGAACATTTGTGCTAACACCACAGCTTCAGTTGACAAATATCCTGTGTGCACCTCAAGGTATATGGCAAGTTACGTTTGTACTTACTGTTTTCTCTGCCACATGTTCATGTCTAATGTTCACATGTGCACCTGTTATCTGGATCTGTGATCTTGGCATCAGTCTGCATTCGAGGCTGGGGTAAGTTAGAAAGGGGGCAGTTGCAGAAACATCTGTTCATTTTATCAAGACAGCAAAATACTTTTCAGCATCTATGCAAGAGATATTTTCTCATGTGTCATTGGTCAGAACTTGTGCACATGGACACCTTAGCGGCAAGGAAAGTGAGGAGAACTAGCATTGTATTCTTAGCCTCTGAAGTCAACATGGGCAAACATGAAAGGGACTAGGAATGAGTATTAGGGAAGTTAAGTAAGAAAGGACATCACAGATCAGTACTAAGTTCCCTAATTTATTCTTTGTTTCATAGTAATGAAGATATAATGTCCTTAATTTTCTCTAATTGTGGTATGTGCTGTTCATTAATTTTACTATGAAGTATGGTCAGTTTTAAACTTTTCTAGATAATTTTTCTTTTTCTTTTGAGTTTATTACAATAATTTGGAGGATTAATAAGTATTGTGTCTCTTAATTTCCAAGACATTTACATCATCATCTAGTCGCTATTTTGAAAATAACAGTGTTAAAAAAATACATGGCTGTGAAATTTTCTTGTTGCTGTTATTGTCATGCTGCTGGTGGTAGTGATGAACATGGCAATAGTGATTTTAATTTTTCCTTGTGTCCAAAAATGCATCATATCTTTGCAAAAGTAAACACATGAAAATACATGTGCTATGTTGATCAATAGGTTGACTTGTATTTGTAAAATCAAATGGACTCCTTTTATCATTTAGTTCCTCTGTGCTTTTACTTATATTTGCCAATTAGATATGTTAGATTCTCCCTTAATTTTTAATATATTTTGATTTATATATGACAACTATCTTTTTTTGGTGCATATGGGTATATACACTTTATATTTGTAAGTCTTTTTTTTTTTTAACTTTTATCATTATATAATCTCCCTCTTTGTCCCACTTGAATTTATTCTTCAGTTCCAACCAGTTTGATGTCAACATGGCAATTTCTGCTTTCTTTCTATTTGTATTTGCTCATTGCTTCTTTACCCATGCCTTTAAAAATTTTGTTTATTTCACTTTGTTTTTGTTTTTAAGAGGTCTCTCTCTCTCTTTTAAATAGAACATAGCTGGGTTAGGATTTATTACTCTGACAGACTCATTTTTTGATGACTGGAAGAATATAAAATAGTTACTTCACTTAGTTGTAATACATGACATGTTATTTTGTTTCTTGAATCTTACTATGCTTATTTTTTCATATTTTTATTCCTTGTTATTGCATTATTTTTTTGTGCTGGATTACTATAATTTCTGTTTATTTAGTTTGTTAATGTGCTTGTACTGTTGGTCACTTATTCAAAAATATTTGTGTATATACTAATGTGCCAGGAATAGTTCTAGATAGATTAGATAAACAAAATAGAGGGGAGATGACCTTCCTTCATGAAGCTTTACTATTAATAAAATCAGATAACTATTTTTACCTGCTATCGTCTGAATATTTGTATTCCACCAAAATTCATACGTTGAAATCCTGATGCCCAATGTGATGATATTAGGAGCTGAGGTTTTTGTTACAACTAAAGTAGAATAACTATTTTGTATTCTTTCATTTATTTAAAAGAATGAGTTTAATGTCCTTTAATGAGAATAATGTTTTTATAAAAGAGGCCGAAGAGAGCTCCTTGGCCCTCATTTGCCATGTGTGGACACAGTGAGAAGGTGACGTCTGAAACCCGGAAAGAGGGCCTTCATTTTAACCTGACTATGCTGGCATCTTGATCTCAATTCCAGTCTCCAAAACTGTGAGAAATAAATGTGTGCTGTTTATAAGCCACCCTGTGTTTTTTTTTACAGTAACTCATACAGAGTGACATTATTATCATTATTATTACTATTATTATTATTAATATTATACAAAACCAAGAAATTATATTTCCTTCTAAGATGCTCTATTTCCAACTGTATTCAAATCCCTAAAGTTGAGCAATTTTGAGGAGATTTCTATCCTTCCTCTCTTCTTCTTCCAATTCCCATCTTGAAAAAAAAAACACCTTTGGAATACTTTTCCTTGTTGTCAACATCCATGTCCAAAGTTTATACTTGCTGTTATTATTAAAATTTTTGTTGCAGTATTCCAAATCTGTTTCAAGAGTTCTCATCTGACTTTTTTTTTTTTTTTGTATAATACAGACTGCCTATTTTTGTCCTTATATAGTTGTTACACAAAACTGTTTCTGCTTTTCTTCTTCTTTCTTGACTCTAAGGTCTTTGTTTTGTTGATTTATTATTTGTTGATTTATTATTTGATCAGGGTCCTTTTCCATCAAAATTTTTTGTGGATGTGGTATTCTGTTCTAAGAATTTCTGAATTCTTGTGTTTTTGCAAAAGCTTTTCTTTACCTTATTGGTATATGCTGTCTTGGGTAACAATTATGATATTGCGGTCCTTTGCTCTCTGTAAATGTTTGTATCCTAGCTTTAAGGGTTGCTTGAATAGTCTGAAGTATGTACTATTATTATTTTCATTGTACACATGAGGAAATGAAGCCTAAAAAGGCACTGTCTTACCCAAATCACAGAATATGGCAATCTAATTCTCCATATACCCTATAGCCCACACTTATAACTGGTTTCTTCTATTTTAACTTGGTTAACTAGAGAATAAGCAAGGGGCTTTATAAGTTAAGAACAGGAAAAAGCCCACTTTTTTCCAATTTAGAATTTTTTTCTACCTGTTTTTATGTCTAGAGTACTATTTTTAGATCTTCTCTTGACCAGTCTCTTCATTATTGTTCAAATATCAACTTCCATGTCTTTTCTGAGATCCCTTCCTGGACCTCAGGATCAAAATAAAATAATAGCCAAATAAGAATAATATACACTCATCTATTTGTTTATATCTATGTATCTATTTTTATACTTAAATATCACATTAGAGTATAAATCCCATGAGTATAGAAACCTTGTCTTCTAGTTTTTTGTTCTATTCCTATTGTATAACAATGAATGTGGCTGGTCTTTGTCCCTGGTTCCTGGCATAGAGCTTCTAAAACTTTTGGAATTTCCGGAGTGATATGAATGTTTGGTTATTCATAAGTCCTTTATATCACACCTGAATGTATGCTAATATGGTGACTAGGAGGGTGACACAGCTTGATTTCACTGGGACAAGACATGAAAGCTCTGTCTTCTGGACCCTCCCAGACCTCGCCCTATAAGTGTCTTCATTTGTCTTGTCTAATGTGTATGTTTTATAATAAAACTGTAATAGTATTTGGCTATCTTGTGATCTGTGAGTTATTCTAGCAAGTTATCAAAACTGAGGAGAGTTGTATGAAACCCCCAGATATGTAGCCATTTGGTGAGAAGTTCAGGTAGCCTGGGAATCCCATTTGTGGCTAGCCTCTGAAATAAGGGCAGTCTTGTTTAGAACTATGCCCTGACTTTGAGTGGTCACTGCGAGAATTGAATTACAGTATACCAGTTGTTATAAAACTAATTACCCATACCTTGAGCAAGACCAGGGACATTGTATTTACTAATTTAAAATTTATTGAATAATTGAGGAAAGGAAGATTAGAGTAAACCAGACAAATTTCTTAGCCCATAAATGTATTTTCAACTTATATCCCTGAGTATCAGGCCCCAATGCAGCCAATAACAGATATCCAGATGCTATTCCCTGTGTATAAATTGCATCTTGCCTATAAATCAGAAAAGCATTGTCTTGGTTGCTGAACCCTTTTGTCTATTGAGAGGTTATTCCATTTCCTTTTCCTTGCCTTCTTCCTGCCATATCACTAACAATATTAAACTGTACTATGTTTTGGCTTCTTTGTTGTTCCTTTCATAACAATACAAAGCAGTATGTCCCCTTCCCTTCAATTACCAAATTAGATACACTCACAATTCCCTGTAATCCATATTTCCTTGCATCCTAAATGCTTCAAACATATGTTAACACAGCTTAAAATTGTAATTAAGACATTTTTGAGACACTTTCTTTAAGAATGTCACTTTCTCTAATTCTGCCTTTTTCTCTCAGGCTTTTCTGTTAAAAGGCAATGTTTGAAAAGTGCAATTATCATCCATATTGCATATTCAAAATGACATCATCTTTTGTTTTCAGAAAAACCTAACAATTGCCTAAGAATGTCAAGCTATAAAATAGAAAATACTGAATGTAACCTCTTTGATGTGTATAATTACTTAACCAAGGAATGTGATAGAAAACATTAATTCTTCCAGGTCGTTAGGTGTATTGCAGCAGTGAGGCAACCAAGAGTCATTATATTGTGTAATAATTATATTGTTAGCTTAAATCATATACATCAAAGCACCAAATACAATATAAAGATGTAGGTGCTTAGAAAAGTAGTAAGAGTTTTTCAAATTATATCTAAACAGAGCTTTGAGTATGTCTAGGAAAAAACATTAATTTCAGAAAACATACATATTCCCTTAATATATATATCTTTTATCATGGTAGGAACTAAGATCTAAATCCGAATATAATTCTTTCTTGGTTGGTATAATATTCAACTTTCAGGTTTCAACAAAATAAAGATAATTTTGAAGATAACTACTGTTATTTTGCTGCTCAAAGGTATTCTTATATTTAAAAACACTAAATACTACACTGACCTAGATGATCTCCCACTGGGACTCAAAGTCTATTTATTATAAATAATATCCATGTAATAGCATATTATCTTTTGCTTCATCTAAAGAACAACAATGCCATATGTTTTACCATCTGAATAGTCTGACCAAAAAAGGAGTCTAATTCCAAAATTAATTATAAAGATTGAAGTAATAAAAAAGCCAATATTTGTATTACACTGATCAAATCTATTCTGATCATAATAATGGTAAATAACGATAAATATGAATAATTGGGACTCTGAAGACATCTGCGAGTCTCCAAATACATACATAGTCTTGCTTTATATAACTCAGTACTTGAAATTCTACATTAAAACAAGTTGCCTCAAATTCCTCTATGTCCTTTGAATAAATAATAATAGTAAACACATATTTTGAAAATAGCTTTATATTTTTAAAATTTTTTTCCCCTTACTATATCTGCTACCTTATTGAATATTCAGACATTTGGGTCACGGGATGAAATGGGTTAATATAAAACAACATTGTAATAATCACAGGGAGATTAACCAATTTATTACAATTTTATTAAATTTATTGGAGTGACGTTGGTTAAATTATACAGGTTTCAAGTGTACACTTCTGTAATACATCATCTATATATTGCATTGTGTGTTCACCACCCAGAGTCAGTTCTCCTTCTGTCACCATATATTTGACCCTCTTTACCTGCTTCTACCATGTGTGGTTTCCAATCTGTTCACAGACTAAGTTAGTTTTGCAACTATATATATATTTTTTAAAAAGCTTAAATTTTACAATATAAATTATAATGCCAATACTTAAGTATTTTAGAAATTTTAACAAATGAGAAAGTAATATTTCTTAGCACCTGATTAAGATGTTTTACATATTCTTATATGAACTGAATTACAGAACTTAGACTATGAAGAGATTGGAAACCACATGTAGATTAACCCTTTTTTGAAATCACTTCTGAAGGGTTGAGTTATTTTCAATGGAATTCTCAATTTATGGTGTTGATATAAAAAGTACCCAAACCTGTAGAGAATTTTATAAGAGTTTGTTTGAGCCAAAACTGAGGACAATTGCTAGAAAGAAAGATCTCAAATGCTCCCAAGAGTGACAGTTTTGCAATTTCTTTACGCATTTGAGATTAAGAAGGATACATAAGGAAAACTGCACGAAAGTGGGAAAAAGCAAGGCAGGGATTGGATTACCAGCTGGTTAGCAAGTTATATGCTCTCTTGAGGGTGTTTATGTTTATTTCAAAGGTGTGTTACTCCTAGAAGAACAAAACAATGGGTGGTGCTTGCTAAAGGCAAACATAAACCTTATAGTAAAGAAAATATATGCCTGGGATGTGACTACCAGCCATGTCCTTGCCCAGTTAGGAATTTATGATCAGATCATGCTGTGAGATTACTTTCAGCCACTGGACTTGTCAGATTTATTACTGAATTCTTGTTTTTTTTTTTTTTGTCTACAGATGTTAGCTGCTTCTACCTAAGTGACTAATTTGAAATGAAAATTTAACTATGTTGTTTTCTGTCTTAAAACTGTTCTGTGGGTTTTAATTGTCCTGAAAACAAACATGAATCCTTAATATAACTGAATGATCATGTCCTGTATATTTTTTAACTTTATCTTTTAACCACTATGTACTTAAACTATTTGTTATTCATCTACACAACAATTTTTTTTCAGTTTCTCAAATTTTCCACATATTTATCATAAGCATGTAACTTTATATTGGTCCACTTTGATATTCATTTAGCATGTTTTCCATTTAGTATGGGGAAGAAAGAAATCTTCCTCTACCCATTTAGGTTGTTCTGGCTGGTCTAATAATTAAATCAATATAAGACAAATTAACAATAGAAAATAAGCAAATGAAATTACATATGCATGTATGGGAACCCCAATTACGTAAGAAGTTCAGAGCGAGTGTGGTAAAAATGAGATACATATAACATCCTGAGCAAAGGAAAAGGGTAAGATGCCCTGAGACTTCAGAGGGGAGGAGGGTGATTCTCAGGGCGATAAGAAGAGCCGATGTTCAGTAATTAGAAGTTTGTCCTGCCATATAGATAGATCATAAAAAGTTACTTCTGGTGATAATTCTTATTATGGACAAGGTTCTGATCAAATTCTTTAAGGGGAAGATAAAATTTCTCTTCAGACTTCAGGGTCTCAATTGCCTTCAGCTCAAAATAATTCACATGCCAAAGCAGCACATTTTGGAGAGGGCTGTTCTGAACCCCTTCATTAGAAAACAAGTTTTATGAAGGCAGATTCTGTTTCATTCATCATTGCATAATCAATGCCAATACTTAACAGATAATTGACTCTTAAGTCAATCAAAATAAGTCATACTCCAAAGAATGTTATATTGGGATTGCTTTATATTGTTATCAAGAACTGGAAAAACTAATAAATGATGATAGAAGTCAGAAATCAATTGCCTTTTTGCTGGATGGTGAATCAACTGGAATGGGGTATGAGGAAATATTCTAGGTTAATGGAAATATTAGGTTATTTATTGGTTACTTGGAAATATTTTGTTAAAACTCATCAATTTTATATTTAAGACCTGTGAATGACACTGTATAAAATTTTTACTTCAGCAAAAGACGTAGATATGACCAGACCAATATCTTTCAAACAATATACCATGGAACCATAACATCACTTCAAGATATACCTTTTGTGTAGTCATTCATGCATTCAGAACATATTTGTTGATTAGGTACATCATGTGCCTATCTGCAAAGAAGGTAAAGAGAGCCTATGCTTTGTAGAGGACAGGGTTAAAAGGATCTGAAATTGATTTTACTGGGGATGTGAGATGGAATGTTTCAGGGTGATTAGCAAAGTAAAGCCTAAACAGGCAAGATGGCTAGCTAGCCCTTCACTACAATTCTTCTTGAGCACAGAGCAGTTTTTACTTTGCTTCTTCTCATATATGGCTGTTCCAGGAAGGCTTTAAGCTTTTTTTTGTTTGTTTGTTTGGAAAAACTAAATGCATAAAATAAATTTTTTTTCCTCAAGACAAAAGTGATTTAAACAAAAGTTACTTAACACCAAACAGGCTATTGTAATTTTTATTTTTTTAAGTAACACACCTATTTTCAATCTTGGTCTAATAGGAAAACTACATTTTTTTCAACCAATATTTTTTTCCCTTTCAACACTTATTCTGTGTCCTAGCATTTCAATTTACAATTTCTCCATCTCTCACATTTAGAACTTATCTGTTGTTATGGAGGTAAAGAGTGTATAGAGAAGGAAGGAGTGATGCAAGAAAGAAAGAAATCAAGTGTTGAAGTTCAAAATGAATTTGCCAATCTGTGCTTAAAGGTCAAGCCTGTACCTTGTGCATTATGATTAAATTTGGGTTGGTCATTCTTTCCATGAACTTTCATATTATAAGTACAAGTATATTTCTACCATAGCACTAACAGGTTATTATATATTTGTATGCACATTTCTACATACAGTTTTACATATTGTTGAACCTCCAGAACTTCACATTCAGCAATAATCAGTCATTTGTTTATTGAAAGAATTAATATTTTTGATGAATGTTACAGGTGTCAAAATATAGCTTTATCAATTTATCATTATTTCCAATGGTGAATTGAAATTGTGGACAGTGTTCTTAGGGGTGGTGAATTAATTATTGTTCTAAATGTTCAATAAAATTTTGGGGGTTTTTGCTAGACTCTACATGTGAAATGGACCACATGGCCAGTAGTAGCAGCACAGGTGAAACTGAATGAGATACAGAGGACAATTTATTTTGGTGAAACAAGTTCATCAAATGTGCAAAAATAAAAAGTAAAACACCATAAACTCACAGCAATATAAGTGGGAAATATCTTAATTTTATTTATACCAAAACAAGACTTCAATATAATAATTTCTTAATATATGTATATACATATAATATTGGCTTTTTTATTACTTCAATCTTTTACTTTGCATTAGTCATGAATAAACGTTATAACTGAAACTGAGCTGAAAGAGAATTCTGATCCATCCCTACATACTGTGAATAAAGGGTATTTTGTCTCAGGATAACCTGAGAGGGAAAAGAGAAGTGTGCTCAGAAAAACAAGTGAGCATGTCTTTTGAGGAAGTGGAATAAAACTGCTTTGATTTTTAGTGCATACATGTGTTTTTGTAAACAAAATTGTCCAGAAATTCTTTGTTTGCATATATATATATTTGCATATATATGTATATGTATATTTATATATATATGAACATGGGTACCTATATTTCACACAGTTGTGGGAATTATAGAAAAGGATGCATATAAAATTTCAAAAAGTAGTTATTGAGGAGGAAGGGGAATTTATTAAATTAATTATGAATTGTATGCTGTATAACTATAGAATTATGAGTTATAAATTATTTGCTATGTAATTGCAGAAATGTAATTTTAATTAAGAATGATAGAATGAAAGTCTATAATTGAAAATTTTAAAATAAATATCTTCTTAAAATTGTAATAAATTGGTTAATCTCCCTGTGATTATTACAATGTTGTTTTATATTAACCCATTTCATCCCGTGACCCAAATGTCTGAATATTCAATAAGGTAGCAGATATAGTAAGGGGAAAAGATGGGTGAGTAAAACATTGATGTTAATGTTAGGTGGTATATTGTTTAATAATATTGTTGATTCCCAAAAGAAGAAATACTGTAAAACCAGATCCATGACAGCAGAGGAATAAAGGCTAAGTGGAGGAATTTTCAAAATTAAGTCGTGCCTCCAAAATTCTAAAACATAAGGTCTTACAAAATGTTTTTTAAACTATGGTATGAGTATAGGTTCATGTTGGTAAACATTAGAGAGGTTACATTGGGATATGTACCTATGATTAAAATATGGGAAGAAAAAGAGGGTAATTTGAGAAAGCAGATATGGGGACATTTACAATATTTTTTTTTAATTGAAGTTTATTGCGGTGACAATTGTTAATAAAGTTACATAGATTTCAGGTGTACAATTCTGTATTACATCGTCTGTATATCACATTGTGTGTTCACCACCCAGTCAGTTGCTTTCAGTCACCATGTATTTGACCCCCTTTACCCTCATCTACCTTGTCATACTTTCTGCATCATGATAAACAATTTTTTTCACATGTTACTTATATTAGGTTTTCAACAATGGCTAATGTAGCAGAGATGGCAATATAAGTTAACTGGCATATCCAAAATCACTGAGCTAGTAAATGGGAAATCTGGTAATCTAAATCGCATCTCAACTCCGGGTCTATTGCTCTTTCAATACCTGTTACTGCTGGCATAACCAAAAGAAATAAAGATCTTCTATAGTAGAGTAGCACATTTACTCACAATTGTACTCAAAATATGTAGTTTTTACATTTTGTCAAAATGGATCTTGTATTACTCAGAAACCACTTATCCCCTGGGTAGAAGTAAGTTAAGACTGCTGTAATAATACAAACAATTCCTCTTCACAGTGTTTAGGTTTTTAAGTAAAAAGGCTCGAGTTCTTAAATTCCATGTCCTTTCTAGAATACACAGTAAAATGATAAGGAAGGGGGAGAAAATAAATAATAGTCTGTTTTTGCATTGGAAATAATGAGTTGTCAGATCTCAAGGTATCCTCTTGATGGCTCTTATGTTTTCATAGCAACATCCATTGTCTGCTTGGCCACTACCCAAATATTTGGCATTTGTGCTAAAGATAATGGTATGTATAAGCTGCGCTATCTTGCTTTTAGTTTGTCGGTATCCAGCTGACTTACTTGGCTGCTTTGTCTTTTTCTTAACATTTTTTGACATTCAGAGCATTCTTTACACAGGCAACCAAGGTCTAATTCTGGTTACCATTTGTTCTTTACCTAAACAAATGGGACCCCTCTGAGCTTATGTGAATCATCTGTGGCAACTATCTTCTGAAAAATAGTATCTCCAATGCTTCTGAGACTCACTCGTACTAGAACAGCATCAAGGACCTCTCTGGAAATAAAAGCATTGTCTTCTTTCTGCTTAATTAGATATATCATTAACTTTACTTTACTGTGGTTGCAGCCCAAATATTAGAGTGTGATGAAAATGTGCATATTTGTGAGGTCTCCCAAATTAACTTGTTTCTTTAAAGCCATACCCCTGGATAGGCTCAACCTCAAGACAGTAGGATACAGGACGTCTTGTCATTGTTTTCCACTTGTCACATTTGTCAATCTCTCATCTACGCACACTTAGAAAAAATAAACTTTCAATCCTTTCTCTTCTTATTTGGTTTTCCTTTACCTAGTACTCTATAATCTAATCCATGATACCTGCTTCTTAATAAGTTTAATGAGATCATATGGAAGGTCTTTCTAAAACAAAACATTCTCTTTTCCTATGCTTGGTTTGAAAATCTATCAAAATTCTATTTTGAAATTTCAGAAGCTGAACACTAACTTTGTTTTTACATTTGCACTAATGCTATGAAAATCATGATCATTATGTGTTTCTTCCAAATCCCCCTTCCCATACTCAAAGGGATATAGAGCTAAAGATCATATCGACCGAAATGTAAATAACAGAAGAACATGGCTATTCTTTCCTTACAGACATGGATGGTTAGCCTCTACAATTATATAGGTTACTCTACAGATGACCATGGACTTCAAAAAATGGAATATTATACTAGAACATAGAACAGTGGAGCATGATCTAATATAAAGCTTGCAATATCTGTATGAAAAATCTCTAAGGAATAAACTGTGTTTTCTTGACTATCACTACCTATTAATTCTTATGACATTAATATCTATCTTTTTCTATCGTTGTTGTTCAATTAAAAATGTAGTGCCTTCCACAAAAATCAAATTTTATTTTTGCTAGTCCCATAGCTTTATCCACTATAACGTATCTTTCATTTAGGTTCTCTCTACTATTAACAAATGGGCTATGGATGAAATAAAGGATAGGGATTTAAAAAATAATAATAAATACAGGAGAAAGTCAAAGAGTTTAACTCAAGAAAATTAATTCTATAATAAAATTTAATTTACTTGAACCACTCTTTGTAGAATTTGGATGTATGGTTCATAGATATTTAATAGTTTTGGACCACAGTTGACTGTGGGTAACTGAAATTATGTAAAGTGCAACTATGAATAAGAGGGGACTACTGTATGTGGAAAATGAATATACTCTCTCTTGTGTGACTTTCAAACTGAATTCCACTTGCAAAACTTTCATGTTATGAAACTAAGCTAAACAAGATTTGTTTTTCACATTATATATTCATTTAGCTGGGAGAATTCTTTCTCAAAAGATCCTTTCCTATCTAATACACTGAACGAAATTTATAAAACTACCTGAGAGAAAATAAATGGTAGCTGATGTTAGGATTAAATTATGGCAGGTTGTATAAATTGTGGCAGTCCATATATACATACATATGTGTGTATATAGACATATGTATGTATATATATTTTATCAGTATGAATCCCAAGCAGCAATCACATTTCCCCCCTACTTTAAATTGTAAAATCATATAACTACCTTTTGAAGTAATACAACCATGTATCTCATTTACAGAATCAATACATTCTACACACATGCCTAATTTAATTCCGAAGTTTGACTACAGGAACAATTAGTACATTAAAATGCAGAACTTCTTTTCTTCCCTAGAACCAAGTACAGAATTTAAAAGTCTCAGTAATGATATTTTGCTTTAATATAAATCCTGGGCAAAACTGTATTTTGAGGAAGACATTTCAGAGTTAGCAATTCATTTCCCTCTTATTTACCTGTAAATTTTATTATTAAATATTGGGAAGGATATCAAGGCATTGATTATTTTGAATTCAAGAGGATTAGAATTAATATGCTAACTAAATGCTTAACTTTTTGCTTTTCAGTTAATTATTTAAAGCGATCGATGATATGTTGCAACTGCAAACATAGTACAAACTCAATAGTAGAGTTGAGTCATTTTAATTGGACAAAATTAACAGATTGGCACTTTGGTTTTCATGTATTCTAACATGCTGGATCATATTTTAAGATAAGAGACAACAATCTTTCCCAAGGTATAGGAAGCTGGTAATGTTGAAAGACTAAGTGATATTCTTGGCCTCCAAAGACTCAGCATAGTCCTGGTTCATTTTCAGTTTCAGTATTCTGCCTTGAAGGAAAGAAGTGAACCTATTTTTTTTTTTTTTTTGCAATGTTAAATGTACGTGCAAGATAGAATTTAATAGAAATAAAGGAAAAGAAATATATTTGAACATAAACAGAACTCTTAAAATTAATTTTAATTTTTGAAGAGAAGGAAATTACATTCCAAGAATATTTAAATGGTTTATCTAGTATGTCTTATTGTACCGTGTTTTCCCTTAGCTGCACAATCAGCTCTAAAGCATGTTTCAGAGCAGAAATTAATATAAGACCCAGTCTGGGTCTTATATAATATAATATAACATAACATAACATAATATATATATATATATATATATATATATATATATATATATGATAAATAGAATAGAATAGAATATACCAGGTATAATGTAATATAATATAATACCAGGTCTTATATAAGACTGGGTCTTATATAATATTATATAATATAATATAATGTAATACTGGGTCTTATATTAATTTTTGCTCCAAAAGACGCATTAGAGCTCATTGTCCGCTTGGATCTTATTTTTGGGGAAACATGGTATGATTTGCTAATTATTAAATTTCTCTTATTTTAAATTATTGGGGAGAGTTAGAGTAGAGCCAATGTATTAGAATAAGTAAATTTAATTCAAAGTGGCTTGAGCCTGGATTTGTCTCCATGTGTCTAAAATATTAATTTACTTTACTAGAAATAAATTCTAAAGTCACTGGCAATAGATGAAGTGCTGCTAAAATATTCTTATGTGTTAATATAATAATTGTTTGGAAAAGCATAACCAGAAATAAAAAGACTAGTGCGTCTTTTATTAATTCTCCTACTATCCTAAAATCTTAACAACAAAAGCAACAATTAAGACACCCCTCTTCTATTTGGGATTTTCTGTTGTTCTTCTATATTTAGATTACTGGTTCTCTGCCATTTTCATTGTCTCTTTGTCCTCAATCTATACTTAAAAATGTCATGGCCAGTTTTTTCTCTAAATTTGTACTTTTCTTGGGATATCACAGTCCCTTCAATTCTTTCAGTGTATCTAATAGGCTTATAACTCCCAAATATGCATTCCCAGTGCTTCCACTTTGCTGAGCATTAGACCCATATTCTCACCTGCCACCTTCTCATTTCTTTCAGGCACCTCAAGCTCACATTTTCCCAAGCAAGCACATTACTGTTCTTATTTCCTGTCCAGCATCACTCCTCCTAAGTTCTGCTTATCACTGTATGTTTTTGCCTTACCACAGATAATAATAGTGTATATTCAGTAATACAGCCATATGAGTGGATAGCTTAAAGTTCTACTAGATGTCATTTTCTTTCTTACCTTCAAAGAATATTTGTTTCTCTTGTTCTGACATTTCAAAGTGTCTCTATAGTTTGTCTTTCCTGTGAAATATGATTTGCGTTCTTCAAATTTGCCTTTAAACTAATCTTAGAATAGCTCCCAGACCGACTTCTTATCTAGAAATCTCTTCTTCATCTCTCCGTACAGGGTCCAGTCCAAGTCATTTTAGGGTCTACACAATATAAGGTTCTATCAAATCATATAGAGAATTTTATCAATGTTAATCGCTACCTATTTAGGGATACATATATTAAGTACATGGCTGCACTGAAGAAGTTTTAATAGAATATATGTAAGTGCTGAGTACATGGTTTATACATGTCAGGCCAGATTTAAGAGTTAGAAGAAAAACTTCTCTCCTGGGTAGGATAAATGCAAAGCCAGTTGGAAAATAGGTGTGCATACATGAATGGGAGGACTTTCTGGGAATTAATTTACCATATTATAGGTACCCTATGATTAGGTATGATTGTGAAATGCTTTATTCCCAACTGAAGACTTTGGTTGCTGGACCAGGGTACATTGTGCATAAGTAAAAAATATATATACAGTAACACATATTGGCGGCTTGCTTACAACATATACCACATTTAGTAGGATAGAACTGAAGAACTGCAGGATATTGATTCCCAGCTGGCCCTTCAACTGGTCCCTCAACAAAACATTTTGGTGTTCTGTTAAGCCATCACAGTGAATTCTGTAGGTATGAATGTATTCCTATGTTTTCTTCACCATACATGCAGTCTGTAGTCAGAGTTAATTTTTTTTTTCTTTTTTTGGAAGCCAGGAAATGCAAAAAAAAAAAAAAAAAAAAAAAAAAAGAAGAATTGAGTCTCTGAATGAGAGTTAAGCAGAAGCTTTTTGAAGAGATAAGGGGATCCTTATCTGGAATATTCATCTATTCTCATAGGACATCACAGCCTTCTCCAAGATGAAAGGGGTCAAATGTAATCACCTGTCATCAGAGGCTGGCTGGGCATTGGCCTTTACTGTTACCAGTTAACACCCAGCAGTAGCAGTAGGTGGTCAGATTAGCCTTAATTAAGGAAAATGCTTGTTATTGAGCCAATGTAGTCTCCATTCCTGCTCCCACAGAGAGCTGATAAATAAGCCCATTGAACAAACAGCAGGATGGCTGGAGAATGAAACTGATTGAGATCCATTGGAAAAAATAATCTTTTCCACCAGATTATTAAATGTCTACTACTCTTGAATTGCCTTTTGGTGAGCCTTCACGTGTCACACAGATATCTTACATTTTTTGACCATTCTGGAAGATCCATATAAATAGTTCTCCCATAGTTTATCTTTCAGCAATTTTCTTTCTTTTTTTTTTCTTTCAAAATCCTGGCCAGCCAACAACTACATTAGCCCCTCTCCATTAATTAGTGTAGATTCATTCCTTAGATTATCTTTCCTTCCACAGGAAGTAGGAAACTAGATGTAAGGACCCAAAGCCTGTCCTCTATGGCTACTATCTTTAATAGCCATTCCTGAACTATGCTGTAATGAAGTAGCCATCCGTTTCAGACTTGTGCCAGCATACCATGCACACCTAACTATAAACCACATCTGTTTTACCTTCCTATACTAACCTTCCTATACTAACGGGGATTCTCCATGATGTCATCAGTATTGGTTGGAGAGGAGGCAAAAAAGGCAATAGGAACAAACAATAAGTGTCTGAGCCGTTTATATTTCATATTTATTTTTGCCTCTAGACCTGCTTAGACACCATCTCAGATGTACAGTTCCCACTTACAATGGATTGTTGCTTCACAGGTCTGATTATGATTCACTGGATCAATTTATAATGAGTCGTTTTGGTCACATGGTTTCCCACAGTAAGACATTCGACAACTACCAGGGTCTAGTGCCAATCCAAAGGCTGCTTTTCCAAGGGAGAATAGTTGTTAGCAAAGGAAGTTATGGTCTTACTACAAAACATCATGGATTTGCACTGTTAGATTGTCCAACTGAAGTTTATCAGACGTCTCCTAGGTCATTCCTATTTGCCATAGGTACTTCCGATATTTTCTGGTCTCAAGATCATAAACTTTGTAATGGCTCTGTATTGTGTCAACATAGCTAAGCTGAAACTATGTTTTTGAAAAACATTTTTCTTGTATGACTTTTAATTCTATTTGTCCCCAAGAGAAGTTTTTTTTTTTTTAAATGACATTTGGAATAAAGAAGTTAAGCAGCAACCATTATGCTCTGAATGTTGGTATAGTGTACCAGGCACCAATGCAGCTTGTGCACATTGTCACTAATCTAATGGTTCACATTGTTGTAGGATAGCAGCAGAACCCATAGTGCGTGTGCGTATGTACAAAAGGTCGGACAATTAAGTTTGCGAACTTTCCACCATGCGCTTACATGGTATAAAGTTTGCAAACTTAATTGTCTGTTTAAACACACACACACACACACACACACACACACACACACACACACACCCCGGAGCCAAAAAAAGTACACACATTTTAAGAGAGGAAAAATTATTAAAATTGTAATATTCAATATATACCGATAACAAAAGATGAATACAAGTCATGTGTATACATTTTTGGCACCCCGGTATACTTGGGTGCCAAATTTGTCATACCCAGGGTGCCAAAAAAATGTATACAAGTGGACACGTTGGTCAACGTTGCTCAAGCAGTAGTTTGCCATAATCAGAAGTGTCTGGACGTTGATGGTAACCACTTTGAGCACCTCTTGTAATTGCATAAGTCAAATGTGACTTGTATTCATCTTTTGTTATTAGTATATATTGAGAATTGCAGTTTTAATAGTTTTCCTTTCTGAAAATGTGTATATGTGTTTCCTTTTCGGGGGCAGGGTATCCTGTGTGTGTGTGTGTGTGTGTGTGTGTGTTTATTTATTTATTTATTTATTTATTTATTTATGCATATTTCAGTTTCACTAAGCTCTTGGCCAGGCGTATGCTGTTTTATGGTAAAGAACGTCATCTACTCTTATGGGTCATCTGCATTGTCAAGGTTGGTAGCAATAAGAAACAAGCGTGAGTCTTTTGTCTTCATAGGTCCCAGTTCTAATTGTCATCCCTGTTTGTCATTACCTACCCTACTTTAAAATCAGTTTTTCTTCTAAACTGCCTATCTTGCAGAACTACAATCATCCTTCTCCTCTGTAATACTCATATCCAAATATAGTGGAGTATGACTCTTAAATGATTCTCAAAAGGTTTCACCTATATTCTCTTCCATTGTCATGACTCCTAATCAAGCGAGGTCATCGGAGTCAATTCTGAAGTCTGAATGTCTTAGGCCCATTTTTGTATTTTATAGTCTAATTCCTTTAGAATCCTGTGTATTCAGTGGATTGTACAATACCAAATAA
This sequence comes from Rhinolophus ferrumequinum, assembly GCF_004115265.2. Classification (NCBI taxonomy): domain Eukaryota; kingdom Metazoa; phylum Chordata; class Mammalia; order Chiroptera; family Rhinolophidae; genus Rhinolophus; species Rhinolophus ferrumequinum. The sequence continues at coordinate 55,733,523 of NC_046290.1, read as the reverse complement.
CCTGATGCTTTAATATCATCAACAGTACTTCTGAATCAGATAGAAAATACCTGCATTTTCATTGATTTGTTTTTCTTAGCTCACTGTCAATTGTTTGTTTTTTTGATAACGTTTTACTTAAATAGTGTCAAAATAATTATGATTTTACTATTGAATATTAATAGGTGAGCTGAAATGAAAATTTAAAGATAGGCTCCTGAGTTAACTATCAAATGTTTACTTTAAAATTTGAGACATTTGAATGTAATGCGGTTATTCAGGATTTAGTTTCAAGAAAAGAGTGATATTTGGTAGATATAATTTTGGTTGTACTGCAGTATATTTTCCCCATTTCCATTTTTTATATTTTTAATGAATTGGGGAAAAAATGAGTAGCTACAGACACTTTGGTGTTTCATAAATGTCTTTGTGGTCTCTCAATATCAAGTAGTTTTCAACAGCTTGTGGAAGAGTATTAAAGCCCAGGTAGATGAAAAAGTCAATATAGAACTGTGAAGTCTATGTGGTCAGTTTAATATTACATTAAAATATAAATAAAACATAACTGACAGTTTCTTTAAAGAGACCTGTAAGCTTAAATAAATATGCTTTCATTAAAATTTGAAGAAATAGAGACCAGGTAGTTTTCAGAGTGCACTATGGAGCTCAGTTGAAATTTATTTTTGCTAATTGCCTTTATTTTAACTGAGATTTCATTCCCACTTCAAAACTAGTAAAATTCTTGAACTTCATTCTTGCACATTGGTTGTGTCTAAATTCCTCGCAGATACTGTTGTCAATTCCTGGGATTATGAAGTTTATGTTCTCGTGTCATCTCTGACATCAAGTACTATTGTTCCATGGCATTTTTCTTGAATTCTACTAAAACAAACAAAAACTCAATAAAGATATACTTAATGCATTAATTTGGTCGAATTTATAAACGACTTGGAGTTTAGAGGGGACATTTCACCATAGCAACTCTGTAATAAAGAGTCACACTCCTTTCTTGATGTTTGGCCACAGACATTTTTTTAACTTTACCTTGCTTTTCAAACCTTTGGCTCCACGTTAGCTAGGCTGGTAAGAAAGTTGGATGGAACTTTGGCACCAGTGGGAAATTTAAGTATTACAAATCACCAACCAGTATGGGAACTTTTCCCCAGTCTCACCTTCAAGCCACTGTTGAAGCTCAACCCACTTCCTCTGCATTGCCCAAGCCAGTCCAGACCTGCTTGTACCGGCCACTCTTTCTGGGTGTCCCTTTTCCATGGAATGTCATCAGCCCTGACATCAAAACCAAAGTTGGGGTGGGAGTCCATCCCCCTTCTGCTGAGTGCCCACAAAACATGCTCAAACATTCAGACTGAAATTTGGGCATACATGTTTTTAATTGTTCTTTTTATATTCTATGTCCTGGGATATTTTATATCGGTTTCTTCCCCTTGCTTGCAACCCTAGCCTCATGCCATATCGCTACTGTTCTCTTTGCTTTCACTCCTGTCATCCTTCTCTTACTCCATAAACTCTTATTCAATTCTCATGTAGAAAAGTCTTAGGCATTATCACTTCAAACATTACTTTTCTATCATAATATCTAGTATCTTTTTCTGAACCTCTGGTGTGATAAAAATGTGAAACATTTTTCCATATTTCTTAACTTTTAAATTACTAATCTGCCCATGATTGAACTCAGTATGTATAAATTCTTTGGTGTTTGCTTAAATTTCACTAATTCTTTAATTGAGCATAAATGAACATTTAATACACCAAATCAATATTTTCCTTTCAATTACTTTTTATTTCCAGAAGTTTTGATTTACTAGTTTCAAAAGTATGATATTTCAAAAGTATGATATTTCAAAAGTATGATATTTCTTGAAACTTATTAAACGTATTTATTTTAAACTATTTTCTAATAGTTCCATTTGTACTTTTTTTGATGCTTCCAAAATGTGGATCTTCACAGGTCAAATACTGTTGACTATTATTTCTAAGTCTCTTCCAATGCCTTATTTTTCTGTAAGTTTTGAATTTTGAAAGAAAACTTCAGAATTTTATTGGTGAGCATTACTGAAAACATGAGATGAATTAAGAAGATACCAAGACCAAAATTACTTTAATTTATTACATTGCAGATTGTTTTTTTTAATTGGAATCACATTAAAGCAGTGAGTTCAAGTTACAAATTCATTAGGGGCCTGGGTTAGGGTTACTTATTCTCACAGTAGATTTTCACTTTGTACCCATCCTCAAAGTCAATAAAGAAAAATTATTTCTCTGGGTGATCATATGTTTATTTGCTAATGTGTTTATTGTATATAAGGTTCATTGAAATCTGCTCTTTTATATATATATGTATACATACATACATACATATATATGTGTGTGTGTGTGTGTGTGTGTATATATATATATTCTCCACAGTAGAAAAGAGCAGATTTTATATATATATATATATATATATATATATATATATATATATATATAATGGAATTTGACATCTTAATCATTTTTAAGTGTACAATTCAATGTCATTAAGTAATTCACCATCCTGTGTAACCATGGCCACTATTGTCAAAGTTTTTTATTACGCCAAAGAGAAACTATATGCTGATTAAACAATAACTCCCAGTTCCCATCTTCCCCAGGCCCTGGTAAAATCAACTCCACTTTCTCTCTGTATGAATTTGCTTATTATATATATTATGATTGTGTACTCATACAATAGTTGCCCTCTTTTCTCCAGCTTATTACATTTAACATTAAGGTTCATTCATGTGGGAGCATGTGAAATAATTTCATATTTTTTATTGGCTGAATAATATTCCATTGCATGGACATACTGCATTGTCTTTATTCATCAGTTGAAGGACACTTTGGTTGTTTCCATTTTTTGGCTATTATGAATAATGCTGTTATAAAAATTCATGTGCCAGGATCTATTCCACTTCCTGTTTTCAAGTAATTGAGTATAGGAATTGCTAGGTTTGATGATAATTTTATGTTTATTTTTTTGAGAATCTGCCAAACTGTTTTCCACAGAGGGCAATTTACATTCCCATTAGCAATGAAGGAGGTTTCCAAATTCTCCACATTCTCACCAACACTTATTTTCCTTTTTTTGTTGTTTTTTAATTATACCATACTAGTTGTCATGAAACCATATTTCACTGTGGTTTCCTTTTCTTTTGACTGAATTTTTATTTTTATTATTTGTATTAGTTTCAGGTGTACAAAACAATGTAATAGTTAGACATTTATACCCCTCACAAAGTGATAACCTCCCTCCCCAATCTACTACCCCGCTGACATCATATATAGCTGTTATAATTCCACTGACTCTATTCCCTATGCTGTACTCCATATCATATATATATATATATATATATATATATATATATAAAATAAATTTATCTATAGTTGACATTCAATGATATTCTACTTCAGGTTTAGGTGTATAAGCACATTAGTCAGTCAAGGACTCTCTCCTTTGACTGTCTCTCAGTTCACACTTTGGCTTCTACATTTCTTGAAACAAATATGTTTGAGAATAAACATGTTCAAGATCACTAGGCCCAAATTTAATCACTGTTTTAGCAGGTGTTAAAATTCCTCTCGGATGTTATTAGTTCACTTATAGATAAATATTCTAAGAGCACAGGAAGTTAAGTGACCCTCCAGATCTCAAAAGGATATACAGTAATTCAGGGTTTCAAAACAAGTTTTCTGATTTCATATTCTTGCTTAAACCTTGTCCACATCCAATGTTTCCTAAATTTATCTGATGATAGAATTCTTTTTTAAGACGTTTATGTTAAACTTTTTTTTCTTTCCTCTCTATGCTTGTTTCAATAAAAAGAAAAATTTTAAAAAGTCACATTTTGGCATTCCAAAAATTGTTCTGTGTTATAGTTGTCCTGAGCTATGTTCCATAAAACAAATGTTACTGTGTTCAAATGTGATGAAAAATACACAGAAATATTTCTCTCTTTTGTAGATTGACAAAATACCGTAAAATACCAGAGTATGAAACATCTTACAATGCAGAAATGATTTTACTTTGTTTAAACCAGTTTTCTTAAATTTTTCTAACTGATGACTTTTTTTTTTCTTTAGGCCACTCACATTAACATCATGAGGGGTATGCCTTGATAGTTTCTATCTTAGTACATTTCCCTAGTTATTATCAGCTACTTACAGAATAATTACAAAAACCACTGCATTAAAACCACTCTCATCTGCAATACAGAGTAGAGTAATAAGTCCAGATGAAAGTATCGTTAGTTTGTCATTTTGTTCAATTTGAGCTATTATTGCAAACAATTATTGAAGACATGGCCCATGTACATATGCATAAATATAGTCACTTACTGTATCGTAAAATTATTCTTTTGATTCTCAAAGTAAGATTATATGAATGTTAAAATTCAGTTTAACAGTAGGTTGATTGGTAGCGTGCTGTTCTCTCAGCCAGTTTTAAAAATGGAATTTCACTGTGTTTCATAGGATAGATCACTTGAGATTGAATGTGGGTATTCTGGGGTAGTCTGGAACATTTTCCTTTAAAGGAAGCATAATATATTCATTTAATATTCACAGATATTTTATCAAATATTACTTGTTTTTTTGAAAGTCTTTTATAAGCAGGTGCTTTGGGCTATATGTTTGTGTACTCTCAAAATCCATGTGTTCAAGCCCTAACCTCCAATGTGATGACATGTGGAGTTAGTGCCTTATTGGAGGTAATTAGAGTTAGATGAGGTGATAAGGGCACATCCCTGGTTTGATGGGATTAGTCCCTTATGAGAAGAAACCTTAGAGAGCTTGATCTCCTCCCCACTATAAATGTTCACAAAGAGGTCATGGGAGCTTATAGCAAGATGGTGCCTTTGGAAAAGTGAAGAGAAGATGCCGTAGAATAAAACCTACCTACCAGTGCCTTGACCTTGGACTTCCCAATTTTCAGAACTGTGAAAAATAAATGTGTGTTGTTTAAACCTTCCGTCTATGGTATTTTGTTATGGCATATTGGGGAGACGAAGACAGAAGTTTAATTAAGCTGACTTTTCCTCTTTTTTATTGATAATCTAAATAGCACAAACTAGCAAAAACTCACATTATGAACAAGCCATTCTCCTTGTTTATATTTGCCACTTTAAAACTATTTATTGCATGCTTTTAAAAGCAAGTGTTTAATGTGAAATGTGTCATCTAAGACCCATTTTCCTCCTATTTTATACTTCAATCCCTTTATTAAGAATCACTGAAGCAAAGACATGGAAAGTTAGATTGACGTTGATATCTGCCTTTAATAAAATTAATGGTGAAAAAAAACCCTCTTGTCTTTGCTGTTGTATGTCACAGTCTATTTACTGAGAAAGAGACAGAATAAAACTGAAAACAGAAAGACTTTAGGTTTTGAGACAATAAATTTGTTATATGTAAAATACAGTGATACATGAGAAAAGTAAAGCTTGAATTCTAAGAGAACATTGGTTAAATATATTATTTAATATTATTTTGGTTAGCTACTATAGAGGAAGAAATACAGAATTATAGAAAATGAGTTCAGAGCTTGTGCTGGGAGCTGAGTTCACACAGTCCTGTTTCTTGGTTCACAACCTCTTTTCTCCCTATGTGTTAAGAACTCCTTTTATCTGCCTCAAGAGTATAAGAGTAAGAGAATGCAGATAAATGGCCTCCAACTTCAACCTAGTAAAATTCTTACGACTTTTCTTTCTAACTAAAGTCACCCCAGTAAGACGTGAATTATCTTTAACACAGAATTTAGTGTTTTACCTAAATATTTATATTGTGCATATTTAACATATTTTTAAATGACATTTATTAAATATGTATGTATATGACCATGTAACACTTGTTTCTCCTTCTATCGAAGAACAATTGTTCTAAGTGTGCCATTTTCCATTTCCTTGACTCCCCAAATCCTATGATCCTGTATCCCCAACCCCTATAGCTGGAAGGCATTGACCCTACCATCATTGCAGTGATCTTTATTCTCCTCCCTTCATTCTCCTCTTTAAATTTTATTAGTATTATACTCACTCCTTTTCATACATTCCAAGCAAAATCCCAACTCTAGATAAATTCAATTCAAGATGTTACCCTTGACATGCCTAGCTTAATGTTGCTAGAAAAAAGGAAAAGTAATCTCTTGTCAATTGGGAGTCTTAACTGCTAACTTCAGATGGGTCCTTGGGATGTCCAGAAATCCCACAGGTACTTTGATGGTTCATTCACAAACTTCTCCCCCTTTCACATAGATGACTGTCTTTTTTTTTTTTTAATTTATTCCCCCTATGCATCGATTTCACTGAGAAGTAATCATAAGACAATTTTTGTATGCCCTTACCACTTTCTGTGTACCTATCTGCATCTGCATTTCTAAGGATGAACACATCCTTTCCTGCTAGATAAAGCAAACCGCTCCTGTCACGCACTTGCAGATCTCAGGCACTACTATCTGCTCAAGTCTATTGTTTCAACAATTGTTCGTACAGCTAACATTATCAGTTCTTTTCTTTTTTGCTCACTCATTTCCACCAGTAAACGAAGATAATCTAATAACTCCCATTTCAAAGAAAAAAAGCTATTTCTTAACTATGCATCTCTTCTAGCTTAAATCCTAATGAATCTTCCCTTTACATTAAATTTCCTGTTTCACTAGTTTTCTCTCTATTTATTTTGTCTTGAACTCCCTTCAGTCATAACTTTACTGTTTCACTAAAACAGGTCTTGGCCAAGTCAAGGATGACCTCCCCACTGATATATTCTATGGTTACTTTTGGTCATATCAGCATTTGGCCCTCCTTTGAAACTTTGCCTTATTTATTTATTTATTTATTTATTTATTTATTTATTTATTTATTTATTTTTTCCATTGTCTTGAGTTTTTGAGAATAGGAGTTCTGACAATTAGATTTGTAAACTCATCCTAGAAAAAGTGCTATATCTCATTGCTGAATATCACTATGGTCACCTTTGAAGTACTCCCCTTGGGAAGGTTTGCACCAATGCCAGAGCCTAGTCCACCCTCCAAAGCAATTTTGGAACTCTTTTTCTGGAATGGCCATCAGAGCTGTGGTCTCATTACCCTTGATGTCCTGAATGTCATCAAAACGTCTTCATTTCAATATTTCCTTTATCTTAAGGTAAAGAAAGAAATCACTGGGGGCCAGATCTGGTGAGTAGGAAGGTTGTTCCAAAACAGTTATTTGTTTACTGGCTAAAAACTCCCTCAGAGATAGTGCCGAGTGAGCTGGTACATTGTTGTGATGTAAGAGCCGTGAATTGTTGGTGAAAAGTTGGAGTTGTTTTTGTCTAACTTTTTCAGGCAGCCTTTTCAGCACTTCCAAATGGTAAAAACTTGGTTAACTGTTTGTCTAGTTGGTACAAATTCATAATGAATAATCCCTCCGATATCAGAAAAGGTTAGCAATATTTTTTGACTCTTGATTTGGACTGATGGAACTTTTTTGGTTGTGGAGAATTGTCTGGCTTCCATTGAGCATTTTGGTGCTTTGTTTTAGGTTTGTATTGGTACGCACATGTTTCATCACCAGTGATAACGCAGCCCAAAGTATCATTTTGCCTCTCCAAAAGGTCTTGCCAAACTTGGACTCTCCTTTGCTTTTGTTCATCCGTGAGCTCCTTCAGGCCATTGTTATACACACCTTTCTCATGCCAAGATTTTCAGTTAAAATTTTCCTAACTGTTTCTCTATCAATGTTTGCTTGGTCTGCTGTGCTTCTCACAGTCAGCTGATGGTTTTGACATACAATTCCAATTTTTGCCATGTTTTCATTAATTCTGCTTGTTACTAGCCGCCCTGACCTCTCTTCATCAGTGATGCATTCTCTCCCGTCAGAAAAACGTTTAATCCGTTTGTACACTGCCATTTTCTTCATGGCATTATCCCCATGAACTTGGACTAGCATGTCCATGATTTCACTTCCACTCTTGCCAAGTTTAACAAGAAATTTAATGTTTCTTCGTTGCTCTTATTTAAACTCAAACATTCTTATGACAGCACAAAACACAGGCAACAACAATAATGAATGCCGCTCAGCAAGACACCACCACATGTCGACACAAACACAGCTGTGAGACACTGATATACCAAGGTTATGAAACCTTACCGAGCGGTTTGTACAGTGCTGCTGATGTAAGTGCATAGTGGCAAGTTCGTGGCCTTAATTGTCAGATGTCATATGTTAGATTGGTGCAAAAGTAATTGTGGTTTTCGCAATTGTTTTTAACTTTTTAAACTGCAATTACTCTTGCACCAATTTAATACTTAATCTGTGTAAAAAATGTTTGTGTTTTACCTGCAAAAATTTTCTCTCCCTTTAAGCAGCCAGGTATTTTACTTTTAGTTGTACTTTGTGTTTATTTTTTACCATAGTCGAACTTCATTTAGTCCCTTACCACCTTCACTGATCCTCAGATCACCATTTAAATGTGTACAAAATTTAAACTAACATCTCCTATTATCTGTAATATACTTTAGTTTCCATCTCATCAGAGACCTGTTGATTCTTTCATTTTACCTTCAAGCATCCAAACTACACTTTACTTGAAAGGGGAATGGGAACATCAATTTATGTTTTTAATGAATCCTATGATTATAGAAAAATTGCTTCATATTACTTAAGATTAACACTTAGGGTGTTTTACAGGGGAGACCAGAGGACCACAAGAAGTCCAAGATTAAAATTTTATGTTTTTATTATTTGTTATGATAGTTGGATTTTGAGGAAGTTTATAAAAAGTAAAAATCGCTAAGTTTGAAAATGTTATTTACACAAAAAACAGTTTTGTTATTTTATAATATATATACTATTAAGGGCAGCAAATGAATAACATGTAGGCTGAGACCTGAGTCAACATATATTATTTTCATTAAAACAGTCTTTTTAATCACGATTTATCTTTAGATACCAACATATCTTTCTTTATATTACAACTCAGTTCCTTAGATGAGTTGATATTTTTTTCTGTTGTTTCTAGTTCTGCTCTTCTAATTAGCTTTTGAACTCACTCCATATATGCACTTCCTCTGATACCCCACCAAACTGATTTTCTTTCTCTCATTTGCTGTCTCTCTCTCTTTGTCTCTATAGATAGATAGGTAGATGACAGATAAATAGATGGATGGATAAATACATAGATGGATGGATGACAGATAGATAGATAGATAGATAGATAGATAGATAGATAGATAGATAGATAGATAGATAGATCCTCACGTTACTTAAGTCTCTGCTAAAAAATTAGCTCTCCTGATCAGCCTATCTTGAAAACTAAAATTTCTTTTCCCCTCACCCAAGCCTAGTCATTCTATATTCCATACTCTTTTAAAAAATTTTCCGTGTTGTAAATGAACTAAATTTCATACTAGTACACCCTAAAATATGCAAGGAATGAGACTAGGAACAGTGGTTTCCTTCTATGAAAAAAACAAACAAAACTCCTCTATTACATTGGTTAGCTTGAACACAAGAGGGAAACAATCTGATCATTTGACAATGATAAATTTTCTAAAAATGGCCCGACTTAGCGCCACTGGAGAGATACTTTAGTCTAAGCAAGGATGGCTTTGAATATCTTAGGTTGGTGCAAAAGTAATTGCGGTTTTGCAATTTTTTTTTTTAAATCTTTTAAACTGCAATTACTTTTGCACTATCCTAATATATAAAGGCTTAAGGGAGAGCACAGTGATAGGTAAATTGTATGCTATGTACAGAATTTTAGAATTATTTCCAGGTTGCCAGAGTGCAAAGTGAAAGTCTGGGAGTGGTCAAAGGTGAAACTGAAGAATTACCCAGTCACAAGGTTGTCACTTGGTGACATTTTATGAAGCTTAAACTTCATCTAGAAGTAATAAAGCACCATGTATTATTTGCAATTTTATTTATTTTGTTGGATTTCAAAAAGCATGTATTTAATAAAACAATGTTTTCCTTGCAAAACGTAAATGATAAAAAGAAATATAGTCACATATATGCAATATTAAGTAATTCCTTTTATATTCTTTTTTATTTGTTTTTATTAAATTTATTAGGGTGACATTGGTTGGTAAAATTGTATTGGTTTCAAGTGTACAGTTCTGTAACACATCATCTATATATTGTATTGTGTGTTCACCATCCAGGGTTAGTTCACCTTCCATCATCACGTATTTGATGCACTTTACCCTCTCCTACGACCACTTTCCCTTACCCTCTGGTAACCACTAAATTGTTGTCTGTGTCTATGAGTTTTTCTTTCTTTGTTTCTTTTGTTTATTTATTGCTTTCAGTTTTATAGCCCACATAGAAATCATATGGTTCTGGACTTTTTCTGTCTGACTTATTTCACTTAGCATGATAATCTCAAGATCCATCCATATAGTTGCAAATGACAGTATTTCATCTTTTCTTATGGCCGAGTAGTATTCCATTGTGTATATATACCACACCTTTTTTATCCAGTCATCTATCGAAGGACACTTTGGTTGTTTCCATGACTTGGCCACTGAGAATGATACTGCAATGAACATAGGGGTACATATATCTTAATTTTTAAAAAATTTATTTATTAAATTTATTGGGATGACATTGGTTAGTAAAATTATATAGGCTTCAAGTGTATATCTCTATGTCATCTATATATTGCATTGTAAATTCATCACACAGTGTCAGTTCTCCTTCCTTCACCATATATTTAACTCCTTTTCCATCTTCTACCAACCCCCTTCCCCTCTTACCCTCTGGTAACCAATAAACTGTTGTCTTTGTCTATGAGTTTTTGTTTGTGTGTTTGTCATGTTCATTTGTTACTTTCAGTTTTATATCCCACATGTGAGTTGTCATATGGTTCTTGACTTTTTCTGTTTATTTCGCCTAGCATGATAATCTCAAGATCCATCTATTTTGTCACAAATGGCACTATTTCATTGATTCTTATGGCCAAGTAGTATTCCACTGTTTAGACATACCACATCTTCTTTATCCAACCATCTGTTAAAGGACAGATGGTTGTTTCTATGTCTTGGCCACCATAAATAACGCTGCAATGAACACTGGAGTTCTTATATCTTTACGGATAAATATTTTCAGATTTTTTGGGTAGATAACCAGAACAGGGATCACTGGGCTACATGGTAATTCTGTTCTTATTAGTTTTAGGAACTTCCATACTGTGTCTATAGTAGCTGTTTCAATTTACATTCCCACCAGCAGTGAATGAGGGTTCCATTTCCTCCACAACCTCTCCAAAACGTGTTATTACTTGTCTTGATGATAGTGATTCTGACAGATGTGGGATGATATCTTGTTGTGATTTTGATTGTATTCCCCTAATAGCTAGTGAAGTTGAGCATTTTTTCATATATCTGTTGTCTGTTTGTACATCTTATTGAGAGAATTTTCTGTTCATGATTTCTGCTCATTTTTAAATTGGATTGTTTCTCTTTTTGTTGGTGAGTTGTATGAGTTCCTTATATATTTTGGATATTAGCCCATCATCGGAGGTGTTGTTTGGAAATATCTTCTCCCATTCTATTGGTTCCCTCTTTGGTTTTTTTGAGGGTTTCTTTTGCTCTATAGAAGGTTTTTAATTCAATATAGTCCCATCATTTATTTTTGCTTTTACTTCCCTTGCCTTTGCGGTCAAATTCATAAAATCCTCTCTGAACCCAAAGTCTATAGGTTTAGTACCTATCTTTTCTTCTGTGCAATTTATTGTGTCAGGTCCTATGTTTAGGTCTTTGATACATTTGAGTTAGTTTTGGTTTATGGTGACATAGAACAGTCTAGTTTCATTCTTTTGCATGTGGCTTTCCAATTTTCCCAGCACCATTTATTGAAAAGGCTTGTTTTCTCCATTGTATGTTTTTTACTCTTTTATTGAAATTATCTGCCTACATACATGGCTTTTCTCCCAGGTTCTTAATTCTATTCCATTGGTCTGTGTGTTTGTATTTCTGCTGATATCATGCTGTTTTGATTATTGTTGCTATGTAGTATAAATTGTAGTCAGGAAGTATGGTACATCTGTCTTGTTCTTTTTTTCCTCAGGATTGCTTTGGTTATTTGTGGCCTTTTGAGATTCCATTCAAATCTGATGATTTTTGTTCTATTTCTTGAAAAAAAAAAATGCCATTGGGTTTTTAATGGGGATTGCATTAAATCTGTACATTGCTTTGGGTAATATGGCCATTTTAAGTATGTTGATTCTTTCAATCTATGAACACAGAACATCTTTCCATTTTCTTGTGGCTTCTTCAACTTCTTTTAATTATGTCTTATAATTTTCAGTGTATAGGTCCTTCCTGTCCTTTGTTAAGTTTATTCCTAGGTATTTTATTCTTTTTGTTGCAATAACAAAAAGAATTGTTTTGTTTTCTTTTGTTTTTCTGAAAATTCATTGTTAGTATACAGGAATGCAATGGGTTTTTGTATGTTAATTTTATATCCTTCTACTTTACTGTATTTGTTTATTGTTTGTAATAGATTTTGGTGGGGTCTTAAGGTTTTCTATATAAAGAATTATGTTGCATGCCAAAGTGATAATTTAACTTCTCAATTCTCAATCTGGATGCCTTTCATTTCTTTCTCTTGCCTGATTGCCATGGTTAAGACTTCTATTACTGTGTTGAATAACTGGTGAAAGGAGGCATCATTGTCTTTTTTCTGATCTTAGAGGAAAAGTTTTCTGTTTTTCACCATTCAGGATGATATTAGCTGATGGTTTATCATAAATGGTTTTTATTATGTTGAGGTACTGTCCTTTTATACCCACTTCATTAAATATTTTAATCATAAATTCTTATTGTATCTTGTCAAATGCTTTCTGCATGTATTGATATGATCATATGATTTTTATCCTTTATTTTGTTTGTGTTGGATATCACATTCATTGCTTTTGTATGTTAAACTGTTCTTGCACCCCTGGATAAACCTCACTTGATTGTGATGTATAATCTTTTTAATGTATTATTGCATTTGATTTGCTAGCACTTTGTTTAGGATTTTTGCATGTGCATTCCTCAGAGATATTGGTCTGCACTTTTATTTTTTGTGTGTGTTTTCCTTACTAGGTTTTGTTAACAGGGTAACATTGGCCTCATAAAGTGAGTTAGGAAGTATTGCCTCTTCTTCACTTTTTTGAAAGAGCTTGAGAAGGATAGGCATGAAATTACCTTTGAATCTTTGCAGAATTCTACCAAAGATTCAAAGTGAATCCTTTCATTTTTCTAAATCCTTGCATCTGTAATAATCAATATAGATTTTTTCATATCTTTTTAAGTTGTCCATTTAAATGTACACACGATGTTTTTTATAGGTTTAAATAAAGACATAGTGTATATGTGTCTGTGTGTTGCTCTTTAACATTACATTTTATTAAAAACTTTTGAAGAGATTGAATATGTAATTGTAATAAAGATTTAGAATATCAGTCCAACAGTTTGTGGAAAATAGATTTGGTTTTAACGATTTAAAGGAAGAGAAACAGTTTGAAAATGTAGGTAAGAACTTCTGTTTCTAAGTGGGATGGAATAGCTGAAGGAAAACCAGTGCTTAGAGCAAAACAACTAGAAAATTTGCATGAAATGCTGACTTTTGAAGCCAGACTGTTATGGGATTAATAAGAATTCGAAGGGTTAAGACACCAGGAAAAGGAAACAATCCAAGAGTTTATCTGACTTCTGCAGCTCCGTTTACTCCCTGTAACTATGTTGATTCAAAGTTTTGCCAGAAGACTGAGACCTTCGAACTATAAAACCCATGAAGAACAGTTGCTAAGAATAAAGATACCGAAGAGCTTTGTGTGGATATTTGGGGACCAAGGCCATAGTCAGGTTTCCCCTCATAACAATTGCTAGATTTTATATCTGTTGAGGCAGGGGACTAAAAAGATATGCAATTTTCATCTAGGAAAGAGTAATTGTATGAAACTTGACCTCCACAATAAACGAGAAAACTGGGCAAAATATATACAACCATTGCATTTAGATATTTGACAAGTACTGCAGAACTGTGATCTCCGAGAGGAAGAAAATCAATGAGATGAGCCCTACACCTGTCCTGTCCTTTTGCTTGGAGATAATTGGCTTGTCATGGCAAAGGGAGGGGAACCCAGAGTCCAGTCATTTTGGTGAGGTGAAAAGATATAAGGGAGAATGTTGTAGTTAGAATTTGCTGAATAGAGTACCGAAGAGAGAGCTCTATGCACTGAAAGAACTTCTTAAAGCTACTTGAAAGTTTGTTGTATGTTTGACTGAATAGCCACCTGGACATTCACTAGGTGGAACTGCAGGAGGCCTGGCAAAGAACAATCACCATAGAAAGGGCAATCATTGGGAAGTGTGAATTGGAAAATTCCCTGAGCTTCCTTAGGGATGTGACTCACTCAAATTTACTACTCAGTGGAGAAATATTGTTGAATCTATGGGGCATTTAGGACATACTTTCAATAGTTCCCATCATAATAGCATGGCTAAACTAGCCCTTGAGTAAAGACTCTTCTAGAGTCACTAAAAAAAGCTTAAAATAAGCTTCAAAAAGGTCAAGCTGACATACAAGTAACACATCAAATAATATAGGTAAAAATAAGAATTTTTTTTATAACTATTAGATTATATTAGCATGTGTTGGCTGACATTATTAAGTTTTTGTTATGTAGTAATAGAGGAAAACAAACCTAATAAAGACCTTTACAGTTAAGGTGGTTCGCTTTAAGAACTTGTTCTTTTCTTTTCCTACTGCATCCATATTTTGCCCATTTTCCACTTCTTTTTTTCTCCTTTCTTTTATTCTAAATGAAACCAAACCTTCTTTCCTTAAAAAAAAAAAAAAAAAAAAACCCCAAAAAACAAAAAACACAGTTATATCTTTGTGCTTTTTTAATAAGCTGCTCTGTTATTTTCAGAATCATAAATATTAATTATACCGAGGGCAGCAGCAGCTGGTGATCTTACTGCTATTGTGCCTATTGTTATAATGTTGATCCTCTGGCCCTATTTTTCTCATCTCTTATCATGCAGAACTTCTGATGAATAATAATTAACAGATTGATGAATATATCAAAAGAGGTTACAATTAGGGTGGTAATAGCCCGTGTTTACTCCCACCTTATTTAATTTTCTTTTGAAATGAGATGCAGAGTATACAATACATGGAACTGAAATTATAGTTCTGTTATCTCTCGAATATATGAGTAGTGTGACAAATTTGATTTTTAAAAGGTTAGAAAAGAACACATTGATATGATTTGATATTTTAAAAGGTCAGAATATTATCTTCTTAATTATTTTTCATTGCAGCAAATAAATGGTGATTACTTCTTACTTAAATTTTTCAAATCAAAGACATTTTTGGAGAAAAAGTGAAGTAGTGGGAATTGATTTGAAAAGTATACATACGGCATCTTAAAGTTTTATCATCTAACTCCTTATAAGTATAATTTAAAGTTATGCTAGCTATGAATCAAGAAGCTCTGAACAATAAAGTAGCATACTTACAGAGAATGTTTTTTAGGAATTCTATCAATTCATGATCTAATCAATTACCCATCCTATTTTTGCTTGCTTAGATGTTGCCTGTAATAAAAATCCATTGAGTTTATTTTTTCTCAATAAAATTGTGTTTTATTTTGAAAGTTAAGATGTATATTTATACTCCACACAGAAACTAAAATCCTTGAAGGAAAAATACAAAACAAAACATGCTGTCTTTGTTATATTCTGTATTGCTCAAGGAAGCTTAATGTAGAAATAACCTCAGAATAGAAAATATATGATTTCAATTCTTTACCCACCTACTTATTAGTTGTTTTATACTGAGACAGTTAAATGGGGGATAATATTCTAAGTTTCCATTATAAAAATTAAAATTAATGTAAATAAAGGACCTCATTTATAGTGGAGACTTGTTAAAGGTGTATTATATTTTTAATTATTTTGTAAACCTAGAAATAACTACTTTATAAATAAACCACACCCTTTATAAACTTTAAGCACTTTCAAAACTACATATAAATATATGTAAATAATATTATGCAAATATATACAAATATAGATAAAGATGAACACTGTTATAGCAATATTACATAGAAACAAATATATGTGCATATACATTTCCTATTAAAAATAGGTAGCTTCATGCCTTTGTCTAATGTCAAATGTGCTTGGTTGAAAACACATCCTATCTACCGCCAAAAGGCAATTTGGAAAAAAAATAAAAGAGTGCTTTGTTTAGACAATAAAGTAATATACATAATCAGCCACAATAATTCATCTGCCATCTACTTATTTATGTTTACAACTACTCTTATAACTCTTTCTAAAACTTCTTCAGAATCAATTTATTAAAGTTCTAGCTTTAATGATCTTTTTAGCTCTCAAATCAACTTTGTTTCTATTGCCTGGGTATCAAAGAAGTACAAAGAACTGACCAAATTATGGGAGAACCCTTCTTGAGTGACTAAGGAGGGGCAAAAAAAAAAGAACATGTTAACTGGATCATGTCAGAAGTCTTTTATGAAGGAAAGAGAATGAGAAGGACTGGATTAGGAAAAATCAACACTTTTGTTGTATTATGTATTTAAGATTATTTGTTGTAAACAGGCCTCCCTGCAGGAAAGCATATATTTGTAAATGTTTCAATGCATTTTTTAAGTCTACATCAGCTACAGAATATTGTTTCATTACCTGGGAGCATCTGCCAGGTTTCCAGCTACGAATGTCCCACGATATAGAATTATGTTATTATATTACTGTGCTTAAGGGCTTTGTTTCCATTTATTCTGCATCGGTATTGATGTATCTTTCATTGCATACTTTATACTCTATTCCCTGAAGTAGAAGAGAAAGATAAGGCGAAAACAAAAGTATCAACACTTTCTAACCAAAACATTTCCATTCCTTTCTAGCTATGTTGTCAGTTATTCTAGTCTGCTTTTCAAGATGGCTTTGTTTCTGGAATTTTAAGTTAAAAATAAATGGCCATTTTTACTCTAATAATATGTAATATGAAAGAACCTCAAATAGTTGAATGATTACGTCCAAATTAAACAATATAAGGTGCGATGTTATATGCAAAATTAATGGTAAAAACCATGTTATGGAAGTTCAAAGAGTAATGTGATCTCTGTTTTTCTAATGTCTATTTCTAAAAATATAAGGAAATAGTTTAGCTTAAATTTAACTTTAAAAATAGCAGAGCTTGATTCTTTTCTATATGATAGTGTAGGATTGAGATTTGTTTCACACCAGGTTATTCATTTTACCTGTACATATTCAAAGAAATGTTTGCATTTTCTTAGCATAAAAGGATTTTTTTACTGCTGAGATTTCATTAACAAAAGTAATTAGAAAAACCACGCTCCTCTGCAGATCCTGCTTGGAGTATTCCATTTGACTGTCACTGAAAGAAGGATGAGACATTTGGTTGTAACTTGGCTTTCAGATTTTTATTTTTTATTTTAGTATCTAAGTATAGTTGGTATACAATCTTATACTAGGTATATTAGTTTCACATGTACAATTAGTTCACATGAGTCAGCATTTTTATACCTTACAATGTGATCACCCCATTAATTCTAGTAATCATCTGTCATTGTGCAAACTTATCACAGCATTATTAACTATATCCTTTCCCCTTTTTACCCATCCACCCACTCCCTTCCTTCTGGTAACCATCTCTGGTCTCTGTTTCTCTGAGTGTGTTATTGTTTTGTTTTTAGATTTCACATGTAAGTGAAATTTTATGGTTTTATCTTTCTCTGCGTGACTTATTTCACTTAACATAACACCTTTCAGTTTCATCCATGTTGTCACAAATGTCAAGATTTCATTTTTTTATCGTTGCATAGTATTTTATTGTGCATATATTCCACCTCTTCCTTATCCATTCACTATCAGTGGACATTTAGGTTGCTTCCATATCTTGGCTATTGTAAGTAATGCCACAATAAACATAAGGGTGCATATATCTTTTCTGATTAGTGTTTTCATTTTCTTTGGATAAATACCTAGAAGTGGAATTGCTGGGTTGTATGGTAGACCCATTTTTAGTTTTTTGAGGAATCTCCATGCTGTTTTCCATAGAGGCTGCACCAGTTTGCAGTCCCACCAACAGTGCACAGGGGTCCCCTTTTCACCACATCTTCGCCAACACCTGTTGTTTGCTAACTTTAAAAAAAAAAAAATAGTTAGTTTATTTTTTAATTATTTATTGCATTGTGTGTTCACCACCCAGAGTCAATTCTTCCATCACCATATATTTTACTCCTTTTACCCTCGTCTACCACACCAGCTGCTCCAGCGTTACCCTCTGGTAACTACTGAATTGTTGTCTGTCTATGCGTTTTTGGTGATTGTTTCTTGTTTGTTTGTTGCTTTCAGTTTTATATCCCACAGATGAGTGAAATCATATGGTTCTTGACTTTTTCTGTCTGACTTAGTTCACATAGCATGATAATCTCAAGGTCCATCCATGTTGTCACAAATGGCAGTGTTTCATCTTTTCTTATGGCCAGGTAATATTCCACTGTATATATGTACATCTTCTTTATTTAATCACCTATTGAAGGACACTTTGATTGTTTCCATGTCTTGGCCACCATGCATAATGCTGCAATGAACATAGGGTACATATATATTTATGGATAAATGTTTTCATATTTTGGGGGTTGATACTCAGAAGAGCGACTGCTGGGTCTGTTGGTAATTCTTAGAGACTTTTTGATAATAGCTATTCTGACTGGTTTGTGGTGGTATCCCATTGTGGTTTTGTTTTGCATTCCCCTGATGATTAGTGATGTTGAGCATCTTTATATATCTGTTAGCCATCTCTATGTATTTTTTAGAAAAATGTCTTTTCATGTTTTCTACACATTTGGCAATCAATTTGTTTATTTATTTATTTATTTTTGTTATTGAGTTGTATGGGTTTCTTATTTTTCTATATTTTTCTATATTTTTTGGATATCAACCCTTTATTGGATATATCATTTGCAAATACATTCTCCCATTTAATGGGTTGCCTTTTTGTTTTGTTGAAGGTTTCTCTCCCTGTGCAGAACCTTTTTAGTTTGATGTAGTCCCAGGTGTTTATTTTTGCTTTTGTTACCCTTGCTTGAGGGGATATATCCAAAAAGATATTACTTAGGCTGATGTCAGATAGTTTACTTCCTGTGTTTTCTTCTAGGAATTTTATGGTTTCAGACCTTACATTAAGTCTTTATCCCATTTTGAGTTTATTTTTGTATGTGGTATAAGAGAGTGATTTAGTTTCTCTTTTTTCGTTTTTCTCATACATCTGTGCAGTTTTCCCAACACCACTTGTTGAAGGGACTGTCATTACGCCAGTGTATGTATTTACCTTCTTTGTCATAGATTAATTAATATAAGTCAGGGTTTATTTCTGGGCTCTCTATTCTGTTCTATTGATCTATGTGTCTATTTTTGTGCCAGTACCATACTGTTTGGATTATTATAGCTTTGTAGTATAGTTTGAGATCAGAGAGCTTGATACATCCAACTTTGATCTTCTTTCTCAAGATGGCTTTGGCTATTTGGGTTTTTTTGTGGTTCCATATAAACTATAGGATTATTTGTTCAAGTTCTCGGTATAATGGCATTTGTATTTTCATAGTAATTGCATTGAATCTGTAAATTGCTTTAGGGGTATTGTGATTTTAACAATATCAATTCTTCCTATCCATGAGCATGGTATATCCTTTCATTTATTTGTATCCTTTTCAGTTTTTTTTTATAATGTCTTATAGTTTTCAGAGTATAGATATTTCACCTCCTTGATTAAGTTTATTCCTAGGTATTTTATTCTTTTTGATGCTGTTGTGAATGGGACTGTTTTCTTCACTTATCCTTCTGATTGTTCATTCTTAGTGTATAAGCACACAATAGATTTCTGTATATTAATTTTGTATACTGCTACTTTGCTGAATTCTTTTATTTTTTAAATTAATTTTTGATGGGTTCTTTAGGGTTTTATATAGATATAGTACTATTTGATAAAATTAAACATCCATTTATGATAAACTCTCTCAACAAAGTTGGTATAGAAGGAACTTACCTCAACTTGATAAAAGCTATACATGACATACTCACAGCTAACATTATACTCAATGGTGAAAAGCTGAAACATTTTCCTCTAAGATAAGGAATAAGACAAGGATGCTCTCTCTTATCACTTTCATTTAACATAGTACTGAAAGTCCTAACCAGCAGTCAGACAAGAACAAGAAATAAAAGCATCCAAATAGGAAAAGAAGACATAAAACTGTCACTATTTGCAGGTGACAGGATACTATATATTGGCTTTCAGATTTTGCTCGTAGGTTTCAATACCCCCTATCTTCATAGCATCCAACCACCTCCTGAGAGATTATTTAATTGCATTTATGTATTTTTACCAATTTGCTTGTAATTACAGTGCATATAGTCAACACTGTAATACAGAACATCTTTCCACATATCAAACTTTAGTTGAAGGTTCCAAAAGATATCTATCCACTCAAGTTTCTTCTACCTCACTGCATTGTGGGTAATGGCTCAAAAATAAAAACAACTTATTTGGAAAACTCTAGACACTAAATTGATCATTGGCAGATTTTGTAGGTAGAGAGATACATTTGACCAGTATTTTTTTTTTTTTAAGGTAAAGCTATACATTCTGATATAAAATTTTATTCAGTATTTTTTTGTTGTTAAATTAGAAAAGCAAGGACTTTGATACTATTTATAATTCCATATTTTTACAAGTTATTCTAGCATTTACATATAGAAAGACATATAGACATGTGTACACACACAGATAAATATCAGAGCCTATACTTATTTGGGAAAGGCAAGAATGCTTAATTTGGTTTACATTGAAGGGAGCAATTGGAGACATAAGATTTTGTAATTCATTTGATATCCTTCTCTACTCTTCCAATTTTCTTACTATCCACACAAATACTATTATTTTTGGAAATTAGTATAACTTATCCAGAGAATAGAAAAAGGCCATTTTTGGGGGGGGGTGGCTTTTTTAATATAACAGTATGATTTCAGAGGAAAAAAAAGAATATGATACTTATTTCACCAGAAATCAGGATGTTTGGTTCCTTGACTTTGAGTTTAGTAGAAATTATTACATTTCTGAAACAAAGACATTAATTAAATCAGAAGTCTGTATAAAAACATAAATATTCAAATATATATATATATATATATATATATATATATTTAAATTGATTTTTTGAATGCTAACAGAAACTCTTTAATGTTTGTACTTAAATCAAGCCTGTAATCTTTAGTTTATCAGTTCTGAGTGGCGTATATTAAAACTCTCCAAGTTCATAATAATCAGACCTCTTCTCAACAATTGCATATTAATACCCAAACTATTTTCATCATCTTCTAAAGCCACCACTGAATGGCTGTTAAATAATGCAATGTTTTTTTTTTTTCTGTAACACCTCATTTTATATAAACTAAAGCTTCTAGTACTGCCCCACAAAGATGAGATCCTTTAAATCTAGCAGACTGTTATTTCCTGGAAGATTTATAAGGTTCCCTAAAAGTTCCATTGGAATTTCTGTTGAGGCAATTTGTTATACAATAATATCAATTATCATAATAGCAGCACTTACTTTTAAATTGATAATCAATATGCAAACAAAGCCTTGGTCCTTTGTGAGGTAGGCATTCTTATGTGAATAAGAGAGTTTAAGTTATGTGGCAAGCAATAATAGTCAGTAGGTAGTAGACCAAGAGTTTGAATCATGTTTGTTTAATTCTGCTATGTTGCAGCTCATATTTCTTCAAATACCTTTCCAGGAAAGTGAAACTGTATCACCTAAGACTTGCTCAAATCAATGGACATAAACCATTATGTTGATTTTCAAATTTACTTTCAAATATTTTAGCATGTCTTGTTATTCTCTCACTAACCATTTACTTCCCATGCCGTGAATCTTCTCTCCAAATTCTGCTCACATTAAATCTTCCTAACTAGAATTTTAATAGCATGGTTTGTGAAATTCAATAGAGGGTGCTCCTTATCTATACTGATGTCTGTAATTTTTTTTCTTAAATTCAAAACTAAAATTGTTACTATTGTAACTCATGTATGACTACTGATTTTGAGGGTTTTTAAGTACGTCATACCAGCTTCAGAATTTGAAGCTAATGTTCTGAACTGTGAGAGTCATTGGAGAATAAATATCTTTAACTTTCATAGAAGGTCAAAATCATGATATAGGTAAGAGTTTCATGGTATAAACAATATCTTTAAAATATATAGCATATGCAAGAAGTGGAAATTAAATATGTATGTTATTTTTTTAATTAGAGTTTATTGGGGTGACAATTGTTAGTAAAGTTACATAGATTCCAGGTGTCCCATTCTTTTTAAAAGGTATTATGATCAATCATTAAAACCAATCTAATGATCTAAATTGTTAGTACAGTTCATTCGAATTAATTTAAAATATTTATTTTATTTGGGTCTTTTTTAGCATCAAGATAATTTGGAAATGATGATTTTTAGCTAATCAGAAGTATATTACTGATAGTATTAACCATGCTGTTCTGCCTCCCCAAAATTCTCATATAGAACCCGTTTTATTACAAGTACAGAAAATTCAGTTCAATGGCTTAAGCAAAAATACTGTCAATAAACTGGCATAAAAAGTCAAGCAGTAATCATTATATTAAACATGTATGGCACAGGGCCCAATCAATGTCATCAGATGCATTTTTTGCATCCAGTTTTAAGCTCTTCATAGTCGTCCCAGCAATTCCCAGCTAACCAACAAGAGAAACAACAATCTCAGGATTTAGTTTCCTTTGCCTTTATTGTTTTGTCTTGAGTCACCTATTCATCCCTGTATCTGTCTGTGACAGTGATGCATTAGGCTTATTGGCCCAGAACACTTGCTATTAGGTTGGTGCAAAAGTAATTGTGGTTTCTGCAATTATTTTTAACCTTTTAAATCATAATTACTTTTGCACCAACCTAATACATCCCTGGAGCATTGGATGGAGTCAAGTTCCTAGGAAGCTCATGGAATATGGATGCAGTTGACATAAGGAAAGGAAAAGGATACTGAAATAAAAAATAATAATAATAGAACCCACCAACCAAACAAAAACCTTTAAATGTCTACTGTACAGTTCTTTCTAAGAATTACGAGAATTATATTCTAACCAAAACCACTTCTGCCACCTTCTTCCTCTTTCTCTTCTTCCTCCGCTTCCTCCTTCTGTTCCTCTTCTTTTTTTGAGGGGACAGCTCAGTTTTTTTTAATTTATTTTTTATTTATTTTTATTTTTATTAACCTTATTGGGGTGACATTGGTTAGTAAAATTTTATAGGTGTCAAGTGTACAATTCTATTATACATCATCTATATATTGCATTGTGCGCTCACCACCCAGAGTCAGTTCTCCTTCCATCACCATATATTTCACACCCTTTACCCTGTTTTCCCACCCCTCCTCCCCCATTACCCTCTGGTAACCACTAACTATTGTCTTTGTCTAAGAGTTTTTGTTTGTCTTGTTAATTTATTGCTTTCAGTATAAAACTTCTTTGGGGTGGCCAGTTAGCTTAGTTGGTTAGAGTGTGGTGCTAATAACACCAACGTTGCCGGTTTGATTCCTGCATGGGCCACTGTGAGCTGAGCCCTCCTTGAAAAAATAAATAAAAATAAATACATAAATAAATAAATAAATAATAAAACTTCTTCTTATTCTTCTTGATAGAGCTAATGTTTTTACTTTTCACATTGACCTATATAGGACTTGTAAGATTTCTTCCACAACTTTCTAAAATATTTTTTTAGTTTTTTAATCAAAATTTTTGATTATCAACACAAGTGAAAATATCCGTAAGTTTAAATCATTTATTTTTTCTTTAATTATTTATTATTGTTTCCATTTATTTAAAAATATTATTTAGCACACAAAGAATCATCATACTAGAAATGCCAAATAAGTTACAAATAAAAAGTTTTTTTTACAAAATAAAGATAATATGGAAGAAAATGAATCAGCTTCTTTTTTAAAAGGTAAAATAAGCAACAAAAATCCTTTTTCACTGAGATAGCATTTCTCCTTATATATTCTTGTCTTGGTTCTTGGGAAATAAGAAAAAGTTGCACACTTAGGGATGAGCTATCTTTCCCAAATTTTGCCTTTTGATTCAGCATCATAGAAACAACCAAAGTGTCCTTCAATAGATGATTAAATAAAGAGTATGTTGTATATATAGACAATGGAATATTGCTCAGCCACAAGAAAACAATTAAATACTGACATTTGTGACAACATGGAGGAATTTTGAGATTATCATGCTAAGCTAAATAAGTCAACAGAAAAAGGTCGAGAACCATATGACTTCATTCATTTGTGGGATATAAAACTGGAAGCAACAAATGAACAAGACAAACAAATAAAGAAACAAAAACTCATAGACACAGACAACAGTTTAGTGGTTCCCAGAGAGTACGGGGGAAAGGGGATGGTTGAAAAGGGAAAAGGAAGTCAAATATATAGTGATGGAAGGAGAATTGACTCTGAATGGTGAACACACAAAGCGATATACAGATGATGTATCATAGAAATGTACACATAAAAGCTATATAATTTTATTCACTAATGTCACCTGAATAAATTTAATAAAAATGTTTTTTAAAAACTTCAGTAGCAATTAACAGTAAAAAAAATTAAAAATGTTGCTGGCCATTAACAATAAAAAGAACCTATTATCCCTATGTTAATTCAGTACCTCAATACCATTCTCACCCATAATCATGAGGTTAAGTAACATTAGCTTCTCCACAGCTTCACTCCCAATAGCTTTGAAGGAGAGCACA
Organism: Rhinolophus ferrumequinum; assembly: GCF_004115265.2. NCBI lineage: Eukaryota > Metazoa > Chordata > Mammalia > Chiroptera > Rhinolophidae > Rhinolophus > Rhinolophus ferrumequinum. Next base: position 55,708,648 of record NC_046290.1, on the reverse strand, counting down.
ACTGAAAGTTCTTCAATGATGGTCTTAATTCTCCACTTGTCCTCAGACATATCATAGTGTGATTCCAAATATCTTTGTTTTAGCTTCTTTTGTTTTTGCTTACAGATTCTTTGCAAATGGCTTTGCTATTTTGTATTACTATCTTTACTTCTCTTTGTTTTTCCTTTATAACCTCTGGAATAATTGATCTAGCATTTCCCAAATCAGTTAAATAATTTCAATATATCCCTTTGTTTTTTTTAATATTACAATAGCATTAAATAAGTGAGCAAATAAAGAATGGTTATTTGACTAAAAGCAATGAATGCGTCTTTTTAGAATCTTGGAGTTGTTTGCTGGTCATTTAATATCAACCCATGTAAATATAAATATTTCTGTAAAGCAATGTTTTTCAATATAAAAGCAATAAGGACACATAATGTGTCACTTGTACTTGAAAAAAAATTCAGTCCGGTGCTACCCTCAACCTTTAGGTTATGCCAACTGATTCACAAGCAAGATGATTATAAATTTACATTGTTAAGAACACTGAGTTGAAAGTTGAAACAATATTTTAAAAGGATGAATTTACATCACACTACTGACAATAAGAATTGGAGAAAGTGTGTTATAAGTCCTCTGAAATAGAAAAGTAATTATTTCATATTTTCTAATTTCAATGATACACATAGTACATTATACAGAAAAAAAATCAGTTTGAAGGATGTCACCCCCTGAATTCTTCCTATTTTTTAAAGCTCAGCTCATTCATTATTTCTCCCTTTGAAATCTATTTTTTCATACCAAACCACATTTCAATGTAAGGTTTAGGTCAAACCTAGATGACATGGAAATAATTAGTTCTGGGAGATAGGAAAACACAGGAAGACATTTTCAGGGCAACATAATCAAACACCTTGTACCAATGAACTACATTTAATATGGAATTTGTGTGAGATAAAACACTGAATAAAAGTTGAATATCAGAGTAGCTTGGGATGGAGGGAAAGAGAGAAAGAAGAGTGGAGCAGAATTAAAATGTGAAATCAGCAGGTCAAAGGAAACTTGGAAAACAAGATATGAGTCATAACTCAAAACAACTCCAAGAATCACAAGCTCAAGAAGTAACAGGCACTTATGTTGCATTGTGCAATCTTTTATACCACATTTTTAATAATTAACTCTCTGTTTAATATGAGTTATGTGAGTATTCATAATTGTTTTGAATTCCCACTTAATTTGTAGAGACTTCCAGGACAGAAAGAACAAGTTATATCCCTTTGGGATAATCATAACATTTATAACAAAGCTACGCCCACAGTTCTGTGCCCTGTGAAGATATTTTTGATTCATCAATTTATATAAGCACATCTATGTAACGTAATGATTACATTTTTACCTGTTTTATCTGATAATGAAGACAACGTTTACAGGATTACCAGATTATGAAAATATTGACCAGAGTAATTCTAAATTATAAGAATAAATTACTGAATTTTTTTAAATTATAAAATCTATATGCTTAATGTTAACAATTAAGAAAAAAACACAACAACCCATTGTTCAGAGTCACCAACTTTAACATTTTTGTGGACATTTTTGTTATTATTTTGCATGGATGGATGGATAGATAGATAGAATTATAAAATTGGAGAGCAAATAGTTGCGGTCTATTTATGTACTCCTGAATAATGTCTAGATCATAGCTAACTTCGTAAGAGGTTATTGAGAGAAAAAAAAATGTACATGGGGAAATGGAAGCACACATAAATCTGTATTATTTGGTGGACTTTGAACCTCATAGAGAATTGTAGCTTGAGGTTATGTCCTTTGTCCCATCATAAGCACCTATCCATATTGCATTCTTACCACATTCTTATTTGCTCAATTTGTGATCATTTTCTCCTGTCAAATATTAGAGCTTTATCTTAACAATTTTAATGTTTACACAATATTTCCATTTGATGAACCATATTATATTTTCTGATTCTTGAGATCTTGCCAGTGATTTAGTAGTTTGGTCTGCCATGTGGAAAACAAAAATTTTTTTTCAAGAGTAGAGATAGAAAATAACACTGCTACCTTAGACCCTGGGAGATACGAAGGAGGGAAGGATATTAATGATCTTCATCTTTTAGAACCATCACTAGAGCCTTCTTCCCAAAGAAAAATCCACTGTTGGCAGCTCTGACAAGCTGTTTAAATACCTCAAATTTTTCCATTCTTTGTTGCATGGCTTTGATTAAGATTTGATTACCATTATCTTTGACCCTATCAAGAAGCCTATCAGATTCCAACTCATGCACATCCCAGGCAGAACACCTATTAATACTTCCTGATGTCTTTGCTACTCACATTTTTATCGTTCTTGCTTTATCATTCCATGGCATGGATAATAGCTCCCCATTTGGTCATATGGACAAATATGATAGAACCTCAAAAAAAGGACTAAAATTATTTTAATTTAACTGGGAAATTTAAGTTCTACCAGATGTGTAGGAAACTTTTAGAAGCATTGTCCTGTGTCCCAAAAAATGTAGGTCCTTTTTAGTGATCTCCAACAATTGCATATGACACATTCTTTCTAAGGTACCATGTGTTTCCCTGGACTGTGTTTCTTGTGTTGGAAACCAGTCATGAATTTGGCTCCCTCTTGAACATACCATGACTCCTATCTAGTGGTAGTTATAAAAAACATTTAAATAATTAAGAAAATATATACACCAGTAGATTAGGAAGCCCTCTGATATGATCTCCCAAAAGAAAATATCTTTGAGTACTCAGGAGAGCTTCCCAAAGAACTCACTATTTATACACACCCTGTGGACAATTCTCCCTACAATGGGATTATCTAATTAGAGATTATCATATGAAAGTTTTCCATGACTTTAGCTGAAATGACTAATGATACAACCTCAGTCCTAGAAGACATTCAGATCACTCTACCTCATTGGCCAAGATTGTTTTGTGTAATATATTTTCCCTAGCTTTTCTCCTTGTGATCACTAATTATTCTGATTTACCTGTTTTAATGCTTCAGGCCAAATGGAAAGGTAAATACAGAAACTTAGAGAAAGACATTTGTCTTTTAAAGGTAGGCCCTGTAGGTTTATGGAATTTATTCACCTGATTGGGCTTGGGAAACAGAACATAATTGAAGTAAACAGGCTACAGTTTAGCTTCATTATGCTTTTTAGAATCCTATTGATAGTAGCCTTAGTTAAATACTGCATAAGACAAAATGGTTGCGCTTTATCCCAATCTTTTACCATAGGATTAATCAGAGTACCAAATAGAGTAGTGTATTACTGGGACAACTTGGCAAGAAGCCAAAATTATGTAGCAATGAGCGGTAGATATTTTGGAGGGAATTATCCAAGGGTTGATTTCTGCACATCTTGGAAGCAGTAGATAGTGTCTCCCTCTGGATCAGAGGACACATCTTTTTGTTTGTTTGTTTACTTTTTTCTGTCAAGTATAATAATGTCTGCCTCTGAGGCAAAGGTCAGGTATGTTTTCTTACCACTCATAAAATATTCAGGTTCCCAAAAATTGGGGCTTCTCTCCTGTAACTTCTTCATACTTCCCTAAGGGAATTGGGGCTCAGAGCAGTGGTACAAATTCAGATATTCTTTTGCTATTACCATGGGTAATAAAGTGTCTTGTTTCTGAACCAGGTGTCTCATGCCTTCTTCCAGCATCCGTGAGACTGTGGCAGGCTAAGGTGAAACTCCAGTTCTGTCACAGGTATTGACACTGGAATAAAATAAAATCAGAATAAACTCTGTAGATGTGGTGAGCTATCCATCTGTAGAGGGGGTGCAAGCCAGATGGCTCTAAGGGAGATATGATGGAGCTTGTTCTGGAATTGTTAGAAAACAACAGCTGTTTCTGGACAAAACTTTAGGTACTTAGGTGAGAAAATGTTGCTGTAGTGAAGCTAACGGGAACAGGAAGCAAAAAGGAACTAGGGAACAATAGAAGGAATTATGTCCCTTTCCTTTCCTCCAAACATCATGTCTCCCTCAGCTGTCCACTATTGTCAAGGCCTAATAGGGAACCAGTTGCTAAAGCAGAAATGGAGTTTGCATAATCTTTGACCAGCATTACAAAACAGAGTGTAGAATGGTAGTTTGGAGCTAAGAGAAAATACTTTAGCAGCTATCATAGTCTACTCTTTTTACTGTTCAACATCCATATAACCCATAAGCTTATATTTGAATTTGTATATAAGAACAAGACAACTCTATGCTTTGTCCCAGCAAGATGCATGATTCTCTGTATGGATTCACATGCTTTTACATTATCCAAAATTAGGAAACACAGTGCCTTTCTATGAGGTTCTAAGCCAAAGCAGTAAACTGGTGCCACTTACTAGTATGTCTACTCCCATAATAATTTCAGATAACTTTTATAGATGCTCTTCTATGAGGCCAATGAGGGCATCATGTTCTAAGGATATCTATGCCCTCCAAAGTAGCACTCCCTCTCATTCACTGGCATTTCTAAATGAAACAATTTGTGCAGAGGGTTGACTGAAATTGACTGTTTTTTGTTTCCCCTCTGCACTTGGAAGGAGTCACTGTAGGCTGCCTACATCCAGGTATAGGAGATTAATGCTGTTTCTTTCCTTGGGACTACATTACACTATAATATAATCAAGGGTTGGTGCAGGATTGAACTAATACCCTTTCTTTAGCTATTAAGACATTCTCTATTGTTTTTGTCAGAGAAAGTCACTTTTTATAGATGCCATATTGATTCCATAATTAGCTGCTAATTAAATCATTTAGAATAGCAGCATCCACCTACGCTTAACCTATTCCCAGGATTCTGGGAGTTGTCTACAACACTTAACTCTTATCTTTTTTCTCTCCTTACACCAGCAGATGCTTCTCAGAAGGGAAAATCCTATGATTGATGGCTACACCTATAGTCCTGCTTCCTAAATTTCTTAACACACATACAAAAGGGGCCTCTTCCTTTCAAGACACAGAATTCAATGCTACTAATTTTCAGTGATTTCAATAAAACGCATGTATCCTGTAGCCAGTGAGTGTCACTATTATCTACATCCTTCCCCAGTCCTTACTTTATTTTTCCAATTAGCCCAACTGGCACAATGGGTTAAACTGGACCACAATGGGTTAAACAAGATATGTGGTAGGACAGTTAGGTCCGTGAATTCATCCTAGAAAAAGAGCTATATACCTCATTGCTGAATATCACTACTGTCACCTTCAAAGTACTCCTCTTGGGAAGCTATGCATCAACACTAGCGCCTAGTCCAGCCTTCAAAGCAATTGTGGAACTTTTTCTGGTATGGACATCAGAGCTGTTTTCATATTACCCTTGATGTCCTGAATATCATCAAAATGTCTTCCTTTCAATATTTCCTTTATCTTTGGGTAAAGAAAGAAATCATCGTGGGCCAGATCAGGTGAGTAGGGAGGGTGCTCCAATATAGTTATTCGTTTACTGGCTAAAAACTGCATCACAGACAGTACCCTGTGAGCTGGTGCGTTGTTGTGATGCAAGAGACATGAATTGTTGGCGAAAAGTTCAGGTCATCAAACTTTTTCAGGCAGCCATTTTAGCACTTCCAAATAGTAAACTTGGTTAACTGTTTGTCCAGTTGGTACAAATTCATAATGAAGAATCCCTCTTCATAAGGTTCTTCATAATGAAGAATCTTAAATATCAAATAAGGTTAGCAACATCGTTGCAACAAGTTCATGAACTTAATTGTCAGACCTCCTATGAAAGGCTGGTGAGTAACTGGTAGGGGCTATAAAGCAACCTTCAGTTGTTTGCTGTTAACCTTGGATGCATGTCAGTGAGGCCTCACTGTGAATGGAGGTTGACTACCAGGCCTGGGGTAACTCTGCAAAAAACCCACACCTGGAGGCCTTTTGCACCTGCTGTCTCCCCTAAGGTTCAGTTGCAGATAAGCCTGATGTGCTACACAAATCAGGTGAGGCACGGTCTCTGGGAGTCACTAGAGTGGGAAGAGTTGTGGTCACCAGGTTAATGTAGATTCTGGTTAGGTGCCAGTGCTGAGTCTGGAGATACTCATCAAAAGTCTCAGAGCACACAAGGCCAGTTGCCACTCACCTGGGGCCTGCCAGACTCTGATAATTTTCCAAGAAAGAGTACAATGTAAATGGGGCTGGCTTCTCAAGAGAAAGTGTCTCCAAGGTTGGGCGAGTTGGGTAGGACAGGGTCCCAGCTGAGTCATCTATGTGGAGCAGTGGAGCTCTGCAGCCCAATCTGATTCAGATGTGGCCTGTAGAGGGCAGGTTTAAGACAGGCAAGATGGCGCCTGCCTGGTGGCTATATGGGAGCAGGACCCCTCACCAGGAAAATGCCAACTGTACTCCAGTCCCCTCACACCTCCGAAGCTTCATTCCCTCATTCTGCCTCCCTGTATGTCCCCGAGACACCAAGTCACCATCTTTCCCTCAGAGCCCAGGAGAGTTTCTGTGAGTGAGTGAGTCTGTGTGCAGGCTATTTAAGAAGATGTCTGTGTTTCCCGCAGCCTTCTGTTCCTTTTCCCTCTGGATGGTCAGAATTTCCAGCTTTTCACAGCTAGATGTTGTGGGGGCTTTTATTCCCAGCACCAGTACTCTGGAGTAGGTAGCCTGGTGTAGCGGGCTGGGGTCCCTTCCTCCGGGGGGAAACTCCAAGACCAAGATATCCCTCCTGGTTCTTAACTACCATACAGAGGTTTGGAGACCATTCCTCGTCTCTGTTACTTCTACTGGCATCAACGTGATTTCTTTTTATTTTTAGTTATTGGACTTCTGTTTGGCTAGACTTCAGATTGTTCTCCAGGTTGATAGTTCTATAATTTAGTTGTGATTTTAATGTGTTCACGGAAGGACACAGACCCCGTATTTATCTACTTCGCCATCTTGTATCTCCCTCCAAAAAGATATTGCTTAGACTGATGTCAAAGAGTCTATGGCCTATGTTTTCTTCTAGGAGCTTTGTGGTTTCAGGTCTGGCATTTAACTCTTAAGTCTCATTTATTTTGAATTTATTTTTGTATATGGTATAAAATAGTGATCCAATTTCATTTTTGTGCATGTATCTATCTAGTTTTGACAACATCACTTATTGAAGAGACTGTCTTTACCCCATTGTATAACTTTGCCTCCTTTGTCATAGATTAATTGACTACAAACCTGAGGGTTTATTTCTGGGCTCTCTATTCCATTGATCTATATATCTCTTTTTTATGCCAGTGCCATACTGTTTTGATTATTGTAACTTTGTACTATAGTTTGATATCAGGGCATGTGATACCTCCCACTTGGTTCTTTCTCAAGATTTAATTGGCTGTTTGTGGGCTTTTGTGGTTCTATGTAAATTTTAGGAATTAAAAACTAACCAGATTATGTATGAAAAGGGGAAACAATTTTAGATATAGAGGATTTTAACATTATGAATAAATTATGCATAATTTATGAAACTGTAGAAACTTTCACAAACTGGGCAAAGAAATTAACTTAGCAACGCTTAAGAATAAGCAGACAACCCATATTTTCCAATTATTAAGAGAAATTAAGGAGAAAATATTAAAATGTAATCAAATATCTCCCATCAGAAAGAAATAAAACTAAATATTTTTTTGGATATGTTCTACCAATTGTACAAATAAGAAAGAATTTCCATGTTATGTAGATATTTGTAAAGGATGGTGACAATGTACAATTATCCAATTCATTATGCCATAGCAAGAAAGGACAGGCATAAAAAATGAAAATGTAAACAATTCTCTCCTATGTACTTACTTGTAAAATTTTTAAAGTAAGCCATTAGAAAATTGAATCCATAAAAATATACTGCTACAATTATTTATTATATGCAAGAATATAAAGCAACACATTAGTTTAGTAACAACAGAATCAAAAATGAATACCAGGAAATCATCTCTACAGATTGTTTAAAAATCGCTAAAATTCTAGATCTTTTATTAATACATATTTTTGTCAAACTTGATTTTAAGGGACAATTGCTAAGCTTGATTAAAGATATCACCAGAAAGCTACAGTAAACCAGTAATTATGATTATAAGTAGGCTTATAATAGACACTCATTAAATACTTGCTGAATGAGATAAAATAAAGAAACTTAATTTTTATAATAAAAGTAAATAATTTCATAAATGCTTTAAGCATAGGAAACTTGGAAGAAACATGCAAAGAAGCTGTTATGAAAAATGTTCAAATTATATTTTAAAGGGAATTGCAAATTATAATAAGAATGAAAAAACTGTCCATTAGTTTGGTAAAAAGTTAAAAATGTATTTGTAACAATCAGTGTTAGCCAAATTATGGGGAAAATGTTATTTTCACCCATTCTTTGTAGATGTATAAAAATCTGTATTATTCTTTGGTGGATGATTTGGTTTTGTCTAGATTATTTAAATGCGTATAGTTTCCAAGGCAAAAATTATATTTATGGGTTTGAGATAAATTGAACACATTGATAAAAGCACAATAATAGTCATTGTGGCACTGTTTTATAATAAAGTTATTTAAATGACCTACATGTCTAATATGGGCATAATGAAAAATTATAGAGTATCTATAGTATAGACAGTGAGTTTTTAGTATGGAAGATCACTTTTGTTCAATTCATTCTGAAGTATTTTGTTATTTTTGATAATATTATAAATGAAATTGTTTTAATTTCATTTTTGGATTGTTCATTTCTAATATATAGAAATACAATTGCTTTCTGTATATTGATCTTGTGTTCCACAACCTTGCTCAACTCTTTTATTAATTCTAATAGTTGTTAGTGATTCCATAAGATTTTCTCTACATAAGAAAATCAGAGACTGTTTTACTTCTTTCTTTTGCATGTTTATGCTTTTCATTTATTTTTCTTGCCTAAATTCCCTGACTAGAAACCTTAGTACAAGGTTCAGTTTTGTCGGTTTTTATGTAATGTGTTTTGGGACTCTGTTAAGTGCATATATGTTTAATAAATAGGACATGATTGACAGTTCTATCATAAAATGTCCCTCTTATTACTACTAATGTTCTATTGTTAAGTCTATTTTGTCTGACATTAGTTTACTCACTCTACCCTTCTTATGGTCATTCTTCCCATCTTTTGCATCCTACCCATTTTTATCTTTGAATCTAAAGTATGTCTCTTGTATACATCATACAGTTGAATTTTTAAAAAAATCCATTCTGGTAATGTTTCCCTTTTGATTGGATTCTTAATTTGTTTACATTCATTTTTATAATTTATCTAGTTGAATTTATGCTGCCATTTATTTCTAGTTTTTCTATACATTTCATTTCTTTTTTTGTACTTCTATTCCTCCTTCACTGTCTTTTTGAGGCACTATTTTTCTAGTGTAACATTTTAATTTCTTTATTAATATTTTCATATATTTTTTAGTTATTATCTTAGTAGTTTCTTTGGTACTTACCACATCTGTCTGAACATAGAATTTACTTCCCATTTATACTAACTTAATTTGAGTGAGATATAGAAATTTTACTTCTATATAGCTCTATTCCCTCTTCCTCTTTTATGGTATTATTGTTATTTTATTATACAAAATACAGCCATACACTCATGTTACAAAAGCAATAGTACAATGCTATAATTATTACTTTACATAATTGTATGTCTTTAAAGACTCCAGCAAAAGAAAGGAGAGCATGTATACATTTTTATTGGACATTTTTGGCAACGCATTTTAGTAACTCTGGATGCTGACTCCCATACCCCAATTCTGGGGCTTGGGTTATTTATTTATTTATTCATTTATTTACTTTTTTTCTTTTTAATAACAATTGTACTGTTTTTCTGTAGTCTCTTTTCCCTATATTAGAAGTATTTGATGGCATTCCTCAGAGGGCACAGTATTGGGCATGCTTATAGTCACACTGTGACGCTCATGGTTTTAGCAGGCTCTCTTTGACTATCTTTCCTCCGTGTCTCTGTTGAGCAGTCTGTCTCTGAAATATCACAATCAGCCACTAATAGCTGACTGGTTGCTTTATTGTTTGCAGCAGTGATTGGGGGTAAGAATTACTCCAAAGTGTGACACAGTGAAATTTGGGCCCTTTGGCAGTGTAGTTTTGAGGAAAGGTTTTCAAGTTTTCTTCTGACCACAGAAAGGCTCTTCTTAGTTGTCTCCTTCTCTGAAATAGCTGACCTAAGGTTTAACATGGTGCTGTCATAGAGCTACTAGCATGCTCTTGATTGCTTAGCACCCAAATCTCCTGTGTTTTCGAGAAGGCCTTTAGCTCACAACTCCCATACTCTGTTACAAATAATGCCCATTCTTTTGTGGAAAGCATCAGAGTTCCCTGTCCTTACGACCTTCTTCTTTGCCTGGGGAAAATTTCTGAGCCACTACTTGAGAGGCAAGAAAAAGGAATGCTGGCTGCCTGTCCTTCTCAGTCAGATACTCAGGCACTTGAGTGAGTTGAGGTGAGGTGGAGCGTCTTTCTGGTCGCACCTGTCCAAAGTAAGTCTTCCATTATGCTGACCTGAGGCCTTGCGGATAGAGTCTGTAAAATTCCCAATGCACCCATTATGTAAATACGCTTACATGTATTCATGTATTCTTTATAAAATTAAAATCAAATATATATATGTATATATATACATATATACATATATTTGAATACACACACACACACACACACACACACACACACACATATACCTAGCTTCAAAAATTGAGGCTTGGAAATATTGTTCCAGATTTCCGTGGTGAATATATTAGCCCTAAAATTTGAATCTAAGTTTTACTGGTTACGAATTTTGAATTTTTGCTGCTATTAAGGCTGTTTAAAAAGTACGTGCCATAGGCCGATCAAACCTCAAGGTAGGCATCATAATAACAGGCTATTTCAAGGCTCTCAAACACTTTGCAAGTACAGTGCCATTTATCTATTCTTTGCCTGTAGAAGTCTAGTTAATAGGTTATAATACTTTTATTTTCACACAGCCTTAGTTTTTTTTCCCTCAATACTTCAGGCAGGTATTACAAATCTGTCAAACTTAGCTGCAATTGGACACCTTTAAGATAAACAGTGTCACTCATTAATTAATTAAAATTTTAATAATTTAATGAGCATTATTAATATAATAGTACCTTGAAAAACGTATGTATTAAAATAGGATATGTATAGTTTAATATTTTAGATTATGTATTCAAATTTAAACTATATATATATAAACTATATACATAAACTATATATATAAACTATATATGTATATATATATGTATGTGTGTGTGTGTGTATATATATATATACACATATATAATATTGAAAGAGTAGGAGGCAAAAGATCTATGGCAAAATTTCTCAAAATTTTATATCCCTTAGTATCACCTAGTTAAAATGTTAGAAATGCGAATGTCTGAATTTTTATCCTCAGAGTGCCTAAGTACAATAATTGAATGTTGAAATTTAAGAATCTTTATTTCTAACCATCACTTGCACTACTTTCTGATACAATCCAATAGCAGCAATTTCAGAAACCCTTACCTAAGATAAACATCCAGTTCTAGTACTTATTTCGTTATGCTATGTGTGAAATGGTAGTAGTTCACAGTTTCAATATGCTTATTTGTCAAATGTGGATAATATCAATTCACAGGATTCATTGCAGGGTTAAATGAGATTAAGTATATAATATTTCATATTTGGTGTTTTTTTTCCACTACTGTATAACAAAATTATCAATGTCTTTTTATCTATTACTGTATTGTAAGTCAGATCGATATGTGCCTACTTGGACTCCTGGGAAATGGTCTGTATTTCTAAATCTCCTCATAAGATTTGCTCACCATACCCAACCATCAGAAGCCTACTATGAGAAATAATTGAAATTAGCTTTTATTAACTGATGTCCTTAGAACACTGAATCAAAATTATAGAGTACTTTTCTTCCTAATACTATGTGGAATAACATTGTGTAAAAAAACAAACATAACCCTGAGTTAGCAATGAGTGGTAGTGTTTTATATACATAGTCACAGAAGAACGAAATTCTTTCAAATGTAGAGCAAAGTATTACCACCTAGAATGTCCTTTGACCCAGGCCAGTGGAAATAACCTACTTGGACCAGAAGAAGATTGAAATAAACCTGGGTTTTGTGCCTAATAAAAAGAGTTTTTTGAATGAAGTTCTCTTTTCTTCTCCAAACTGTCTCAGTGCTAAAAGCAAGAACACAGTAGCTGAAATTTCATTTAACCGGAAGGCAGGAGGGAAAGAAGCACAGAGTCATGAGGAATAATTGCGAGAGAAAAAGGAAGCATTGCTGGAAAGAAAGATAACTATATTTTATTTAAAGGAGGCTTAAGGAAAAAGATAATTTTTCTTACAATTGTAATACTTCATATAAACATGTGTTTTCTATAGTTTGTGCAACCTCCTGTGAAAGTAGGGGTAGATGTATAAAGAGTTTGGACATTATAAAGTGTATACAAATCCATGGAAATATAGATGTAGGTATGTATTATATTCTCATATAGGAGGAAGATTTTCTTTAGGAAAATTTCTCATCATTTTCCTGTTAAAAACAATAATTCCACATTTGAAGTAATGTTTAATATTTAAATATATGAAGTTATTCATTCATTTTTTAAATCTAATCTACAATAAATGCTTTTTCCAAGTTTGAAATACTCTCATGATAGGACAGAGTGAAGGTTTTTATTAAGAAAAAGTCATTTGTTTGTAAAAAAATAGAAAAATGACAATTGAATACCCAGGGTGCAAAAAAATGTACACAAGTGAATACCGTGTTTCCTCCAAAACAAAACCTAGCCGGACAGTCAGCTCTAATGTATCTTTTGGAGCAAAAATTAATATAAGACCCGGTCTTATTTTACTATAAGTTAAATTATTATTTTACTATAAGACCGGGTCTTATATAATATAAGATTGGGTTTTACTTTACCATAAGACCAGGTATAATAATATAATATAATATAATATAATATAATATAATATAATATAATATGCTGAGAGAAATTCAAAATTGGCAGCATGAGGTGAGCCTCTGTAAAACTCCCATTGAATTTACAACTAATCGAACAACAATAACTCCATAAAGGACTCCCTGAGCAGCAGAAAGGCAAGACGAAGAGGCCCACTACTGAATTCACCTAAAGGTGAGCCAATCGTGCGAGAAGGGGTGGAGGAAAGGGAGAAGTGCGGAGACAGAGCCGCGCGGGCGCAGGACACAGGACGCAGACCTAGCTTAGCGCGCCGAGCTCACAGCATCCCAGAACTACCACAGCTGCAGGAGAGGGGAGAACTCGGACTGCTAGGGCTCCGCTTATGGCCCACAGGGCTGAAGAGGCAGCATATAACACGGCTGAACCCAATGCTCACGGCAGAGACATCGGAGAAAAGACTGAGGGAAGAAGGCTGAAAACGGTGCTTTAAGCCCTCACTGCCGAACAGAGAACGGAAGCCTTAGGCACTGACACTAGCCGCCCACTCCCTACCCTCCCAGAGCTCACCCCGCCCACACCTGCACAGTGGCAGTGTGGATTGGAGGAGCAGAGTATTTGCTGTTCTGGGAACTGTGGACCACAGACACAGATTCACAGCCCAACTAGTTCCGGCAAAGTGGAGGGAGCTGAGGAGGCGGGACTGGCTGTGGTGGTGGTCCCCGCCATTGCTCTGGGCCACCTCTCACAACTCACCCAGCCCCTAGTCCCACCTATTTGGGCGGATCCCTGCAGGAGTAAACAGAACTGCTGAAACATATGGGCTTTGAATCTGGTGCAGGAAGAGCTTTGGAACTTCAAAAGCTCTCTCATACCCAAAAGGACACTGCGCCCTGTGACCCAGGCGAACTATTAACAGAGGAGAAGCCCATCTCCCAGGGAATCCCCCCATTGTGTGAGAAGCTGGGATAGTGCAGAGAAAACATACCACTACCGTGTGAGAGAGAATAAAAAGGCTGCAGTCAGAGAGAAAATAAAACATTCTACCAACAAGTACTGGAAAAAAAGAGAAAGACCTCTTCCTATCAACCTGTTGCAGAAGCCACTCTTGTAGACATCTAGGAAGAGAAATAATAGATCAGTAATTGACATGAATAACCAAAGCAACAAGACAGCTCAGAAAGAAAGTGAAAAGTCTCCAGAAAAGGAACTTAAAGATATGGAAATGTGTGACTTAATTGACAGAGAATTCAAGATTGCAGTTCTGAAAAAACTCAACGAGATGCAAGAAAACACAGAAAGGCAGGTTAATGAACTCAGAAACACAATCAAAGAACAACACGAGCATTTTATGAAAGAGATTGAAATTTTAAAAAAGAACCAAATAGAATTTCTGGAGATTAAGAACTCAATAGAAGAAACTAAGAATGAAATAACCAAATTAGGTAGTAGAGTTGACCAGATGGAGGAAAGAATCAGTGACATAGAAGATAGAAACCTGGAAATTACATAGATGGAAGAAGAAAGAGACTTGAGACTTAAAAGAAATGAAAGAACTCTACAAGAACATTCTGACTACATCAGAAAGAACAATATAAGAATAATGGGCATACCAGAAGGAGAAGAAAGAGAGAAGGGAACAGAGAATATATTCAAACAAATTTTTGATGAGAACTGGATCCTCGAATCTAAGAAGCATATAGAACACCTAATTACCTAAATCCCAACAGGCCTTCACCAAGGCATATTGTATTGAAGCTGTCTAAAATCAACGACAAAGAAAGAATTGTCAAGGCAACCAGGGAAAAGAAGACGGTAGCCTACAAAGGAAAGCCCATTAGATTATCATCAGATTTTTTAGCAGAAACTCTACAAGCCAGGAGGGAGTGGAACCAAATATTCAAACTATTGAAAGAGAGAAATTATGAGCCAAGAATAATATATCCAGCAAAGATATCCTTCAGATATGAAGGAGGAATAAAGACCTTTCTAGACATACAGAAGCTGAGGGAATTTTCTAATAAACGACCTGCACGACAAGAAATACTAAAGGAGGCTATTCGACCACCATCAACAGGGACAATTTGTGGCAACCGAAACATAAAAAGTGGGAAAGTAAAAACCTGAACCGGAATATAGGAATGGAGAAAGTAAGCATGCTGAAGAAAATGAAATACTCTAAATATTAAACTTTCTTTTACATAAACTTAAGGGTAACCACTCAAACAAAATCCAGAACTGAAGTATATACTGTAATAAAAGAAGAAACAGAGGGAAACATCATAGAATACCACCACACAGAAATAATAGACAAAAACAAAAAGGCAAAGAAACAATGGAGACACAGCCTTAGAAAATAAAGATACAATGACAGGAAATCCTCACATATCAATAATCACCCTAAATGTGAATGGACTGAACTCACCAATAAAAAGGCACAGAGTAGCAGATTGGATCAAAACACTAAACCCAACCATATGCTGTCTCCAAGAGACACATCTCAGCTACAAGGACAAGCATAGACTCAAAGAGAAAGGGTGGAAATTGACACTCCAAGCAAATGGTATCCATAGAAAATCAGGTGTAGCATACTGATATCAGATGAAACAGACTTCAGGGTGAAAAATGTAAGAAAAGACAAAGATGGACATTTCATAATGGTAAAGAGAACTATACAACAAGAAAACATAACAGTCATCAATATTAATGCCCCCAATCAGGGAGCACCGAAATATACCAAGCAACTACTAACACAACTAAAGGGAGAAATTGACCAAAACATAATTATACTAGGGGACTTAAATACATCATTGACAGCTATAGATAGGTCATCCAAACAGGGAATAAATAACAAAATAGCAGCCCTAAATGCCATATTAGATGAAATGGACATAATTAACATATATAGAGCACTTCATCCTAGAACATCAGACTATACATTCTTTTCTAATGTACATGGACACTCTCAAGGATAGACCATATATTTTGACATAAAATCAGCAAATTTAAGAAGATTGAAATCATACCAAGCATTCTCTGATCACAAGGCTTTGAAATTGGATATCAACTGCAAAGAGAAAGCAAGAAAAAACACAAATACATGGAGATTAAACAACATACTTTTAACGAATGACTGGATCAAAGAAGAAATTAGAGCAGAGATCAAAAGATACATAGAAACAAATGACAATGAAAATACATCCTACCCAAATTTTGGGGATGCAGCAAAAGCAGTTTTAAGAGGGAAATTTGTATCATTACAGTCTTTTCTCAAGAAACAAGAAAAATCCCAAATAAATAACCTCATGTTACACCTTAAAGAACTAGAAAAAGAACAAGTGAAATCCAAGGTCAACAAAGAAAGGAAATAACAAAAATCAGAGCAGAAATAAATGAAATAGAGAACAAAAAGACAATAGAAAAAATTAATGTGACAAAGAGCTAGTTCTTTGAAAAGATTAACAAAATTGACAAACCCTTGGCTAGACTCACTAAGATAAAAAGAGAGAAGACACTAATTAACAAAATCAGAAATGAAAAAGGGGAAGTTATCACAGACACCACAGAAATACAAAGGATCATCCAAGAATACTATGAAGGACTATATGCCACCAAATTCAATAACCTAGAAGAAATGGACAAGTTCTTAGAAACATATAGCCTTCCAAGGCTGAACCATGAAGAACTGGCAAATCTAAACAGACTGATCACCAGTAACAAAATTGAATCAGTCATTCAAAACCTTCCCAAAAGCAAAAGTCCGGGACCAGATGGCTTCACTAGTGAATTCTACCAAACCTTCAAAGAGGATCTAATACCAATCCTGCTCAAACTCTTCCAAAAAATTGAAGAAGAGACAGTACTCCCTAACTCATTTTATGAGGCCAGCATTACCCTGATACCAAAACCTGGTAAGGACAACACAAAAAAAGAAAACTACAGACCAATATCTCTGATGAATACAGATGCAAAAATCCTAAACAAAATTCTAGCAAATCGAATACAATGCATTAAAAGGATTATTCATCACGACCAAGTGGGGTTCATTCCCGGGGCACAAGGATGGTTCAACATCCGCAAATCCATCAATATGATACATCACATAAACAAAATAAAGGACAAAAATCATATGATTATATCAATTGATGCAGAAAAAACATTTGACAAGATACAACATCCATTTATGGTTAAAACACTTAATAAAATAGGTATAGAAGGAAAATACCTTAACATAATAAAGGCCACATATGACAAGCTCTCAGCTAATCTCAAAATTAATGGTGAAAAACTAAAGCCCTTTGCTCTACATTCAGGAACACGGCAGGGCTGTCCCCTATCACTTCTGCTTTTTCACATAGTGTTGGAAGTCCTGATTGCCAGAGCAATCAGGCAAGAGAAAGAAATAAAAGGCATCCAAATTGGGAATGAAGAAGTTAAATTATCACTCTTTGTAGATGACATGATGCTATATATAGAAAACCCTAAGGACTCCACCAACAAGCTATTAGAAACAATCAACGAATACAGTAAAGTTTCTGGCTACAAAATCAACGTACAAAAGTCCATTGCATTCCTATATACTAACAATGAAATCTCAGAAAAAGAAATATAAAAAACAATTCCTTTTGCAATTGCAGCAAAAAGAATAAAATACCTATGAATAAACTTAACAAAGGATGTGAAGAACCTAGATGCTGAAAACTATTAAGACATTTTTGAAAGAAATTGAAGACACAAAGAAATGGAAAGACATTCTGTGCTCATGGATTGGAAGAATCAACATAGTTAAAATGGCCATATTACCCAAAGCAATATACAGATTTAATGCAATCCCCATCAAAATCCCACTGGCATTTTTTAAAGAAATATAACAAAAAATCATCAGACTTGTTTGGAACCACAAAAGACCCTGAATAGCCAAAGAAATCTTAAGAAAAAAGATCAGTACTGGAGGTATCACACTCCCTGACTTTAGCTTGTACTACAGGGCTACAATAATCAAAACATCATGGTATTGGCAGAAAAACAGACACAAAGAGCAATGGAATAGAATTGAGAACCCAGAAATAAAACCACATAAATATGGACAGACAATTTTTGACAAAACAGCTAAAAACATACAATGGAGGAAAGACAGCCTCTTCAATAAATGGTGCTGGGAGAATTGGATAGCCACGTGCAAAAGAATGAAACTGGACTGCTGTCTGTCACCATGTACCAAAATTAATTCAAAATGGATCAAAGACTTAAGCATAAGACCTGACACAATAAACTGCGTAGAAGAAAACATAGGTACTAAACTTATGGACCTTGCGTTCAAAGAGCATTTTATGAATTTGACTCCAAAGGCAATGGAAGTAAAAGCTAAAATAAACAAAAGGGACTAAAAGCTTCTGCACAGCAAAAGAAACCATCGACAAAATAAAGAGGCAACCACCTGAATGAGAGAAGATTTTTGCAAACAGTGCCTCCAATAAGGGGCTAATATCCAAAATATACAAGGAACTCATGAAACTCAACAACAAAAAATCAAACAACCCAATTGAAAAATGGGCAGAGGACCTGAAGAGACATTTCTCCAAAGAGGACCTACAAATGGCAAATAGATATATGAAAAAAATGCTCAACATCACTAATCATCAGAGAAATGCAAATAAAAATCACAATGAGATATCACCTCACCCCAGTCAGAATAGCTATCATCAACAAGACAAATAGTAACAAGTGCTGGAGAGGCTGTGGAGAAAAAGGAACCCTCATACACTGTTGGTGGGAATGCAGACTGGTGCAGCCACTGTGGAAGGCAGTATGGAGGTTCCTCAAAAAATTACGAATAGAATTACCATATGACCCAGCAATCCCTCTCCTGGGTATCTACCCAAAATATCTGAAAACATTTATACATAAAGACACGTGTGCTCCAATGTTCATTGCAGCTTTATTTACGGTGGCCAAGACATGGAAACAACCAAAATGTCCTTCGATAGATGAATGGATAAAGAAGTTGTGGTATATACACACAATGGAATACTATTCGGTGGTAAGAAAAGATGATATAGGAACATGTGTGACAACATGGATGGATCTTGAGAGTATAATGCTAAGCGAAATAAGTCAGACAGAAAAAGCAGAGAACCATATGATTTCACTGATATGTGGTATATAAACCAAAAACAACAAAAGAACAAGACAAACAAATGAGAAACATAAACTCATAGACACAGACAATAGTTTAGTGGTTACCAGAGGGTAAGGGGGTGGGGGGTGGGAGATGAGGGTAAGGGGGATCAAATATATGGTGATGGAAGGAGAACTAACCCAGGGTGGTGAACACACAATGGGATTTATATATGATGTAATACAGAATTGTACCCCTGAAATATATATAACTTTACTAACAATTGTCACCCCAATAAATTAAAAAAAAAGGAAAAAATATAATATAAGTAATGTGATGTAATGTAATATAATATAGCATAATATAATACCGGGTCTTTTATTAATTTTTGCTCCAAAAGGCGCATTAGAGCTGATTGTCCGGCTAGGTCTTATTTTTGGGGAAACATGATACTTTGGTCAACGTTGCTCAAGCAATAGTTTACCATAATCAGAAGTGTCTGGACACTGATAGTAACCACTTTGAGCACCTCTTGTAATTGCAGAAGTCAAACATGATTTGTATTCACCTTTTGTTATCGGTATATATTGAATATTACAGTTTTAATAGTTTTTCTTTTCTTAAAATGTGTACACATTTTTGGGCACCCTCTGTGTATTTCGATTTTGTACGTGACTCTTTCGTTTTTTTTCATTGTTATTTAGGAAAATCTGGAATGAAAAGGTTAAAAATTGGTGTAAAGCTAGATGATTCAGTAAAGGAATTGTTTTTTATAATCAGTTTTGATTGTAAAACTTCCATAGCAAATCCAAATGAGGCAATCATGTGTTACAATTACAACTGAATTTCATTTCAAGCTATCATTAAAGGTGATAATCCGCCATTTAGAATAGTTGAACCCAATGTTACCTTCTAAATTTTTCTAAAATTGATACTTAGAACATCTCTTCATCATTGCAGCAATTATGGGTGAAATATTTCTATTTCAAAAGTGGCAAATTAAAGCGCTAAAATGGAGATAATCTCTACTATTAGATGTGATCATTACCCAAGTTAGTTCCAAGCAATGTGAGTGTAACAATTAAACTTGTCTATGAAGAATTTTTCTGTTAAAACATTGAATGCAAAGGGAAGAATAGAAATAAGATGAAATCAACTCAATTCACAGAGAAAGGTTGAATTACAAGTAAGCTTCATTTTCATTGAAAATTAAGCTTTTCCCTTAGTTTGGTATTATAAAATTTTCATTCACATGCACTGACTTTTTTTTCCTACTATTAGAATAATCCTTGAATATTACAGAAGCTGAATAAAATTTTATAAAACATAGCAAGTAGAATACAAATACTATATAATCCCACTACTCAGAAATAGGTACTATTTATATATTTGTGTATTTATCTTGGTGTATATACATTCACATTGAAATCATTTTATAAATTCAGTGTCTATAGTGAATTTATTTAATATAATCAAATAATATTTTTATTTGCCTTTTTAAAAGTTTTATTAAATTTATTGGGGTAACATTGGTTAGTAAAATTATATAGGTTTCAAGTGTACATTTCTATAATACGTCATCTACATATTGCATTGTGTGCTCACCACTCAGAGTTAGTTTTAGTTATCCTTTCATCACCATGTATTTCATCCCCTTTTCTGTCTCAAATAATATTAAGTAATTTAAAAGTCTTTCTCAAAAACATCACCTTAGTTAATTGCACAATATTTCATTAGGTTTACTTGCTCTAATTTAAGTAGCCATTACTCCAGTGTTAACATATAGGGTTTTTTGGAGTGGACAAGATGCTTATTAGAGATCAATACTTGTGAAAAGGAGAAGGAAACTGGATTGGGCAGAATTAGATATTGAACTGTGACTCAGGTCCAGCAAACCCTCAAAAAACCTGCAAGTAGCTCTGGAGAGAAGTCCTCAAAATTGCCAGGCTTTATTCCCCTGCCTCACTCAGTCATTGGATGAGGACTTTCTTGGGAGAAGTTGGACATCTGGTAGAGCAATTGTCTGGAGCTTAGGCCTACCCTGAAAAAACTCACAGCTGAAGGCTGTCTGCTAATCTCACTCCTCATTTCTAGGAATTAAATCTCTTCTTGAAAAGGTATATGAAAAGGTATATGAGCAGGGAATTTTTATGTCTATAGCATATTGCTAAATTTGTTTTACTTAAGTAAAAATTTGAGAGCCCGTGTCTCATGTAAGTGAACAACACTGATGAAATAACCTAATGAAGAACAATTATAGATCCATTGTTTATGTAAATTTTATGCTCATTGGTCTGCCTTCAATTTTAAAGAAAAAAATATTTTGAAATAGTTGTAGAGTCACAGGAAGGTACAAAGAAATGTACAAAAAGGTCCTGTGAACCTGTGGGGACAGAGCCCCAAAAAGCAGTTTCCAGGCTCTCGGCCTCACATAGAAGGGTGCTGGCTCAGGTAGTAAATGGCCATCGACTGTGATCAAATGGCCAGCAGCTGTGGCTAGTTGGCCGTCAGCTGTAACCAGTGAGCCATTAGCCATGAATATAACTGCCGTGGCTAGGCTAGGAGAAGAGGCTAGCAGAGAAGAAAAGAGAGAAAAGGGGGAGCTAGCAAGAAGATGATGGCTGAGCCTGCAAGCGGCGCAGTGAGGGTTGAGAATTGTGTTGCTCCTTGTTCCTGTGTCTCCAACCCAGCCGCCAGTGAGAGTATAGTGGTATGACTCCCCTACCTATGGCTCCATGGGTGTTCCTTTTTGGCCTCACCATGTCCTGCGTTCTTGTGTGGGGGGCGGGACCGGAGACCCCGCCAGACGCCCCGCACGACACTTGGCGTAGTCGGCAGGATCCCCTGCACTACACATGGCGCAGCGAGCAGGGTATGGTGCCGGCCAAAGCTCTCCGAAGGGCAGTGGAGCAGTTTGTGCATGAGTCTGAGGAAGACCAGGAGGAGCAGCTGCCTGAGAGCTGGAACCCCATGGAGGGGTGGGAAGACGTCCACGGTTCCCCGACCAGCGGAGGCCGGAGAAAGCGAAGGTCCTTGCGGCCCTGTGGGCTGGGAAGTGCTTGCTGGGGCAGCCCGGATGCGGGACTTGTGGTCCCAGGAGAAAAGGCTTGCTGAGTCCTTTGGGAGTTGAGGGTGAGGTCAAGGTCGTCCCTCGCCCCCAGGAGAGCCCTGGCAATGACTATGGACTATGGGGAATTGCCTTCCATCCCTAATCTAATGGACAGCTTGACTGTTTGGGAACATACCACCATGTAGTGGAACTGGCGGATGTTTGCTTTTGTGTCTTGACCGGCCACCATTGAGAATATGTAAGCACCTTGACTGTGAGTCGCTATTGTTCCAGCACGGTACCCTGAGAGGCCCAGAGAGAGTGGCGGTGCCCTGAGAGGCCCTGGCTGTGTCCAGGAAGCCGGGCTGTGCCCAGAGAGATTGGCGGTGCCCTGAGAGGCCCTGGCTGTGTCCAGGAAGCCGGGCTGTGCCCAGAGAGAGTGGCGGTGCCCTGAGAGGCCCTGGCTGTGTCCAGGAAGCCGGGCTGTGCCCAGAGAGAGTGGCAGTGCCCTAAGAGGACCTCGCTGTGTCCGGGGAGACTAGTGGTACCCTAAGAAGTCCAGGAAGTCTGGCTGTGCCCAGGAGTACTGGTGGTGCCCTGAGAAACCCTGGCTGTGCCCGGGGAGACTAGTGGTACCCTAAGAAGTCCAGGAAGTCTGGCTGTGCCCAGGAGTACTGGTGGTGCCCTGAGAAACCCTGGCTGTGCCCGGGGAGACTAGTGGGACCCTAAGAAGTCCAGGAAGTCTGGCTGTGCCCAGAAGTACTGGTGGTGCCCTGAGAAACCCTGGCTGTGACCAGAGAGCTTGGCTGTGTCCAGGAAATAGCATTCACCTCCAGGTTCCTCGCACAGGGCCCCTCGCGGAAGACGCTTGTCGCGTAGATTGTGAGGCGAGAGCCTGTAGGGGTGGAGTGTGGGGACAGAGCCCCAAAAAGCAGTTTCCAGGCTCTCGGCCTCACATAGAAGGGTGCTGGCTCAGGTAGTAAATGGCCATCGACTGTGATCAAATGGCCAGCAGCTGTGGCTAGTTGGCCGTCAGCTGTAACCAGTGAGCCATTAGCCATGAATATAACTGCCGTGGCTAGGCTAGGAGAAGAGGCTAGCAGAGAAGAAAAGAGAGAAAAGGGGGAGCTAGCAAGAAGATGATGGCTGAGCCTGCAAGCGGCGCAGTGAGGGTTGAGAATTGTGTTGCTCCTTGTTCCTGTGTCTCCAACCCAGCCGCCAGTGAGAGTATAGTGGTATGACTCCCCTACCTATGGCTCCATGGGTGTTCCTTTTTGGCCTCACCATGTCCTGCGTTCTTGTGTGGGGGGCGGGACCGGAGACCCCGCCAGACGCCCCGCACGACACTTGGCGTAGTCGGCAGGATCCCCTGCAGTACAGAACCCGTCAACCAGCCTCCTCTAGTGTTAATATCTTGCATTAGCTATAGTGAATACCACTCAGTTGAATTACTCAGATTTTTATTTCCTTTAAATTATTTTTATAACTTATATTTCTTTGCTAACATTTTCTAATGTTTAAATTTGTTTCAAGAGAATTTATAATTGTTGAAGACTTTTTCCAACTTTATTGAGATGTAATTGACATATGACATAGTATAAGTGTAAGGTGTACAATGTGTTGATCTGATACTTATATACTACAATATGATGACAGCTGTAATGTTAACTAAAACTTCCATCAAGTCACATAATTATTTCTTTTTTTGATAAGAACATTTAAGGGCTACTAACTTAGCAACTTTGCAATATATAATACAGTATTCTTAACTATAATCACATGTCGTTCATTAGATCTCTGGAACTCACTCATTATCTAACTGGGAGTTTGTATTTTTTGACCAACATCTCCCCACTCCCCCATCAAGCCCCTGGTAACGACCATTTTATTCTGTTTGGCTTAGATTCCTCATGTAAGTGATATCATGCAATATTTGTCTTTCTCTGTCTGACTTATTTCACCTAGCATAATTCCCTTAATGTTCATCATGTTGTTACAAAAGACAGAATTTCCTCCTTCTTTCTACTATTCCATGAAGTATTTTAATGATTGCTGTATTTCAGCTTGTGAATCAGACCACCTGCAGGTGTTCCACTTGTGGAGAAGCAGGTGCGGGGACTTTGATGCTGCCACTTCAGGCTAATCAGACCACCCACCAGAACCCAGTTATGGGGCAGAGGCTAAGAGGGCCAGCGCCTGTTGTGCCACAACTGCTCCTGATGGATCAGACTCTCCCCTGAGTTTGCAGTAAGGATTTGTCACTCCCCACCCAGTCTCTGTTGGGCTTCCATTTCTCCAGTTGTTTGCACAGAGAGAGTGGATTAACTCCAAACATAAGACATATCATCACCATTACAATCTGTGTGATCTCAGGGAGATACTGATTCTCACTAAGCCCTAGATTCCACATGTACTAATAGTTGAATGATAACTTATTTTTTATTAGGCCATTATTAGGATTTGATAACTTGTTTTATATAAAGCAATGGAAGCAATATTTATTTCATAAATTTAAAATAATAATAATAATTAATAATAATATATTTTTGTTGTTTCATGTCTATTACTTTTTACTGACTTAAATTTATCAAGATTAAACTTTTCCCAGCCCTGGTAATATATTTATATATCCTGTTACATGAAATGCACTACAGGAAACACAGGGAATTCATGGAAGTATGTATCTCCTGACTTATATGGTTCAGGTTTATTCATACATTACCTGTTTGGTTTCTTTGTAATCCAGACCCACAATGAATTATTTATACAAAATAAGCAAAGATGTTGGAAATCAGCTAAGAGTCAAAGTCAACAGACATTATTTTTGTTGTCTCCCTGATAAAGTTTAAGAGATGAATCATGATACTATCCAGCGATGACTTATTGATTTACTGATCTAACTAAATTAGAACTCTTAAATTTCACCAAAATACTAAATTAAGAGATTGTATTGAAAGATTAAAATTACATTTTATGTTCCTTTTGATTACATATATCTCTAAATATATATATACTGTATTGGTTTTTCAAAATAGATTTCTCAATAGCCATACATAGATATTGCCCATGATTAAATATCAAATTATTGAAAAAGATTAGTAACAATGTAGGTATAATATGAAAAATACAATTACCTTTGTCTCTCTCTGTAAAGGAAGTAGAATTTTTTAGGTGTAGGACTGAAGTCACTATTTTCAAAAAGCTGTTTTCTGCTATTTTCTTAGATTTAGAGTTGGCTTAAAGCTTTTGCCCTCTGTTGCTGTTTATCAGACTGCTCCATCTGCTGCTGCTATTCCCCATTTGTCTACGGCTGTGCTTCAGTGCTTTCTTAAAACATTTTCTCTCCTTTCCCTGCTTTTGATTGACCAATTTTGGCCTTTGCTGGAAAAGGAATCATTGTGGTCCTTGTGGAGTGTTTTTTTACTTTCTATGAATGTCCGTAACTTTGTTCCCAATATAATTTGTGTTATGGATTTTCTTGCATAAGTCTCATGTCTCTTATAAACTTATTGAGCTTATTGGTGGCAGGAAATCATATATACCTGGGGTGCCAAAAAAATGTATACACATGACTTGCATTCGTCTTTTGTTATCGGTATATATTGAGTATTACAATTTTAATACAGTGTTTTCCTTTATTAAAATGTGTATATATTTTTCTGGCACCTCTGTATATATCCCTCTCCCTAATAGACTTATCCACAGAGAGTATCTAACACAGTGTTTTCCAAACACATAAATGGAGTTTTACAAACTTTTGAAAGGATGGAGAAATCCTGAATAGCACATAGATAGAGTGTGGAAGATTTGCAGAGGTGCTCATATGTCAATGGAAAAAGTGATTATGATCAACTACTTGAACAAATCTATCCAGGTCTCCAAGCCACAAAACTGGAAATGTACTTGATTCTTTTTCTCTCATTCCACTTACAATAACTTACCAAATCCTTTTGACATAACAATCTATAAGTCTCTTAAATTTGGTTTCTCTTCACATTTTATTCTATATCAGAAAAAGAAAATGTAAGTCTTTTAAAATTTTCTATATGCCTGCCCCATCTTCTCCCTGATATCTTTTTTTAATTAAATTTATTGTGGTGACATTGGTTAATAAAATTATATAGATTGCAAGTGTACAATTCTATCATGTATCATCTACGATTGCGTTGTGTGTTCACCACCCAAGGTCAAATCTCCTTCAGCCACCATACAAGTTCTGACAATTAAGTTTGCGAACTGGTGGCAGTGATGTTGCTAACCTTTTTTTGACATCAGAGGGATTATTCATTATGAATTTGTACCAACTGGACAAACAGTTAACCAAGTTTACTATTTGGAAGTGCTGAAAAGGCTGCGTGAAAAAGTTAGAGGACCTGAACTTTTCACCAACAATTCACGACTCTTGGCATCACAACAATGTACCAGCTCACACAACACTGTCTGTGAGGGAGTTTTTAACCAGGAAATAAATAACTGTATTGGAACACCTTCCCTACTCACCTGATCTGGCCCACAATGACTTCTTTCTTTACCTGAAGGGAAAGAAAATATTGAAAGGAAGACATTTTGATGACATTCAGGACATCAAGGGTAATACGACGACAGCTCTGATGGCCATTCCAGAAAAAGAGTTCCAAAATTGTTTTGAACAATGGATAGGGGCGGGAGTAGGTGCATAGCTTCCCAAGGGGAGTATTTCGAAGGTGACTGTAGTGATATTCAGCAATGAGGTAGGTAGCACTTTCTCTGGGATTAGTTCGTGAATGTAATTGTCATACCTCAGATATTTGAACACCTTTACCCTCTTCTACCTCACTCCCTCCCCTCTTACCCTCCTGGTTCCAGTTTCATCTTTAACACTAATCCTTTCACTATATCATCTAGCACTCTAGCTGCCTTTTTTTTTTTAAGATTTTTATTAAAACATAGCTAATATACAACATTATATTAATTTCAGGTGTACACAATAGTTATTCACCATTTATATACCTAAAGAAGTGATCACCATGGTAAGTCCAGCAACCATCTAACATCATACTATGCTATCACAATGTTATTAACTATATTCCGTATGCTGTGCATTACGTCCCCATGACTTACTTGTTTTATACCTGGAAATTTGAACCTGTTATTCCCTGTCACTCCCCCCCAACTTTTAAAATTTTTCAATTACAGTTGACATTCAATGTTATTTTGTATTAATTTAAGGTGTATAGTATAGTGGTTAGACATTTATAAATTTTAAGAAGTGATCCTCCTGTAAAGTACAGCATAAAAAATATAGTCAATGGTATTGTAATTCCTATGTATGATGTTAGAGGGGTAGGAGACTTCGTGGGGTTATCGTTTTGTAAGGGGTGTAAATATCTAATCATTATGTTGTTTTATACACCTGAAACTAATCATTAAATTAAATTAAATTAAAGAAGTGATCCCTCAGACTAGTCTAGTACCCACCTGGCCCTATACATAGTTATTACAATATTATTGACTATATTCCCTATACTTTACATCCCCATAATATTTTGTAACTACCAATTTGTACTTCTCAATGCCCTCATCTTTTTCACTTGGTCCTCAACACCCTCTCATCTATCACCCCAATAAATCTAGTACCCATCTGACACTATACATAGTTATTACAATATTATTGACTATATTCCTTATGCTATACCCTACATCCCAATGACTACTGTGTAACAACCAATTTGTACTTCTTAATCCCTTCCCCTTTTTCACGCATCCCCCTACCCCCCTTTTATCTGGAAGCCATCAAAATGTTCTTTGTATCTATGAGTTTGTTTCTGTTTTGTTTGTTTGTTTGTTGTGTCTTTAGATTCTACATATAAACAAAATCACATTGCATCTGTCTTTCACTGTCTGACATACTTTACTCAGCACAGTACCCTCCAGGTCCATCCATGCTGTGCAGTTGACAAGAACCCATTCCCTTCCATGGCTGAGCAATATTCCATTGTATATATGTACCACCTCCTTTTCATCCATTTATTCATCAACAGATACCCAGTCTGCCTCCACATCTTGGCCATTGTAAACAATCCTGCAATGAACATATAAATGGACAGGTCCCCTCAAAGTAGCCTTTGGAGTTCTTTAGATAAATACCCAGATGTATGATTACTGGGGACTTCTTTGTCTCTTGTTATGGCCTTTGTTTTAAAGTCTGTTTTGTCTGGTATAAGTATTGCTACTGTTGTCGCATAGCAGCCTGATCGTCTGTCCCCTTTAGCCTTTCCTTAGGAAGGAAGGTTGCAGGATTGTATGCCCTAGGGGGTTGAGTTAATAAGTCTCTTATCTAGGTCCCAGTATGCAGGGTCCGCGGTCAAAGACGAGTAAGTTTCCTCTAGGGAGGGACGACTTAAGCCAGACTGGACCCCGGGGACCCCTATGAATATTGCTAAAACTTAGAGGAAGCTCTCCTCTCAAAAGTTCCATCATCGGTTGCTGATGCTTGGCTCAAGCGGCAGAGACCTTGATGTGCAAGGAACAATAGTGGAGCGGAACCTCCTGGCTCCTCGTTTATCTCATGGGAAAGCAATACAGAGATCCGCTCCTCCCTAGGATTAGCATACTGTATCAGCGACCATCTGGGGACGGTCTGTTTAGGTTGATTTACGACAATGAATGGGTATTGGCGATAAGGTGTTTGTCTTAAGCGGTGTTTTAACAGACCCTGCTCAGAGACACGTAGTGCCTTTTGGAAAATCAATAAATACTCAGGAGAGACCAGATTCGGGGCTCCAGTCTTTTATGGCTGGGAGTCCCTTGGTCCTCTGTGATTTCTTACTATATAAGTGTTTGTGTCTTTATTTCTTAACTTAGCCCTCGCCGCCTCCCTCGTTTCTTCCCACTGCTTGTGTTGTGCAGGTCGCAACAGCTACCACAGATTTTTGTTGTTGTTGTTCCCAATTTCATGAAATATCTTTTTCCCAGCCCTTTATTTTCAGTATGTGTGTCTTTTGATCTGAAGTGATCTTGTAGACAGCATGTGTAAGGGTTTTTATTTTTATTTTTATCCATTCATTCCTCCTATGTCTTTTAATTGCAGCATTTAATCCATTTACATTGAAAGTAATTGTTGACAGGTATATAGGTATTGCCATTTTATTACTTATTATTTTGAGTATTATTATTATTTGTTCCGTCTTGAAGAAGTCTCTCTAGCATTTCTTGTAATACTGGTTTGGTGGTGATGAGCTCCTTTAGTTTTTCCTTGTCTGGGAAGCTCTTCATCTGTCCTTAGATTCTAAATAACAGCCTTGCTGGGTAGTATATGTCCTTTTCATCATGTTGAATATTTCATGCCAACCCCTTATGACCTGCAAAGTTTCTGTTGAGACATGAACTGATAGTCTTAAGAGAGCTCCCTTATAAGTTACTAGCTGCCTTTCTCTTGCTCCTTTTGGGATTCTCTCTTTTTCTTTAACCTTTGCCATTTTAATTATAATGTTTCTTGGTATGGGCATGTTTGAGTTCATCTTGTTTGGGACTCTCTGAATTTCCTGGGCTTTTATGTCTATTTTCTTCACCAGGTTAAGTGAATTTTCAGTCATTATTTCTTTAAATAGGTTTTCAATTGCTTGCTCTCCCTCTTCTCCCTCTGGTACCCCTATGATGAGAATGTTGTCCCATAGACCCCTTGAAGTCTCCTCTTTTTTTTTTTTTTTTTTTATTCTTTCTTCTTTTTGCTATTCTCTTTGGGTGTTTTCTGCTACCATATCTTTTAAATCATTGATTCAGTCCTCTGCTTCATCTAATCTACTGTTGATTCCCTCTAATGTATTCTTCATTTCAGTGATTGTAGTCCTTATTTCTGACTGTTTCTTTTTTTATGTTACCTATCACCATTTTTATGTTTCCTGTCTCTTCATTGAAGTTCTTCCTGCAATCAGTGAGCATCCTTATAACCAGTGTTTGGAACTGTGCATCTAGTAGTTTGCTTCTCTCCATTTTGTTTAGTTCTTTTTCTGGACATGTGTTCTGTTCTTCTGTTTGGGAAATGTTTCTTTGTCTCCCCATTTTGGCTGCCTCCCTGTGTCTATTTTGTGTGTGTGAGTGTGTATGTGTGTGTCTGTAGGGCTGCTCTGCCTCCCAGCTTTAGTAGAATGGCCTAATTTAGTAGGTGTCCTGTGGGATCCAGTGGTGCAGTATCCTTGGTCACCAGAGCTGGGTACTCTAGGTGAGTCTCTTGTGTGGGTTGTGTGTGCCCTCCTGTTGTAGTTGAGACTTGATTGTTCTTTGCACATCAATGGGAGAGATTGACCCTCAGGTTGATTGGTTGTGAGGACTGGCTTTAACTACAGTGGAGAGGCTATTGTGCAGGGGTGACCCTACAGAGCAGGATTCCCTTTAGTGAGGCTCTGGTGCCTTTCCAATCTGCCCTTTGGGTGTGTCATATGTGGAGGTGGTCGAGTGATGCTTTGGCCAAGTCTGAAGCTGGCCACAGTGCCTTCCAGCCCCAGGGCTCCTGGAGGGGACCCACTCCAGGCCATGTTTAGCCTCAGTCTGTGAGCTGCATGGAACCACCTGGCATGAGCCACAAAGCAATCCAGAGATGGCTATTGCCAGCCCTGTGCTTGGAGGTGTCTCAGGAGACCAAGCCGTGAACCAAGGCTGGCTGTCTCAAATGTCAGGCTTAGGGCTGCTCAGTCAGAGATATGGGACACCTAAGCAAGGTGCTGCTTATATGGGTTCTGTGAACCTTTACGAGATTTTAGGGAAGTCTGCAGCATGAGCCAAGACAGGCCATTTATACGGAAAAGACACTGGAAGCGGCTTTAGTGTGCCCAAAAGTTGGTCTCAGGAATCACTAAGGAGGCAGATGAAAGCTGATAGCCAGTTTGATGGATATTTATATATGGCATCTGCCTGTGTCTGCACACAGGGAGGGGAAGGGCTCAATAAAGGAACAATGGCTTCCACCAACTCCTTCATCTGGGAGAAAGCTGCCCCTCCAGTCTTCACCCTGAATGAAGCAAGATGATTCAGTTCTTCCCTATATGTCTTAGGTGCCTTTCGAGCTGCTGCCCCAACGCTGGAGCTCAGAGCCAGTGAGTGTGTTTATAAGCAAGTCCATGTGTGGTCCCTTTAAGATGAGTGCCAGGGATTCCAGCCGCCCTCCGTCTCACTCAGCCACAATCTCTGCTGGTTTTCACAACCAGAAATTATGAGGACTAGTCTCCCCAGCACTGAAACCCTGGGCTGGGAAGAGGCTGGGACCCCCTTTCTCCTTGCAGGAGGACCTCCGCAACTGGGATATCCCCATCAATTTTTGATAGTCACACACAGGTGTGGGACCAGCCCATTCTGCATCTGTGCCCCTCCTACGAGTCTCAAGGTGGCTTCTTCTGTACATCTGTAGTTGTAAGTCTTTAAGTTCAGTTAGACTTCAGGCGATTCTCAAAAATAGTTGTTCTGTGGTTTAGTTGTAATTGATGTGGTCCTGAGAGGAGGTTAGCACAGCGTTTACCTACTTTGTCATTTTGACCAGAAATCATTTAAACCTATATAATTTTATTAACCAATGTCACCCTGACAAATTTAATTAAAAATAAATAAATAAATGTGTTGAGAAATAATATATCTCAATATATGTGCCTATATCTAAACAATTATATATGTAATATAGGCATATGTATTACACATTTATATATGTATTAATACTATGAGAGTATAAATGTCTCAAGGAAACATTAACCTATGCAAAATGTCGCTTGTGTCAAAAACAGTGGACATATAGTAGTGACTTAATAAAGGATATATTCAAAGTTAAATGCAGATTTATGGATGGAATATTTGTATACTCTTTCTAAAGTTAAGGCAAATTTTGATTATTTAACAGAAGATATTTTCAAAAAGGGATTACTCTGAATTATGCTTGCACATAAATAATCTTGAGGTTTGTGAAGTATATATTAGCAATTTGGATGTCACCATTTTGAATGCAAGAGTTTGTCTGAATAATGGCAGGTATAGACAAATATTATTAGATTCCATCCCCAGGGTTAGTTATGTTGTACTTTTTACTATGTCATTTGAAAATTTTCACCTGTGTGTGTAGCTTTCAGTTTTTATTCTCTGAATTATCTATCTCATATTATCCCAATATCATCTGTTTAATATTTTATTATCTTTAATCCGAAAAATATTGAGAAACAGCTCATTAAGAAAAATCAACATAGAAATTAACTTTCAAATTTGGGAGCAATAATTTTTGACAGATTAAAAGTATTGTTACTCAACATTAAATTATTCATTATAGGAAAATGTATGCTTGTTTAATTGCACATAATACATGAATGCTAAATATATTCAATAGTTCTTTCAAAAAATTTTTAGTACAGTACACTATTTTACCACATGTATGAGAGGTAAAAAATAATGTGTTTTTTTTAACATAACTCTTCCAAATTATATAAATAGATGGAGAGATATAGCTATACATACTTTTTTTATTTTCTCAAATTTAGAGTTTGTCAACTGATGGAAAAATTAGATAGTAATCATTGGTTTATAACATGATATATTTAATGTAAAACCTTTACATTTAGGTTGTCTATCTTTGAAGAAATTAAACGTTATTGAGACACTAATATAGTCAGCATATGATCTGAATGAAAATCCACAAATTAATTCAAAGAATGTTAGCATGATTTAATTTTAAAATACATACTTACTTTCTACTGTTTGTAATGATTAAACTAAACAGATTATGTTTCCTGTTTTTTTCCTTACTAAATTTGAAAATGAAATTCTTTTTAGCTAAGAACCTTTGATCTGTCTTATCCAGTTTTATTTATTTATTTTTTCTAATTACAGGAGTAAGCAATTTATTTGTTCTAAGCACTGTGTGATCGTCTTTTTCTAACATGCTCAGACACAGCCAGGGTATACAAAGGCTGATAAATGAGCCATTTATATGATACGGTGAAAATCAGATTTATCAGAAGCCACCTATTGGCTGCTCTTCAGATGTACTAATCAGTAAGCTTTTGCTGAATGTCCACAAGATGATATTAGTCAATAGATAAGCCTTTTCTAAAAATTTATATTTCCTTCATTGTATGAAACTAAAGAAATATTGATGAAAGTTGAATATTAGTCACCAAATGTAAGCCTCCTTACAAATTATAGTATATTACTTTGTAAGGACATATAGAGATGATCTTAAAGTTAATTTAATATTGAGCCTCAGCGAAGAAATTATTTAATTTTCAGCACTTGTAATCTTATCTGAAAAGATCATTTTTTAAAAGTGATAGCTTTATTAGATTTGATCTTTGCTTCTTAGTGAATGGATGATACTACCGCTAAATAATTTCTCAATAGACATCATATTCATTGACTAACAGTATATGTGTATATATATATATATATATATATATATATATATATGCTACATATACACACACACACACACACACACATATATGCTACTTGTATATATTTTTTGGCTCCTCAGATATATATATATATTTAGCCAAATATATATATGTGTGTGTGTGTGTGTGTGTATCTCTGTGTGTGTGTGTGTGTGTATGTGTGTGTGTGTTTGTGTATACCTGGGGAGCCAAAAAATGTATACAAGTAGCATATATGTGTGTATATATATATATATATATATATATATATACACACACACACATATATGCTACTATTAGTCAATGAATATGATGTCTATTGAGAAATTATTTAGTGGTAGTATCATCCATCCACTAAGAAGCAAAGATCAAATCTAATACAAGTCTAATATCTGTATATATATGTGTATATATATATATGTGTGTATATATGTATATATATGTGTGTGTATATATACACATATATATGTACATATACATATATACATATGTACATATATATGTATATATATGTATATATATATACACATACACACACACACACACACACACACATATATATATACATATATATACACACACATATATATCTGGGGAGCCAAAAATATATACAAGTGGACACTTTGGTCAACGTTGCTCAAGCAGTAGTTTGCAGTAATCATAAATGTCTAGACGCTGATGGTAACCACTTGGAGCATCTCTTGTAATTGTAGTAGTCAAATGTTACTTGTATTCATCTTTTGTGTTTGGTATATATTAAGTATTACAATTTTAATACAGTTTTTTTCCTTTCTTAAAATGTGTATACATATTTTTGGCACCCTTGGTATATATTCTATTTGTAAGATAATACATTATCTTACAAATCAGTTTCAAAAAAATGTTTAACTTGTAATAATTGGGTAGTGAGTTCTTTAAACAAGGAAAGTTAAGAATGGTTAAATGGGTCTGCCTAATGTATTCAAAGGAAAGATACAACTTAAACCATAAAATTGTGCTTTGATAGTTCTGACTAGTATGTTGATATTCTGTAGCATATATTTTACTAGAGGTTTTGGGAAATTAAAGGAGGTTAATATTTCAGGATAATCATCAGAAATTGAATATTAGAGATAACTTTTATTGAAGCTCCATAGACATAAATAGTTAAGATTCATTTCACTCGACTCCCCCCCCCATTCTAAGTTTCATAGACTACAACTCATTGTTCCTTCAGAAATTCAATAATAACCAGTCTACTCTATAAGGTGATTTAGTTCTCAGCATTCCTTCTTTGCTTCAGGAATACATTTGCATGAGCCCTGATTCATTAATGCAGGAGACTGGAAAATAGATGATGTTCTCTAGGTCCCACATGTGGAGGTTTATAAAGGATAATAGATTTTAATATCATATTAATTATTTGTCATACTTTCCTTCCAGACTCATGATGTAAATAGAACTGAATACAGATTTAATTTCATAAATTCTAACTATGCCACACCACGACCACCCATAAACACACAACTATGGTGAAATAGTTTATGCATATTTTCTCTGTATTGCATAGAATAAATAAAACCAATCATAATAGCTGATCAGAGATACACATTTCAAAGAAGGATGATAGAATTTTTGAAGTGACGTGATTTTTTTTTAATGCAATATGAATGTTTTGAAGTTTTATTGCATGAATATTTCAGTCTTTCTAGCCACATATGGGAACTGTGTTGAATTAAAAATGACCACAAATTTTTTGGTGAACTTTGCATTGAGAGGTGGTGTCTACATGCCTTCTTTTTGATTTTAGGGTGGCTCATGATTACTTTGACAATTAGAGAATAATATGAGTGATACTGAGCTAGATTTATATCTAGCATTTATGAGGACTACCAGTTTCCGCCTTGGTCTCTTAGATACCCAAGTTTTGAGTAAAAAGTTTGAATATGTAAAGAGGCCATGCAGAGACTCTCTGAGATAAAGTGGAGAGAGAGAAAGTGGTCTAGCTAAGTGTAGTCTTCCAGGCACCTCTGCCAAGATGCCAGTTTCCACATATGTCAAGATGCCAGTTATGTAAGTGAAGCTATCATATATTACCCTGAACAATCTAGCTGCCAACTAAATAACATCTAGTGAAACCAGTTGACACCAAATTGAGCTAAAGAATCAGCGAGCAGAGTTTCTAACTAACAGATTATGAGCTTATTAAAATGTTTAGTGGTTTTAAAACAGCTAATTTTGATGAAGGTTGTAATTCAGCAATATAGAACAGAGACAAAAAATGCTACCGAAAGTGACGTATTGTCATAACAAAAACCTAAATGATGTGCCATTATCTTGGGGAAATATAGCAGGCAAAAGGTAGACGACTCTCAAGGAGACTATTAGTAAGTGCTGGAAGAGCCATGAGTAGAGTATTAGGGAAATATGTAAGGGCCTAAAAGAGATTGTTGGTGAGAGCTTGAGTGACTCTGAGAAAACTGTTATGAGGAACTGTAAATAAAGACGGACCCTATATATGCTGAAGTGCAGTTTTTGTTTATTTGTTTGTTTGTTTTTGATCACCATTACCTTAGTAATGTTGAACAGTAGAAAAGGTACTTTTTGAGCTCATGGGTCTAGTCGGGGATTTCCAAATAAAACACATAATGTGCCAACTAGCTTCCTGATAAAATATGAAAAGAAAGAGATGAACTAATGGAAAGTAGCAGTTTTTGAAAATAATTTGGAAAAAATATAATGAGCCAAGACTAACTATGTTTAAAAATGAGACTTCTACAAATCCCCAGTCACTCTCAGCAAAATAAAAAGGAAATATGTATTCTCACTGATGGTGATGTGGAAACAATGGATCAAGCAAGGGAACTGGGAGTGCTGAGAGTTTCCATTCTAAATAAGGTGGTCAGTGAAGGGTTCCTCTCAGTAGTGGCATTTGAGCAGAGACATGAAGAAAGGGGAGAAGCTACGAAGGTATCTGAGATTAAGTGGCCCTAGCCAGAGGACATATAAGGTTGACTTAAGGTTTTGGAGTTGGAAGACTGGCACACAGATAAGTATGATTGGAGCAAATGGAGGAAGATGGGTGCAGGAGAAAAAGGAATCAGGGAACTATTGGAGGTTTGAGTACAGAGCTGACATGGTCATGCTTACAGTTTAAAAGAAACACTCTGGCTGTTGTGTAGTGAGATAGAAAAAACATTCAAAAAGCTAGTTTAATAGCTCAGGGAGAATTTATATTGACTTGTACCAAAGTGGTAGTGGTAAATTGGTGGGAAGTTGTTTGATTATAGATGTATTTTAGAAGGGGCACCTTAAGAGGCTATCTTTAGATAGGAGCATAGAAAGTTTATCCGTCATAATGGGAGATGACGCAGAGTGGAGGGACAGCTACTAGAAAGTGAGTGGACAAGGTTTGTGTGTGGGTGGAAGGGAGAGGATTGCCAGGCCTGTGGATTTCCCCTTCTATTTTCCCAGTGAAAAATGAAACAAAGTTACTAGCTGATGGTGAGAAATGTGGATGATGTTCTGAAGTACAGAGAAGGAAAGACTTGAAATGCTCTCTAATAAATCTGGGAGATTTAATGGGTTAGAGCATTGCTTCTAGCAGTATCTATGGTGAAGTGCAATTTTTTGCTTGTTTGTTCATTTTGTTTTTAACTTCCAAATTCTCACGAGCATCTAAAATACAGTAAAAATGAAATATTTGGAAAATAAAAGGCATACAACATACAAATCTCATTTTATTAGCTTGAACAGACTTTTCACTCTGTCAAATTGCTATACCATCATATAAAAGCTGACTATTGATTTCTGTACTTAACTTTATATAACACTGTGTTGTAGAAGTGTGGAAAGATTGGTAGGCAGACTACGGTCCCACATGACCTTATGAGTTTTAAATGTAAGTGTACTTTGATATGTTTCATACATTTAGTACTATTAACTACCATAATCTTTGGTGATCAGTATGGTCCTATATACATTAGCTCCAGTTTCAGAGCTAAATTACTATAGAGTGTGGCTAAAAGATCAGGGCTTCTCTTCTTCCAGTGAGTCCCCACTGATACAGTGGTGGCTTTACCTAGGTATGGCACACCAAGATATCACTGACCCAGTTGTCCTCATCCCAGCTTGCTTATGGAGCAATTTATGAAATTGGAACTTTACCTTACAAAATGCAAAACTTAAGTCAAAATGGATCAAAAACCTAAATGGAAGTCTTAAAACTATAAAACTCTTAGAAGAAAACATAGGAAAAAAGCTTTGTCACATTAAATTTGGCAAGGATTTCCTGGATGTGGCATCAAAAACACAGGCAACAAAAGTAAAAATAGACAAATTGGACTACATAAAAATTAAAAACTTATGTTCATCAAAGGACATAATCCATAAAGGGAAAATATGTCTATGATAAAGAAAGAGCTAACATTATACTTAATGGTTACCAATTTAATGCTTTATCTGTAATATAATGAACAAGGAAAGGATGTCCATTCTCATTTCCTCTATTCAACATTGTACAGGAAATTCTTTCAATTAGGACCGTTATGCAAGAAAAAATAAATTTTAAAAATCCATGTTAGGACAGAAGTAAAATTGTCTGTTTGCAGATATGATTTTTATCTGTAGAAAAGCCTCGGAATCCACTAAAACCTCTTAGCATAAATAAATGAGTTCAGCAATTTGTAAGTTCAGTATACAGAATCAATTCTATTTCTATACACTTGCATTGGAAAATCTGAAAAAAAAACATTAAAAAAAAAAACACCAATTCCATTTGAAGTAGCACCAACAAGAATAAAAATAGAAGAATGAAATACTTGGAATAAATTAACAAGTGGGAAACTTATATCCTGAAAACTGGAGGGAGAAAAGCCATTCGAACACCTTGATATTATCCCCATAAGATTCATTTTTGACTCTGGCCTCCAGAATCATAAGAGAGCAAAGGTCTATTGCTTTAAGCCGCCAAGTTTTGTGTAATTTATTACAACAGTTATAGGAAACTAATACAGTAGATATGTACAAAAGCATCAAAGTTGAAATAAATGTTTTCAATTAAGAGCAATGATGGGATAACAAACTGACGTTTTTTCCCTTTGGATTTGGGTTCAGTACATAAATAATTTTATAAGCTACATTTTAATGTTTCTCTATTAATAGGGTATTTTGAAATCAAAAGCAACCTACTTTGGCACTCTGCCTTAAATGATATATGTGTATTAAATAATGTTATAAAATACTACTTTTTAATTCATGTTTTGTTCCCTAATGAGACCCATGAGAAGAATTCAAATTATGTATGTGTGTGTATATATATATATATATATATATATATATATATATATATATATAGAATTTTAAATGAGATTGAATTAGTATAGAAAAATACAAGTAGAACATTATTGAATAGTAAATATATATTTTGAACTTAGTGCAATTAAAGAATGGATCAAGATTTTTTTTTTACTTTTTAAGATGGTATATCATGGAAACAGTGCTTTTTGTAATTAGCATCACACTATTTTAGACCTGGAAATTGTTTTAGAGAGCATTTTTTTAGTCTTTCATTTTTCAAATAGAAAATTGCAACCTTGAGAAAATATGTAGACTCTACCTATATTATTGATATGCTTTAAGAAAAGAATAATCAAGAATGTTCATAATAGCATCATATTATATCTTGAAAAATATAATTGATTAATTAAAGTATATTTGGTATACACACTATTATATTAGGTTAAGGTATATGACATATGATGTGACGTTTATATATTTTATGATATGCTCACCAAGTACGTCTAGTAACATCTATCACCGTGCAGCTATCACACTGTTATTGACCGTATGCCCCTTAACCTTTATACCCATCCCTCTACCCTCCTCTCCTGTGACAACAATCATTTCGTTTCTATGAGTCTGTTTTTGTTTAATTTTTTGTTTATTTTTATTGATTGTAATTCCACATATAAATAAAATCACATGGTATTTTTCTATCTGTCTTATTTCACTTGGTAGTTTAATTTCTAGATCTATCTATGTTGTCACAAATGGTAGGATTTCATCCTTGTATTGCTCAGTAATAATGTATCATAATTATAGATGTAGATATCCTTTCATAATATAGTTTTTAGGGATTATTTATTAAATTTATTGGGGTTGATATTGATTATAAAATTATATAGAGTTCAAGGGTACAGTTCTATAATCCATCATCTATATATTGCATTTTGTTCACCACCCAAAGTCAAATATCCTTCTGTCACCATATATTTGACCCCCGAGACCCTCTTCTACCATCTCTCCTCCCCCCTTACCCTCTGGTAACTACTAAACTGTTGTCTGTGTCTATGAGGTATTTATTTTAATTTTTATTAACTTTATTGGGGTGACATTGATTAGTAAAATTATATAGGTTTCAATTGCACATTTCTATAATACATTGCATTGTGTGTTCACCACCCAGAGTCAGTTCTCCTTCCATTACCATATATTTGACCCATTTACCGTGTATGAGTTTTCGCTTGTTTTCTTGTCTTGTTCACTTGTTGCTTTCAGTTTTAGACGCTATATATCAGTGAAATCATATGGTTTCTGACTTTTTCTGTCTGACTTATTTCGCTTAGCATGATAATCTCAAGATCCGTTCATGTTATTGCAAATGGCACTATTCCATCTTTTCTTATGGCTATGCAATATTTTGTTGTATATATGTACCGCATCTTCTTTAGTCAGTCATCTATTGGAGGATGCTTCAGTTGTTTCTATCATTTGGTCACCATGAATAATGCTGCAGTGAACATAGGGGTACACATATCTTTGTGGATAAATGTTTTCAAATTTTGGGGGTAGATACGCAGAAGAGGGATTACTGGGTCTTATGTTAATTCTTTTCTTAATTTCTTAGGAGCCTCCATACTCTTTCTCATAGTGGCTGCAGTAATTTACAATCCCACCAGCAATAGATGATGGTTCCTTTTTCTTCACAACCTCTCCAACAC
Source organism: Rhinolophus ferrumequinum (assembly GCF_004115265.2). Classification (NCBI taxonomy): domain Eukaryota; kingdom Metazoa; phylum Chordata; class Mammalia; order Chiroptera; family Rhinolophidae; genus Rhinolophus; species Rhinolophus ferrumequinum. Next base: position 55,668,191 of record NC_046290.1, on the reverse strand, counting down.
TTGTTATTACTTGTCTTGTTGATAGCATCCATTCTAACAAGTGTGAGGTGCTATCTCATTGTGGTTTTGATTTGCATTGTCCTAATGGCTAGTAAGGTTGAGTATCTTTTCATATATCTGTTGTGCATCTGTATGTCTTCTTGAGAGAAGTGTCTGTTCAGGTCTTCTGCCCATTTTATAATTAGATTGTTTGGGTTTTTTTTGTTGTTGTTTTGTTGTATGAGTTCATTATATTTTTTGGGTATTAAACCCTTATCAGAGGTGTTCTTTGCAAATAGTTTCCCCATTTTCTTGATAGCCTTTTAGTTTTGTTGATGGTTTCTTTTGCTGTTCAGAAGCTTTTTTAGTTTGTATGGTTTCATCCATTTATTTTTTATTTATTTTGCCTTTGAGGTCATATTCATAAAATCCTTTCTAAGACCAAGGTCCATAAGTTTAGTACCTATGTTTTTTTCTATGCAGTTATTTGTTTCAGGTCTTATATTTAAGTCTTTGATGCATTTTGTCTTAATTTTGGTGAATGGTGACAGATAATAGTCTAGTTTCACTCTTTTGCACATGGTTTTCCAATTTTTCTAGCACCGTTTATTGAATAGGCTTTCTTTTCTCCATTGTATGCTTTTGGTTCCTTTGTTAAAAATTATCTGCTCATATATTTATATATATATATATATATATATATATATATATATATATATATATATATATGGCTTTATTTCAGGTTCTCAATTCTGTATCTTTGTTTTTCTGCCAATAAAATGCTGTTTTGATTATTGCCACTTTGTAGTATAATTTGAAGTCAGGAGCCTGATGCCGCTGACCTTGTTCTTTTTTTCTCAGGATTGCTTTGGCTCTCCAGGGTCTTTTGTAATTCCATAGAAATCTGATTATTTTTTGTTCTATGTATTTAAAAACGAATTGGTATTTTGATGGGAATTGCATATCTCTGATGAATGCAGATGCAAAAATTCTAAACAAAATACTTGCAAATCAAATTTGACAATACATAAAAAAGATTATACAGCACGGTCAAGTAAGTGTCATTCCAGGGGTGCAAGGATCGTCCAACATATGAAAATCGATCAATGTGATACACCACATAAACTAAATAAAGAGTAAAATCATATGATCATATCAATACCTACCAAAATGCATTTATGATACAACATTAATTTATAATTAAGACACTTAATAAAATAGGTATCGAAGGAAAGAACCTCAACATATTAAAAGCCATATCCAACAAACCCTCGGTTAATATCATACTTAATATTGAAAAACTGAAAGCTACTCCTCTAAGATAAAGAACAAGACAAGGATGTCCCTTCTCCCCACTGTTATTCAACATAGTATTGGAAGTCCTAGCCAGAGCAATCAGGCAAGAGAAAGAAATAAAAGTATCCAAATTGTGAAGGAAGTCGAATTGTCACTTTTTGCAAATGACATGATTCTTTATATAGAAAACCTTAACGACTTCCCAAAACTCTATTAGGAACAATAAACAAATACAGTAAAAATGTAGGATACAAAAATCAATGTACAAAGATCCACTGCTTTCCTATATACTCAATGACATTTCAGAAAAAGAAATGAAAAAAGCAAATTCCTTTTGCAGTTGAAACTAAAAGAATAAAATGCCTAGGAATAAACTTAACAAAGGATGTGAAGGACCAATACACTGAAAATTACAAGACATTATTAAAAGTAATTGAAGAAGACACAAAGAAATGGGAAGATATTCTGTCTTCATGGCTTGTAAGAATCAATGTAGTTAAAATGGCCGTATTACTCATTTAATATGAGTAATTAATGCTAATGAGATTAATGCTAATATGAGATTTAATGCTAATGATTTCACAAATAGTATCTGTTTATTTGAAGTGGTACATCAATGGTGTTAAAAAGTAAATAATACCTGTGAGGGAAGGCATACCACTTCATTATATGAAAATAGATTAACATGAAGTAAAAATTAACCTGAGCTTAACTCTGTGAATGCCTCAACTTTTCAGAAAAAAATAAACACTGACTGAAAAGATAAACATGCTTCTCTATTCTACCAACTCCTACTGTTGTCTGATTGAGATTCCTTACATCAGTGCCAACAAGGGAAAAACTCTCCTTCTCCATCAGGGACTGGCTTAACACGAACAGAGTATGTTTTCCCCATATCTTCTCTACAGTTCCACCTTTCTGCCACCATACTGAGACTTCAAATCACAATAACCTCTAAGAGGAACATGAGTGTACGAGGGGAGAGGCTGATGGGAGGGAAGAGGGAAGCTGTCCAGAGGTATGGGAATAAAAAGTTTAGAGGTTTATGCCACACCGATAAGACACCCCCATGAATATAGAAAGGAAGAACTCATGGAACATTTCATAGGATTACCTTATTTTATCTTTTTTGGTATCAGTTCAGGCTTGCTGAACTCCAGGAGTTAGAACAAAGGAAGTATATACATTTGTTTGTTACAGGAAATCATATTATAAGGTTGTATATCAACTTGGTCTCATACTTTTAATATAACAATAATCCATGAAAAGCAGAAATGACTTTCATCTAATAAGTCAGTCTCTGACCAAGACCAAATCTGAGTGTATTCAGATTTCTTCTTGTAAGCTGAAGAGAAACTAAACATTGGTCACATAAAACAAACAAACAAAAAGAAGAAAAAGTTACCGATAATCTTGAGGAGGTTATAACTCTGAAAATAGACCTTGCTATTATTATAGCATAAGTTTTCAATTACTAACAGTTTCATATATACTACATATTGGCTGCCTAGTTCACCTGTTTCATGCCAAGTTTGGAATTTGGCATGCAGGTAAAATAACAAAGGAAGACTCTATGCACATTTTCTTTACAATCTAGCAGTTTAGTTGTGTGAGAGTCACGTTCTTTTCTGTATATGTTATTTGAAAAATTATACAAAATTTGCATTATATAATATCCCCTATCCATTTATATACATGTAAGAAGCTAAAAAATAATAAAATATGACAGTAATGAAAAAATGTGAATGTATTTTAACAAGTAACATGAATCAACAAATTTAACAAAACCTGAGAGTATACAAAACAAAATAAACTTATCTTGTAAAATATACATACATATGTTTGCATGACCAATACCATTAAAACAAATGATAAAGCAATTGCAAGTGTACAGAGATTGCTGTTACCCTTCACTTCATAGCTCCTCAAAATAAAAACAAAACAAAAACAAAAACAGTGCTAGACACGCCATTTTCTTGAAGCTCAGAGGAAGCCTGTGGAGGAAAATCGAGATGATCCACATAACCCAAATCTAATTTATTCCAATTGGAAATAGCAATTGATAATCAGTGAAGGATAAAAGGAAGATAAAATGTGATTTTCTGTGGGAGTAGAATGATGTGAGGGTATGATGAGGACAAATAGCTGTTGTAAGTAAATTTTCCATGATTCATCAGACAGTTACAATATCCAAAAAAACTCTTCTCAGAGTAGTAAGATTTGTTCATGCCTATGTGGCGTGAACAGTTTACAAGACTTGTAAGCCAACTACAGAAGGAAGAGAGAACTCCAACTACACTAGGCTCTACTGTGCATGATTTTGGCTCAATTACCCTTTCCACTTCTCACATTTTCACAACCCATTGCTAACTACAATCCAGTGAAACTGAAAGTATGAGTAGGAGTAATTGACTCTGATCACTTCATAATGTATATAAATACTCATATTGACTCACTTTGTTGTATACCTGAAACTAATATAATATGTCAATTATACTTCAATAAATAATTTTTTAAATTAAATTAGAAAGTATTTTCAATTGAACAAAAGTAAAATTACAACATATTAAAATTTGCGAGATCCAGCTAAAGCAATACTTAGAGGGAAATATAGCATTATATGCTTACATTAGAAAAAAAGTAAAGTCACAAAACAATGATGCCAGATTTCACCTTAAGAATCTAGGCACCCATGGCCAACTTAAACAAGAAGTTAGCAAAGGAAAAGAAACGATAAAGAGTAGAAATCAATGAAATTTCACAAAGAATAGAGAAAATTAATGAAACCAAAAGCAGATTATTTAAGCAAGTCAAAAAGATTGATAAAAAACAAAAAAAAACTCTAGCAAGACTGATCAAGGAAGAAAGAAATTAACTAAATTAGCAATATTAGGAATGAGGGAGTTTACATCACTATAGACTTTCTTGATATCAAAATAAATAAAAGTGATGTTATGTACAAACTGAAGTCAATAAGTTAGACAATTTAGGTGAAATTGACAATTTTGAAAAACATAACCTACCAAAATTCACTTAAGAAGATATAACATGAATATTCCTATATGTATTTTAAATATTGATTTTTTTTTTTACTTTTAAAGCATTCCACAAAGAAAACTCCAGCCCAAATGGTTTTATTGGCAAATTCTACTAAAATACTTAAGAAATAAATAATACCAATCTACACAAATTATTCCAGAAATTTGAAGAATAAGTAAATTCTATGAGGCTGGCATTAACTTGATACCAAAACTACAATAAAGGCACATTACCAAAAAAAGAAAACCATAAATGTAAATGCTTCAGTACATAAATGCATTTTTAAAAATATACTAACCAAATCCATCAGTATATAAAAACATAAAATATCATGACCAACTGGACTTTTTCCCTCAAGAGTGCAAAGCTGTTTTATTACTCAAAAATCAATTTTGAATAGTAAGTAAATAGATGAGAAAAAGCAAATTTTAATATGTTTTGAATAGCCATACCTAATTAAATACAACAGTATTTCCTTAACCAGATTAACAGCATTTGCAAAAATATACAGCAAATAATCATTCTTCTATGTTAAAAATGAAAGTCTCCTTTTCCTTTAAGATCAGAAGAAAGGTGGTATTTCTGCACTCCTTACTTCTTATAGAATTACATTTGATATTTTAATGTGCTCAATAAGGCAAGAAAAAGAATAGTGGTTTTTAGGATTTAAAGAAAAAATAAACATTCTTTTATTTAAAGGTGGAATTATTATACACATATGAAAATCCTACAATCTCCATAAAAAATGTCTAGGATTTATGAGTGTATATAATGAAATTTCAGGAAAATAGATCAATTGTAATTTTATTTACTAGCATTTATCAATCAGATATTAAAATAAAAAAATCAAACTATTAGCAATGGAATTAAATGAGACATATGTCAGAAAGACATACATCACACATATATTAAACATTACAAGGTATTGATGAAAAAAATTAAAACTCTAAATAAAGAGATATACTATGGTCATCAATAAGTGATTCATTACTGAAAAGATGTTAATTCTTTGCAAAATGACATAGATCAAAGTAATTTAAATAAAAATCCAAGCAGTCTTTTTCGTAGAAATTGACACATGTATCCTAAAATGCATATTGAATTGAGATTACCTAGTATGGTCAAAATAAATTTTAAATATAAGGCCAAATTTGGAGGACTTACACTGTCATATTTCAAGATTATCACAATGTATCTTAACAAGACGGTGTTGCATTAACATTAAGAATGGATAAAACGATGAATGAACAAAATAGAACCCACCTATTTCTCTCTTCTACTTTCAGTTGATAACCTGATCTCTTATTTCACTGAGAATGTAGGAGTAATCATGAAAAAAAATACATAAATATTCCCACCACTAAAACTACCATTCTTTGCCTCATATCTGCCTGCCTTTCTTTTACCTTGGATAAAAATGTCTGCCTCCTATTTAAAGCAATTGTTCTCTTTTTGAGAAATAATCTCCCATTTTGTATACTCGAGGATGTCATTTTTGTTACTGCAGAATCTGTCTACTTTTTGAGAGGCATTCAAAATTATTTTTTAAATATAATTTCTTCCTCATTTGCTAATTTTATAACTTAACCCTAAAGTAAGGCGCAGTTCTACTGCAGTTACGCATATCTTGTACATAATGCTGACTTCTCAAATTGTAAATTATCATTTTACTCATATATGTCATCAAGAATGAAAGCCAAATACACAAAGTCATTTACAGAACAACTTTTGATTTTGCTTTTAAACTGCTATTGAGACTGCTAACCTATATGTTGTTGAAAACCATATGTACCTCATTTTACAAATTTCACATTATGGTCCCATGAAGACTAAATAGTCAGAGTTGTATAAAGGTTATTTGTTGATGCCATTAAAATATAATAAATAACGTGTTAAATCTTATTAGCTTATGAGAATTTTTATTTTTCTATTTGCCTTAATGCCAGAGAACACAGTAGCTCTTCTAAGTTTAATTTTTCTGATTTAAGCTTTCCCATCTATCTTATTTCATGACTAACTTTTATCTTCTTAATCCTTTTCTAAATTGTAACTCTATTGTATTGTCCCTTTGTATTATATCACTTAAATAATTTTTTTGTTGTTGTTGTTGCTTCTAGTTCTAGACATGATGGAGTAACACATTTCACCCTATTCATTGAGGTAAAAGAAAAAAAAAAACAAAGCAAAACAAAACAAAACACTAAAACACTCGGACAAAATAAATAATGCTGTTATCAGAAGACTCTGAAACATGCAAAAATGAAGGTGGACTGGCAAGAATCTTGTGGACAATCCACCTGATTGCCTGGAGGTGTTTTGTTTGTGTTTTCCCTATATGCCCTACCCTGCATTGCATAGTGACAACAATCCCAAACTGCTAGCAGATAAAGATCCTCTAGAAAATAATAATAAAATAAAAGTCCTAAGAAAATCTTGCTTCCCTTAATTTAAAGACCAGGAAGAGGGTGCCTTACAGAATGGAATCATCTGACTATACCTCTCTACTCTAGGGAAACACCACAAAGCAGTTAGGTCACTGCTTTCTCACAGGTCCTAGGAAGATTGTGGGGAAGAGTACTGTATAATCCCCACCCTGCACTAAGAGAATTTAAGAATAAGAAGCACCATCTCACTTCCTAACAGGTGTAGCGACAGCAGAAACCCTGGGGTGGAGTGCTGTCAACTCTCCATGCCCTTCACTAACCACCGGTGTTGTGACTACAGAGACTGTGGTATGGACCCCTGCAGAACATCGTTTCTCTGCACTAAGCAAAAGACAGCAAAGAGGTGGTATCCCTCCAGCTCTGCACGAGCAAGGGGAGAGAGGATTAAAGAGAAGAGGGAGCTAGAGGAGCAGATATCTTAAACCTGTGTCCTCAACAGACCCTTGAGTGTCCTCATGAGGAACCAACAAGAATCAACAAAGCAAAAGCTCTTGAGAACTGAACTATATTGTAGAATGCCAACCAAGTTTTAGATTGGTCTCTGTATGGCACACGGCAGGACAGATTAGAAGAGTAAAACAAAGAGTTTATAAACTAAATGAACATTGGAGCTACAGTCCACAAATTTGGGTCAGGATGTGTGTTCTACACTTACAAGGATTGACTACTAATAAAGCTAGGTGAAGGGTCCACAGAAGTCTCTTCACAAGTTTTGCAATTACTACGGAAGTCTAAATTTATTTGAAAATAAAAAGTTAAAAAAAAATCAATTTGGAAAATAAGTAGCCTTTTGTAGCAAGTACCTGAAACTATTCATTATTAATAGCTAGATGAAGTGAGCTTGACTCTGAAGTTAAAATTCCATGTACAGGTGACTAATGAAGCTAAGGAACACAGACACAGGTGCAATTTCAGAGATAGAAGAGTCTGATTTGATTTGGGAATGTTGATATAGCCTACATGATGGAAAATGTTGTATTAAATTAGCCAGAATCCTCCTCCATTTTTGGATAATACATCTGGAATATTACTTTCATCATTGTAGTTAATTTTGGTGAGTTATGTGTCTCCTTGCCATGTCCTCTCCTATATGTCAAAGTGTGTGTCTGTGATCCAAGATAATTAATGCACCTCTCACTTTTGGTAATTTAGGTCTGATGTAAAAGAGGCCAGAAGAAAAAATAGATAAAGCTAATATACTCTAATGCTGAAACACTAAAGATGGTGCCCATTAATTCCTACTACCAAATACCTGAAACGACTTTGATTTCTGTACTTTCAAAAGTCTGCTACTTCAGATTTTGTTCCAATTCCTTGAAATAAATAATATACTTTTCTTCTTTTGTTTTTGATTCTTTTGTTAGATTCAGTTTTTGTTCCTTATAGAATCAGAACTTTTGTTGCAAAGAATCAGAATTGTTGCAAGGTGTCAATTGTGTATCTGGTAGAAATATTAAATACACATACACAAATGTATGTGAGGACCTTTTAGAGATTTTGTTGCTTAAATATTTTAAAATATCCAAAAATATTAAAACAGCAGTATTTTAGTTGAAAAGGACTAAGAAAAGTTAAAAAAAATAGGTCAGGGAAAACAGTATAAATATAAAGTTGGGGATAAAGTTAGTTTATACAAATTATATGCTATTAGATCTTGTACAATTTACTAGAGATGGGTTGTAGATTTTAATCTTTAATTCTTAATAGTAGAACAAAGTATTAGCAAAAATAATCAAGATGGAGTTTATAAATAAAGTACAGAAAAAAATAGAATGATTACATGTTTTCTGGGTAAGAGACGATATATTGAGCAAGTCCCCCAAAATCACAAATCAACAAAGAAATCATTGACAAACTGAACTTTATTCAGCCTAGCACAGACTTAGTTCTAGAATTTAATATTATGGTATGTTTTATATTTTGATATGTACATATTTTTTAATTCCTTAAATGAAATATACTATTTTTGCTATTTTAAAGCTGTAGTTTTTCTACTGTTTAAAAATATTTGCATTTAATATTTGCATTTTTGTTTTAATGCTTATCTTTTTAATTATCTTTAAATTTAATTATCTCTTCCTCTTTCTTAACATCTCATCTATCATATCCCTTTTCTAACTCCCCATTTCTCTTCTCCATCTCCCAGTCGCAGTCAGTAAGATTAGATTTCTTAGCATTTACCTATGTGCTCTTTTATGTACTTATATTTTGCTGCTTGATTTGTCTGCTTTAAATGCTGCCTCCTTTTCCCATTGCAAATATTAAGCTGATTCTACTTCTTAACCTAACTTCCCTTCTTTTCCTACTTTATTTTAGTTGATTCATTTCTACATTACAAGCACCTATACATTTGCACTTTGTTATGTACTCCCTTAGTTCCATCTTTGTTTTTTTTTCTTAATAACATTTTTGTTGGATGAGGCTTAGCCTGTACGAGTTTTTCTTTCCAAATTATTTTGCTTAGCATGATAATCTCAAGATCCATCCATCCATGCTATCACAAATGTCAGTGATTTCCTTTTTTCTGTTGGCTGAGTAACATTCCATTGTATATATGTACCACAGAACTTTATTTAATTATCTACTGAAGGACTCTTCAGTTATGTCCATGACTTGGCCTCCATGAATAATGCTGCAATGAACATAGGGATGCATATATCTTTATGAATAAATGTTTTCATATTTTGGGGTAGATACGCAGAAGAGGGATTGCTGGGTCATATGGTAATTCTATTCTTAATTTCCTTAGGAACCTCCATATTGTTTTCCATAGTGGCTGCACCAATTTACATTCTCATCAGCAGTGTATGAGGGTTCCTTTTTCTCCAAAGCCTCTCCAACACTTGTTATTACATGTCTTGTTGATAATAGCCATTCTAACAGGTGTGAGGTGATATCTCATTGTGATTTTGATTTGCATTTCCCTAATGGCTAGTGAAGTTGAGGATTTTTTTATATATGGCCGTTTGCATGTCTTCTTGGGAGAAGTGTCTGTTCAGGTCCTCTGCCCATTTTTTAATTGGATTGTTTGTCTTTTTGTTGTTTGAATTGTACGAGTTCTCCATGTATTTTGGAATTAGCCTCTTATCAGAAGCACCGTTTGCAAATATCTTCTCCCATTATGTTTGTTCCCTCTGATTTGTTGATGGTTTCTTTCGATGTGCAGAAGTTTTTAGTTCCATACAGTCCCATTCATTTATTTTTGCTTTTACTTCCCTTGTCTTTGAGGTCAAATTCATAAAATTCTCTCCAAACCCAAGGTCCATAAGTTTAGTACCTATGTCTTCTTTAATTCACTTTACTGTTTCAGGTCATATGTTTAGGTCTTTGACACATTTTGAGTTAATTTTGGCATGTGATGACAGATAGCTGTCGAATTTCATGCTTTTGCTTAGGGCTTTCCAATTTTCTCAGCACCATTGAAGAGCCTTTGTTTTCTCCATTGTATGATTTTGGCTCCTGATGAATATGAATGCAACAATTCCATACACTTTTTATTGTTTTAATCATTAATAGATGTCGTATCTTGTCAAATGCATTTTTCACATTTATTGATATGGTTATGATTTTTATCCTCTATTTTGTTTATGTGGTGTATCACATTGTTCAATTTCCATGTGTTGAATCATCCTAGCACCCCTGGAATATATCTCACTTGATTGTGCTATACTCGTATACTCTTTTTAAAGTATTGTTCTATTTGATTTGCTAGTATTTTGTTTAGGATTTTTGTATCTGTATTCATTAGAGATATTGGTCTGTAGTTTTGTGTGTGTGTGTGTGTGTGTGTGTGTGTGTGTGTGTGTGTGTTATCCTTACCAGATTTTGAAAAATATTAATATATGTTAATATATTAATATTATTATATTAATATCCATATTGATATATATGGTGTAACTAATTTGTTAGCAATTAAAAACATAAAGTTCATTTACTTTTCCATTGAGTGTCTAGATATTTTATTAAAGTTTAAATTCTTGCTTGATAGTACCACTGAAAGCGTGCTTGCTTCAAGATGAACATTTTTTACATTGTAAGGCAAATCTCAGAAAAATAAATAAACAAAATAAACTGAGGTGTATTACACATACCTTGAGAGCCTTTATGAACTTCAATCTAGTTTGCACTGTACCATATATCTCTTTCTTTGAATTTTAGTATTTTCTGATGTTTAAAATACAAACATTCTTTCCAAAAGCCAAATTAGATATATGTGGTAGGTAGGAGGGAGCCTGATTGATTTTTGAGGCCTGTTTGTTATTAACTAAGGAGCTGATACCTAACGAAAGAATAATTCATCTTTAGTTGTGCTTTCACATTAGATATTTGAGTATCTTGTTATTTCAAAATATTACCCTAAAATTATTTGAAATGTATCACCAGTCAAGAATGTTTTCATTGTTCTTTCTCCTTTCACTAGCCACATTTTATCAACTACAGCTACAAAGTATTCTCACATTAGGCTGAAAAGATTTCTAATTTCTTCTTAGCCTAATTCTATCTTTAATGACAAAACAGAGTGAATCAGCTTTTGCTTTCACATGAAAGTACTCAAAATTTTTAAAGACTTCAGCCCAGCCTTTACTAATCTTTATTCTCTTTTAGTTCTATGTTCTCAATCACTACTTTCTATAAACATTCCCTATGGTACATGATATCCAGGCACTTAAATTGCAGGTCATTTTTCTGTAGAACATTAATTAATGAGAATTCTTCTAGGAATTGTATGCTTGGAATTCATCATAATTTTGAGTTATGATCTGATCAGCAAGATTACTTTCCATTTATAAAGCATAAAAAACTTTATGCTTTATAAATACATAATGAATTTGCTTGAGTTATGTATTTACTCTAGTAATGCATTAATTAGTTTGTTCATTTATTTGCATCTGTATAAACAATTAGCATTTAATTTGAAATTAAAGACCTATTTGTTTTTACCTGACTGCTGAGACTCCCCCATACAGTGCTAGTTTTTTTGAACCTAAATATAGGACATTATATCAAATCCTAGTACATCTCACCTCATTGTTTGGCATGTGTGACATTCAGCCAGATTACTTTTAGTTTTAACCTTTTAAATTTTTCATTTATGTATCCTTTCCTAATTTTTCACTGTGCTTGGTTCATTGATGTATGTTTTAAGATCAGATGGGACTTTCTTACTGACAGAAGAACACTCATTTTAATTGACTTATATACATATTTTGTATATTTTTTTTTAAATCAAAGTGCTATAAAAGATATGTTATTTGATTTATATAAAACTGTAGAATAGGCAAAACTAATCTATAATGATGTCATATATATATATATATGATACCATATTTGTATACACACCCATTTATGTATCATTCTGTCATTACAGATTATTTTATCTATTCTAAAACTTTCTTATATTGTATTATATATATATGGACACACATACACACACACACATATATATACATATATATGCATATATATACAAAAATAGATTGATTATATCAGCGGTTTTCTGGGGTGGCAATGGGTCACTCTTGACTGTGCATGGGAACGTTCTGAGGAGATGTCCTTCAGTAGGTGAATGGATAAACTGTGCTACATCCAACAATAGAATATGATTCATAGCTAAAAAAAAATGACATATCAAGCTATGAAAAGACATGAAGAAAACTTAAAATCCAAATTAGTAAGTGAAAGAAGCTCATTTGAAAAACTACATACTGTATGATTCCAACTACAGAGGGTGCCAAAAAAAATATATACACATTTTAAGAAAAGAAAAAACTTTACTAAAAGTTTTTTCTTTTAATAATACTTTATTAATAATAAAAACTTTAATAATAATTTAATAATGAATTTATTATTATTAATAATAACATTGATAATTTAATAATAAAAACTTTATTAAAAGATACTCGATATATACTGATAACAAAAGATGAATGCAAGCCATGTGTATACATCTTTTTTGGCATCCCCGGTATGTGACATTTTGGAAAAGGAAAAACTATGGAGACAGTGTAAAGATCAGTGGTTACTAGAGGTTAGAGGAAGTGGAATAATGAACTGGTGAACACAGGATTTTTGGGGCAATGAAAATATTGTGTGATACTATAATGGTGGATACTTGTCATTATGTATTTGTCCAAACTCCTGAAATGTACAGCACCAAGAGTGAATCCTTACGTAAAGAATAGACTTTGGGTGCTAATGATATATTAATGTAGGTTCATCAATTGTAACAAATATACCACTCCGGTGCTCTAAAGGGAAATACTGATAATGGGGCACATTACATATGTTTAGGGGAAGGGGTTTATGGGTAATTTCTGTACCTTCCTCTGAATTTTGCTGTGAACCTAAAAGTTATATATAATATGTATATATATAATCCCCTGAATATCTGAACTTGAACATCTAACAGCACGTTTCTAAAAATACGATAGGCAGTAGGGGGATTGTGATACCAGTCTATTAGTAAACCACAAAACTCGGAAACCCAACATTATTGTGATTTGAGCTTGTGCTAAATGCTTTTAGGGAGAATTCAGGGAGGCCAAGCATTGCTATAGATTGAATGCTCTCTGAAAGCAAAGAAAATACTCTGACTGGGTATGTTAATAATTTTATCTAGAAGATAAGGTGAGTGAAGAGAGACTTAAAGTCGTGACTGTTAATGAAACAACAGTCACTCTATTTGCAAGGATTGGGAGATGCTTGTTTTCAGTGTTTTATTTTGTGGCTTGGCCAATGTTGCTCTTTTGTCTGTGTTCAGATATGTACAGAGCGATCTTGTTGTGTCTTGAGCCCTTACATTCTTTGAGTGGCTTTGTCTGATGGGGTTTTGTGAAATTGTTTATGTTTAACAGGAGATCACCATGGTCTAACTTGAATACCAGGCCATCTTCCAGTTATCGGAGGTTTTTTTTTTTCTCCTTTGTCAGTACCTGACACAAGAAAGAAAAAAAGACTGAAATCAATGAGTAATATATCTATCTTAAATAATTAAAATGGAAGTGATGCATCTCTCTAGGATATAACCTGGGGATGTTACATGACTTAAACAATAAACAAGCAGATCAGAAGGAAGAAAATAATGAAGATTTGTAATACTTAATGTTTAAGAACTCAGAGTGGGAATCCTTGGTTCAAATCCAGGCTCTTGCTCTACTAGGTGAGTGAACTTGGGTACATTCTTTAACCTCAATATGCGTTAGTCCCCCCTTATTTCAAATGAGGATAACTTCATGGTGGTTCTTTGTGCACAATGACAGAAAATAATGTTTGAGAAGCCTCACCTGAAGTTAAACTCACTTTTTTTTTTTGGTAAGAAAACTTACATAACAATATCAATAGCTAACTTGTTTGAAAACAATCTAAATGTCCTTCAATAGAAGAATGAATATTTGTGAAATTAAGTCATTTGAAATTGATGATATGCAAACTTTTTTGATGTACAAGAAGAGAAATCCTGTATGGATCATTTTGATACATTTTGTTATATATACATGCTAGACTACCATATAGCTATAAAATGAACGAACTGGAGTTGCAGGTATCCTTATGGAACACTTCTGAAATATATCAAGGAAAAACAAAAGCAAATTACACAAGACCACCTAGAGTGTGACATTGTGTTATAAAAGTTAAAACATTTAAAATAAGTTATGTTATTTTGGGATACTTAATTTTGTAATAAAGGTTTTACAATATCCGCGAGAATAATAAATACCAATGTTAAGATTGCAGATACATCTGAATAAGTAGGTATAAGTAAGTATCAATTTCTGGCTAAGCAGGTAAGCTTACTGGGTGATAACAAAGTATGGAAAACTGACTTAGTTAGCTGACCAATCATCCATTTCCATATCTCTTCTCTCTTTCCAGCCTCCTCTATGGCTATATATTTATGCTTTCCCAAACTGTTGTGAAATTAAGAATAACAAAGATAAGCAATGTAACAGTTTCACTATACATAGTATAATAAGTAAGACTCTGCTAAAGGTTTACTAACTTTTATGTTCCTAGTCAAAAGGATAGAAATTGCTATGTTGATCTCTTTTGTCCTTCAGCCTGAATGAAAATCGATACATTAGGCTTGGACAGCTATAGAGACACTGAGGAAAGAACCAGAATGATCACAAAGACCCTAACCCTAACATGAATGAACCATTAAAACAAATCCAGCAACTGTTTGTTTACTTCCAGACATGCTTTTATTAGGGGAAAAAATTCTATGTTAATTAAGTATCTTAATTCAATGTGTGGCATGTCATAAGAATTTGTTTTAAATATTTAAAACAAAGTAACTGACTTTAAACCATGAACTCTGGAAAGGAAATGGTATTTAATGAATGCGTTTGTGCATTTATGGTATTTAATAAATATAAAATAACTGTCAGTAGGGGAGTCTGAGAAGAAGAAGCCTGGAAGATAAAGGGAGGGCACAAAATTAATAATTGTATTATTGATATCTACCAGGCTACAGTATAAATTCCTTGAATGCAAAGTACATAGCTTATTCATCTTTTATCCACAGTGTTTGGAGCGGAGCAAATAAAGATTTCAAAAAAATGTGTAGGAAATTAAGAAGAGAGGACCAGGACAAGAGAGATTGTGTGATTTGATATTACTAGCACAACATTAGATGTATGCATATATGTAAAAAAGGAAATTGTAATAAATGTGTTCAATTCATTGAATACAGGAAGACTATTTTATACTCAGCAAAATGCTATGACTATGAAAATGTATTTTAGTAATTATTTTGCTTTTTAAATACATTAACTAGGCAATCATAGCCTCTGCTGATATATAACTAGCAATAATAGTCATATTTCATGGCCTTTTGTTTATACTAAGAAATGATAGAAAAGAGTTTACCCATTTAGAATTGTCTAAAGTGTTAGAAAACAGAGAACTGATATTACTCTCTATTAATCTTTTCTGCCTTTTGTGAAGGTCTTTGCTTAATAGAGAAATCACAAGTTCAGTTTTTCTTCTTTGTCAGTACAATCTCAATCACCACATATGCTCTCTCTATTGTACAATAAAGAATGCTTGCCACTCCAGTATGATCATAAAGGAAAATAAATTACGTCAGCCTCTATTAATACTCCAATGCCCTCTTTCAGAAAATGGAAACCAGGAAGCTTTGTGAGATATCACACTTAATAGAAAGGCCTAACAATTCAAAAGAGTCTGTATATCACTTGAAGGAAGTAAGAAAACTAAAAGAAATATTTTACCCTTTATTCTATAAGAGTAGTTCTTCTCCAATGAATGCAGAACAAACATTTACTATTTAAATCCATATTGCCACAATTCATCAAACTTATTGACTTTCTGAAAACCATAATCAATTTGGTATTGTTTAAAAGCACAGGTTTTATTCCATGTTCTACCAAAGCTATACAATTTGAATAATATGTGTATATGTATAGAAACTTCTTAATAATCATGGGCGATTGGTCCAGAAAGACAGTACTTGCACATAAATTTAGAATTACGTGTATTATACACATTTTCTGGATAGGTCTTGTGAACGTAACACCTGCTGTCTACTTTTTGGAAAAAGTTATGTAAGTCCATTGCCCCTGAGATCACAATTCACAACTGAATGTAATTGGGTAATTTCAGGGAAAATGGTAGGTAGAGTACCTCTGAAAATTCACCCCACCATAAAACCATATGAAAGTACGAAAAATATCAGAATCAAAATGTTTGGAACTCTGGAAATTAACCAAAGGCTTGCAGCAACCAAGGGGCATTTAGGCAACAAAAGTAGCTGAATCTCAGTAAGAACAGCAAACCTTGAAAAATAACAGTCTACATTCCTGGTACTAGAGAGAACAAAATGGAGCAGACGCTCTTTCAAAGCTTCATTCTCAAAGAAAATTCATCATTTCACCTCCTTGTCATTCCCTACAGACCCAAACCTAAAGAACTGTCTTTATTTGACATAGTAATAAAAACTTTTGAGGGGGAGAGTTGCAGCATATTTGTCAAATATGTTAACATCATAGATGAAGGAATAGCTGAGAAATAAGCTGAGGAATAAGATGGCCATAGGAGCTTTGAAAATCTCTGCCATATTCCTGGGAATCTAAAGGTCTGATGCATAAATATAGCTGTGCTCATGTTCAGGAATGACCTAAGAAGGACCTAATCTCTCAACTGTGACTGAATTTGAAATCCTGAAACAAGAAGTAAATTAAAACAGAAATACAAACGACTTGGTTATGTTGAAGGCATGCCCAAACATTCACAGAATCTCTCACTGAAACAGGGAGACTTATGCTTCCAGAGACTTAAGTAATTTCTGCCTAATCTTTAGCTGAGCACTAAGCTAACCATGTAGAAACTTAGTGGCCAAACATGGCAAAGATACAAAATTTACAGAATTAGGCAGAAAAATCACTAAATAAATAACAACTACAACAACTGTATGTTTTTTAAAAAAATAAGGAAGACCTTAAATAAATAATGTAAGCTTTCACTTTAAGATAGTGGAAAAAGAAGAACAAACTAAACCTAAAGTAAGCACAAGGAAACAATAAAGATTACAGTGAAAATTAGTGAGCTTTAGAATATAGAGACAATAGTGAAAAAGTAATCAGAACTGAATTGCTTCTTTGAAAAGATCAATGAAATTGCAAACCCTTAGACTTAGCAATAAAAAAGACTAAAAATACTAAAATCATGGATGAAAGAGAGGATATTACCACTGATAGTACAGAAACAAAATGTATTATTTGGGAATATGTCAATAAGTGAGATAGCCTAGATGAGATGGACAAATTCTGAGAAAGTCAAAAGCCACCAAACTGACTCAAGAAGAAATAGAAACTTTAAATAGAGCTATAGCAAGTAAAAAGATTGATTTGGTAATCAAAACTCTGTCCTCAAAGAAAAACTCAGGATAAAATGGCTTCACAGGCATTCTACCAAACCATTAAGTAAGAATTAACAACAATCCTCCACAAACATTTCCAAACAAAAACAAAAACAGAAAAACCTCCCTCATTATATGTAGTCAGCATTTCCCTGAAATCAAAACCAATGTTGTGCTAATGGGTATGGGATTTATTTTTGTGATTAGTAAAGTGTTCTGGAATTAGATCATAGTGATGATTACACACTTCATGAATATACCAAACACCACTGAATTGTACATTTTTAAATGATGGATTTTATTAGATGTAAATTATATATCAATAAAAGAATGGGGAAAAAAACAACAACAGATAATTACATGATTAAGTTCCCTTCCCGTTCTAATATTTTGCTTTTGTGATGCGATGAAATATATAAATCCTAAAATAATATTTTAATGGAACATATCTAATACTCAAGAGAGAAATTTGAAAGAAGAATGAATTAGAGACATACTGAAAAGATTTATTTAAAATTAACATTAGTGAATGGAAAATAAAAGCAGCATACATATAAGTATTATATTCAGATAAGTCAGCTCTAGGCTGAATCAGAGTGGGACTTTTACTCTGTGTCAATATTCCATATAACCTGTGGAATAACAAAGCAGACCTAGCAGAAGCTTCAATATCTCTGACCTTACTAAGGACAGAGTAGATTTAGAGAGTCTAGTTCTACCCAACTCCTGAAAATAACTCAGCTTCTTTTTCTCTCAGCAACATCCCTATTCATTATTCACTTTTCTGGCCTTATATTTTCAAGTTGACTTTTACTTTATCTCTATATTGAGCATTACAAAATAGTACTCACCTCCCTCATTTGCTGTTTCAATTATATGTGATTAACTCCAGGAGAAATGAACTTCTAGGAACTGCTTCAGCTCCTTGCTGATTCTGTAGAATTTTGACCACTGCTCACTCCCTCCCCTCAAATTTGCTGCCACTCTAAAAGGGCCAACCTAGTCAAAATAAAAAAGAACTTACCATTCCCATCAAGTAAGTGACTATTCAGTAGGGCCTTATTCCTTCTTGGATAGTTAATTATATCTTCACACATGGATTAAATGAGCCTTTGTCCCAGCCAGTGAATTGAAGGATCCAAGGTGAATATAATTAAACTAAACTAGATCAATGAATATGATACATAACGATATGTGACACATATGGTGTTTAGCACAGACAGATTAGCAAATTTGGCTCAAAGCAAGTCCAGAGCTAAAATTTCCAAGGGGATTGTTTAATTATAATATTAGAAATTTTCCTAGTACTACTCTAATAGGGAGGGGGGATTAAAGGGCTTTCTCAAAGGAGAAAGTGACTTCTGTGCCAAAGGGCTTTAATATCCCTCATCTCTCTGGAATGCTGGACAACACAGAAACTTATAAATAATTCAGAAGTCTAAACAGAAAAAAAATTGAACTCCAAAAGTGAGGACACATCTAAATGAGCTTGGTTTATAAAAACAGTGCTGCATCTTTACATAACCATTGTAGGGGCTAACACGTACCCATGCTCAAGGCAGTCATCTAAAAGTGCATAAGCAAAAATTAAACCTGCTATAATCTCTGAAATAATCATTGCATGGATATCCCAGAATTTCTGATTCTCACAAGATCAGGTAAAATTTGAACAATAATTCACTGAAGGAAGACAAGGCAAGATCAACCCCAAAATTTCCCCATCACCACACTGATTAACATTTTCACAAATTATTTTGCAAGGAGAAACTAGAGAATGACACCAGGATTCGGTGTATATTCTCCTTCATTAAATCCTGAGTAAAATAATAATAGTAATAGTAATAATAATCTGAGGATATTTTTGTGTGCGAATGAGCTGAATTTCATTTTGATGCAAACATTGTCTCTGTATGTAACACTAGCAGCTCGGGTCTTATATTCTCAAGGAAACAACCTGAGTGGAAGGATTCAGTTTCTCCCAGTAGTTTCAGCCATATCTCAAGATAAATCCGCATCCTTTGCCTTGTTGGGGGCAGGTTCTTATTATGGAGAAGATAAAAAGAGGTAGAGAGGTAAAGCAGATACATTGGGGAAAATATATTAATGATGAGAAAAATATGTTTTTCTAAACAAAAATCAATATCATGATGAGTAATGAAGAAGTAGAGAAACTTAATATAGTTGTATTTTGTATTAAGGAAACAAAACCAGTACCAGCAAAGATTGTGCAGGAAAAGAGATATCTAAATTAGATATGCTCATTTTTCATAATCTCTCTAAACTCAGATCTTGGGAAATTTAACTTAACACTGTTCGCTTATGAAATTTAATGAGATCAAAAAAATATTGGATAATGCAACAGGCAGTTTAAGCAAGACTAAAGGCTGAGGAAATGCAGAAAACTGAGATTGAGAAGATTAAAATGGAAAATATACTGCCTACTAAGATTAAATGGCTTAAAAACAAACAAAAAAAAGTAAAGTATTTAGGAAGGTAAGAACTTTTGGTGAGTGAATATTACAATTACATATGTGTGGAACAAATGGTAGGAGTAAAACACATAGTTTTTTTCAAAACTGAACTTGATTTACCTGGACTAGAGGATGATATAATTAGTGTTTTAAGTAATGAAATTACTGACAAAGAAAACAATTCTCTCAATTCTGGGTCAACAGTTGTATTACATGATGTAGAGTACACTTACCAAAAAAAAAAAAATTGTTTACTGAAATATTTAGCCATTGTGAGGAACTGAGGCATACTCAAACTACTTAACATAAGTTATTAAACAGCATGTGTTAATGGTCTTTTGCAGCTATATATTGGAAGCATATGATCTGTAATATACTTTAAGTTTAAACAGGAAATTAATTTTAATTTAATCCTATTCATATATTTTCAAAATATACAATATTGATTAAATGCTATGCATCTTTAATGTAAAAATTATAGCATTAACCTAGAAATACATAGGAATAGTGAAAAAGTAAATGTCTTATCACCTTTGGGTTAACAGATAGTCATGATTTAATTGAATTGTTGATACCAAAGTAAACTTGTCAATTTCCCCACTGTTTGTACTTTATTGCTTAATGATGGTAAAAGAAGAACAGTAGAAGTGATTTCAAATACTTCCCCAAAATTATTTTTCTACTATCATGCCTTCATGCATCTATAATTGGTGCAAATTAGTTCCTACAGTATTAGCATTTAATATTTTTTTAAAACATTCAACAGAATTCTAACTAGAACACGTAAATATAATCATAGTTAATGAACTATTGACTAAAATGAATATCAAGGAAAACAAAGGCTAAAAATGATGTTTATTATTTTTTTTTCCCATACTTTGTAATCTTAATGAGCTAAATCTTGACTCTTTTTATCACATGTCTTATCTAAGACAGATAAGGGTTGCATTATCTGAAGGGTACATTGTGATTTTTCTGATCTTGTCTCCTATCAAAGATATTTTCTTGAGTAACATCAGACTGATGGAACCATCAATAAATATAATAATAATAATAATGATAATGATAATAATGATACCTGTTATTCCTAAGGAGTATCTCACAAAATGCCACTTACTACTTGATTATGTCCCCTTATTTTTTTCTATTTGTTTTTTTTTCTATTTGGTTACCCACTTCTATATACAAAATAGAGTAAATAAAGTAGCATATTCTACCTATTTGTCTACACATTGCATAATTAATTAATTTTTCATATTTTAGGCATAATTCCCCTACAATAAAATGTATATATATTAAGTATTAAATTTGATGAATTCTGGTCATTGTAAACTGTCATATAACATCACGCAAAGGAATATATAAAACATGTTTATCATTGCAGTCAATTTCCTCCCTACCTTGGTAATTACTTTCTAATTTCTATCTCAATATACAAGTTTTTCCTGTTCTTTAACTTCATGTTATTTCCATCTTTTTATTAAATTATAGTTGATATATTAGTTTCAGATATACAACATAGTGATTCAACATTTCTATACCTTATGATGTGATTACCACGATAAGTCTAGTAACCATCTTTCACCATACAAAGTTGTTATATTAATGACTATATACCCTATGCTGCACATTACATCCCTGTGACTTATTTATTTTGTAACTGAAATTTACATCTTGAACAGCTATACAAATGTCTTTTGAAGACTTTGTTTTTAATCTTGGGTAAATACTAGTGATGAAATATTTTGGTTCAAGGATACATAAATGTTTAAGTTTATGACACTGTAAAAGAGTTTTCCAAAATAATTTTATTTTATGCTTCCAGCAGAAATTTAGAATTCCAATTAAACCATATCCTTCTCAACAGTGAGTTTTGTCAGTCTCTTTGATTTTCGCAATACTAGTGGGTAGCATAAGTTTAATAATTCAGTATGTTTGGAATTTGCATTTTTCCGGTGAGTGATTATGTGCAGTATTTTCTCATGTGTTTTTTTGGCCATTTATATATGTTCCTTTATGAAGTTTCTTATCTGTACTTCGCCACTTTTATTCAGTTGTTTCTTTTATTGTTAACTTGTAATTGTTCTTTATATAGCATCAATATGAATACATTGACATATATAACTATAGCAATACATTTCTAGTTTATTTGCATATTGTTTTTTTCTGATGAACTGCATGACTAATTTTATGGAACTCAATTTATATATTTAATTTTTCTCTATCACATTGTGTGCACACCACCCAAAATCAGTTCTCCCTCCATCACCATATATTTGACCCCCTTTACCCTTCCCCCCTTATATATTTATATATTTACTTAAAATTTTACCCATCCCTCTTCCCCCTTATATATTTATTTTATAGTGGGTGTCTATGTTTGCTTAATGGAGTGTTGACTACTCAAATATTATGAGTATTTTTTTTTGTATTTTCTTCTAAAATCATGATTTCACTTTTGATGTTTAGGTCTATGATCCATAGTAAATTAATGTCTATGTTGTGTATGGTAGCTTGAGTTTTTTTGTGTTTTCTACATAGACATCAAATTCTTTTATCACAATTTGTTTACAAGACTTTCCTTATAACATTAATTTGACTTGGCACCTTTGTTGTAATTAAATTGTGTAGAAATCAGCTTATCTAGACTCTTCCACTCAATAATTCTATTTGCCTATTATGTTAATACAACTTACATTGTTCCAGGTTTGTGTAAGTCTTTAAGAGTGGTAGTTTGTTTCCTCTCTATTTCTTCTTCTTGTAGAAGATTGTTCTGTGCAATTCTAGCTCTTTGGATTATTATGATAATTATAAAATGATCTTGTCAATTTCATTTTAAAAAATTTCTAGAAGTTTTGTTGGAACTGAGTATTAAGTACCTATGAGTACCATGATGCCTATGTATAATGGACATTTTACTGTTCCTTCTTCAATCTTTATGTTTGTATTGTTTATAAGTGTCCTATAGCACTGTCTTGTTGAATGAAAATCATAAAAGGTATAGCTTTGCCTTGTCTCTAGTCTTCAATAAAAATGTTTTAATGTTTCTACATTAAATATGTTCTAGTTAGATTTTTTGGGGAAGGTGGACAACAGCACCTTATCAAATCAGTAAAGTGTTTTTCTTCCTACTTCTACTTTTATGAGGAGATATAAAATTATTATTAGTAGTAGTGGTTCTCATAGTACTAGTATAAACGCTAGCAGAACTGTGATTGAGTTTTGAATTTGTCAAATACATTTTCTGCATCTTTTGAGATGATCATATTACCATATACTCTCTCTGGTGAGTAATAATAACAACAAAATCTATAATGGTGGTTCAATTATGGCTGTTCATTACTCTAAAGATCTAAGAAAGTTTGTTTATTTATTTTGCTCTAGATTTATTTCTATTCTGATATACAGTTACCAAGACAAACATCTTAATTTTTGGAACTTTCTGAGAAGACTTTTTTATTTCTTCTCCATGTTAGTAGTCTGTAAAAAGAGCTTTATCTGTTATAACATAGGAATTAATTATACATAGTATGGTTACTCCAGGGGCCACTATGAAGCACAGAGGATAATCCTTAACAGTGAATCATAAAATTTTTGAAAGACTTAAAAAAATTTTCACTCGTAAAATGAGGTTCACTGATAGATACAGAACATGTAAGACATTTAAATCAGCTTTCTAGGAACATTTTGGAATCTTATTAAATCCGAGGTTTTTACTTAATATTGCACCATAGGATCATGTGATCAGTGACATTTATTTTAACTTTCTTATTTTTGTATATCGTAATACTAAATTGTTCATAGTTTTCTTTCCATACTACTATTAATTGCTTTGTTAATTTCTCTTCTCAGAGCAACTGTTACTATATCTTTTTACCCATAAATTTTGAAACTTCTTTTTTGCTATTTCTCTCTTTTTCTTAACAATCATTTTTCATTTGAAAATCAAAATTTTCAGAGAGCCATGTTACAAACATCTTTAGTGTTCATTATAATAGAATTCAGGAATGTCACCTTATAATTCAGCTTATTAACATGGTCCAATGGGTATTCAAAATAACTCTTTGGAAAACACGGAGTTATGGAAAAATATCACCCTTCTCTTTTTCTGAGTACAAAACCAGTTAATAATTGGATACAGGAATCAGAGAAATGGAGAACAAAACATGCTGTTTAAGCATTTTGAAAGCTGTTGGAAAACATGAAAAGTTGTATTAAGAGACCAAGTCGATTTCCTGGTGCCCTGGTTCCCTTCACCCCACCACTGTCACCAACAGTCTGCCAGTCTAGACTTGGGGAAGAACAACTCAAGGGGAAGCTTAGAACAGCAGAGGAGACTCACTCACATCGATTTGTTGCCCTGTACTTGTCTATGGCAAGGAAGGAGTATCTTTCAGTAGAATCTTGTAATAGACTTGTTTCACCTAATAAATAAACAGACTAATAGCTTCATCTCTCAACATTCAGTTACTTTTCTTATTTTTCTCATACCAACTATTTCAGTAACTTCCATTTGCTGATTCAAAATAAGTGCACTAAGTGTCAAGCACTCTGCTAAGCCTTCCAGTTAGTCAGTGTTGCAAACACTTCATGTCCTTAATGGAACTTGCCATTTGTGTAAAAGACAATACCAAGAAGCAAACAAACAAACAAAAATGCATAAATAGTATTTCAAATTATGATGTCATAATCAAAACTAACAAGGTACCTTGATAGAAAAGAGGAGGAGACATGGATAGAGAAGGTAGTTTGGGAGAGTGATTCTGAAGAGCTGACATTTTTAGCTGAGAACTGAATGGTGGACATGAGTGATGACAGGCAGGAAGAGAGTGTGGAGTGTGGCGTAAGACACAGTCTGAGAGCAAGGGTATCATGTATGAAGGTAAAGAAAAAGGATCAGCATGAATCTGGTGAGTAATAAGGAGAATGGCAAACAATAAGCTTGAGAAACAGTTATGGAACAGATCATAGCAAGTCTTACAGACTGATGAAATTCAATCTGCTTAAAATTTTCATCACGGCACAAAACATAGGCACTGATAAAGTTTAAATGTTGTCGTATTTTAAGATAATCTTTGATTCAAGATAATGGAAGGTAATGGTGAGTATTTCAGATGATAATGTCTGGGATTCATAAAAGGGAGAGATTAATTTAGAATAAATGAATAATGATGGAATGAGTTGCCTGCTTAAGTACCTAAGGTACTGCATCCTTATTTACTTCTTTGCTGGATATCTGAAGCTAAATCAACTGCTAAATTATATTTATAAATTGACAGAATAAGAGATGAGAAAGAGAATAAAAAACTCTAGGTTCTCTATTAGTCCCTACTTAACTTCAGTTTTCTATTTTGGAAAGGTTAATGAATACTAATTGTTTTTAATTCAATCTGAGACTTTTATACATTGTTTCTAATATTAATGCAAGTGAAATCTCTTTTATATGTCACTTTTTAAAGGTGTTATGTTGAGAACCAATTAGACTAAAAGTTTTACAGAATACACGAGATCATCTAATATAAGTTGAAAAACTATCACAGTTCACCCAGAACCAGGAAGACTCTGCTAATCAATCTCACAAATTGAGATAGGAGATTATCTAAAGATATTAGAACATCTTCACGCACATTTTCTAATCTAGCTTTTACATTTTCTTGAGTGAGGGCAGAAATTGCTTGTGCATTTTTGTGAAGCAAGTTGGAAAAGTGAATAGCAAAAATGGAAAGGAACTTTTATTTTCAGCAAAGCATGGAACAAATAAAAACTGATTTTAAAATGTGTAAATAAATGTTACTTCTAATTTACATGTGAATTACATTCATATCTATTGGAGCACTAATAACATTTAAGGATGGGTATATCATTGTATTAACCATACTTTCAATTTCTTTAACATGCACCTAAAGGACTACTAGCTACCGTTAACCAAATTGTGAATCATCCATAGACATCCAGAGTCCTTAGATAGTTTTAAACTGTATGATATAACAGTCAGAGTGAATATAAATATCATGGGAATGCCACTTTCAAGCATAGCAAACCAATTCTGAGCCTGTCTGCCCTTCTTCACCCTTTTCTTCCCACAGAAACCATAAGAAAGGTGCTTGCCCACATTTCCCCTCTGGGCCTTGTGACAGACACCGGTTCTTCCCTTGAGTGGCCCTGTCCAGTATGCTGTAAGTATAATAAAACCTTTAAATATGCCAAGTCTCTCTCTCTTAATCTGTATCTGGTTTTACCATATCTTATCCAAGGTACTGTGATTAAAACAACCATCCATGTGTTCTCAGAACCCCTGACCTGAAGCATGGTAGTGCATGGCAGGAGAGTGCAATGTCATTTCCAGGGGGAAAAAAAATCCAGATATTTTTATGTTTTAAATAAGTGTCTGTTATTCCTTGGGTTTGCTCTCAAAATTAGATACTGCGAAAAATGTGTTTTTCTGACTGTAGTGTGATAAATGAAGTCACTTGGCTTCAGATTCCAGGATCTGCAATTAAGTGCTACTTGCTTGAGCAGAGTCGGTGTGATTAGTCTAAGTTAATGTTAGTGTAAACTTTGGAAAGTTTTCAAGTGTTGATTAAAGTAGTTTCTTACTATCAAAATAAACTTGAATTTGCTCTATCTAGTAGACAAATGTATTGAGATTGCCCTAAACATTTATTCCTCAATTTCCTACCTATATTTTAATGCTTTCTTGTAGCTAAGGTAGGCAGATACTTTTTGACTATGTTGAAGTAACAGCCAGCTGTCTTTTTTTAGTTAAAATTTATTGGGCTGACAATGATTAGTAAAATTACATAGGTTTCATGTGTACAATTCTGTAATATATCATTTATATATCATTGTGTGTTCACCGCCCAGAGTCTCCTTCCATCACCATATACTTAACCCCCTTTACCCTCTTGAACTATCTCCCCTCCCCCCCTTGCCCTCTGGTAACCACTAAACTATTGTCTGTATCTATGAGTTTTTGCTGATTTGTTTGTCTTGTTCCTTTGTTGCTTTCAGTTTTTCATCCCACATAGCAGTGAAGTCATATGGTTCTCGACTTTTTCTGTCTGACTTATTTTGCTTAGCATAATAATCTCAAGATTCATCTATATTGTCGCAAATGGTACTATCACAGCCAACTTTTTAATCATAGAAAAGATTAACTAAAAGGAATACTGCTCAGTTTAGAATAGCCCAAGCTATTTAGAGCCACATAAACATTTTCAAAAAAAATAATTGCCATCAAAATAACTACTGTAGACTTTCACGAAATAGAATTAAATTCAATATTAAAGTGGCACCACTTTTATAACTTGCTGTACATATGCAATCTAATAAAAACAACAAAAGTTTATCACATAAATTACTTTTTGGAAATAAGAAATTTACTTGAAGTATTTCCATGGTAATGGAAATGTGAAAATTTTCGTTGCTCTCACCTTAAAGTTCATAGTGAGTGTCTACATGGGGCTAAAATAGGAATATTAGGTAAGATCTTTCAAAATTCAGTGTGCAGTATACTTTATTTTTCTCTGAAGACTCATTTTATAGACTATTATTGGAAGCAAAATGGTCTACTTGATGGAGCAATGGACTGATTCAATATGTCATAATCCATGTTCCTATCCGGTAGACTGACAAAAAGTCATAGGAATTTAATTTAAAATAGGGCAAATCAAGCATTGCTTTATAAAGACCATTTGCATGTCATGTAGGAGATCTTAAACAAAAGTACTTTTGTGGTTATCTGAGCATATAAATACTTGGGAAACTTTTAAAACCTGAAAATCTTTTTTTCCCCTATTAAAATTGTACTATGAAGAATAATATAATGGAATGTTCTCACTGTTTAAACAGGTCTCAACTATAGTGCAAAGAAAATAAAATAGCACTTCTACTTATAGCTGTAACGTTACAATGTAAAGTGAATATAAATAGTTCTGAAAAAAAACGTTTCAATGAATAGCTTTTTTTATTTTTTTATTTCTAAACCCTTACAAAGAGCTCAATCCACTTTGCTGGTATGGAATTAAATTGAAATTATATAATATCATTTTATAACCTTTGAAAGCTTTAAAGTATCAAAATAATACATATTCCTAGAATACTTTGAGAATTCCTTAGATTTACTTATTTTATCCTTCCTTTACCCATATCCCTGAAATGCATGTATATATTTCTATATATACAAAGTAGAGGTATTCAGTACCAATCGGTAGTTTCCTGAAATGCATTTTGGGAAACTAATGAGAAATATCTGAAAACTGCATTTAGACTATATTTTAAAGGAAAACGGATATGTAAACCTATAATTTTCTTTTATATTGTGGTAATAACAATGTGTTTCTTATTATTGTTTTTTATTCTAATCAGACACAAAGGATTAATTATACATCTTGTTTTCATATTGTCATTAAGTCAAAATGCAAATTTGTGGAAAAGGTTTTTAAAATATTAACTGAATGAAAAAATTCCTTTTATTAAACGTATGTTCTCTGTAAGCATTTCCATCCACTTTTGGGAAAGAAATATGGAAAATCATTGGCATCATCAGAAACTGTTTTCCCAATCAAATCTGATTTCTAGATTAAAAAAAAAAAGCTTGCCATAAGTGAAGGAATGATGATCGTATTCCTGTCATTCTGCACTTTTGCAGTGTTCACTCTGCCCTCTCATTTCCTCTTTGTGTGGTTATGACACTCAGCCCCTGCTCTTCTATATCCACACTGGCTGCACATTAGGGTACTTTTCAGGGCAGCAGCCCCTTTAAACCACAGCACCTGAAATAAGCAAATGGTCAAACGAAGAAGAAATGCAATGCAGAACAGGGAGCATCATGCATGCTAGTGTTTCCTTGTTTAAATATTTACTTTTGAATAATGAAAAAAATTATATAATAAGAGAAAAAGAATAAGTGATTTTGAAGTTACTGGGAGAAAATATACATCAATAGAAACAAATGCTCTTAAAGCTTGTCAAATAAAGAGAAGTAGTGGGGGAAAGCAAAAAACTGATCTCTATTGCATTAACCAATTGTACATTGTTCTTCTCTGTATTAGTTTAACATGTTGTTTTTAATTTAAGAGTATATTGGATTCAAAGTGCTCATAACAGATTTATAGGAATATTTAAGAAAATCTATGAAGTCACTGATTCAAGTTAGAGGGGAAAGCACTAAAGGAATGACCTGGTTTAGAATGCATATACCTCAAATAGAAAGAACAAAATTGTAGAAAAAACTCATATAATCTAATAAAAATGGATCATTCCGTATCACAGAATACTTCTAATGAAGAGAACTCATATTTTCCTGTAACAAAACATACATTTTAAAGTTGACATAAATCTGTCATCTTCCCAACGCATTTCACTTTCATTTCACTTTTTGATTCTCTCCATCTTTCTCTCACATATGCAAGCACTGTTGTCACTTTTGCTCTCATATACACACACAGTAGAACTTAAGTATTGCTACTTGATTAATAAACCAGAGGTAAATATAAAGTGATTTTCCTAAATTTTATTTGGCTTTATCTAGTACACACACACACACACACACACACACGCAAAAAGAAAAATACAATAGACAGTGGTCATGGTGTCCAGTTGACCAAATTATCTAAAAATTATTTTAAATAGCTAGAAAACTGATAGATAATATTTAGAGTGAATAATATATCATGCAAAATGTAGAGAGCAAATTCTCACTTCGTATATACTACCAGACAGAAATATATGTATAGATAGATAGATAGATAGATATAGATATATATAGATCTATAGATATAGATTTTTTTTTCTATTGAGATTTGATTTTTTTAACTGTAATGGAAATGGAATTGCTATCCTAATGACAATGGGCAATATAAAATAATTTATTAAAAAATTCAGGATATGAGGAAATAGATACTCAAATGTTGCTAGTATAAAATAACAAAATCATTTAGGGAAAAAAATTACCACATTCTATGAAAATTTAAAATGTACACATCCCAGGACCCAACAAGTCCACATATCTGTAGCTGGTCTAGAAACAAATGTATTCAAGAAGAACAATGCTACTTTTTATCCCCCAAGTCTTTTGAAGGTTGCCTTAAAAAAGAACCACAGGGAGAAATTTAGATGTGTTTTCCTGCAATTTGAAGGATGGTATCTTACACTGTGAAGACTAGAGGTTTTTTCCTATATACTCCCAATCTCAGCATTTGTATATAAGGGGACCACAGGTCTTTATTTAAAGGACCTTTGGGACATGTGCGCGGGAACATACATGTGGGATAATCTGGAATCTTGTCTAAGAGAGCTGCCTGAAGGGAGACATCAGCAGATAGACAGAAATGGAGGTAAACAACTGAATGCCCAGGAGTGAAGGAAGACTCATATAAATGAATTAGAGGTAAGATACTACACATTAGTCAAGAACTGAAAGAGGGGTCCAGCTAGGAGCTTTTAAAGTGCCCAGTAAAGTACCCCAGGAGGGCAAGAGTTACATTTAATTATATGTCAGCTTCAGAGTTCAAACTGCAAAACCAAATAAAAACTAATCCCCCTTTACCTTCCCCTCTCCAACTTGACAAATGGCTCTGGCCTAATTTGCTGCTGGCCAGTGAAGGAAGAAAGGAGTTTGGAGATCTAAAACTGATATTAAGAAAATGGAAGAAGCATCCTGCTTTCTTTCCCCTGTAGCTTCAGCCTGGGCCAATCCCAAACGGTTAAGACAAGAAGATTTAAAGCAATTGCAAAATGTTGACTATCACATAGACATGAATATGTTATTCGCAAAACTGAGATTTTCTTTTTTATGATTAGAAGTGCTCAAAGAGTATTTTATTACCAGAGAATGACCAGCTAAGTTTTGGGGCCTGTCTAAATTTTCACCAATCTGCAGGGGATATTTCCTCCCGCAGTTAAGAAAACAGGGAGAATAAAAGGAAAACTATATTTTAATTACAGTTTATGCAGAATGTTTAATGCATCATTTACATATGAGAACAAGGTGCACAATGATGCAAAGAAAAGGACTTTATTTATTGTTTTAAATATATTGATATGTGGTATCGATAGGTATATCGCATAAATGCATACACTATATAAATGCAGAGTAAATGTCCCTATTAAATCTCTACTAAAATAGTTCAGAGAGATCACTTCTGGATAGGAAGGATAAATCTTCATGTCTTAACCGTTTGGGATTGGCCCAAGCTAAAGCTATGGGGCAGTTGCACTTGTGTACATTTTTTTTTCAGCAAGGACAGTGTATTGATATAGGTTTGTGTATTTAAAATTTATTTAAAATAGCTCAAATGCTTTGGGAACACTCCTAAAATTTTATTTATTATAATAATGATGAGTGTAAGAGGTCTTTAAGAGTTATTTTTATATTACTCAGTACTTTTCTGAATTGTCTGATGCTTTGTGCTCAAGTAATGACTATCCCTTCTGCAGGGCTTCTCAGAATTCAAGTTTTCTTGACATCTATCCCCTGCCTATAAAACACTTCTTATTCTTCAAGTATCAATTAGCTGGCAGTGTAGACTCATGTTCACTTGATATTTAAGGAAAAGAGTTGCTCTTTTCTATTATTATTAATCAGTCCAATGTCCAAAATTGCTGAATCCAGTCAAATAGCTTAGAAAAAATAAATATAACTGTCAGGCCAGCATAAGATAATATCAAATAAAAACTACAGATGCCCTGTTAAATTTTTTGTACTATTATTTTATCCAGCTGTGAGACCTGTTCGCTCAGATCTATTTTACAGGTTAGCAAATCTCCACAGGTAATAAGAGATGAGAAGCTGCCAACGAAGAAGAGATTAGAATTGCCATGTGTCTTGGCTATCAATTTCTCAGTTCGTAATGACCACTTGCTGGGTTATGAACTTACCTAGATCACGCTGTTACATACCATCTCAGATAGGATGTTTCTGCATAAAAAGACAGGAAGGGAGAGTACCAGTATGATTCAAACCCACTTATTTAAAATGGAATTCCCAATGTTCCTGTCTCAAAGGACTTTAACTACACATTGACCAAAAAATATTACTAATTTTAATGCAGTTGACAGTGACATATCATATGTGTATTTGCACGTTATGTGCAAAGACTTTTAAAAGAGCTTGCGGTACAATTAGAGAGGTTGATACCTTACGTGAAGGTTACATGGGAGGAGTAACATTCAAAATGATTTATATTTAGACTTTATATAATTTCTATAATTTCACACATCAGATTAAATCAGATTTTTATGCAGCATTGTAAGTCAGATTTTTATCATGCACTTCTCGAAATGACAACTAATCCCTAGGACTAGCAAAAGAAATTACTTTCTAATCTTATTATGGCTTATAAGACATTTATAAAATGTATCATTGTATTTAGTTGTTATGGGAACAACTAATAAGGCTCTTTGTATAACTGATATAATGTCAACAAAATGGCAAATGTTTAAATGCAAGTGGAATAGACCCTTTAACAAAAACACATTTTTAGAAAAAATAAATGTTATAGTTGCATCAGTTGAATTGATTACCAGTTTATTTTCTTCCCCAAACCTACTTTAGGCCTGTCATGCTTTCCTGGCTTTTCTCTGGGGCATAGGTGTGCCCTTTGATATTTGTTTTGCCAAATACTCATTCTTGTTAGTGGGGATTCTACTTGGTAGCGATTTCGGAAGGTATCTTCAACAAAATGCTGAAAGAAATATAAAGATAGTCTCGAGCAGAAAAACAGACATTTTTTTAGAAAACAAAGGTTTCTTTTTTTCCTTTAAACTGTTTTAAGTTTTAGGGTTCTTCTTCAATACAAAGAGTTCTTTCAGAAACCTAATACCCTAAAATTGACAATGGATATATACGTCACTCTAATGTGTATAACAGATCAATAAGTATGTGGCTTAAATTGACATATTTTTCCATGTCTAATAATTGGCACCTTTTCACTTGTGTTATAAATATAGTAAAAAAGGAGATATTTCAGTGCTGTACATTCATCAAAAGGGTCAAAATCATTGAGTATTTCCAGCAAGCTTTGGTATGAACATAGGGAAGAGCTTTCTAGTGATACCAACCAAATATAGTTCTCGGTATGAAAGATTATTAAGCTAGCTACTCAAAGCAGGGAAATATCCAGTTTACTAACAGGGATTTGGTGAGAGAGAGGAGAAAAAGGCTAAGGGTTGGTTCAATTGTAGAATCATTCATAATACTATGGGAATTATAGATAACTCCCTAGAACAACCTCTGCCTGCTTTTGAAATTGAAGAGATTGAAGGCCATGGAGATTTAGCAGCTTAAAAAGTGAACCATCTTTTATGTACTACATAATCAATTAAAGTATTATTTCAGTCACCTCCTCTCAAAATTGTACATGTGCAAGCTATTCTTTTAACATTTAACATTCCATAAATATCTTACATTCCATTTTTTATTTTTCTAATTTTATTCTCTCAGGTATTTTTTCATTTATCAGAAAGTTACACTATATTTATCTGTAGCAATTTCTCTGGAGAATAAAATATAGGAATACAAACTTTCAATAGTTCACCATTTTCGTCTACTTTATGTGAACAAAAGTCAATGATTCTAGTACTGAAACACCACTGATTACCAACAGTACCCAGTACTCTTAAGGTCTATGCTGAATTTCGCCAAATATCTGTTTCATCTACAGGTGAACAAACATTATCCATAACACTGTTTCCATTTTTAGGAAACTGTGTGTAAGAATCAGTTGAAGAATCTTTAAAATACACTTCTGGCCCCAGAATGTTCTGTGTCTGCCTACAATGAGGGCTCAGGCATAGACTAGATTAATTACTACATCATGTAATTAAAACGTGGATTATTCTTGAAACAAAGAGTTATTCTTGGAACAAACTTTGAGAAACCCTGGTATAGATGAATGCTAATACATGTTTTGGCTTCTTTTTCCCCATTGTAGAAAATATTTATCTAGATTGATTCATGTCATTATGTAGTTATTGAATGGAAAGCTGATTCTAAGATCTCTGTCGTTAGCCATAGAATATAGTGATGCTGGACAGAGAAAAGTTCTTATAAACATGCGTCTTGGCACCTGTTTGACCTATACATACATCCAGAGTTTGCCAATGACTGTTTATATGAACTTGAGAAAAGCTACCATCTCTGAATTGGGAATAAGGTGGTTTATATCTTAGAATGTTTGATCTAAAAATTACATAAAAATTAATTATACTAAATTACGATGCTTTATTATATTAGTCATTATCATCATTATAATAGCTAGTCCAGTTAAGGTTCAGACTTAATTAGTATTTTTTTTTTAATGAGCTTGCATTAAGAAGCATTCATTTCTTTGCTGTTTTATTCAACTACTTGGCATTATTGAAAAGCAAAAAAAATATGTGACCACATACTTAACTGGCTCATTCTCAATTTTTTTTTCTTTTGCACAGAACAATTATTATCCAGTTTTTCAGTACAGTTCATAATAGGAATTTTCTTATTTACTGTAATTTTACTTATTTATTATTCACTTATTTTATTTGCTCTCAGCATCTTATTTGCCGTGACTATTTTAAAATCTGGAATTGAAGACAATGCTATTTCAAGTTTTTCAGTAAAAAAAAAAAATAGAAAGAAAATAATCCCTATTATGAATAACATCATAACTTTTATCTGTGTCAAACATTATACTTTCTATGGTGTGCTTATAAATTTTTAACATACTATGAAAAAATAAGCAGTAGTATATGGTGATCATTTATATGTCCGACTTAATATATTCATTACCATTGTTATAATTTTGTATTATTTGTTTGAATATAGATATCATGCCATGTTTATAAAATTAAACAGTGATTACAATAGATTATATCTTCTTGAATAAAATGGAAACCCATGAATCCATACTTATATCGATAAATAGAAAAAAATAAATATTTAATGAGGAATTGGAAAGGTACACGGTTTCAAGATATGTTCTCACAAGTATTTGTTAATTACTAAGGAAAAAAAAAGAGTACGTTTACATGGTAGAAGGAGGCAGATATAGCGTTAACTAAGATCAAAGTAAACATCACCAGTCAGGAGACATACTGAAATGCTACACCATGTAATAGGATGCGATTTTAGCAGCACATTTGTTGTTATTGTCAGTTTGTGCTGCTATAACAGAATACCATAGATTGGGAAACTTAAACAACAAGCACTTATTTCTCATAGTTCCGGAGCCTGGAAGTCCAAGGTCAGAGTGCCAGCATGGTCAGATTCTTGGTGAACGCCCTCTTCCTGGTTGTGTCCTCACATGGCTTCCTTAGTGTTTACAGGAATAGAGACGGAAAGAACGATCGAGAGAGAGCAATAGGGAGAAACAGAGATATGCACAGTCTCTTTCTTTTTTTTATAAGTCATCAATACCATCATGAGGACCTCACCTTCATGATCTAATCTAGCCTTAATTACCGCCAAAGGTCACCATCACATTAAGAATATTAGTTCCAACATATGAATTTGAGGATGACACAAACATTCAATCCATAGTACTGCTATAGATGATAGAATTTAATCATGAGAAAAACCCAAACCTAAAGCTAAACCCGTTTCCCAAACTGAGAA
Source organism: Rhinolophus ferrumequinum (assembly GCF_004115265.2). Classification (NCBI taxonomy): domain Eukaryota; kingdom Metazoa; phylum Chordata; class Mammalia; order Chiroptera; family Rhinolophidae; genus Rhinolophus; species Rhinolophus ferrumequinum. The sequence goes on along the minus strand of NC_046290.1, from coordinate 55,632,491 downwards.
GCATTCTACAAAACAAAACGAGCACGTGAAAAAAAAAACATTCTATAATTTTAGAAATTATCCAGGTCATGAGAATCAAAGGAAAGAACTTTTCTCGATTGAAGGAAACTAGACACATAACTTAAGGCAATGTCTCATTCTGAATTGCATACTTTAGCTATAAAGAACATTATGGGGTAACTGATGAAACTTGAATAAAGTCAGCAGATTCGATGGTAATAACATGTCAATGTCAATATCCTGATTCTAATGATTACATTGAGTATATTAGGAAACAACTTTGTTTGTAGGAAATACACACCATGAGCTATTCAGAGGAGATGGGGCATACTCTCAACTAGTTCAAAAGGGAAAACTGAACTTTATTAGCAACTTTTCTCTAAGTTTGAGATTATTTTTAAACATTTAAATATATATTGCAATATGTATACTCGTATGTATGCTGACCAGCCGAGGAAGTGGAATGGCTACTTATGAATCTATTATCTTTCAGTTTTAAACTCGCCTTCCCATATTCTTTGTGATTCATAGGATTGGACTATGTAAACTGCGTTTCTGCTTTGCCAATTGGCTCCTTGTTAGACTATACCAATAGTAGGTGATGGGGGAGCCTGCAGGCCTGGAGGACGGAGAAGGGACTACTCTTCCATATGTATTTCCTATGATGTTCTTGTCTGCCCCCTTTCTGCTTGCAGTTCCTTCAAGTGTCATCAGAGCACCACCTTCTTCACTTTGGCAAGAACAGATCCTTCATATTTGTAGTGGAATCAACCATCCCCAAGAAACACACACCCAAAAACTGCAGCACTAGCTTGGCTCTTCTCAAATGTCTGAGTTTCAACTCTATAGGGACATTCATCCCAGCTTCCAAGTTTTGATAATTCCAACTTATTCCCTTTATTTCCCTTTTGAGGGAGAAGTTACCTTTTGCTGATACTACTAGACAGATTGTGTTTTAGAGATTCTGTATCACTTTCTCTGTCTATCTCTATATTACCTCCATTTCCATCTCTATCTCTCATCCTTTCAGGTACCTAGTTAATGACTTTATACCTAGTTAACATATGTTTGTCTTAAACCATGTATGTTAAAATAATGATTATGTAATCTTGTTTAAATTTTCAACTGTTTAGAAACTAAAGGAAGTTTTTGAAGAACACCAAGAGTGATTCATAATTATAAATTGGGGGTGAATATGACTCACCTTAAACATCAAAAATACCTTTTTCCTTTATATTTGCCACCATGTCAATGAGGTGCCTGATGGTAGAACAACTAACATTTCAAGGTCAGGAATTTTGAGAAATGCTTAACTTTAAGTTTTAACATTCTTGATGACATTAAATGTCACAGAGAATAAGTATATATATATATATATATATATATATATATATATATATATATATATGTGTATATATGTATATATACACACACATATATACTTTATATATATATATATACACATATATATATAAAGATGAAATGGCCTTCTAAAAAAGTTAAATTAGGTGAAATACTGTGTATGTTTATCTTTTGAAGATCCCATGACTACATACTACATGATGGGAGAGCCATTATTTGACAGAGAATGACCTTCACTGTTCTCCTGAAGGCATAATGAAACACAGCTGTCATATTACTTGTATCTTGACCAAGAGTAAATCCTTCAATTTTAATCTTAGTGAAAGCAAAGGAGACACACAATTTGAAAACATGAATGGTAAAACCGTAATTAGAAACAGTTAATGTATAAAAAGCTGTATTTGATAAAAATGATTAGGCCTAGTGTTAAAGAATAATTGATTTTAAAACCTATTATTTCTTTAAGAAAAAGAGTGCAAATTAAGTGTCAAACTATTATCAATATGCATCCTACCCAGCAAAGTGGGACAGTTAAGACTACTATGAGAAAAACGAGAGGTTTGAGGATGGAAAGTAATAGCAAGTCATGTAAAATGAATTCGACCAAAAGAGAAATAACACATTTGCATATGTTTTTAGTTATAGTGAAATATGAGGATCTAAGATGCATTTTTCTTCAAATTAAATCTAATTATTAAAATATTTTTATGAATCAAGAATGACAATATCAGTAGTTTCATATTTAATCTTTGATTATAGTATATTCAGCTATTTTTTTGATTTACTTCTTATGAGAGATATTCATGCTATTATTAAATAATTATTGTTGATAAACTCAAATAATAACTTTTGACATATAAATGACATACAATATTATGTAAGTTTAAGTTGTACAACGTGTTTATTTGATACATTTATATATTGCAATATAATTAGCATTGTAGTGTTAGCTAATACCTCTATCACATCACATAATTATCATTTCTATTTTTTGGTGAGAACAATTAAGAGCTAATCTGTTAGCAACTTTGAAGTTTATAACAGACTGTTGTTGACTATAGTCACTATGCTGTGCATTAGATCTCCAAGACTTATTTAACTACTAGCTGCAAATTTGTAACCTTGAACATTACCTTCTCAATTCCCCAACCCCTCTCCCCCTAGTAACCACCATTCTCTGTTTTAACGAGTTTGGTTTTTTCAAGATTTCACATATAAGTGATCTCATACAGTATTTGTTGGACTTACCTTACTTAGCATTATGCCATCAAGGTCCATCCAATATTGTCCCAAATGGCAAGATTTGATACTTACTCATGGCTGAATGATACTCCACTGTATATATATTCTACATCTTTATCCATTCATCCATTGATAGTTTGTTTCCATATCTTGGCTATCATGAAAAATACTGCAATAAACATGGGAGTGCAGATATCTCTTCAGTATCCTGTTTTAATTTCCTTTGGCTATATACCCAGAAGTGGATTTGCACGATAGGATAGTAGTTCTATTTTTTAAAAATTTTTTGAAGAATCTCCACACTGTTTTCCATAGTGGCTGAACAAATTTACATTCCCACCAACTGAATACAAGGGTTCCCTTTTCTCCATATTCTTGCCAACACTTATCTCTTATCTGTTTGAAGACAGACATTTTAACAGGTGAGCAGTAATATCTCATTGTGATTTTGATTTTGCATTTCCCTGTGATTAGTGATATTGAATATCTTTTCATGTATCTGTTGGCCATTTGGATGTCTTCTTTGGAAAACTATCTATTTAGTTCCTCTGCCTGTTTTTTAATCCGACTGTGTGTTTTTTTTGTTGTTGTTGTTGAATTATATGACTGCTGTATATATTTTGGATATCAGCCACTTATCTGATACAGGATTTGCAAATAGTTTCTCCCATTCTATAGATTGCCTTTTTAGTTTGTTGATTTTTTTTTTCTTTCTGTGCAGAAGCTTTTTATTTTGATGTAGTCCCACTTGTTGATTTTTGTGTTGTTGCTTGTGCTTTGTGGTGTCAAATCCAAAAATCATTGCCAAGACCAATGCCAAGGATCTTCCCTATGTTTTCTCCTAGGAGTTTTACAGTATTAGGTCTTATGTTTAAGTCTTTAATCCATGAAAGTTAATTTTTGTCAGTGGTGTAAGATAGGGTTCTGATTTAAGTTTTCTACAGTAATCCAGTTTTCCCGACACCAGTTGTGGAAGACACTATCTTTCCCCATTGAGTATTCTTGGCTCCTTTATCAAATATTGGTAGGCCATAAATGAAGGAGTTAATTCTAGTCTCTGTATTGTGTAATTGGTCATGTGTCTATTTTTATGTCAGTATTATACTTTCTTAATTGCTACAGCCTTATTGTATAGTTTGGAACCAAGAAGTGTGATAACTCTGGCTTTGATCTTCTTTCTCAAAATCGCTTAGACTATTCAAGGTCTTTTGTGATTTCGACAAATTTTATGGATTTTTTTTTCTATTTTTGTGAAAAGTCCCACTGAATTTTGATGGGGATTGCATTGAATCTATAGATAGCTTCGGTAGTATGGACATTTTAGCAATATTAGTTCTTCAAATCCATGAACACAAGATATCTTTTCATTCATTTGAGTCTTCTTTGATCTCTTTCATCAAAGTCTTGTAGTTGTACTTACACAGATCTTTCACTTCCTTGATTACATTTATTCCTAAGTATTTTATTGTTTTTGATGCTATTATTAATGGGATAATTTTCTCTTTATTTCTACAATTACGTGGAAATTAAACAATGCACTGCTGAACAGCCAATAAGTCAAAGAAGAAATCAAAAGGGAAATAAAAACATATCTAAAAAAATGGTAATGGAAACACAGCATACAGAAACCTATGGGATGCTGCAAAAGCAGTTCTTATAAGCATTCAGATGGATTTATATATATGTGTATACACACACACACACACACACACACACACACACACACACATATATATATAAAGAAAATTGAAAGATCTCAAATAAACAACCTAACTTAACATCCGAGGGCACACAAATAAAACAGAAAACAACAGCCCTAAGTTAGGAGAAGAAGTGAAATAATAAAGATCAGAGTGCAAATAAATTAGAGAACAGAAAAACAGTAGAAAAGATCAGCAAAACTAAGAGCTGGTTTTTCAAAAAGATAAGCAAAATTGATGAATCTTTAGCTAGACTAAGAAAAAAGGAGAGAAGATTCAAATAAATAAAATCAGAGCTGAAAGAGAAGAAATTACAACTGGTATCACAGAAATACATAGAGTCTACTCTATGTATTTAAGAGACTACTAAGAGACTACTAAGAACATTTTTATGCCAAAAAATTGGATAACCTATAAGAAATAGATAAATTCCTAGAAATATACAATACCAATACTTAATCAGGAAGAAATAGAAATCTGAATAGACCAATAACTAATAAGGCGATTGCATCAGTAATCAAAAACATCTCAACACAGAAAAACCCAGGACTAGATGACTTCACTGGTGAATTCTACTGAACATTTAAAGAACTAATGCCAGTGCTTCTTATACTCTTCCAAAACTTCAAGAGGAGAGAATACTTTCAAACTGATCCGATGATGTTGCCCTTATGGCACTGCCTTTATACCAAAGCCAGTTAAGGACAGTATAAGAAAAGAAAACAACAGACCAATAAACCTGATAAATACACATATAAAAACTCTCAGCAAAATATTGGAAAACCAAATTCAACAATACATTAAAAGGATTATGCACCATGACCAAGTGGGATTTATCCCTTGGGTGCAAGGTGGTTCAAGATAAGGAAATCAGAAAGTTTGATATATCACATTGATAGAATGAAAGATAAAAGTCATGTGATCATCTCAGTAGATCCAGAAAAAAGCATTAGACAAAATACAGCATCCTTTCATGATAAAAACCCACAAAAATTGGGTATAGAAATAACATACCTCAACACAATAGAGGTCATGTATGTCAATCCCATGACTAGTATCATAGTCAACAACAAAAGGTTAAAATGTTAAAAGCTTTTCCTCTAAGATCAGGAAAAGACAAGGGTGCCTACTCTCACCACTCTTACATGACACAATACTGAAAGTCCTTGCTATAGTAATTAGGCAAGACAAAAATAAAAGTCATTCAAACCAGAAAGAAAGAAGTACTTTTTGTATTATTTGCAGATGGTAGGATCTTATATATAAAAAATCCTAAAGACTCAAACAAAAAATTGTTGAACTAATCAATGAATTCGGTGAAGTTGTAGGATATGAAATCAACATACAGAAATCAGTGGCTTTTCTATACACTAACAGCAAAACATCTGAAAAAGAAATAACATTATAATGCTGGACAGACTGGCTTTGTGACTTACAGTTTTTCCTCCGTTTTGCATTTTTATGTAAGTTCTATATAAATAATGTATTTCAAAAAATGATTTTCATGTATTTTAAAATAGTGCATGGGCTTTCTGTATAGAACAACTACATATTTCTGAAAATATTCATCCTTAACCTTATTAATCTAATCATACTCCATATCAGCATTCTTTCTAAATAACACTTGACATGTACAAGTTAAGAAAGAAATACAATTAATTAGATGTCAAACATTAACTACATGTTAAGTAGTAACGAGTAGATTCGTTCTTGGGTCATTAAACATATCCTGGTTTAATATGTATTTAAAAAGCAATTAAGTTTATACTTGATTAATATACAGTATGACAATTGTATGTTAGTAGATGTGATTACACAATTTTCTACTTTTATTTAGTTACAGTCTACTGGTTATTTCTAAATTTCTTTGGCATATTTTCCTTTTATTTTTTTTAAATTGAAGTTTATTGGGGTGACAATGTTTAGTAAAGTTTCATAGGTTTCAGGTGTCCAATTCTGTAATACATCATCTATATATCATATTTGGTGGTTACCACCCAAAGTCAGTTCTCCTTCCATCACCATATATTAGATCCCCTTTACCCTCATCTATCACCCGCCTCCCCACTTACCCTCTGTTAATCATTAAACTATTGTCTGCGTCTATGAGTTTTTGTTTCTTTCTTTGTCTTGTCCCTTTGTTGTTTTCAGTTTTATAGCACATATATCAGTGAAATCATGTGGGTCTTGACTTTTTCTGTCTGACTTATTTTGCGTAGCATAATAATCTCATTCTCCTTTATGTTTCTAAATTTTCACTGGGTTTTATTGTATAGTCAAATTATGATAAAATTATAATTGTTTATGAAAATTTGCTCTCTTATTTATTTACTGTACTTATTTAACAACTATTTATATACTTGCAATTCAGCTGAGGTTAAAGTGAACAAATAAGGAGATACATTCATAAGAAAGAAGTCTACTACATTATTTGAATTAAAGAGAAGATGTCTTTCTGTATAAGCAGAATTCCATGGTGAATGCTGTTCCTACTAGAATAAATGAGTAGTGACTCTGCTTTTCTTTGTTTTGTTTCCTATCATGAGTATTTCATGGATATGACATTGCCTACTATAGTTTTCTTCTCTGTCTTATAAGTTTCAAGCCTTAACATTGGCAGACTCTAGTTTCTGTGCTATTTCTTTCCTCGACTCATTTTATGAACCAAGGGATCCACAAATTGTTGCTACCAATTATTTCCACTCAGAACTGAAATATGAAACAAGACAGCTTAGTTTTGTAAGAATATCACTAAACAATTTTAATTTCACTGCCATAATTTACTATTTTGGTGGGGGCGTCAAAAAACTCAAGGGTTTGGTTTGAGTGCAATTTGAAAATGTTGAGTACTTATTCTATTCATTACCAATGTTGCTTATATGTCAAGGAAGAATTCAATGAGAGCAGCAGTATGCACAGTCTTTATCTTTATGAGTGTTATTATCTAATTGTATTGGCATATCGTATGTTCTTATCTTAACTAAAGGTTAGATATCCAGAGAAATATATCAAATACAATAATATATGTGGACTTGTTAACTAGAGAGGCCATTGAGAATGTAGAAAAGTAATGAAAATAGATTGATTAATGGATGTTTTAATGGAAGAGTTGAACTACTCATACTGTTTGGAAACTTTAAGGGAAAGATTATCTTGAGGCAGGGGTTGCAAATATTTTATGTAAAAGAACAATGGTTGTTGTTGTTGTTGTTGTTGTTGTGTTCTGTCTTTGTGAACAAATCATCTGTCACACCTACTGAATTCTGATGTAGTGATGTAGCATGAAAACAGCAATAGATGATATGTAAATTAATCATTGCTTTGTTTCAATAAAACTTTATTTTTAAAAATAAGTAGGCATTTGATTTGGCCAATGAGCCACAGTTTGTGATCTCTGGTTCACAGCTTAGTACTTTATGGATAAAATAATATAACATAAAACGCTTATTTGAGAAGAACGAGTGATATATAGCAAATTTTGCCTTTTGGGAATTTAAATTCATGAAGGGAAATATAAAGATGTGTACCTTTATATAAATGTGCTTGTGTGTGTTTGTGTCGATTTCAAATTGTAGTTTAGAGAAGACATAAGGAAACTGAAGAAACTGAATACTTTGTTGAATGAGTGATATTTTATCTGGTTAATAAAAGGCACCCTTTTTTATGTAAATTATCAACATTTTAGAGAGTATACATTATTTCTTTGAATAGTAGGGTAATTGAATAAAACTAAGGTTTGTCATCTGTGTAAAAATATCTTGTATTAATGTTATACTGAATCATTCTCCCCTGATGTTTAAATGAAAAAAGATGGCTCTCTGACAGCAAATTTCTTTAGAGAAAGCCAAGCTTACTCTCTTAACTGGTAAATTAAAAACTGTTCTGTTCTACTGAAAAAAGATAAATATTTTTTGTAATAGGTTTAATGTGAAGATTAAAGAGAGAAGATATTTAGAGAATCTAATGTAATGTTTGTCTATAGTTGGCAATACCGCAAGAGATGTTAGTTTTCTTTTTTCTTCCCCTTCACATCAGGAAGAGGCGTTCTAAAGACCGCAGAACAAGGAAAAAATGTTGCTTGTCACATTGCAAAGCACTAACATGAGCATTTTATTACTATATTGAATGAAAATTTTAGTATTACACCTTTGCAAAAGGTACGTACAATTGACCCTTGAACAACACAGGCATTGGTGCACCAGCCTCCTTTGAAGTAAAAAAATTCACATATAATTTTGACTCCCCAAAAACTTAGTTGTTCCTCAATATTCGAGGAGGATTAGATACCAAAATCTGTGGATACTCAAGTTCTATATATAAAACAGCATAGATCAATGCATATAGTTTGCCCTCGACATCCACAGACTCCCAACTATGGGTCAAGAACAGTACAGGTAGGTATTTATTGAAAAAAAAAATATACATACACACACACACACACACACACACACGTATCCTTATAAGTGGATCCATGCAGTTTAAACAGTGTTGTTCAAGGGTCAACTGTATAATCATACTCTAATTATATGTCCATACCCCTTTATCTTTTGTTTTATTTTACTCTGTTTTTAGTAAAGATAGTAGCAAATTGTGTCACATAATTTATAGAAAAAAGAATTAGTTATTCAGTTCATCCATTGACAGTGTTGATAGCTTTACTTTTGTTTTTATAGCCATAGTTAAGTCCTATATGCTTTGCAGTAAGGATGATACTAAAACTGAAAACAAATTAAGAACATTTGCATCATAATAAGTGTGTGAACAATTTTCACAACACAGCAAAACAATCTGTCAAGGGATTTCTCCTTTTCAGATATAAAGATTCTACTAACTCTAAGCCATAATTCTCTAACACAGCACCAATTGGTCAAGACATACTACAGATACTTTCTCAGAAATAAAACATAACTTCCCTATAGAATTTCTTGCCCTCATAACCACTCAGAACTTTGAAAAAACTCTATTTTTCCTATGAAAAGGAGACTCATGTAGTCTTCATTATTAGTACTGTTTTTATCTTATTCATTTATTTATTCCACTTTTGTTATTTTTATTGCATTAAGGAATGTGAATTAAAATCACAATGTAATATAACTACTAACCCACTAGATGTCAATAATAAAAAAAAAACGTCAATACCAGAATTTTGGTGAGTAAGTACAGACATTGGAACCCTCAAACACTGCTGGTGGAAAGCTACAATCATAGACACTTGGGAATACCGTTTCTTAAACGGTAGTTTCTTAAAAAGTAAAACCCAAAATTAACAAATAACTCAGCAGTTTCACTCCCAGTTTCGGTTTCCCAAGGGAACTGAAAAAAAAAAAATTTTTTTTGTAAAGTTTATTGGGGTGACAATTGTTAGCAAAGTTACACAGATTGCAAGTGTACAGTTCCGTAATACATCATCTACATATCACGTTGTGTGTTCACCACCCAGAGCCAGTTCTCTTTCCATCATCATAGGACTGAAAATTTTTGTGCACAAGGAAAATCTCCTTTAAAATATTTTAGTGGCTTTATTCTTTATCAACAAAAGCTTTAAATGACCAAAAGATTCTCCCACAGATGAATATGTAAAATGTATCAAATATATAAAATGAGATAATTTTCAACAATAAAAGGAACAGACTACATTATTGTGCCATATTTGTTAATAGTACATATATTATTGCACAAATTAACCTTAAAAACAGTATGCTAAGCAAATGATCCCAGGCTCAAATTGCAAGAACCTAAAATGTCAAGCAATGCTTAGACATCTTTGAGCCTCGTAGGACCCGAAAGGCCTAACTGCAACTTCCTCTGCTGTTGTTAGATATACCTCCAGCCAATGGGAAATGCTCCTGATCTAGCTAGTTTTCTTTTTCTTTTTCTTTTTTATCAATCAGACCAGCTACACTCCACTTGGTCCTCAACTTCAGGGGTTTCACTTCCCTGTCAGCCCACAAAATGATTCAAATAAACCAGTCACTTCCACCCATGGGAACCAGAACTCTCTTGTTACTTAAAAGTTTGCCTCCCACAGCCCCTACCTGTTCATTCTGAATACAACCCCCATGTGGCTCTGCATGAAGTGCTGTGTTCTACATCCCTGAGTTGTGAGTACACATAACTAATAAGCTGCTACCAATCTTAGCAGATCAGTGGCATATGTTGTGTTCTGCTATGCCATCCTGCTTAGGGTGAGGGATTCCTCCTTCACCAACAGGGTGAGTCGGGGGTGATCATAACACAGCTGACCTCATATTGTATGTCCCCAGTTGTTGCATGGGACTGGGGAACTGTAATAAGTATTGACTGCAAATGTGCAAAAAGGAACTTATTGGCGTGATGGAAATGTTTTAAAATAAATTATGTAATGGCCTTACAACTCTATAAATCTATTAAACCTTTTCACTGTATACTTTTATAATGGCATACCTTATGGGATGGAAATTTACCTTAATTAACTGTTATAAAAAATAACTAAATACAATGAGAAAACATGTACAAGGATAGCTGGCAAAAAGTAAGTAGCAAACTATGACGTATGTTTATATTTTCATGTGGTTGAAACTAAATTTTACATCTATATTCACATTGATTGGTTGTGTTAGAGTCCCAGTCCCTTGAAAAACACCACTGAAAGAAAATGAAGAGGGGGCAAAGGAAAAGGAAAGCCATTAGACCATGATGGTAGTCTCTGATCTGAGTGAAAGACGAAAGAGAGGGGGAAAACAGAAAGGAGGACAGGAGGAAGTAAAATTCACCAGATCATCAGGTAGTCCTCAAAGCAATGTCTTCTTCCCACAGAGGAGTCCCTCCTCTCCTAGAAAGGGGCCTGAGTATGCCGACCATACTCAGTCACTAAATGGCAGTAGCTGTGTAAAGTGAAACAGTGATGGATATTAGAGAGCATCAGTCGGGTCCCTCAGCCAATTATATTCCCTTACATTGAAGATCTGAGGGATGCACCCTCAATGTCACTACAATATTCCATTTATATTTTTAATGAAGGAGAGCTTTCATTATGCTAGGTAGCCAGGCTGACTTATACACGCTGTTTTGAAATATGTCTATTGACACAATAAAACGTTAAGTTGAATGGAAAAGTTGTCTGGGGATTCTATCTACATAGCCAGAATTTGTTTCACTGGAAGTTTTTGTTTGCTTATTTGTTTGTTTTAATTATAGTTGACATTCATTATTGTATATTAGTTTCAGGTGTACAGCATAGTGGTTAGACATTTATGAAGTGATTCCCCCAATAAGTTTAGTATTCACCTGGCATTATACATAGTTATTGCAATATTATTGACTATATTCTCTACAATGAGCTGTTGAATAATGGTGGAGAAAGTAGACATCCTTGTCTTATTCCTGATCTTAAGGAGAATGCTGTTAGCTTTATCCCATTGAGTATGATGTTGGCTGTGGGTTTGTCATATATGACCTTTATTACATTGAGGTATGTTCCCTCTACTCCAACTTTGCTGAGAGTATTTATCATAAATGGATGCTAGCTTTTGTCAAATGCATTTGCAGCACTATTGATATAATCATATTATTTTTATCTTTCATTTTTATTACGTAGTGCATCACATTAATTGATTTGCTGATAATGAACCAACCTTGCATCCCAGGAATAAATCATATTTGATCATGGTGTATGATCATTTTAATGTATTGCTGAATTCAGTTTGCTAATATTTTGTTGAGGATTTTTTCATCTATGTTCATCAGAGATATTGGCCTATAATTTTCTTTTTTTTTGTAATGTCTTTGTCTGGTTTTGGAATCAGGGTAATGGTGGTCTCATAAAATCAGCTTGGGAGCTTTCCCTCCTCTTGAATTTTTTGGATTAGTTTGAGAAACATAGTGTTAATACTTCTTTGGATCTTTCACCTGGCTTTACAGGTACAATTCACCTGTAAAGCCATCTGGTCTAGGACTTTTGTTTGTTGAGAGTTTTTTGATTGTGATTAAATTTTGTTTGTAGTAATTGGTCTGTTAAGATTTTCTATTTCTTCTTGATTCATTTTTAAAAGATCGCATGTTGCTAGGAATTTATCAATTTCTTCCAAATTGTACAATTTGTTCACATATAATTGTTCAGAATATTTTTTCACAGTCCTTTGCATTTCTTGGTGTTAGTTGTCACTTATCTTCTTTATTTTCTGATTTTATTTAATTTGTGTTCACTCATGGTTTTTCCTGATGAGATGGGCTAAAGGTTTATCAATTGTGTTTATCTTTTCAAAGAACCAGCTCTTGGTTTCACTGATCTTTTGTATTATATTTTTAGCCTCTATTTCATTTATTTTTCTCTCTGATCTTTATTTCCTTCCTCCTACTCACTTTGGACTTCATTTGCTGTTCTTTTCCTGGTTTAGTTAATTGTGAGGTTAGACTGTTAATTTGAGATTTTTCTTGTTTCTGGAGGTAGGCCTGCACTGGGATCAATTTCCCTCTTAGGACTGCTTTCACTGTGTTCCATAGATTTGGGGTCATTGTGGTTTCATTTTCATTTGTCTCAAGGTGTTTTTTGATTTCTGCCTTGATCTCATTGTTGACTTATTCATTATTTAGTAGCATGTTATTTAACCTCCATGTTTTTTGTTTGTTTTTCAGTTTTGTTTTGTTTTTCCTTGTACTTGATTTCTAGTTTCATACTATTCTGCACAGAGAAGACACTTCATATCATTTTAATCTTCTTAAATTTACTGAGACTTGCTTTGTGGCCTAACATGTGGTCTATCTCAGAAAATGTTCCATGTGCACTTGAAAATAATGTATGCTTTGGGGTGAAATGCTCTTAAAATATCAATTAAATCCATCTGATCTAGTGTGTCATTTAAAGCCATCGTTTTCTTGTTGATTTTCTGTCTGGGAGATTTGTCCTTTAGTGTCAGTGGGGTGTTGAAATCCCCTACTATGACTGCATTCCCGTTGATCTCTCCTTTTATGTCAGTCAATATTTGCTTTGTATATTTAAGTACGCCTGTGTTAGATGCATAAAAGTTTACAAGGGTTATAGACGCTTGTTGGATGGATCCCTTTATCATTACGTAAAGTCCCTCTATGTCTTTTTTTTATAGCCTTTGTTTTAAAGTCTGCTACCTCGTCTTTTTGGGGGTTGGTGTTTCCATTCCAAGATATTTCCACAAGAAATAACTTTTTTCCATCCTTTTAGTTTCAGTGGTTGTTTGTCTTTTGATCTGAGATGGGTCTCTTGTAGACAGCATATGGATGGGTTTTGTTTTATTATCTGTTCAGCTACCCTGTATCTTTTGATTTAATCTGTTTACGTTTAAAGTGATTATTGATAGATACACACTTATTGCCATTTTATTATTCATATGTGTGTTCTTTCCCCCCACCATTCTTCTTTTTAAAGAAGTGCATTTAACATTTCTTGTAATATTGGTTTGGTGGTAATAAATATCTTTAGCCTTTTTATTCAAATTAAAGTTTATTGGGGTGACTCTTGTTAGTAAAGTTACATAGATTTCAGGTGTACAATTCTGTAATACATCATATGTAAATCACATTGTGTGTTCACCACCCAGAGTCACTTCTCCTTTCATCACCATACATTTGATCCCCTTTACCCTCATCTGCCTCCCACCTCTGCCCTTACCCTCTGGTAACCACTAAACTATTTTCTGTGTCTATGAGTTTTGTTTCTCATTTGTTTGTCTTGCTCTTTTGTTGTTTTCAGGTTTATATACCACATATTAGTGAAATCATATGGTTCTCGGCTTTTTCTGTCTGACTTATATTGCTTAGCATTATACTCTCAAGATCCATCCATGTTGTCACAAATGTTCCTATATCATCTTTTCTTACTGCTGAATAGTATTCCATTGTGTATATATACCACAACTTCTTTATCCATTCATCTTTTGAAGAACATTTTGGTTATTTCCATGTCTTGGCCACTGTAAATAAAGCTGTAGTGAACATTGGAGCACATTTGTCTTTATGTATAAATGTTTTCAGATTATGGTGGTAGATACCCAGAAGAGGGATTGCTGGGTCATATGGTAATTCTATTTGTAATTTTTTGAGGAACCTCCACACTGCCTTGCACAGTGGCTGCACCAATCTGCATTCTCACCAACAGTGTATGGGAGGTTCCTTTTTCTCCACAGCCTCTCCAACACTTGTTACTATTTGTCTTGTTGATGATAGCCATTCTAACTGGGGTGAGGTGATATCTCATTGTGGTTTTTATTTGCATTTCTCTGATGATTAGTGATGTTGAGCATTTTTTCATATGTCTATTTGCCATTTGTATGTCCTCTTTGGAGAAATGTCTCTTCAGGTCCTCTGCCCATTTTTCAATTGGGTTGTTTGCTTTTTTGTTGCTAATGAGTTGTAAGAGTTCCTTGTGTATTTTGGATATTAGTCCCTTATCGAAGGCACTGTTTGCAAAAACCTTCTCCCATTCAGTTGTTTGCCTCTTTATTCTGTCAGTGGTTTCTTTTGTTGTGCAGAAGCTTTTAAGTTTCATATAGTCCCACTCATTTATTTTACCTTTAACTCCCTTTGCCTTTGGAGTCAAGATAATAAAATGCTCTTTGAACCCAAGGTCCATAAGTTTAGTACCTACGTTTCCTTCTTTGCAGCTTAGTTTTGCAGGTCTTATGCTTATATCTTTGGTCCGTTTTGAATTAATTTTGGTACATGGTGACAGATAGCAGTCCAGTTTCACTCTTTTGCACGTGGCTTTCCAATTCTGCCAGCACCAATTATTGAAGAGGCTATCTTTTCTCCATTGTATGTTTTTGACTTCTTTGTCAAAAATTATCTGTCTATATTTATGTGGGTTTATTTCTGGGTTCTCAGTTCTATTCCATTGTTCTATGTGTCTGTTTTTCTGCCAATACCATGCTGTTTTGATTATTGTTGCCCTGTGGCACA
The DNA here is from genome assembly GCF_004115265.2 of Rhinolophus ferrumequinum. NCBI lineage: Eukaryota > Metazoa > Chordata > Mammalia > Chiroptera > Rhinolophidae > Rhinolophus > Rhinolophus ferrumequinum. Next base: position 55,617,279 of record NC_046290.1, on the reverse strand, counting down.
AGCTAAAGTCAAGGAGAGTGATTCCTCCAGCATTATTTTTTTTCTTAAGATTGCTTTGGCTATTCGGGGTCTTTTGTGGTGCCAAACAAATCTGATGATTTTTGTTCTATTTCTTTAAAAAATGCCATTGGGATTTTGATGGGGATTACATTAAACCTGTATATTGCTTTGGGTAATATGGCCATTTTAACTATGTTGATTCTTCCAATCCATGAGCACGAAATGTCTTTCCATTTCTTTGTGTCTTCTTCAATTTCTTTTAAAAATGTCTTATAGTTTTCAGCATATAGGTCTTTACCATCCTTGGTAAAGTTTATTCCTAGGTATTTTATTCTTTTTGCTGAAATTGCAAAGGGATTGATTTTTTTTTCATTCTTTTTCTGAGATTTCATTGTTAGTATATAAGAATGCAATGGACTTTTGTACGTCGATTTTGTAGCCAGCAACTTTACTGTATTCGTTGATTGTTTCTAACAGCTTTTTGGTGGAGTCTTTAGGGTTTTTTATATATAGCATCATGTCATCTGCAAAGAGTGACAATTTAACTTCCTCATTCCCCATTTGGATGCCTTTTATTTCTTTCTCTTGCCTGATTGCTCTGGCGAGGATTTCCAACACTAAGTTGAAAAGCAGATGTGATAGGGGACAGCCCGGTCATGTTCCTGAATGTAGAGCAAAGGGCTTCAGGTTTTCACTGTTATTTATGAGATTAGCTGAGGGTTTGTCATATAAAGCCTTTATTATGTTAAGGTATTTTCCTTCTATACCTATTTTATTAAGTGTTTTAATCATCAATGGATGTTGTATATTGTGAAATGCATTTCCTGCATCAATTGATATAATCACATGATTTTTGTCCTTTATTTTGTTTATGTAATGTATAACGTTGATGGATTTGCACATGTTGAAACATCCTTGTGCCCCTGGGATGAACCCCACTTGATCGTGATGAGTAATCTTTTTAATGCATTGTTGCATTCGATTTGTTAGAATTTTGTTCAGGATTTTTGCATCTGTATTCATCAGAGATATTGGTTGCTAGTTTTCTTTTTTTGTGTTGTCCTTACCAGGTTTTGGTACCAGGGTAATGTTGGCCTCATAAAATGAGTTAGAGAGTGCTGTCTCTTCTTCAATTGTTTGGAAGAGTTTGAGCAAGATTGATATTAGATCCTCTTTGAAGATTTGGTGGAATTCACTAGTGAAGCCATCTGGTCCTGGACTTTTGCTTTTGGGAAGATTTTGGATCACTGATTCAATTTTGTTACTGGTGATCGGTCTGTTTAGATTTTCCACTTTTTCATGGTTCAGCCTAGGAAGGCTATATGTTTCTAAGAACTTGTCCATTTCTTCTAGGTTATTGAATTTGGTGACATATAGTCCTTCATAATATTCTTGGATGATCCTTTGTATTTTTGTGGCATCCGTGATAACTTCCCCTTTTTCATTTCTGATTTTGTTTATTAGTATCTTCTCTTTATCTCAGTGAGTCTAGCCAAGGTTTTGTCAATTTTGTTAATCTTTTCAAAGAACTAGCTCTTTGTCACATTAATTTTTTCTGTTGTCTTTTTGTTCTCTATTTCATTTAGTTCTGCTTTGATTTTTATTATTTCCTTTCTTCTGCTGACCTTGGGTTACATTTGTTCTTCTTTTTCTAGTTCTTTAAGGTGTAATGTGAGGTTATCTATTTGGGATTTTTCTTGTTTCTTGAGACAGACCTGTAATGATATAAGTTTCCCTCTTACCACTGCTTTCACTGCAACCCAAAATTTTTGGTAGGATGTGTTTTCCTTCTCATTTGTTTTTATGTATCTTTTGATCTCTCCTCTAATTTCTTCTTTGACCCAGTCATTCTTTAAAAGTATGTTGTTTAATCTCCATGTATTTGTGTTTTTTCCTGCTTTCTCTTTGCAGTTGATATCCAATTTCAAAGCCTTGTGATCAGAGAATATGCTTGGGATGATTTCAATCTTCTTAAATTTGCTGAGGCTAGTTTTATGTCCCAATATACGGTCTATCCTTGAGAATGTTCCATGTACACTAGAAAAAAATGTATAGTCTGATGTTTTAGGATGATGTGCTCTATAAAGGTCAATTATGTCCATTTCATCTAATGTGTCATTTCGGGCTGCTATTTCGTTATTTATTTTCTGTTTGGATGATCTATCCATAGCTGTCAATGATATATTTAGGTCCCCTGGTATAATTGTGTTTTGGTCAATTTCTCCCTTTAGTTCTGTTAGTAGTTGCTTGGTATATTTCGGTGCTCCCTGATTGGGAGCATAAATATTGATGACTGTTATGTTTTCTTGTTGTATAGTCCCCTTTACCATTATGAAATGTCCATCTTTGTCTTTTCTTACATTTTTCACCCTGAAGTCTGTTTCATCTGATATCAGTATGCTACACCTGATTTTCTCTGGATACAATTTGCTTGGAGTGTCAATTTCCATCCTTTCACTTTGAGTCTATGCTTGTCCTCGTAGCTGAGATGTGTCTCTTGGAGACAGCATATGGTTGGGTTTAGTTTTTTGATCCAATCTGCTACTCTGTGCCTTTTTATTGGTGAATTCAGTCCATTTACATTTAGGGTGATTATTGATATGTTAGGATTTCCTATCATTCTATCTTTAGTTTTCTGATAAGACTGTGTCTCCATTGTTTCTTTGCCTTTTTGTTTTTGTCTATTATTTCTGTGTGGTGATATTCTATGATGTTTCCCTGTGTTTCTTCTTTTATTACAGTATATATTTCAGTTCTTCATGTTTTTTGAGTGGTAAGTTTATGTGAAAGAAAGTTTGTTATTTAGAGTATCCCATTTTCTTCAGCACGCTTACTTTCTCCATTCCCATATTCCGGTTCAGGTCTTACTCTCCCCCTTTTATGTTTTGGTTGCCACAAATTGTACCTGTTGGTTTTGGTCAAATAGCCTCCTTTAGTATTTCTTGTAGTGCAGGTCATGTATTAGAAAATTCCCTCAGCTTCTTTATGTCTGGAAAGGTCTTTATTCCTCCTTCATATCTAAAGGATATCTTTGCTGGGTATATTATTCTTGGCTCATAATTTCTCTCTTTCAATAGTTTGAATATGTGATTCCACTCCCTCCTGGCTTGTAGAGTTTCTGCTGAAAAATCTGATGATAATCTAATGGGTTTTCCTTTGTAGGTTACCGTCTTCTTTTCCCTGGCTGACTTGAGGATTCTTTCTTTGTCGTTGATTTTCGAGAGCTTCAATACAATGTGCCTTGGAGAAGGCCTGTTGGTTTTCAGGTAATTACGTGTTCTATTTGCTTCTTGGATTCGAGAATCCAGTACTTTCCACAAGTTTGGGAAGTTCTCATCAACTATTTGTTTGAATATACTCTCTGTTCCCTTCTCTCTTTCTTCTACTTCTGGTATGCCCATTATTCTTATATTGTTCTTTCTGATGGAGTCAGAATGTTCTTGTAGAGTTCTTTCATTTCTTTTAAGTCTCAAGTCTCTTTCTTCTTCCATCCGTGTCATTTCCAGGTCTCTATCTTCGATGTCACTGATTCTTTCCTCCATCTTGTAGACTCTACTACCTACGCTGGCTGTTTCATTCTTCATTTCTTCTATTGAGTGCTTAATCTCCAGAATTTTTTTTTTTTTTTTTTTAATTTCAAACTCTTTGGTAAAATCTTCATGTTGTTCTTTGATTGTATTTCTGAGTTCATTAAACTGCCTTTCTGTGTTTTCTTGCATCTCGTTGAGTTTTTTTGGAACTGCAATCTTGAATTCTCTGTCATTTAAGCCACATTTTTCCATATCTTTAAGTTCATTTTCTGGAGACTTTTCACTTTCTTTCTGAGCTGTCTTGTTGCCTTGGTTATTCATGGCAATTAATGACTTATTATGTCTCTTCCTAGACATCTACAGGAGTGGGTTCTGCAACAGGGTGATAGGAAGAGATCTTTCTTTTGTTTTCCAGTATGTGTTGGTAGAATATTTTATTTTTCTCTCTGACTGCAGCCTTTTATTCTCTCTCACATTGTAGTGTTATGTTTTCTCTGCACTATTCCAGCTTCTCACACAATGGGGGTATTCCCTGGAAGGCAGGCTTCTCCTCTATTAACAGTTCACCTGGGTCATAGGGCACCACGTCTGTGTCGGGATATGGAGAGCTTTTGAAGTTCCAAACCTTTTCCTGCACCAGATTCAGAGCCTGTGTGTTTCAGCAGCTCTGTTTACTTCTGCAGGGATCTACCCAGATAGGTGGGGAGAGGGATGGGTTGGGTTGTGAGAGCAATGGCGGCAACCACCACCACAGCCAGTCCTGCTTCCACAGCTTCCTCCCCTTTGCTTAACTAGTTGGGCTGCAAATCTATGACTGCAGACCACAGTTCTCAGAACTGCAAATATTCTCTTCTTTTGATCTGACACTGCTACTTTTCTGCTTCTAGCACTGGACAGGTGGGTACGGGGTGAGCTCTGGGAGGGTAGGGAGGAGGTGGTTAGACTCAATGCCTATGGCTTCTGTTCTCTGCTGGGCAGTGAGGGCTTACACTACCGTTTTCAGCCTTCTTCCCTCAGTCTTTTCTCCGAGGTCTCTGCCGTGAGCATTGGGTTCAGCCAAGTTATATGCCGTCTCCTCAGCCCTGTATAGGCCATAAACGGAGCCATACTCTGAGTTATCCCCTCTCCTGCAGCTGTGGTAGTTCCGGAATGCAGCTAGCTTGAGCTACGTTAGCATCCTGTTCCCCAAGGCTCCGTCTCCACACTTCTCCCTGCCCTCCTCCCCTTCTCGCCCAATTTGCTCCCCTTTAGGTGAATTCAGTAGTGAGCCTCTTCGTCTTGCCTGTCTGCTGTGCATGGAGTCCTTTGTGGAGTTATTGTTGTTCAATTTGTTGTAAATTCCAGGGAAGATTTCCAGAAGCTCGCTCACCTCATGCCACCATTTTGATGACCTCTCTCCTTTAGCCTTTATTTGTCTGGGAAGCTCTTTATCTCTCCCTCAATTTTAAATGATAGCCTTTCTGGGTAGACAGTCTTGGTTGTAGACAGCTGACACACTATTTTGTGTCAATCTCTTCTGGCCTGCAAAGTTTCTGTTGAGATACCAGATGAAAATCTTATAGGAACTCCCTTGTAGTTAACTAGTTGCCTTTCTTTTTCTGCTTTTTGGATGATCTCCTTGTCTTTAACCTCTGCCATTTTATTTATAATGTGTCTTGGTTTGTGCCTATTTGAGTTCATCTTGTTTGGGATGCTCTGTGCTTCCTGTTCTTGTATGTCTATTTCCTTCTCCAGGTTAGGAAAGTTCCAAGTCCTTATTTCTTCAGACAGGTTTTTGGTCCCTCACTCCCTCTCTTTTCCTTGTGGCATTCTTATGATGCAAATATTGTTATGCTCGATGTTATCCCAAATGTCCCTTAAACTATCATTTGTTTGTTTTGTTTGTTTGTTTTTGTTGTTCTAGTTCAATGTTTTCTTCTACCTTGTCTTCTAAATTGCTGATTTGATTCTCTGCTTCCTCTCTAATCTGCTGTTTATTCTCTCTGGTGTATCGTCCATTTTAGTTATTGTATTCTTTATTTCTGACTGGTTCTAGTTTCTTTGTCCTTCTTTATGCTAGATATCTCTTTGTTGAATTTCTCACTAGATTCCTTAAGCATTTTATAACCAGTGTTCTGAACTTTGTCTTTGGTACGGTGCTTGCCTCCCTTTCATTTAGTTCTTTTTCTTGAGTTTTCTCCTGTTCTTTCATTTAGAACATGTTTCTTTGTTTCCTCATTTTGTCTGCCTCTCTCTTTTTGTTTCTATATATGAAGTAGATCTCCTGTGTCTCTGAATCTTCACTGGGTGGCCTAATATAGTAGGTGTCCTGTATTGCCCAGTAGTGCAGTCTTTCCGATCACCTGCACCTTCTGCTCCAGGAGTGTCCCTTGTGTGGGTTGTGTGTATCCTCCTGTTTTAGTTGTGCCTTAATTGCTTTTGGCACCTCAGTGGGTGAGATATACACTGAGGCTGACTGGCTATGAGGAATGGCCATACCCACAGCATATGAGATGCTACATGGGGGCTATCCTATCAGAGGGGGATTCACCCAGCTGGCTCCTGTGCCTGTGGAGATCACCCTTTGGGTGTGCTGCTTGTGAGGCTAATCCGGTGATGTTCTGTTGTGACCTGAAGACGTCTTCTTGGTGTGTTGTTTTTGTTGCCTCTTGGGAGGGACTTCTTTACAGGCCAATTTCAGCTGTTGCCTGTGACTGACCCAGGGTTACCTGGTAGGAGGTACAGAACTATATATGGTTGGTTGTTGCCCATGGTGGACCTGGAAGCACACTGGGGTGGCCATGCTGAGAACTAAGACTGACTGCCACCAGTCTCCAGCCTGGGGCAGCTTAGGAAAAGCACAAGGGTACCCCAATCCTCTTGACACCTGCCAGCTACCCATAAGTCTCAGCCACTGAAAGAGCCTCCTGAGGTGCAAGTGTTTGGGCTGGTTGCTCTAGTGCTGAAAATGCCTTCAACAGTGCTTGTGTGAGTTGGACTGGGTGGGATCCCAGGGAATCACTGGGGTGGGGTGAGTAGGGTTCCCAAGGTTTATGTAGATTCAGTTTTTATACCAGTGCTGATACTGTGTCCTCTCCACAAAATGCCCGGAGAACACCAAGTCCAGCCACCACTGGCTTCTGGCCTGCAGATCCTTGAGAGTTATCTAGAAAAGGCTGTAGCATGAATGGGTCTGCTTGCCTATCACTGAAAGTGTCTCAAGTGGCTGCACAAACCACTGTGGGTTGTTTGCTGCTGGAAGAGTCTCCTGCAGTGTGCAAAGCAGTTGCCCATGTGTTGAGAGTTCCTTGGGCAATGTTACACGTATTGGGCAGGGGTCCCAGGAAGTCACGGGATGGGGCATTCAGACTTCACTAGGCCAATGCATTAATGTGGTTTCAGATTTGGTAATGTGGGAGTAGGCCTAACATAGAAAAGATGGCACCTGCCTGTAAACTACACATGAGGTGGGCTCCATGCAGGGATAATAGAGGCTCTCCCTCTAGCCCTCACTCCGAAGCCATATAACTCAGTTTTAACCTGTTTGTCTCTGGCACCTGTTGAGTTGTTATTCTTCCTCCAGAGCCCAGGGTGAGTGCCTATGAGCAAGTGAATCTGTGTGTGGACCCTTTAGGAAGAACTCTGGGTTTCCAGACACCTTCCATCTCACTCATACAGATGGAATCCTCCTTGATTTTCACACCTAGATGTCATGGGGACACCTCTTCCTGGCACTGGATCCCTGGCTTGGGCAGCCCAGAGAGGGGTTGGGACCCCTAACTTCTCAGCGGGAACCTCCACCATGAGATATCTCCCCACCCATCACTTTCCACTACTATCCGTGAGTGTGGCATCAGCCCCTTTTGCCTCTCTTCCTTTTTTATCAGTCTCGTTATGGCCTTTTCTTTGTTATAGGGGTTAGTTATAAAGGTTTTGTTCAGTTAGTCTTTAGATCGTTCTCGAGGTTGATTGTTCTATAATTTCCTTGTAACTTTAATGTGCTTATGGGAGACAGTAGGAACAGCATTTACCTATTCTGACATCTTTGGATAGAATTTCTGGAAGGTTTTTAATTAGCATGAACAAATGAAATGTCTCCAGGTAGGAAGAGCTATATTTGTTTGGTTTTTATTTTATTTGTGTTTAATGCACCCTCTTTACTGTGTCCAATTTGTCTGTTGCTAAATTCTCTAGAAAAGTAAAAATAGAAACACATATTTCTTAAAATCTATGTGAAAGAAGAAAGGGGGACATGTGTGACAGCTTTGTTCTCTACTGGTAAGATTTTTATGAATCAAACTTCTTTTTCCATATATATTCTAAGGGGGGGTGGTGATATTTAATTTTTGATTTATTTTAAGTTATTTTACATCATACATTTTCCAATTAACAGTTCAACTATTATAATGCATACATTTTAGAAAAATACTTTGTGAATAAGATAAAATTAACAGATAATTTCGTAATTAAATTTAATATTAATTGATCTCATTTTTAAAAGAATATTTTTAAAATTTATTATTGACACATATTCAATCAAATATTTAAGAAAAAGCACCATTAAACAATATTGTATATTTTTTTTCAAAATATGGGTTTATATTTGTATTCCAGATACATTTCATAGGCATTTTATCTGAAAATCTTACTCCTATTAGAGAATTAACAATAATTAGAATACACTGTTCAGAGAATCAAAAACTATTGAAAATGCTGTATTTTTATATTGAATTATTTAATTAATGTCTATTTCTAAACATTATAGCTTTGTGTGCTGAGATATTCATAAATGAAGCTAAAAAAGTTAATTCAGATAAATGACCATGAGTTACCATTTTCATAAAAAAAGAGAATGTTATATTTTATACAGGACTCAGTTTACCTCGTGAATTACAACATTGACTTGAAAAGAGACTCTGAATTTGTGTATGTATGTGATATATATATTTCTCACATGTATATTTTATGAGGGTTGATTTCTATTTCTTTCTTATGAGAAAGTGAAAAGTTGTTTTGTTGTTAAAAAGATCAGCCTGGGTTTAAGCTTATCTCTTTCATATGAACTCTGGAAACTATCAGTAAGTTTACCTAGCATTACTAAACCTTACTTTCCTCAAGTGTAAATGGAGATTACAATGATAACCAAAATATAGGATTATTGTGAGGATTCAAAAAGATATTTGTTAAGAAGGAAGGATAGTCCTGAGAACACTTGTAGCATTTAGAAGTATTAACTTTCATTACTTATATAACTCTTTCTAAATTTTTGAAACTTAGAGTCTCTATATATTGTATTATACGGGAATATAAAATTATGTATGAATTACATATGAATTTAATGATTAAATAACTGAAATTGATAGATTGAAAAATGAATACAATCACTATTAGAGCCAAACAATTTTGGACAGAACACCTGTGTTCACTCTGATTGATATGATTTATTATTATGTTAATAATTATTATATAATATTAGACCTTAACCTGAGAATACATAATTTACTGATTCTGAATATCAATAACATGAAGGCAGTGGTGTAGAGCATTCATTAAATCATTTGTAACGATTTGCTGCACTTGGTGTAGAAGAGAATCCATAAGTGTCTAAATCCAATATACTTTCATGTTGATTTCTATTATATAATCACAGACGTCAAATGTACTCCTACAGGAAAATATATATTGACTCCAAGAAACAAAAAACAAACAAACAAACAAACAAAAAACTGTTATTTTACACAACAGCAAAACTTCTAAAATCACATGTTTAACCTAGACAGACTTTTATGTACCCTCTTTGCAGCAATTTAATGAGTATTGACAGTGAGGAAAATTGCAGCTACTGGATTTTCTTTTTCTTTTGACTTAGCACTAAGAACCCATTGCCTGAAGGTTCCTTTGTTTTCTCAGCAATTTTTCAGGAGCAAAGTCTATTAGATTGAAAAAAAAAAAAGAAAGAAAGCAAACAAACAAACAAAAAAAGAATGATAGAAAAGAACAAAAAGACAAGGAAAAACCAACACCAAAAAGATAAGCCAGAAAGGCAAGAAAGAATGTTAAATGCTTTTAAAAAGGCTTACTTTAGAAAAGACAAATATGACAAAGTTTCCGAACTCCCAGAAGATGTTTTGTGTATCTACACTGAGTTGCTGTGCAAATTGAGTTAATGTTGTATTTAATTCAATGGATTAACTCTAGAGAAAGAAAAATAATTAATGTGTGTTTTTTTTTTCAGAGAAGTTTTGTTATATAAACGTATTTTTTGTGTCTAGGAAAATGTCAAATTCCTGACTAAATATTTTATCAAAACCTTTAATAAAACAATTTGAGATGTAAATTTAGTAAACTCATACTAACGGACATTTTACTAACATCTTACCAAATAACATATATGGTAAGATATCTTACAAAACAAAACTAGAGAATTATGTTTTCCATATTATATTATGTATGCCGTTTGAGAAACGCTATTCAGAAATGAGATATTCCACAAATATTTTTTTCACGTAATTAATGTTATCTCTAAGTGCCATTTGTATGTGTGTGTGTGTGTGCGTGTGTGTCTTTTTTACTAAAGTTACACATTGAATATAAGTACACACTGAATATAAGTGCTTTCCTCTGCTCCCTCTTGAAATGTCAGCTAATAAAACAGTAAAGGGTTTACAGTTTTAAAATTAATATTTTAAAATTCCCAATTATTAAGAGAGAAAATATACCCTCAAAAAATGTCAAAATGTTTTTAAGAAGTGGAAAGAATGTTGGACCTTAGCAGAATGTCAAATTGAAATCTAAATTCTAGTGGGAGAGGATACCACTAAGAAGCTAGGCAGTCTACACCATAGAAATTTAAGGATAATGGGGATTTATACTTGAAAAAAATCCAGTGGAATAGTAAAAATTAAAACAGAAATATTGGACTTCCAACATCATTTTGGTCATGTAACAATCTTGGAAACTGTCACTATCAGCCTTATAAGCAGAAGCTGAAGGACTGAAAACAAAGGACTTTTCGGGAACCTATCAAAGACCTGAGTTTGCAGGGCAAACCATGACTCTGAAATCTGGAGATACAGGCTCATTCAGATTGTTAGAACCAAGATATGCATACCTGGAGCAGAATGCTCTGGACCCATAGAAGTAGAAACACTTAAATGGCAATTTTCACTGAGAGCTGCGAGTGAACTAATGTGACAGTGAGAAAAATCCTGTGGTCTCCAGTGGTAGAAAGGCCCCACATTTTCATAAGTTTTACCTCTAGGAACACCATCAGATTGTCAATAACAGAAAGATAGATGAAAAATGCCTACGTATTTGGAGATTAAACAACACACTTTTAAAAAAATACATGTGTGGGGGAAAAAAGAAGCCTGAAGAGATTTTAAACATACTTTGAAGCAAATAAAAGTGAAAATACAATTTAGCAACAAAGATGTGGATGATGTAAGTTCTGAACTAGGAAAAGAAAGCTATGTTACTCTCTTCTGTCTTCTTTCCTAAGAGGCAGAATATTACCATATACAATTAATTAAGTTGAGATATATATATATATATATATATATATATATATATATATATATATATATATATATATATATATGCTGTTGATTAGAAACATTTTTGTCAGGTGATCAAAACCTTAAAGATAAATTTTTATTTTTTACTTTGCAAGTAGATTAAGTAGATGCTATGGACTTGGGATATACCTTTTAGTCTCTACTCCCTGTTTTACTTTGCTTGTCTTGTGTTTTCCCCACATATGTATGACATAGGCTATTTTTCTGTGTTCCTTTGATTATGGCTGGTTTGGACAAACAAACTTAGAGTTATGTTATATGGTCTTGAAAGCAAGCACATTAAGAGAGAACCAGAAGAAACAACTGTCCTATAGATGGTCACTTGAGTAGTACACCTTTCACAACACAATAGAAGAAATTAAGCAGAATGTTATTCAGGGAATATTCCAATCACATTAAAATATTTAACAATTCATTGACTAAATACTTTTAATTATTAACCTTTGATTCTTTAGTTATACTTTTATATCTCACATGAACATATTGATATTACATATTTAAAAAAACATATTAAGTCAAATTTCAAACAAAATATTTCAGAAAACTTCACAGCAATGTAAGATATCCATAAACCAAGGGCAAATGCCATTTTGAAATTCAGAATGAAAACTTTCCTAAGGTTATTTAGACTTAAGAGAGGGAATAGACATAAAGACATATACTCTGTTGAAGGATTTTTCCTAAATCCATTTACTTTTTTGCTTGTATCAATAAAATGTACTTAATAATTGCATAAATGAAAGGTTTCTTTCAGAGTATAAAGTGTTCTTATTATGGAGATTACAAAGTGAGTTGTATAGGTGAGCTGTATTAGAGCATTCAATGGAGGATGGATGGATGAATTCATCTATAGTACTCTTCAAAGGGACATAGTAAAATAGTAAGTGACAAGTAATGATCATTTTCATTCCCATGATTATGTAAATGCTCCCCAGGAGAACATTTATTGTGAATACTGTCATTGAAATCACCCTTCCTTCTGTTGAGCTGAATGTCTTTGAAGACCTGATTACTAAGCACTTCATCAGATGTAACATTGTAACACTATCAGTCAGCACTGCCAAAGAAACACCACTGTGAAATCCTGCTGTTGTGAGAAATATTTTAAAGCAAATATTCAAACACGTGTATAAGGTGTAGTGAGCTCTTTCAGCATCATAAGTAGCAATGGCTCTTTAAACAAACCCAAACATCATTGTTCTTTGTATCATGTTAATGGTTATTTAAAGCATTTTGCAACATGAGGTTATTTCAAAGATACAAATGGATTTACAGTTATTTGTGTCATACACACATAGAAAACATCAAGAAATATGCATAATCTTTATTATATGCTTGGCATTTTTCTATGATTTTTGCAAATTTCAACTTGTTTAATCCTCACAAAACAACGTATGAGGTAGATATTGTTATTTTTTTCTATCTTAAAGATGAAGTAGCTTGCCTAAGTTCACAAAGCTACTGAGTAGGGGGATTTGAATTTAAAACCAGGCAGCCTGACTCCCAGACTCTGTACTTTTAAGTATCATTGCTATGCTTTATGGGACCACATTTTTAAAACAGCCATTGAAATAATGTTTGATCAAGTCATCACTCTGCACCATGAACCATTCATTATGTTTAATCAAAAATTAATCAGTTCAACAATGTGCAAAAGTTGTCTTCAGTCATTCTATATGAGCAGCCTGAGATTACTCAGGTTCTGCTGAATGCTGGTCATAGAATAAAGTAATAAGAAATATTTGCGGTCACCTCTAACTACTGTTAAATACAGTTTGTCCAAAATTATTTTCTTTGTTCCTGTTTTGGACTTCTCTTTTTACTTTATTTGTTACTTAATACAGTAAATATTTAATGAAAGCCTGTGTCCCAAGTACTAGATAAGGCACCAAGAAACATCATGGAAGTTTAGTTGCCACAGTTCAGAAAATCACAATCTAGGTGTGTAACATCGGCTTCCCAGTCTCTGTGGTACCAAGTATCCTCACTAAGTCTTCTCACTGTTTTTAAATCAGCTTTCCAGAAAGAAACTGAAACAGATTAATACGGAGATATCCTGACATTTTATGTGGTGATTTCTCACAGTTATTTGGTTTCTAATGGGGATCAAATTTTTAAGATATATGGAAAAGTTTTAGGAATCATCTGTCTCCTATGTAAGTAATGTGTAACCATCATTCATAGAATACAAAAATACCGTAATTTATAAGATTTCCAAATAATTTAAAAAATTGTCCTCAAAGAGAGGTACCTGATACATAAGTGAAGAAAGCCCAGATAGTTTTGGTAGTTGTTATGTCATAGGTGAACAGGTTTGGACTGATCTCACCCTAATTGGTAACACACATCCACTAGTGGTCTACACATCGCTCTTTAATTGTATTCATCTTCTTTATTCTCAGTCACTAAGACTACACCCTCACATAAGCTTACTTTCTTATTCCATTTGGGATGTTATAACAAAATACTAGAGACGGGGTTGCTTATAAACAGTGAACATTTTTTTCTTAAATTTTATTTTTTTCAGCATCAATGATATGCTCATATGACTTTTTTTCTCTAGCTTGTTGATGTAGTAGGCTATATGGATTTTCAAATGTTATATTAGTCTTTCATTCCTAAACTAAATCCAACTTGGTAATGGTGTATAATTGTTTTTATAAATTTCAGGATCTGGTTTACTATTTTTTTGGTATGGTTTTATATCTAAGATAATTAGAAATATTGATCTGTAGATTTCTTTCCTGTTTTTCTTTCTTCTTCTTCTTCTTCTTTTTTTTTTTTTTTTTTTTTTTTTGGTATGCCTATGTTCCTCCAGGTTATGTTCCTCTGTGGAGTATATTAAGCTATGGAGTGCTTGTCCTTCTCAGATAGGACCTGCTATTTGGGAATTTTATGTCCTTAGGTGTTAGTGCACAATGACACTCTACACTGGAAGGGCCCACACCTCGGACACATCTTATGGGTGCCTAAAGCACACTGCCAGGGGAAACATCAGACAGCTGCTTCCACTCTGTTGTCCTGGGATCAAACCTGGCATAAGTACGCATGCCCTGGAAAAAAATCAACAGTATTTAACTTGTCATTGACTATGGTAGAGATAGCTAATGCTACCACCCAAGCTATTCAGGATCAACAAGACTCAAGGAACTCACTAGCCAAGTTGGTGACAGAAAACCAAATGCCCCTTGGTTATCTGCTGGCAGAACATAGTGTCATTTGTGTTATTCCCAACACCTCACATTTGTGTGTGTGTGTGTGTGTTGGAACATCTAAGACAGTTTTTAATTCTCTCTTTATTCTACAAAAGTAACTTCATTTAGTTACTCTCATTTATGATATATTTTAATTATTGAGATATGTATATCTCAGTAATTCAGGAAAGGTAGAGACCGACCTGGAGAAAATCCATGCTTAGGCAGCATGGTTATCAGCTGTACAACCTAAGTCTTTCCCAGACTCATTCTTCGATCTCCTTATCCGGCTCAACCCTGGCAGTTGGGGTTTCTCATGCATTTGTCTTTCACCTCCTCCTTGGCTATATAAGAATGGCTTTGGGCTTGGAACATTTCTTTACCAAGAGAAAAAGAGCCCACACAGCCTTTGCAGGGCTTATCAAATATAGTTCCCTGTTTCAGGTATGAGTGCTCTTTTGTCTCTGTTTCAAGTTTGTGTGTAGTATTGCACCTGACCAACCTACAGTTATACCTGTTCTCTGTAGGGAGGGGACAGGGTTCTTCCCACTGCAGCTCAAGAGGTGTATGTGTAGGAGATACTGGCCATCGGGGACCAACACACACTACTGAAACTGATCTCACTCTGTCTATTCTCTATGTGAGTTAAGTGTTGTTCCCTCCAGTGCTTGCCTGTGTTTTACTTGGCAATTCATATACCAAGATGCAGTGAGCAGAAGTGTTTAGCATCCTCCTCTGGGATTGATAACCAGTGCACAGCCCTCTACTCCCTTGGCATTGATAAGATCTCCCCATGTAGAATGTAAGTTTCATGCGATAAGGAACATATCATTTTCAATTGATAATAACTATATTTTCAAGTTATTTGATAATGACTATATAAACCTGGCATAGAGTAGGCATCAGATACTTTTCATTAAGTAAATAATAAATAGCTATTGTTTTTCTCTAAAAATTTAGAATTACAATTATGTTCTCCATTTTAGTACAATTTGACAGTTATCATTATAATTTTTAAATGTATTAATTTTCAATCATTATGCATATTTATATCACTGTCATAATTTTCAATTTGCCACCTATTTTTTTATCTCAATCCTCGTTTTGTTTTTAGCATTTTCCCTTGTTTTCATTTTGGTTGTATATTTTTATAATAGTGCCCTATTTTGAAACTATATATATGAAGTTATCCTACAATGTTTTTCCTGTACAGTAGGAGGATTTTACACTGTGGGGCTATTTCTCTTTAAACTACTTTTTTTTTTCATAAGACTTATGATTATTGTCTCTTCATTCAGTTTTCTTGGAAGATTTTTTTTTATGTTGTTGTAAGAGTTGACTTACACATAAAACGGGTTGATTTGTCTTTTCTTATAAATTGGTTTATACCTACCCATGATTCTTAAAAGGGATATCAAGAAGGGAAGGGAAAAATAATTCAAAGGTCCAGTAATACTTAGGAATACTTAGGGTACTAGTTAGGAATCAAATATGCTATTGGATACATAAATGGGTAATTACCTATAAACTAGCATTAGTAGAAATCCCAGGCAAATGAACCCAGCAATGACTGGTTTTCTTCGGGATATTGCCATTCATATAAGAAAAATAACAGGGCTATTTGATACAACGTGTAACATTTCATTGCAGAAACCTTAATAATTCTAAGTGTTTAACTTCATCACTGGTCCTTCATATAGTGCTCTCTAGCGGAGTACAAATTTTACAGTTATGATGTTTCAACATTTCAGAACCTCTACATATTTACTTTCAGAATAGTTTAGAGTCTTTTAAGAGCATAGTTTTCTCAAAATTTTGGTTTGGTAGGTTTATTTGTTTAGTGCTTTTGTGTGTGTATGTGTGTATGGTGGAATATCTAAAACAATTTTTAATTATTTACACTGTAAATGTAAAAGTCATTTAGTGAACTATCATTTATGATATATTTTAAGGTTTCAGAAAGTGCCATATTACATTTTAATAAAAATGCATCATATCAACTTTGTGTGTAATATCAACCTGAGAATAATTTTACTCTAGAAATTTTTACAAAATGTGACAAATCTATTTTCATATTCTATTTAAATATAGTAAAATCTCCACTTTGCCTAATTTTCTTCTCTTAACTTTTTTATCCTTTTTTACTTTGTATATATCATTATGAATTTGAAAGCATTTAAAACCTTTAGATAATAGTGTAGGTCATCTAATATTTAGGGAAAAATTATATTGACATATAGTGATAAAAATCCATTCTTACCCATTTGCTTGCCATGGCTCTTTACTGGAGAAGAAACAGACAAGTGTCACACAAGTTTTTTTTTTTTTCCCACATCTCAAATAGCATAAGATATTTCTTAAATAATATGAATCTATAATTATTATAGTAATTTATTTTATGATTATTATTATAATAATTTACTTTTTGACATTAGAGAAAAGTATACTTTTCCTACACAACAAACATCCAAAATCAATATAGAGCAACTTTCTGTATTTTAATTGAAATACTAAATTTCAGTGTGAATTATTACATGTAGGCAGTCATATCTTTGATAATTTATTTTACTTCAATGAAGACCAAATTTGTCAGTTTTGAACTTTGAAATTTTAGACTGGAATTATTTTACCTAATTACAGATTACCACTAATTCCAATGGTAATTTCCAATGAAAACATGAAATTCTAGATACCAAACACTAAAAGATTTGTTCTTTCTTAAAGCATTCTCTTTCTATGCTTTAACTGTGTATGTCCCTTTTAGACTGGTAGAAGGCAAAATAGATTATGAATCAAATTGCAGCTTTAACCTCTTTTAAAATTTCCCTTAGTCTGTGTTCCTTACTACATTACATTTAGATATATATAGAGAGAGTGGGTGCCAAAAAAATGTATACACATTTTAGGAAAATAAAACTGTATTAAAATTGTAATATTCAATATATACTGATAACAAAAGATGAATACAAGTCATGTTTGACTTCTGCAGTTACAAGAGGTGCTCAAAGTGGTTACCATCAGCGTCCAGACACTTCTGATTATGGCCAACTCCTACTTGAGCAACATTGACCAAATTGTCCACTTGTATACATTTTTTTGGCACTCCTTGTATATAGAGAGAGTAGTTTCAAGAACTGTTGTTTTGAATGGTCCAGAAATGGTTAGTCTAAATCTAACAGAAAATTCTGTGAAATGGCAAGGAATGTTTGTCTCTAGAATAGATCCTCAGTAAGGTAAGTGCACTCATTAAATCACTCAAGTCATCAGATTACTCTATAGAAGTTATTTCCTAAATAATCCCTATAATCTCTTCTGACCCATAATGCATGTGTGTACCTAAATGTTTTTTCGTACTAAATGTGATTCAAAAAGTAGGAGCAATGGCTAATACTGTTTGCTTTTCATATTCCTTTTTTTAAATCACATTTCTTTCTGTGTTTATTAGAGGTTTTTTTTAGCTGTGCATGTGAGTTAATTAGATTAGAAATTAGAGAAATTTCATGCAAGTACTTTAATGAGTGTACTTTCATGGAGTGTCATTTCTCGTTCCCAAAAATCATCATGTAAGCAAAGTGTGCCACTCTGTAATTTGCAGCCCTTTTTCTTTTTCAGAAAGAATGTTTGATTAATGATTGTTAAATTGTCAAGAGCATGGTTATACACCTCTAATCCCTGTCATATCATGTTCCAGCTCTATAGCCAAACATATGGACAATGGTAGCAATGTTTACTATGATTTTCCTAAAGTTTTTTTCAACCTGTTTAGATTTCCTGGAAAAAGTGTGACTAATCATAGATCTTAGAATCACCTAAAATAGTGTATTCCACCTTTTCATGTTATTTACATTACCATTCATTTAGGATTTGTGAATAAGATCAAATGCGTACTTTTCCAAGGCTGGATATTCATGGGTTTGCAGATATTTTAATTTTTTATGCTAACTCTCTTTAGAGGTCATGTTGAGGTTAAGAGTCTCCTAGCAGCCTGGCATTAAAATTAGAATAAGAAAGTTACAGAGGAGAAGCAAGTTTACTGCAGAAGTGAGTTAGTGAATAGATATAAATGTAATTGTCTGAATAACCTCCATTTTGAGATGTTCAGCAGGTAGGTAGGAATGACATAAAAATATGTAATGACTGTGAATAAAACAGAACTCAGGTATTTAAAAAAAGGCTTTATTTAATGAAAATTATTTGTAACAAAATATTAAAATAGTATGCATTATGGAAACAATGCGCAAAGGTATTATGACTCTATCAGTAGTTTAGGCCAAACATGATAATTCTGAAAAAATAAAAAAAAAACAATTTTTAAGGGAAAAAAATTAACACAACTTTTTCCCATGTTAAACAATGACATTCATAAATTGTGGTCTAGACAATAGGTTTTAGGGCTATAAGAAGAAGAAAGAAAGAAAAGGGGGAAGGCTAAAGCACAGAAGGAGAAGAGAAACAAAAGAAGTAAGGACATATAAAATGTATTTAACTCAGGGCTAGTAGTTACCCTTTCTAGTTCAGACATTGGTACCAATGTCAGAAGTTGTAAATTATCCTGATGTGTAATTTAAAGAGCTAAAATAGAAAATTGGCAATTTCAGCTACTGTTACTTACAGTTATTGGGATTTTATGTATGTGGTGAAACAGCCATTCAGCCAAATGAAATGCACTAAAAATTAGCATTACGGACAAAGCAACAGGAATTTATAATCTGTATCTCTGCTTTAGCTAATTTCCTCAATAGCTCCATAGTTATTGCTCTTTGTTTTCATAGATAATAGTTCTCTCTGCATTCTGGACATTACTCTTGATTCACTGATATATTCAAAAGTAGGATATGAAAGAAAAGAAAGGTAATTTGAATTGTGCCAGTTTTATAGAAGCAATATAGTTCTTAAAATATGATCAGGAAACGAGAAAACAGCATTAGAAATAGTGATTTAATTTTCAATCTCATTTTCTACAGAAATGTAACATCTGCATTTCATCATTAAGACAAACATACATCTTTGAAGATGGTTCTAGGGGTACTTATGTTTAATTGGAGACAGACTTCATTTTTTTCTGTGGTAACTATTTGCCGTATTATATCACTTCATTTTAATACATCATCATGTTGTTTATAAGCAATTCCAAAATCGAATGCAAATACATATCATAGAGACATCTTAATCTTTATTTCACAATGAGGCTAGCCAAAGCAATGGTTATGTTTTCTATTTTTTTTCATTAATCTGAAAACAATTCTATCATTCTCATACAAGTATTTATCATGTAATTTTATCCACCAGGAATACCTAAAAGTTTGAAAAATATAAAAAGCTAATTATACATTCAATTAAAAAATTATTCAAGCTGCTTATGTTTATTCACGGTTTCAATTATTCTGAGATTATTTTTTGAGAATTCCATGATACTCCTTTATCTAAATGGACAAGCTTGTGTATAGAGTCTATGCCTAGTTCAGAGGTTTTTTTGTTTTTGTTTTTGTTTTCAAATGTCCTAATGTCCTTTTTTTTTTTTTTTTTTTTTTTTTTACAGCACTTTATTGGGGAACAGTGTGTACTTCCAGGACTTTTTTCCAAGTTAAGTTGTTGTCCTTTCAGTCTTAGTTGTGAAGGTGCTGTTCAGCTTCAAGTTGTCCTTTCAGTCTTAGTTGTGGAGGGCGCAGCTCAGCTCCAGGTCCAGTTGCTGTTGCTAGTTGCAGGGCGCGCAGCCCACCATCCCTTGCGGGACTCGAGGAATTGAACTGGCAACCTTGTGGTTGAGAGCCCACTGGCCCATGTGGGAATCAAACTGGCAGCCTTCGGAGTTAGGAGCATGGAGCTCTAACTGCCTGAGCCACCAGGCTGGCCCGTGTTCAGAGGTTTTAAGCACCAATATCTCCTGCCTTATTATATAAATCTAATTGCATTCTTCATTTGTAAGCTAGGTTTTTACTCGGAAAATAGTACCCACTTTATGGATAACTATTTTAGCAATTCTTAAATATAATTTATGTATTTTTACTTTCCTAAAATTCACTGAGAAGACAGCAAAGAATCTCTATGAATGAATTGGAATCTATGTTACTGCACTAAGTATCTACTAATCAGTAAAGCATGAACAGAAAAAAAAATAAGCTAAGAAATGGCAAGGGAGGAAATTTTCAGTCAGTAAACTTGCACTGATTATAGCAGCCTGGCAGCTGCTGAGTCTGAGATATAATGACATAATTATGAGGAATCCTACCAGTTTGACAAACAGGGTCATATGGGGACTACTGCTATTAGAAAGCAATTGACTTCACTTGCCTTGGACTTGATATTGGAATTCTGTTGGATTAAAAAATAATGACAAGAGCTAGCACACAGGTTGCTGTCTGATTGAAGGTGACTTACCTGCATTTTACCAACAAACCTACTTCTACAAGGTTTACATAAGGAAAAAGCACTAAAAGCCTTTCTTCACTTTGTCTTTCAATGACTATTATTATATAAATAAATAAATAAATAAATAAATAAATAAAAAGATAAAATCTAACATAGGCAATATTAAATTTAAAAGGTAATGGAAAGGGTGAAAAAAATTATTTGATTTATAGTATTCAAAAGATAAAAAGTCAAAATGGCTGCTCATGGATTCTATCCCTGGAGTTAATCCTTCACCCTTAAAAAATTATTTGCTTTTGATATATGGATACTGTCCTCAATAATATCCTCACAACAAATCTAGCATGTTCAAAGGATTTAATCGTAAAACTCCTTTCATTATAAAATACTGACAAAATACTAAGGAGTGGTTCACCAAAAACAATATTGAAGGCCCAAAGGAATGGTATATATGGTAATCTAAATTTATCTAAGGATACTTATAGAGAATCTAGAAAATTAAATGGGCCACATGATGTTTAGGTAACCTTCTGGAATATTATCAATATTTTATTTTCTTCTGATAAGAATAAAAGATGAGTGTGTTCAGAGTTTTATTTTCTGGCCTGTATTTGGAATGCAGATATTCTCTCATGCCTTTCAAGTGAGACACAATTAGGGTTGACATCCTAGAATGATATTGACGAAGCCCATGAAAGAAAAATGCTTGAAAAGAATATCACGCCATTTACCAACTGAAGTGGCCAGAATGACAACACTGATTTCAGTGAGAACTTTTTCCTTAAATAAGGATCAAAGAAAGGGAGGAAGAGAGGAAAGTAGGAAGGGAGGGAGGGAGGGAGAGAGGAAGGAAGGAAGGAAGGAAGGAAGGAAGGAAGGAAGGAAGGAAGGAAGGGAGGAAGGAAGGAAGCTAGAACTTATATAGCACCTAAGCTACCCTCCTACAAAGTGTTGACTACTTGCTTCCATAGGTAATTGGATAAAGAAGATGTGGTACATATATACAATGGAATATTACTTGGCCATAAGAATAGATGAAACATTCCCATGTTTGACAAATGGATCTTGAGATGATTATCCTAAGTGAAATAAGTCAGACAGAAAAAGTTGAGAATATGAATTAACTCATTTGTGGGATATACAGCTGAGAGAACAAATGAACAAGACAAGCAAACAAGCTTCTCTTAGTAGCTATAAGTGCATAGACAGGCCATTTAATTTTTATGGACCTCAATTTGTGCATCTTTGAAGGATACTGTGATATTTCCATTCTAACTTTTTCTAGTTATAAGACACATATTTTCCCTTTTCTTCTTTTGATTTTAAGGAAACACATAGGTTCAAATATTTGTTCATCTGTTCTTCAACTGTTCTTGGTATTTTCAACATCCACTAAATAGACAATGCTAAAGTAGTCTGCCCTCGGAAATCAGTCACTGGGTCTGGCTCTGAAAAGACTGCATTTGTGAGGGAGGCCTCCTCCCTTACTGGAGGCATGCTTATGTCCAGACACAGTGTTGCATTTAAATCCCTGACAGCTTGTCTGACTTTAACCTATTACTCCATCTTAATGTGTAGTTTTAGGTCACTTTGACTTTGAATTAATACTCTATGGACTCTTAACTTGTAGCGTTGGATTCAGAAGTCAGTCTTTACATCCATTTCCTGAATATGCCATTATGTTTGGTTTACATAACTGCCTATACAATACAGTGTTAGGCCTATACAAGACAATGGTAGTATAAATTTCCCATTTGACAATCTTTCAGTTATCGATATAAATATATAGGACAAGTTGGATATTTGGCTTATGCTTAGGTGAGACACTTCAGAAACATTGTGACATAATTTAGAAGAGAAAATATTCTACCTAATGGGTAAACTTTGTTCTTTTGGAGGAACCATTCCTGGAATGACAAGATTTAAGTGCTCTTCTCAATGTAGTCAAATTGATCTCATCATCAAAGCTTTATTTTGTGTTTGAACTAAAGTGCTAGGGTCTAGAGGTTCTTAACTGGGGTGATTTTGCAAACTAGAGTGCATTTTTGGTTGACATAACTGGGGGGCATGCTACTAACATTTAGTGGGTAGAAGCCAGGAATGCTGCTAAATATCCTGCCGTACAGCACACCCAGAACACAGAATTATCTAGCCCAACATGTCAGTGGTGCTGATGTAAAGAAAATTGGTGCTAGACTGATTAAGGGCTAACATTTTAGTTCCATAGTAGAACAGGATTTTTTTCTTCCAAAGAAGTGGGACTTTACACAAAGAACATAATTTCAATAAGATATGTGTCCAAATTCCACATTTAACATTGGATCCTGTCCTTGTAAAACCCATAAGGGAAGAAACAGGAAGAGTGAGAAGGAGAAAAATATTAAAATTTTCCCTTCCTGTCAGGTTGGATAATAAGCTGATGTCAGTGAAGAGGACTAGAGTTTTCTAGAAGCCTCTCTGTCTCCATGGAAACGAGGTCCTTTATTTTCCTGTCTGAGAAGAGAGCACTGCCTTCATCTCAGCAGTAACAAAAACAGCTACTTGAAAACTGTTTATTTTCTATTGATGTGAATTGCCTTGGGAAGGTTGTCATCAGACTTTTTCTATTTATGGGCCAACTACTACGGTGTTTCCCTATAAGACCGGGTCTTATACTGTATTTCCCCGAAAATAAGACCGGGTCTTATGTTAATTTTTGCTCCAAAAGTCGCATTAGGGCATATTTTCAGGAGATGTCTTATTTTTTCGTGTACAACAATCTACATTTATTCAAATACAGTCATGTCATCTTCTGGAACATCGGCATAACATACTAAATAGTCTGGTTGAAGATCTTAACTGGAGCTTATTTTGGGGGTAGGTCTTATTTTTGGAGAAACATGGTATGTGCTGCTTTCCTGGGGCAGCATTATAAAGTGTTTTAACTCAGAGCTACTCTGTGTTCAAACCCCAGCTCAATCACTACCTAGCTACATAAACTTATGTAAGCTCCATAAGAATTCTGTGCCTTAGTTTCCTCATATATAAAATGAGACTGATATTACCTTTTTCATACGCTTTTGTGAAAGTCAATTGAAACATATAAAGTCCACAGAACTGCGCCTTGCACATAGTAAGCATTTAATAAATTTTGACTATTGTTGTTTTTCATTATCATCATCATCATCATCATCATCATCATCAAGAGTAGAAATAAATTTCAGGAAGAGGCTGGGACCCAGGTCATCCTTTCACAACATAGAGCTAAAAACAAATGACACTCTTAAGTTTTGATCACGTTGTTAACTCCTAAATTCAAACTACTCTATTTCAATTAAACTGTGTCAGTCAGCTTTCATTAAGGTATACACACTTCTGTTAACTTAAGGGAGAATGAGGTGGCTAAGCAAAGACCCTCTTGATACTAGTGGTATTTGTTTGGAATCCCAATCCTGAGTTGAGGATTGTCATTACAGCTACAGGATTACATTGTGCCCATGAAGATTTCTCATTAAGAATCAGCTTTGTATTCTTTATGAATTTTTGTTTATCTCTGAAGAAAGCATTATTACCTCATTTTATGGAGTCACTGAAGCTGCCTGAAGGTTGTAATAAGCATTCAAAACACAAAAAAAATCTAACAGTATCTATTCATTCTTGATTCCAATTCCAGGGCTTTCCCACCATATAATGGAAGCATTTTGTCACAACTCTGCCAGCAACCACAATAAGATAATTTGGGTCAATACTGAGCCACAGACTTAAAACATGGTATGTGGTGAATTGAAGTTATGCATAAACCAAATCTAGGTATTTTAACCAAAAATGAACCTCAAAAGATCTTAACTGCAATAAAAGAAAATTATTTTCAAATATTTAAAAATTTAATATTTATGTTAAATGTACATAAAATAATTTGTCTATAGCAGAGATTTTAGTTGCCTGCCCAATATTCATTCTTTTCTTTATCCATGATTACCAAACCATTTTTTACTCATGGTGACAATTAAAAAAAAAATTAGTGTGTGTGTGTGTGTGTGTGTGTGTGTGTGTGTGTGTGTGTTTTCCCCTAGCTTCCTTAGTAGCTACTGTTAGCTACAAGTGAAAATTGTTAGGTGGAACTTGAGAAAATCTCTTTAAAGAGGCTGACTCAATTAAGAAAACATTTTCACACTTGTGCTGTTTCCATCCCACCTTCCCTTCCAGTCTAGAATGTAGACATGCTGACTGAAGTAACAGCAGTCATGTTAAACCATCAGAAAGCCTTGAGGAATTAAAGTACTGATTATTATGATCCAAAAAGATAGGAAGATTCTAAATTCATGATTAGGATGGAGCTGCTATTACCAGTTCTTAACAACCTGTCTCCAGACTTCTTTTATGTGAAAGAAACATACAATCTATCTTATTTAGACATGCAATTTTTGTTTTCTGGTAGACACTACTAAACCAAACCCTAGTGGATATTGTTGGTCAAATCACCAATGATTTTTTATGTTAATCAAAAATAGAAAGTCTGAATCTGTATATTATGTGCATAATGAAGAATAAAGTCATAAAGCTGCAAATTTAACTATCAGATTGTATGAATTATATAACTTAATCTGGAAAATATATTCTATAAAGCCTATTATCATCTCTTTTTTACAGATGAGAATATTATGACTTACTGGGAGGACATGACAGAGACAATAAAGGGCAAAGCTAAGTTTTAATCCTAGATGGTATGACTCCAAAACTATTTCCCTTAAGGTAAAGTGACTTTAATTCAGTCTTATAATAAAAAAGACTTGAGATGAGTTAACGAAGCCAAACAAATGGGCAAGCATTTTTGTAAAAAAAAATGTGTGCACCTAAAACATATTTGTTAGAAATATTGGTTTCATAGATTTGGCATCCATGTATATTATAGTTTAAACTGAATAGAAAACATACATACATTTGACTTTTGCTCACTTAAGGATGAATACTCGGAAGTCTGTAGAGTCTGTAAAATGAAATGCTGCAACGGTTTCCACTATGTCTTAGTCAGAATCTACTACATACGTTTAGATAAGGGTTTCTGTGGGTATATCCAAGACACACAAATTCTGTGGTTTTATTCAACTGGCTTACTACAAATGAGTATAGGGAATGATGCTTTTGTAATGGGTCTGTCTCTAGAGAAGAAAACAATTCCCATAACTAAACATAAGACTTCTAAAAAAAAAACAAATATTTCCTGGCCTAAAAGGAAATTTGGTTGCTTGTACAAATATACCTTATTCTGTGGGCATTTGTGGGACTGGAAGGGAATAATTCCCAGCATATACAACGCACAATTTATCTGGAGACCAACCCTGTTCATTTGGATACAGGGCTTTCATTGACTTCATTTTTTAGGGCTCTCGGGAGGCTAAACTTGGCCGTTGGCGAACCAAAAGCAGGGGCAACTGGTTCGCCTATGTCTGAGCCTTCACCTCAAGTATTCTTCCTAAACGAATTTAAATAAAGCGGAATTGGAAACTCGCTGTATTAAATAGGGGGTTATGATTTATTTATTTGACCTAAAGACTTCTACAGTTACTGAAGACACTCTTGATCCTGTGTTTCTCAAGAATATGCAGTTTTCACAAGCTTAGTGATCTCTACCAGCACATCAGAACATTCAACACTTCCACATAGCAAGTAGAATAGTAATTACTAAATAAAGGGTAGTAATTAGGATATACAGTCTTCCTTAAGATAAATTATTGTTACTCAAAATTGATCTTTACATGGGACCCTAATTTGTTATCTATATTTCATATTTCTATCTGTATCTGTACTTTAATCCCCATTAACACTTAATTTTTCCCAACACACACATGCAAATACACCATCTCATTAATACACTGGCACTTACACATTCTTACACACAAAGACATAGTATATCATGTCTTGACGTTAGTCTTTTGTATTTGATTTGAGAATATAGTAAGCAGCATTAGACACTGGGCATGTAAAAGATGTCATGAACAAGTTTTGGGAAAGATAACTCAAAACAGGTAATTCCCTGACCAACAACATACTCCTAAAATCCATCATGCATCAAAGCAGTTCATTATTTTAAAAGTTTCTTTGGTTGATAGTGTTGTGATCAATGACAGGGAAAGAAATCCAAAATTAATTGTGACTTTTGTTGAAGTGCATCACACAAACTATCCCCCATTACTTGGCAAAGTGACTTAGTAAATAGGTACTATGTTTGTGGGTAAAAATTAATAAGCAATACAGTTATAAAAGCAGAATTAGAGAATAAAATACAGGTGTTTAAGTATAACTGTCCCCTCTATTTTCTTAGCTTAATATGTTTTTGCCTATGACATGTGTTATTTAAGTATGGTGATGCAAAAACAATATGATTGTCACTTCGGATCCTTTTTATAATTATAGGAATGAGGAGGGATCATTCATTCCCCCATCAGTTCTTTTATTTAATAAATATTTCAATGCCAAATTTAATTCTTTGTGGTACTCTTGGATATTAGTCTTAGGAGGCTTACATTTAGTGGTGGTGACAATTTATGGAAAGGGATAACCTAAATAACAGTACAACATTTAATAAATCATAATAATCACAAGACAATGTATGACCATGGAATGAGTATCAAATTATTACATGTTCAAAATTAGGAAAATTTTTCTAGTACACAACCTGCACTACAAGAAATACTAAAGGAGGCTATTCGACCAACATCAATAGGGACAATTTGTGGCAACCAAAACATAAAAAGGGGGAGAGTAAAGGCCCGAACCGGAATATGGCAATGGAGAAAGTAAGCGTGCTGAAGAAAATGGAATACTCTAAATATCAAACTTTCTTTTACATAAACTTAAGGGTAACCACTCAAAAAATATCCAGAGCTGAAACATATACTGTAATAAAAGAAGAAACAGAGGAAAACATCATAGAATACCACCACACAGAAATAATAGACAACAACAAAAGGCAAAGAAACAATGGAGACACAGTCTTACCAGAAAACTAAAGATAGAATGCTAGGAAATACTCACATATCAATAATCAACCTAAATGTAAATGGACTGAATTCACCAATAAAAAGGTACAGAGTAGCAAATTGGATCAAAACACTAAACCCAACTATATGCTGTCTCCAAGAGACGCATCTCAGCTACAAAGACAAGCATAGACTCAAAGTGAAAGGGTGGAAATTGACACTCCAAGCAAATGGTATCCAGAGAAAATCAGGTGTAGCATACTGATATCAGATGAAACAGACTTCAGGGTGAAAAAGGTAACAAGAGACAAAGATGGACATTTCATAATGGTAAAGGGGACTATACAACAAGAAGACATAACGTCATCAATATTTATGCCCCAAATCAGGAAGCACCGAAATATACCAAGCAACCACTAACAGAATTAAAGGGAGAAATTGACCAAAACACAATTATACTAGGGGACTTAAATACATCATTGACAGCTATGGATAGATCATCCAAACAGAAAATAAATAACGAAATAGCAGCCCTAAATGACACATTGGGACATAATGTGGACATAATTGACATTTATAGAGCACTTCATCCTAAAACATCAGACTGTACATTTTTTTCTAGTGTACATGGAACGTTCTCAAGGATAGACCACACATTGGGACATAAAATAACCTCAGCAAAGTTAAGAAGGTTGAAATCATACCAAGCATATTCTCTGATCTCAAGGCTTTGAAATTGGATATCAGCTGCAAAAAGAAAGCAGGAAAAACCACAAATACATGGAGATTAAACAACATACATTTAAAGAATGACCGGGTCAAAGAAGAAATTAGAGGAGAGATCAAAAGATACATAGAAACAAATGAGAATGAAAATGCATCCTACCAACATTTTTGGGATGAAGCGAAAGCAGTGTCAAGAGGGAAATTTATATCATTACAGGCCTATCTCAAGAAACAAGAAAAATCCCAAATAAATAACCTCACATTACACCTTAAAGAACTAGAAAAAGAAGAACAAATGTAACCCAAGGTCAGCAGAAGAAAGGAAATAATAAAAATCAGAGCAGAACTAAATGAAATAGAGAACAAAAAGATAACAGAAAAAATTAATGTGACAAAGAGCTTGTTCTTTGAAAAGATTAACAAAATTGACAAAACCTTGGCTAGACTCACTGAGATAAAGAGAAGATACTAATAAACAAAATCAGAAATGAAAAAGGGGAAGTTATCACGGATGCCACAGAAATACAAAGGATCATCCAAGAATACTATGAAGGACTATATGCCACCAAATTCAATAACTTAGAAGAAATGGACAAGTTCTTAGAAACATATAGCCTTCCTAGGCTGAACCATGAAGAAGTGGAAAATCTAAATAGACCTATCAACAGGAAATTGAATTCAGTCATCCGAAAAATTCTCAAAGCAAAAGTCTGTGACCAGATGGCTTCACTAGTGAATTCTACCAAACATTCAAAGAGGATCTGATACCTGTCCTACTCAAACTCCTCCAAAAATTTGAAGAAGAGACACAATACTCCCTAGCTCATTTTATGAGACCAACATTACCCTAATACCCAAACCTGGTAAGGATGACACAAAAAAAGAATATTACAAATCAAATTCTCTGATGGATACAGATGTAAAAATCCTAAACAAAATTCTAGCAAATCAAACGCAACACTGCATTAAAAAGATCATACATCACGACCAAGTGGGGTTCATCCCAGAGGCACAAGGATGGTTCAACATCCTCAAATCCATCAATGTGATACATCACATAAACAAAATAAAGGACAGAAATCATATGATTATATCAATTGATGCAGAAAAAGCACTTGACAAGATACAACATCTCTTTATGATGAAAACACTTAATAAAATAGGTATAGAAGGAAAATAACAACATAATAAAGGCCTTATATGACAAACCCTCAGCTAATCTCATTATTAATGGTGAAAAACTGAAGCCCTTTGCCCTAGGTTCAGGAACAAGGCAGGGCTTTCTCCTATCACTTCTGCTTTTCAACATAGTGTTGGAAGTCCTCGCCAGAGCAATCAGGCAAGAGAAAGAAATAAAAGGCATCCAAATTGGGAATGAGGAAGTGAAACTGTCACTCTTTGCAGATGACATGATGCTGTATATAGAAAACCCTAAAGACTCCACCAAAAAGCTGTTAGAAATAATCAACAAATATAGTAAAGTTGCCGGCTACAAAATCAACGTACAAAAGTCCATTGCATTCCTATATACTAACCATGGAATCTCAGAAAAAGAAATAATTAAAAAAAAAATCCCTTTTGCAATTTCAACAAAAAGAATAAAATACATACGAATCAACTTAACCAGGATGTGAAAGACCTATATGTTGAAAACTATAAGACATTTTTAAAAGAAATTGAAGAAGACACAAAGAAATGGAAAGACATTCCATGCTCATGGATTGGAAGAATCAACATAGTCAAAATTGCCATGTTACCCAAAGCAATACACAGATTTAATGCAATCCCCATCAAAATCCCAATAGCATTTTTCAAAGAAATAGAACAAAAAAATCATCAGATTTGTTTGGAACCACAGAAGACCCCGGATAGCCAAAGCAATCTTAAGAAAAAAAAATAATGTTGGAGGTATCACTCTCCCTGACTTTAGCTTGTACCACAGGGCAACAATAATCAAAACAGCATGGTATTGGCAGAAAAACAGACACATAGAACAATGGAATAGAACTGAGAACCCAGAAATAAACCCACATAAATATGGACAGATAATTTTTGACAAAGAAGCAAAAAACATACAATGGAGAAAAGACAGCCTCTTCAATAAATGGTGCTGGCAGAATTAGAAAGCCACGAGCAAAAGAATGAAACTGGACTGCTATCTGTCACCAGGTACCAAAATTAATTCAAAATGGATCAAAGATATAAGCATAAGACCTGAAAAATTAACTGCATAGAAGGAAACATAGGTACTAAACTTATGGACCTTGAGTTCAAAGAGCATTTTATTATTTTGACTCCAAAGGCAAAGGGAGTTAAAGGTAAAATAAATGAATGGGACTATATCAAACTTAAAAGCTTCTTCACAACAAAAAAACCATCGACAGAATAAAGAGGCAACCAACTGAATGGGAGAAGGTTTTTGCAAACAGTGCCTCCGATAAGGGG
This sequence comes from Rhinolophus ferrumequinum, assembly GCF_004115265.2. Taxonomy (NCBI): domain Eukaryota; kingdom Metazoa; phylum Chordata; class Mammalia; order Chiroptera; family Rhinolophidae; genus Rhinolophus; species Rhinolophus ferrumequinum. Next base: position 55,586,500 of record NC_046290.1, on the reverse strand, counting down.
CTAATATCCAAAATACACAAGGAACTCCTGCAACTCAACAACAAAAAAACAAACAACCCAATTGAAAAATGGGCAGACGACCTGAAGAGACAATTCTCCAAAGAGGACACACAAGTGGCAAATAGACATATGAAAAAATGCTAATCATCAGAGAAATGCAAATGAAAACCACAATGAGATATCACCTCACCCCAGTCAGAATGGCTATCATCAACAAGACAAATAATAACAAGTTTTGGAAAGGCTGTGGAGAAAAAGGAACCCTCATACACTGTTGGTGGGAATGCAGATTGGTGCAGCCACTATGGAAGGCAGTGTGAAGGTTCCTCAAAAAATTACGAACAGAATTACCATATGACCCAGCAATCCCTCTCCTGGGTATCTACACAAAAAATCTGAAAACCTATCCATAAAGATACATGTGCTCCAATGTTCATTGCAGCTTTATTTATGGTGGCCAAGACATGGAAACAACCAAAATATCCTTCAATAGATGAATGGATAAAGACGTTGTGGTATATATACACAATGGAATACGATTCGGCGGTAAGAAAAGATGATATAGGAACATTTGTGACAACATGGATGGATCTTGAGAGTATAATGCTAAACGAAATAAGTCAGACAGAAAAAGCAGAGAACCATATGATTTCACTGATATGTGGTATATAAACCAAAAACAACAAAAGAACAAAACAAGCAAATGAGAAACAAAAACTCATAGACACAGACAATATTTTAGTGGTTACCAGAGGGTAAGGGGGGTCGGGGGTGGGAGATGAGGGTAAGGGGGATCAAATATATGGTGATGGAAGGAGAAGTGACTCTGGGTGGTGAACACACAATGGGATTTATAGATGATGTAATACAGAATTGTACACCTGAAATCTATGTAACTTTATTAACAATTGTAACCCCGATAAACTTTAATTAAAAAAATAAAAAATAAAAATTAGGAAAATTTGAGATCATTATTGGCTACTGTGATAGGCCTGGGCTAGTGTTCTATGCAGTAACTAAATAGGATACTTACAACTTGCTAATGGTGTTAGAAATCTGTTCAGTATAACTATAAATACAAAAGATAAAGATTAGAAACTGTGTTTAGACAGTATGTGGTTAGAGGGGAACTGAGCTCCTCTCCTCAAAATGGAAATAGAACAAGGGCTTTTGTAAATAAGAAATCATGAATACATGCCATGCTGAAAATAATAATCATATGTAAGTCATATGAAAGTTAGATTTCCTAAAGAGTCTAACATTCTAAAGGTTCTAACATTTAGGAAATCTGACTTTCATATGACTTACATATGATTATTAAAAACAGAAAACATTTTTCATTAGTATCTAATTCCCAGAAAAAAATCATGAATATTTAGTAATATAGATCCCGTGCCATAGAGTGAAAAGGTTTTAAAACGATAGAAATGGAAACCATTTCAGCTTAAGAGAAATGTAGAGGTCACTGATATTATATAATTGAAAATTGAGGCTATAATTTCTGGTAAAATATGGGAAATAGTATATATTCACAGACACTTCTCCAGTACAGCCCATTTAAAAATGCTAGAAAAATGTTTATGGAATACATTTAATGTATGGCAATACTGGGGACAAGGGGAAGTAAAGGCATTCCCTTTACTTCAAATGAATAATGAAAAGCTTCACATGAATAATGTATGTAATTACACACATACCACACACATAGATTCTGACAGTAAACACAAGATCTCTGAATCAGAGAACAGACCTTTATTACTCACAGAGCATCTTAGCAGTGCCGAGTCCTCATACCCTAATTCCCCGAAGAGGGACACAGTGAAGGCTACATGTACCTGCAAGTGCAGGAGGATTTGTACCACAGGAGAGGAAGTCCACAATGATGACACGCAGAACTTCTGTAGGATGACTGGTATATAATGCCTCTCTTCAAATCTGGAGAGAGAGAGGCAGACAGAGAGAGAGAGAGACAGAGAGAGAGAGAGAGGGAGGGAGGGAGGAAGAAAGACCTACCTTTAGTTTCTAATATAAACAGTCCCTCTCTGCTGTTAACCAGTAACTGTTCTTTGTATCCCCTTATTTTCCTCTCCAGATGAGAGCATTTATTGTGGGTAAGTTTCCTGTTCATCCTCACATGTTGGACAGGTGGGGAACAGGTAATTCGTCTTTCACTTCATAGCTCTGAAACAAAAAGTTCTCATTTGGACCTGATGTAAGTCATAAGATACTGGACCTTGAGCTCACCATTATGAGTGGATGAGAATTTTGGTACTCTTATTGCTAAGTGTATTTGCATGCATGAGGGACATGCATATTTATCTTTAAGTGGATGGAGTGCAATAGATTTGTTTATTGTTTAGCAATTTCTCTCTTCTTATCCCCCACAACTATGTAAGGAACATACTTATTTTTTCCATTAATGTCAGGCTTGGCATGTGATTTGCTTTGGCCAATAGGATGTCAGTAACCGTAGTGTGAACTGAGGCTCGAAATGTGTTTGCCCAGTTGGAATAGGTCCCTTGGATTTCTGCCACTGGCACAAAGGATGATGTCCTAGCAGCCTATTGGCTTTAGAAGAATGACGGGCACGTGGAGCAGCCTGAAACTTATCCTACACTTAGAAGCAAGCTAAACTGAGCACAACCTAGGATTTCCAAATATCCATGACTAACTGAGTCTCGAGCAAGAAAATGGTTATTGGTGTAGTCACTGAGTTTTGGTATGTAGAATTTTGTCAATCCAGTTGACTGGATTATGTCAACATTCTCCAGAACACTACATTGCCCTACTATATTATTGACATCATGTTAATCAGACCTAATGAACAGGGACAAATGCTTAACAGAGGGTGGGAAATAAATGTATAGATATTCAGAAACCTACCATATTGGTGAAGTTATTGCAGTTCCAATGATTTCAAACATGACAAGAGTATTCACTCTAAAGAAGAGTTATTGCATGTTGCAACCTCTACCATGAAGAAAAAGACAGATATTTTGTGGGTGGGGATCTTTGTGGATGTTGGAAGGAGAATATATAGCAATTGAAAATACTGCTATACTTAGCATCCTTTTTATTTTATTCAGCAATTAATGTTGGAAAATAGTACTTAGTTCCTTTCTTTGTGATTAGAGAAGACTGACAAAAGATATTCTTTCTACTTCAAGAAGTAGGAAGAAGGAGAACTAAGCCAACATTTATCAGACATCTACCTTGTGATAGGCGCTCAACAGCAGTTTCTTTGACAGGAGATCCAGGCCTCAATGGAAAACCACACAGCTCATAAAATTACAATATATTATCTCTGGGATTTAAGCAAGAATTAACCTGCTACAATTAGATCCAAAAAAGAATCATGATAAAATACAAGAGATAAATATGTTAGTTTTAGAGGATCCATAGATTCTTAATCAATTAGTGACTTAGAGTTGGGGGTTGCAGAAAATATGCATTGATTTCAGGGAAATTTGTTCTAAGTGCTATATATACCTTATGGTTTTACTTTCTAAGGACTTGGATTTGCCTAATTATGCCATCCTCCACAAAAGAGGCAGTTTAGCACAGTGGGTAGAAACTCAAGTTGTGGGCTCAGACTTACTGCCTGAATGTGGAGGACCCTCCAGTAGGAGAGCTAAACATGTGAGGAGTTAAAAGAGGAAGGAATATATCCTGATGACTCCTCCTCGTTCCCTAGTGAGCATGGCAGTTGGTGTTTGGGCATCTCACAGCAGGCATTGTCCTCTTTTGTATAATCTAATGAGAATTACTCAGTTCCTAGCCAATCCTTGGCTGTCACATGTAGAGAAGTTGTTGGGGAACCCCTGTATAAAAACAAAACAAAACAAAACAAAAACAAAAACAACAACAATAACAACAACAAAACAACTCTTAAAAGCCAAAGAAAAAAAACAAAAGAAAATACTGCTATACTAATTTATCAGCTTAGTTTGAAGGGTACCAATTTTAAGAGCAGCCTAGAACAAATAAGGTCTGTAAAGCTAGAGATGATAGAACCAATTGAGCTAGAATAGCATTCAAACAGATTTTTTCCCCCGTATTAGGCCTTTAGCTTGAAGTATTTCTTTAAAAGCCATCAACATTTAAACAAAATTTAAAATTAAATTATTAGTCAATATTTAAAAGATATAAGATTTTACAATTATATTATCTGTTTATCTTCCAAAATCTGGCATACTGATAATTATTGCCATGGAGAAACGCTGGTCTTGTTTTCCCACATGGCTACAGTAAGGTAGACCTGAGTAGTGATAAACCCTCTAATACATGCCATGCACTACAATTTCCTATCATCCATGACATCCAAGATTATTTATCTTATCTCATCCCTATGGTCTAAGTTAGGTTATATTTTAATTTGATCCTGAGACCAGTACTGATTCAAGTGGAATAGCAGGAAATTCGGTTAACATTAGTAGGTAAGTGGTAGAAGTGATAAAGAAGAAAAGAAAGATAAAGTTTGCACTTTAAAACAGCTACCACAGTGCATGAGTAGAGAATAATTCAGTTGGAAAGCTTTGAGAATTGATGTATAACATACACTTCATAGATACCCTATGTGAGGTATTAGAGAGCTGCAGCAATTATACACCCAATGCACACATCCTTTGGTTGAGAAATGCTCTTGGTGGACTGTTCATTCTTTGGCATGTTGTACTTGTCACATGTACTTAGAGGGTCAGCATGGCTTTCTCTAAAAATAGGGGGAAATCTCATGCACGGAAATGTGGGTGCTGGCAGTTGAGTCAGTTGGAGTACAAGGAAAGATGCCAAAGATATGGGTACTGAACTGATAGGATCATATTTTCCCACTGAATATCAATTGAAGCCCAATTCAAAGCCACCTTGGAAGTTGCTTTACTTAGATGTTTAAGTTTGATTCAAAGAGAGATTCCAAAAGAGTTATGATATAGTATTTATTTTCTTTCCCTCTGGTACTACAGAAAGCATAACGATCTTTTGTTTTCAACTGTTTGAGAATGGCCTATACGAAATGGATACAGCCACATGGGTTGTATACAGAAGAAAAAAATGCATGTAAAATATGTGGAGGTGATCTATCTTTTTCTAAAAATCATATGATTAGTTATTTGTCTTATATTAATTCGACATATCACTGAACTTAAAAGAGTTAACTCAGATTATTTTCACATGGAAATTTTTATGCTAGTGAAGGAAAAAGGAAAATGTCTGGCATGATATGATATAATCTTTAAAAAATAGTTGGTAAAAGTCACCCTTTGAGAAATTATATTTTTATACAATCATAAGGTCTTTCCCTAGATCAAATAGACAGACAGCAACAAATAGAAAATGTGAGTCTATTTTACAGTATACCTATGTTGGACCCTAAAGCACAGTTCTACATAATGGCTGTCTGAGTTACATCTCTGAACACTCATAACAACCAGACATTGCACGACTTACATTTCATATCTTTCCCAGGGCATACTTAAGTTGAATGAACCTTAAAATTCATAGTCCATTTACTTTCACTGGCCAGTGTAGATTTCATTCTGACTTCAATAAAAGGGTAACTGGATTATTTAATACCGTTTAACCATATTAAAAGTATCTTATTGCACTATATGTTAATTCACAATGACAAATTGCTCTCTTTTCTTTAAATGTGAAGTTAAAGGAAATGGACTGGGATGGAGGGGGGAAAAGAAAATGAAAGAACAAAAAAACTCTGTGATAGGCAGTTTATGGGTGGTCTAAATACAATTAGTGGGGTTGCAAATTTCTCTTTAGCAACATGAAATAGAAGTATTATTAAGGATTTTTCATTAATTCTTACCAGTACAGGAGTCCTGACCAGTAGTTGAGACATCCACGTCACCAGGGTAATATGTGCTGAAGTGAGATAATTCTAACTTAGAAAATAGTGTAGATACCATGTTTCCCCGAAAATAAGACCAGGTCTCATATTAAGTTTTGCTCCAAAAAGACTCATTAGGGCTTATCTTCAGGGAATGTCATCCTGAAAAATCATGCTAGGGCTTATTTTCCTGTTAGGTCTTATTTTCAGGGAAACATGGTATTATTGGTTTTGGCACACATACCAATTTCATGCAAGTAAGAAATGCTGTACTTCAAACCTAATTCTGAGAACTAATTTTCTATGCAATATATTACCTTTAAACTTCCACTGTACATGGCAACAGTATCCCCTATTCTGTCCCAGTTTTACTAATGTCCAATATTATAACAATATATGTTCCATTACACAGCAATAATGAATGATATATAGAGAATAATAAAGAGAGAACTTACAATATTTAATGTTGGTGATCTCATCTAAAGACATTTTTATCTTTGGTTGTTTGATTGACATGATTGGTAAGTAATACCTCAAACAGGAACTGAAAATCCTCCAGCTGGATAAGGAAAATTCAGCTCATATCTAATGTTTAACCTCGTACTTGTAGCAATTCTTACTAAAGTTAAGATGAATGAGACGACGGAAAAAGCATATAACAAACAATGAATGATGATGTCTGATTGTTATAGTAGATTAATAATCATATCATTAAAAGTTAAACCATTTAAAAGGATTTGACTTATCTATTGAGCTAGTATTCAAAGTAAGGTACTAAAACAATCCAGATTGACTTAACATTTTAAAAACACTTTCACAATGAATGTTACTTATCTTTATAAAAGCCACATTGGACAGCGTTCAGACATGTAATCCAAGTCATTGTTCTCAAATATAGAAAGTCGCCAATTGGGAAGAACTGCTGACTGATCTCTCTATCTCTCCCCCGCTCTTCCCCCCCAACCTCCATCCCTATATCTATCACCACTCTCTTTGTTCCTAATGGGAATAAATTTAGAAACAGTTAGATCATGGCTGATTTGAATGTATTGTTCAGGGGGAAAGATGAAATAGTATAATTCTACAGGCTTTAGGAACATATATTTACGAATGGAGCATACTTAAGAAAAGTGTCAAAGGGAAATTCAAGATCAACTAATCAATGGACAGGATGGTTATTTTGGGACATATGGCATAGTTTTACTTAACTACTCTCTGTGTTTTAATTGAGGTCATCATAAACAGATAGCATGAATATTGACTTCTGCAGAAAGAGCCACCTTAACTTCTGTTTAGACTCTTTGGTTAAATAAGGTAGCAAAGTCCCAGATGTGCTCTACAGAGTGCCTATAATAATCTTTGGACACAAAAGACATCTCTGTTTCTTATGTAGAAACAGAAAATTATATGAATCTGCAAATGTAGGTCTAGGTATACCCATACATTAGCTATTAATCATGTGCTTGACTGTGCAGAATTCAACACCCTGTTTAGAATCACAAGATAGGCGATGAGGACTCAAATTCTACAGAAGCTAAAGTGCAGCAGATAGTCCATCAAAATCACGTGACGTAAATGAGACATTCAAAAATTCTATTTAACTATATGATTTAACAGGAAGTATCAAAAAAGCACAAAAATCAGTTCGAGGAAATCTAAAAAGTCTGCAGCAATTGTGAGACCCTGTGGGACCGTGAGAAATATCTGTTGATGACTATACCAGAGCAATGTCCCAAGCTTGCCATTCTTGAAAGAGGAACTTGAACAAATTTTGTGTCACTGTTTCTTACTCCATGTCATTTCTCCTCTCTTCCTTTTTGATCCAGCAAATACATTTTTTTCTTGGGTTTAATCCTTTCTTTTTTTTTTCACAACAAAGAACCTTAGCAAAGGTTCTAGGGTGCCAGAAAAACAGGTATCAGCAAAACAACCTCTCTTCAATTGCCTGTTGAAATGATTTCTTGCTTTGCTTGAAGACACTGTTATTGCTTCATTTCAGCACTACCTTGGAAGGGGAAATCAATTATTTTCTTGCCTTATCCCCATCACATCACATTGTTTCCAGACCTGTAGAGTCGGAGCCCATCATGTTCCAAGTTAATAATTGTAGTCAAATATGGAAAGGAAAACCATATTATTTAAAAAATTGGAAAGACTAATATTTTATAGGAAATAAACATATGTAGAATATATTATTTAAATGGATTTTGAGCTCACTAGACAAAAGAGAAAAAAGGACAAGTATAGATTTAATCAAATATAAAACAAAGTGAAATATGGATAAACTTGTCAGAGATTCTGGATTCCATGTGCTAATATTGATCCTAAGGACCTGAAATGGCAATATGGTTCATTAGAGCTCATGATAAGATTAGGTGATGAATGGCTTCTCTCTGCCTTATGATAGACTCAGTACCAGAGACCCACCTGTAGTTATTTACTTGGTGTATAGTCACAATAGCTATTCTTAACAATTGCAAAATCCCTACTGTACCTTATTAAATTGATGGGCAAGGGGCATTTGGTAGGAAGGGCAAGTATTCCCTGTAGCTTTTCATCTCTACCAAAATAGTAAACTGAACTTTCATCCCTGGAAGAGTCACAGAGGGTTACCTATGCCATCATTAGAAACTTGAAAGATGATATGGAAATAATGTTTATATATCCTTGTTTAACAGGCCCTCCCCAACTTTTAGAGACATCATATACCATATTCTAAGTGTGTCTTAAACTATATAAACTAAAATTCCTTCAACACTGTGATATGCCCTTGACAGAGAGTACATTAAGGACATTCTGTTAAATTATATATTTTCAAGAAACATATTTTGTGGATTATTTTGCCCGGAAGGAGAACGAGCTTGTGGAAATGGTCTATGCTAATTCATGAATTAACTAAATAGCAAGTTACTTGGAATAAACAAGGTTAAAAGATTAGTAACATTGTTTATGAACAAACTGGTAATATCTAATTTTTAAAAGTCACAATAATGCTCAGTTTATACATGTATGTATAAAAAGCATAGTAATAAATTTAACAAGTGAAAAGCTTATACACTGAAAATTATAAAACTTTTCTGGCCAAAATTTTAAAAGGATAAATGAGAAACATTTCATGCTCAATGGACTGGAAGATAAAATATTGTTTACATGGCGATTTTTCCCATAACTGATCTATAGGTTTAACATAATCCCTATCAAATTCCAGCAGGCTTTTCTGCAGATATTTACAAGCAGATCATGAAATCTCTTTGGCAACACAAAACACCTAGAAGTGTTCAAACAATTTTGAAAAAGAATAAAATTGAAGAACTCGCATTTTCTGATTTCAAAACTTACTATATAGTAACAAATATCCAGACACTGTTGTGCCGGAATATGGATAGATATATAGATCAATGGAACAGAATTGAGAGTCCAGAAGTTAATCCTTATATTTATAGATAGTTCTGTAGGTTCAATTGATTTTTGCAAGAGGTACCAAGGCAACTCAGTGTGGGACAGGATAGGCTATTCAACAAACAGTTTTGGAACAATTGCCTATAACCAGGCATAAAAAGGAACGTAGAGTCTTACCTCACAAAAGTCACATTCATTCAAATGGATTGTGTATATACATATAAGAGCTAAAACAAATTTAAAAAACCACAAACAAACAAGAAAATATAGGAACAAATTGTTAAGTCTTACTTGAATTAGACAAAGATTTCTCAGCACAGTCCATAAAAAAAAAAAATAGTTGCTATATTGAGTCTCATTAAAATTTCAAACTTTCCTCTAGGATTTACAGGAAAACTCTTAGAATTTAAGAATAATGAACAAAAAAGTGGACTGTGGAATAAAACCATGTTTTCTGGAACTATTGACTGTTTCTTCCATTAAAGTGATGTACGCTTCTTCTTTATGGTTAAAATGTGCCAGTTGATTTCCATAGTTGGGAGGTTCTAACTTTATTTTTAGTTTGTTTGCTTGCTTGCTTGTTTTCCTAATCAAGTACCATAAATCCAACAAATTGGTGTTTTATTTGACTATTTTATAGAAAAGTAGGACATGTGCAAGGAATTGAAAGCAAAAATGTTGTTGTGACCTATCAGTAATATTTTGTAGAAGGCATATCGGCAAATGTTAGATTGCTGCTTTTTTTTTTTTTTTTTTTTTTGAGACAAGCTTCCTACGCATCTTTACATTTCAATAACAGCAATGTGGTGTTTCTTTTCTGTAGAATTTGTAAGTGGATGATTTCATAAAATTTTGTCCTGTAAAACTGAGATAGCATTTTAACTTCTTAACACTTTTGTAATTATAAGCCAAATTAGAATCTGGTGAAATGATGATTATTTAGCAACTTCTTTCAGTATAAAGAAAACAGTAGAAGTTTACTAGTTTAGGAATATAATTAATTCTAATGAAAATCAGACCAATTTAAAAAAATCTACTAGCCAGAAAAAAATACTATTACTCTTAAAAAAAATACATATATGTATGTACCCCTACATATAATTTCAGGTCATAATGATCCTTGGCAATGATAGTTTATTTTAAAATTATGACATGTGGTTTTAAGATATGAAGAAAGAAACATTGAAAAAACTATAACACTTACATTTTCCAGTAATAGACATTTTCGATTGTTCTTCACTTTGGGCAATATCATGGATGAAATAGCAATATAATTTTATATAATATGATTATTCTCAAGAACGTGGATTATTTTAAAATAAAAATAGAATCCCAAAATAGGATATATAGAATTAGAATAAAAGAAAGCCAAGAAGAGGACGTTGAGAAGAGTTACTTTATTATATATAAGAGTAAGTGGAAGAACAGTGAGAAGAGACACAAGGGAGTGATCTGAGAGGAGGAGTGAGTAGATTTAAGGAACAGATACACCTAAAAGTAAGAAAACAATATAAAAATTGATAGAATTAGAAGGAATAAAGACAATTGTATAATTCAGCACCCTTATTTAACAGAAAATAAGAGCCTGAGAAATTTAGTTGTGAAGAACATATGGACTCTATCTAAGAGCACAGTAGACAGTTCAGTTCAAATCATGGCTCTACCATTTACTAACAGTGGAACCTTGACTAGTTAATCTCAGTGTCGGCATTAGGATGATTTATGTTTCATAAAACTACTTAAAATGCATGACAGTTTTAAAGCATTCTGTATGTTATAAATGCTCCATGCGTGGTGATTTCTTTGGGTGACTCAGGTCACAAAGCTGGTTGGCAGTAAATAAGGAAAGCAGGTCTCCTTCTGTCCAGTCCAGTTGTTGTTTCCTTTTCCTTAAGTAGCTAATGTGTTCAGTTCCCACAAACATAAGAAAACTTTAATATCACAAACTTAATCTTCTTTTTTATATGTCTTTAAAATAAAAGTAATTGATTACAGAAAAAATCATAGCATTACACTTTACTAGGTTCTAACTGTTGTCATTTACTTATTTAATCGATAAACACATAAATATTAGACATTATTTGTATTCTATTCTAAAGGTCCTGTCATTGATATCTCTTACAAACACTTGTGTAATCTTACCCTTTTGCCTTCAATATGCAATGAAACCAAGCTTTAGAATTATACAATTTCTAATTGTGAAATTAAATGTTCATGTATATGTTGTTGGAAAAATATAATAACTCTGCTTATTGTGGTTTGTTTCTATTTCTTATTTACAGAGCATATCTGTAGCTTGCTGAAGAAGCAAACTTATTTGCAAGTCATTTTTGTAAAACCTAGTCATAGCAACCTGAAAGCACATATAGAACTTCTGAGCCTACCCAAACATCTGACAATAATAGGGATTGACATTATTTTTATTCCTTCCAACTATTTTGCCCTTTTTCGGATTCTCATTTAAAAGAGAAGGCACAAAGCTCTTGGCATATCTCCTTTTATATTGATGCAATAGGAGATTGACTGATTTTTTTTCTGTCTTTTGTTTCTTTCCTAGTGATTTTCTCAATATTCTAGTTTCTTCTTAAAAATGAAATTTTGCCATATGGCTTCTAGGGGAGTTCACATTGTCTTTCTATGTAGAAACAGAATATGATTTTGATATATTCAGGTTATAGTTGGCTTATATATCACAGGAACAGCTCACTACAGGGCTTTTTAAAGTTGGTATTTGCATTTACAAGTTCTGTAGACCTGTTATTTCTAACCTTCACTGACCTGAAAAAAAGACTGCAACTATACAATAGCAGGGTTTGCAAGAAAATATGTACCTTATTTTTATGATATTCCATCCCCTCCAGAATAATCATGGCCAATAGCCAAACAACAGTAAGATAACAGCTTCATGCTGTGCTTTCATTGAATGGCAAGAGAAGAATTTCTTCTATTTAGCTTTGACATGCATGCATACTGCCCCTCACAACTGAATTGGCCTAGACTAAACCAATGTTTTTGTTTTTGTGGAGGGTTTTTTGTTGCTGTTTCTTCTACATTTATGTTTGTTTGCTATTGATCTAATGATAAGGCCCCCCAAAATGGGAAAAGAAGCTAGACCTATGAATGACTCATGGGACCCAAGAATAATTACTTCATTCAAAACAGCAATGTACAGCTAACTGTACAGATTGTGTCCTATACAACATTGGGAGCCATTGTGTGTAGGCCAGAAGTCTATATGATTATATATACTATAATTTTATACTATAAAATATGTATAACATGTATATATATATATTTTTTTACAGCCTTTAAAAATGAAAACAGACAGACAAAAAAATGTCCTTAGCTCATAAGCCATAGACAAATAGTCCATGGGCCAGACTTGGCCTTTGGGCCCCTGTGTAATGACCCCTGACAGAGACTATACATTGAAAAACTATACAAACTTTTCTTGTTTAGGTTAGCATTGTTGTGTAGTGGCTGGTAGCCAAGGAAAATTACTATTTCTCTAACAAACGACTGTATATTGATCAGGAGGTCAGTGTCTATGTCAGATATACTCTACTAGGTTCAAACAGTGAACAAAATGGTCATAGCTCATCTCTTCATGGATCTTATGTTCTAGTACAATAAAAAGGGATGTAACGGATGCTACTAATTTATAGTCCAAGGCTGTACAAAACATTCCTCTGAGAAAATTGTGTGTACAATGACACTTATTGAACAAGTTAAGAGTTTGTTGCATGAACGGTTTGTTGCATGAATGGTGAATTAAAAAAGGAGGCAATCTATGTCTGATATCAAAGTAGAAATGTCCAAAAGGTAGTCAGATATATGTGAGCATGGAGTTCAAACGAGTATTATTGAAATGAAAACATAGATTTAGTCGTTATCAAATATATATTTTATTTGATGTCATGGTATTTTGTGAGGCTACCTAAGGAGAGATAGTGTGCAGAAAGACAAGAAGTTCTAGGAAACAATTCTGGAATTGTTTATTTAATTAGTTGAGGGTGGTTAACTTCTCGGGGCACAGAAAAACATGGTCAAAAGGGCAGGAGCTAAATAGTTAACTTCAAAATCACAGAAGATGAGAAAATTGATTGTTTCACAAAGACAAATGTCATCAGAAGAGTTTATTGTGGCAAAATGAGAAATGCGACAGTGGTAGATACAGTCTCAAGATACTATGTGACTATATGGCATAGTAGTGCTGAGGAATGGGATATCTTTAAGACATTGACAGCGGAGTACAATACATAATCAACTCACTTTTAGAAATATTTCCTAGGCCAATGCTTAATGGTTGCAATGATGCCTCCATTGAAGAGAGGGGGCTAGAAATTGTAGCAGATACGACCTGTTCTACAGATAAGGACCTGTCCTTAGATTTGGCATTTATTTATTTTTTCTTGTTTTTGCTTCTTTCTACCTTCCAGTATTTGATTTGAACCTCATATATAACCACAAATTATGTTAAATCATTTACGAAACTCTTTTTGACCAACATTATTTATATTAAACCCTAAATAATTCTTTTCCATGGTCCACCAAAGTAAACTCCTCAGTTAGCCTATACATTTTCATTGAATGCCCGGTTTCCATCATAATGCTGTTCTCTTATATTCCATTTAACTTGGGCTCAATATGAAAAAAAAGTGAATTCATTCTAGCTGCACAATAGGCATGCACAATCTATGGTCCTCAGTATTTCCTGTCCTCATGTTGAGGTGATTATAGCACACTCTCACTGGTAGGTTTATCATTACAAAATTTCAGCATAACTGTGCAGGTGTGATCTCTGTTTTTCATTCCGACATTTAATAAAATGAAAATCAATTGAAAGTCACATCACTATTGTATGTTTCATTAATGAAGAAGAATGCCCTAGTTACGGAGTCTAGCTGTAGACCCACATATAAACCTGGAACATACTCAAAGATAAGAAATAGATGCACTATAAAGAAAGGGTTAGAAAACAGTCTTCTATGTCTTGAACTTACAGTTCGTTGTTTGAGGTAAAGTAAAAACAGATCTTCCGTACAGTCACACTGACAGTGCTTTCAAAGAATTATTAAGCAGGGATTTTGATTTCAAGTGGTTTCAGACTGGCAATGACCCTAGGAAACACAAAAACAAAATAAATTCTCTCTGAAAGAAAATTTATTTTAGACCAGGTCAACAGGTGTAGTAGGCCTCCATCAGTTGTGTTATGAGTCCTAGTTTCTGAAATATTGACACGTGAAAAGCATACCTTTAAAAATCAATGAAATATAATATATAATCTATAGATAATACAGTGATAAAGCCTTAGTGTTGTAAGAAACTGTTCCCAGAATCTTGATGTTACATAAAATTACTCGCTCAAAGCAGTTTTTGCCACTATCTACCATACTTATGTTGCAGTTTCTTGATGGTATGGCTTGGAAAATGATGGTGAAGCTTGGAAAACTTGCTTTGAGTTTCCCTGCAACTTGGAAGAATCCTATCTTCTACTCACACACCCAAGAAGGTATCCTAGTGGGAGGAGACAGGAACTACACTCGTTAATCAATTTTCTTGATTACGTCACTACATCGCAGGTCCTTTGCTAAACCTTGTCTTCTTTAAATTCCGTACATTAGGTGTGTTTTGCATACTATCCAGTGGTTATTTTACAGATTCTCAAAACCACTATTGGACTAATTTACTTTGATCATGCAAAATACGACGAAACAATATCTACTGGGAGAGAGTTGTTTAATATTTTTCAAGGAGTTCTAACTAATAGGGTTATAAAGGAAATTAACAATGACCATGATAATAATAATATTGATAAATAGATAATAATAGAAAAATGGAGAATATTAGATTAGGTGGTAAAGTTAGGCTGCTTATTAATGCTGCAGATGAAGTACAATTATATAATGTGCAATACTAAATTTTCCCCAGACATTTTCACCTGCAAATCCTTAAAAGGAAAGGTAATAGCAACAGAAATTTCAATCCTACCCTATTTGTCTAGTGACTGTCACAACCTGAGACTGGTTTATATGCATATCTGGACTTTGCATTTTCTGTGAGGAAAGTAATCTTCTCTTATATCCTTCAATGAATGATTTTGTTGCTCCTAATTCCTTACAGAATAACTCACAGAAATGTGCCAGATTACACTAGAAATGTCCATCTTTAAATAATGTAGCTTATAAATCAAATAAAGCTAAAGGAAATGAAATATTTTAGGTGAGTTTCAAATATTGAATGTAATTTGACTTTCTGTTTTGGTCTACCATGTCTGTAATGATACTCCATTCTTTTCCCAAAATAGTCCAGGCATATTTGTATAAATTTTATAAATTTTAAATTTAAATTCTAGTCTAAGGCAAGAATCAGTGCTTCTGGGATTCAAAAACTTAATATTTAAAATTCAGAAGAAGCTTTTTCTAAAGTGCAAACAACCGTATACTTGATTAAGTTCTTGATATTTTACTTAACATTTTATTCTAACAGAAAATAATAAATATTTTATTATATATAATTTTGCAAATTATCTAAATAGAATAGCAAGAAAAAGAAAACACAAATTGTGACTTGAAATAAAGAAAAAAAACCTCTTAATGATAGTAACCTAAGCTTCAAGTTATGTTTGTAACTTCCAGTTATACTTTGCTGACCGTCATTTAATTTTAAATTAAATTTAATTTTTTAAATCTATATATTGTATAAAGCTTGCAGTTACATAAAGCTCAACAAATGCTATTGCTTTCATAATTCCAGTAACTTTTATTTCATACTACATATAAAATATTTAAATCTTTTTTTGTTACACATTCATTTAGTGTTAGTCTCACGTAAGTATTATTTTGGTAATGGTAATGGCATGTGTATATTTTTATTTTACCATACAAAACATTTGTACTGAACACACATCCTGAATATTTGTTGAATGAATAAATGATGGCTATGCCCCTACATTCTATTTAATACTTAGTCTTTCTTTGTTCAATACTGCTATTATCATTACTTACATTTTATTGTATTTTTCTGATCTTTACACAATTGCTGTTTCTTTTAGTTTCTTATGCAATTTTTCTTAGTGTCTTTCTTATAGAAGGAATATATTTTTATTGATTTTAATCTTATATGAGAATTTCTGTTTTCTAAAGTAATTTTAATTTATTAATATTTATATTATAATAAATACATTTGACCTTCTCTAATTTTCTTACCTGCTTTCTGTTTTTATTTTTATTAGTAGTCATTATAGCAGTGGCTATTTTTTATACATATTTCATCAAGAGACATATTATAGTATATTTTTTAATAAGTCAGCTTGACTTTACCATTTATTAGATGTATGACTACCCAAGTCAGTTAATCTCTTTCACATTTATTTTTTGTCATATAAAGAAGAGATGATGAAAGAATCAATGTTGAAGCTCAATTTAGCTTAATCATAGATTTTGGAAACATTTGCTTTTAAATCAAAAAAGTTAACAAAAACAAAAGTTTTATCTTTTTATTACAAAGGAGAACAATTTTAGGTTTCCAACAATTCTGAACATGTATGATATGTTAAGATAATGTAAAGCGAGTTTTTCTCATTACTTTATGCATGTAATTTACTTATGGTCCTCCAGTCTTGAGTCTGATTTACATTATCTCTAGTTTGGATATCTTGTCTATATTTGCATTCTTATGTGATTGTAAGAATTATTTAATTCATCTTTCTTTTCTTCTTTGAGTTTTCTATTTTCTTCTAGATCTATTCTCCCTATATATTATTAGTTTTCTATTTCATAAATAGCAAGATTATTGAATTTACTTGAGGATGCCAAATAGTTTTCTAAAAGTTTCTTCTAGATCCTGTAACATTTTTTTGCTGGTGTACTGTTTTTCTCTTTGAGATGATAATCTTTTAATTTATACTATAGTATTTTCCTTACTTTCCATTTTTTATCTTTATTTTATTCTTAAAAAGATCAAAATCTATTTAAAATTGGGATTTTCAACAGATGGACTTAATGATTAATCCTTGGCTCTCTTACTGTCTACCAAGAACAGCAGGATTTACCTTCTAAAAGTCTGTATCTGTAGTACAAATTGATTTACATAAACCCTGTTGAAAACTAATTTTCACTGATATTTACCTTGGTATGTTTGCGTCTCAAAGTGGGAAATATTTCTATTTTCAATTCTTATTTTTTAATACTCTTAAATGAGAGAGTGAGTAGCTGAAAAATACTAATATCCAATGTGCATTTCTAACTGCCTTTATCTCTCTTCTTTCTCCTGTGTTGATTTATAGATTTAATATCTATATATGGTCGTATTTAAGAGCACACTGTTCTTGTTATCTTAAATAAATATCTTTGTAGACGATAATTATAAATTTTCAATTTTCTAGTTAGTAAGGATTTTTTTTTCTCCATGATTTTAGAAATTCAAGCAAAAATGTAGCTTATTACCCCATGTGTTATATAAGCTGATTGAGATAACAGAAGTCAAATACAAGGTCAAATACACAAAAGTCAACTGTTATTCTAAAGTCAAATGTTATTCTATATTCTATTCTAATGAATAATTGGAATCTCAAGGAAGAATAATATTTAAATACACCAAAAAATTAAAAGAGAAAAGATATTCTCAATTATAAATTTAACAAAGTAGGTATAGATCTGTGTGGAGAGAACTATAAAACACTATTGAAAGAAATGAAAGGAAATCTAGATCAATGGAGATATGCTCCTTGTTCATGCATAAAAGACACAATGTTATTAAAATATCAATGTTTTTGCCCTGACCTATAGATTCAGCACAATCCCATAAATATCAGAGCAAGTTATTTTTTAGATATCAAAATTTTTTTGTTGTTTTCTAATAATGTACCATATTTATTTTGCATTATTTTTATCTTTGACCCCCTTCACCTATTTCTCCCCCTTCCCAGTCGCCTCCACCTCTGGCTATGACCGATCTGTTCTTTAATCTATACGCTTGTTGTTGTTTAAATTTCACATATAAAAGAGATCATACAGTATTTATCTTTGTCTGCCTGACTTATTTCACTTAACATAATGCCCTTGAGGTCCATTCATTTTGTCATAAATGGCAAGATTTTATTCTTTTTTTTTAAATATTACACTGTGTGTGTGTGTGTGTGTGTGTGTGTGCACGCACACATGGATATACATACATAAACATATATATGTGTACAAATATATCGCATATTCTTTATCCATTAATCCATGGATGGACACTTAGGTTGTGTTCATATTTGGGCTATTGTAAATAATGCTGCAATAACCATGTAGGTGAATATATCTTTTGAAGTTAGTGTTTTTGTTTTCCTTGGATAAATAGCCAGAAGTGGAATTGCTGAGTCATATGGTAGTTCTATTTTTTATTTTTTGATACATCTCCATGGCCATCTCTGTGTCTTCTTTGGAAAAATGTCTCTGTCAATCTTCTGCCCATTTTTTAATCAGATTGCTTGAACTTTTTGCTGAGTTATATGAGTTCTTTATATGTTTTGTATATTAGACCCTTATCAGATATATGATTTGCAAATATTATGTCTCATTCAATGATGGTCTTTTCACTGTGATGGTTTCCTTTTCTGTGCAAAAAAATTTTTAGTATGATGTAGTCCCACTTATTTATTTATTTTTTTTTTATCGCTTTGGTTTTTGCTGTCAGATACAAAAAAATCACTGCAAAGACCTATGTGAAGTTCCTCATTGCCTATGTTTTCTTCTAGGAGTTTTATGATCCCAGCTCCTACATTCAACTCTTTAATTGATTTTCAGTTACTTTTGTGTATGGTGTAAGAGAGTGGTGAAGTTTCATCCTTTTGCCTATGGCTGTCCAGTTTTCCCAATGCAATTTATTGAGAATATGTAATGGGCAAAGAGATTATCCTTTCCCCATTAAATACTCTTGGCCTCTTTGTGATGAATTAATTGACCAATATATCCATTGGTTTATTTCTGGACTGTCTATTCTGTTCCTTTGATCTATATGTTTGCATGCCAATCCTATACTGTTTTAATTATTATACCTTTGTAATATAGTAAAGAATGTATTTATCTAGGAATGTATTTATCAAGAACTCCCTTCTTGATTTTTTTTTCAAGAACAGTACACATATATATACTTGATCCTAATTTAACAGCCTTTTAAAACCAGATCCACAGTCCATAAACTGGTATGTTTTGCCACATTATGTTTATCAATTTTTTTTCTCAATTTTATGATATTTTGAGTATTTACCTTTTCTTCATCATTGCAGATATCCTTAGTGTGAAATTAGGAGAGACTGCTTCTGAGCATAAAATGAGACACTTTTAAAAATGGAAGTCTCTATTTCTGTTTTGTATCACTTTTGTTTTTAAAGTGAGGACATACTCATATTATAGTTGTATTAAGCATTTTTCTCAAAATTAATTTCCACTTAGTAATCTCCTATGTTAGCAACATTTTAAAACAGAGACAATAACAAAAACAAATAATTATCAGATCGTGCCATTATGTGTGACACGTACTATTCCGAAATCTAAAGCTGTATGCTTGCATGAAGTTGTGTTTAACCAGATCTAAGGCAAAAAGCCTAGCGACCAATGTGGTTATCTGTTTGATGTTCAGACAATTGACAAGATCTTCCAGAAATTAAAATAATCCATATTTTCTTAGGATTACTAGAATTTTAGTATGGGGATGCAAATGGAAATATGTGGGAGTCAATTATTATTTATCCTTAATTTCATATACAAATGTTTTAAATTTTGTACCAAGATCAAATGACAATATTTTGAACAACAGCTGTATATTATCCATAGTAGTTCTGTTTCCAGAGAGGGGAAAAAATATACTTCTTGAATTATAAACAAACTGTCAACAATATATTTTTGACATTATGTACTTTTTTAAAAAAATTTGAGCTTTTTATTTTCAATGGATTCATCATCAGGGAATATACCTACTAAGCCTAGATTTATCTGATATAGTATACTTAATGATTTCCTTTTACTTTATTCTTCAATTTTATTAACTCTATATGATCTATTCTTTCTATTTTGTAAAAGCACTTTTTGGTTTTCCACAAGTTTTATGAATTAACAATGGCAAATGCAATGAAATACTCAAATAAATCTCATAAAAGCAACCCTGAAATATATCTTCTGGACTTGAACTTAGATATCACTTTGTTAGCTGGTATAGGGAATCCAGATTAAAATACAAAATGTGTTTGGAGTTGACAGTGAATACTGAACTGATATGAAGTTTATATATGTATTCTTTATAAATTTTTTGGACTACCAATCATTTAAATTATGATAATTGAACTTATGTATGCATTTAAATTAGGTATATCATGGAAAATTTTAAAAACACACGTATGTATGGTGTTTCTAAATCAGCTGCTTAAAAACTGATTTTTTTGTTTGTTTTTGAGATGACAAATCCAATTTCCCACAGTTAGCTAAATCTGTGTCTCATTTTGACTTTCTTTATTTTCCTTTCCAGTATTTTCCAGTACATCACCATTTATCTCTTCCGCTGAACTGGTGGCTCTCTTATCTTGTTCTTATATGCTTTCCCTTGCGTTATGGACTCTGCAAATATCACAGCGTCAAACGGTTAGCATCAGGCTTTGGCTGGCTTTAGGGTTTCCTTATTATATACTAACAACACTGTTCATTTTTTTTCTTTCTTTCAGCTTGTGTCCCACCTTCTGGATTGAGGCTTTTGTCCCTATTTCTTTAATATTTCTGCCCTCTTTCTCTCCCAGCCCCCACATATATTTTTTTTTTTTTTTTTTTTACTTTTTAAAAATTCTTCTCTTTCCGTTCTATTGTATGGTATATGATATATAACCGTCTCTTTCCTTTTTTGCTATCTATTTTAAGTTATGATTTTACTCTAATTGTTTGAGAAATTTTATTTATCACAAAGAAACTTATCATTTGATGAGAGGTCGCCATGTTTCTTGATAGAACTTTCAGAAAAGTATCACTCTTGGGAAATAAACTTTACTTCTCTAGTACTTCCAACAAACATTGTGACTCAGTAAATGGCAGCAACTACCAAAGACTATTTTTATTTTTAAATCACAAAAGCTTAATAATAACTTAGAGAAAAATGCATGATGAATGATTTTTAATCTTTTATTCTTCACCATATGCAGGTTATACTAGCGGAGCTACAATAATATTACAGAGGCATTTAAGTGAAAATATTTCAGTATTGATTCTATATTGAAACCTAGATCTTACATTTGTACTTGCACCAAGAATAATTTTATCAGAAACATTTATCTATCTAAGCGTACCTCAAGATTTTTCTCAGTATGGTATCACATAAGTGTCAGAGGATAATAATTGTAATAGCTCTCTTGCTCACCTCTAGTCACTCTAGTCACTCATCCTTGCTAAATTATTTAATTTTATTTCATCTCACTGCTTAAAATGGGTTAGTGTAATTAAGTTTCACTAAGGAGTTAGTATCAAAAATTTACCTCTAAAAGGACGTCCATTTCTGTTCTTCTATCTGCCACTAAAAAGAGCCTAGTGGGTCTCCGTCACTTTTTCTCATCCAGCAAGCTTTGCCCGCTACTCCTCCAACCCTGTTCTGATAGCAGCAATACATCTTTGCCCCGGAAAATATCCATTAACAATTGCATAGAAATGTGTTCAATCAAGGTACCTTATTCTCTCTTCACTGTGTACCCATATTTAATCTAAGTTGAAATACCTGAATGTTCACTGGCAGAAATGAAATCCCGTGGGATATAACACAAAAAGCAAAAGTGATTTTCTCTGTGATTAATCTTTTCCTTAGTGTCTCCTATCTAGATCACTGCAGCTATACTAGAGTCTGTTCTTCAGAGGCTCGGTCCTTCTGCCTTGCTTATGAGTCTCTGACTAATCTTATGTCTTCATAGCATTTGGGTATATAGCATGATAAATTAGCCAGAGCTGGAGTCTGTTGCTTACAAGTAAAACCCTACATAATAAAAGAAGTATAATATTGACTAAAATATATATCTCTAGGACAGATTTTCAGTGGGAAAAATAGTTGTTAAAAGTTGTATGGTTTCTATGGAACATTCATCCTCTTTGGTTTGACTTTAAGTGATTTTTATGCTTAGGATTTTTCTGTTCAATCTCTATTTCTACAAGATAATGTAATAAGATAGGTTTAGAATCTTTATCTCTCTGGGAAGGCAGTATCTGCTCCCTGATCATTCCTTTTTCCAGGACTTTAAACTAAATGGAAACTAGGATTTAAAACAAAGGAGGAATGAAAAAGGTTGTTTTATACATCTTTTAAATCTTAAAATCAGAAAGCAAAAATGTCTCTGAGACCCACACTTGCCTAGTGCGTGATCAGGAAATGTTCAAAATCCCTATCACTAGCAATCCACTGACATCATTGTTCAGTTGAAATCTTCTATCTCTAGTTTAGAGACTCCTCTGCTCTGTGTTTTATCTTCATGAACAAAACGAGATTGGTATCAATTTTAAAGATGTCTGGTAATTGCACACGTATAATTTTACAATCAATAGGTACTCCAATATATATGTGGGCAAATGAATAGGCTCTTTACAAAATAGAATATCCAAACAGCCAATAAGCATATAAAAAGTGATCATTTTATTAGTCAATCAATGAAATACAAATTAAAACTACAATGTTCTACAACTACACATCTATCAGATTTACAAAAATAAAAATCAGAAAAATACCAAGTATTGTCAAGGATATGGAACAACTTAAACTCTCGTATGTGGCTGACAGGATTATAAAACTGATAGAATCTGATAAAACTTATCTATGACCAGATTATGACTCTCCAATTTTACTCTCAGGATACTCCTAAGTAAATATGTACATATATTCATAAAATTATATGCCCAGGGGTGTTCACAGTGACATTAATTATACTTGCCCAAATAAAAACCAATACAAATGCCATCAAAAGTAGAATTGATAAGTAAATTATATTTATACAATAAATAATACTATATGACAATAAGATGAATGAACCATAATCACATAAACCATATGAATAAATCTCATCAACATAATGTTGAATGAAAGAGGTCAGTTTGAAAAACACATATATATTATACAATATAATTTACATAATATTCAAAAACAAATATAAAAAATGTAATGTATGATGCTACAAATAAGGATAATAGTAATGCTTGAGGGAGAATAGTGTCTAGAAGGAGGAGAGGGGTTCCAGAGTTTGTAATAAAGTTCTGTTCTTAATCCAGATGCCAGATACACCAGTTAATTCATTCTGTGGAAAAGTCATCAAGCTGTAAACTTTTGATCGGTGAACTTTTTTGGTACAGATGATATACATGAATAAAATATTTACAGTAAAAAGTAAATAGCCAGAACAAGAATCAATGTTATAGAGTTTGAATATCTCCTTCTAGGAGACAAGACTTACATGACTCCAAATCAACAAAATGTGTTTATGTTTTAATATTGCACAAATCATTAAAAACACCCCTGAATTTCTCATCTAGTACTTCTATTTCTCATTCTATACTCATTGTTGAAATAAAATAAATCCATAGTAATCAAAGATATACTTGTTTACCAATGTAGAAAGGACATAATTAATTCTATTAAGAGTAATGGAGTGAAACAACTTATGAGAAAGGTACATAACATTAGATACTACCAAATATTATTACTGGGAGCAATTGCAAACTTTCAGAATATTTTTGGTGTAAAATTGCTCAGAAAATGTAGGAGATCAGAAATGCAAACGTATCAATTAAACAACAGTCTGAAATTTTCATGTTCAGTGTAAATGTATCATATCACAACATGTCTAATTAACATAGTATGGCTTCTGTGGAACTTTATTTGGGAAAGCAGTATTGTAAACTAATAAGAAGCTAAGGAAAGCTGATTAAAAGAAATTAAAAGAAATTTTAACATAATATTAAAGCTTTTAAATTGGGGGTAGGGGGAAATATGGATGATCCAGTGAGAAACAACTGTCTGTTTTTCTCTCTAGTTATGATAAATTCAGAGCATAAGAATAAGTAAGGATAATGGGCTTTAAAGAATTTTAGTGGGTTATTTTATTTTTTATAAAGAAGGGAAATAAATATATTGCAATATTAGTTTAAAGAATCACGGACATAAAAGACTTAAAACCAACTAAACACTAATCATGTTTGAAGGAAGTAAATACAACAGAAATATAGATACATATTATATACACAGAAATTAACCTCTCAACCCTATTTTCTTTAAAAAAGTCTCACCGTTTTTTTACTTGAACATTTAATAACACTCAGCTCCTCCTTCCCCCTTGTCTAGTCTTTCAAATTTATCATTAAATATTTCTCCTTTCTTGGTAACCCTCACATATATCTTTCTTCTTTCTCATTCCCGATGTCACATCCTGTCATAGGCCCTTACCCACATGATTAAAATATGGATCTGAAACCATAAAATTCCTAGAAGAAAATATAGGGAGTAAATTTGCAGGTATTACTCTGAGCAATATGTTTACTGATATATCCCCTCAGGCAAGGGAAGTAAAAGAAAAAATAAACATATGGATTACATCAAACTTTAAAGATTTTTAAGAGCAAAGGAAACCATCAATAAAACAAAAAGGCAACCTACTGAGTGGGAGAAAATAATTGTCAATGATACATCTAATAAGGGGTTAATATCCAAAATTTATAAAACGCTCATTCAGCTCTACACCGAAAAAACAAGCAACCCAATTAAAAAATGGGCAGAGGACATGAAGAGACATTTGTCTAAAGAGGACAGTCAGATGGCCAACAGATGAAAAAATGCTCAACCTCACTAATCATTAGAGAAATGCAAATAAAAACCACAATGATATACCACCTCACCCCAGTCAAAATTGCTGTTACCAATAAATCAACAAACAACAATGCTGGTAAGGTTGTGGAGAAAAGGGAACCCTTATGCACTGCTGGTGGGATTGCAGATTGGTTCAGCCACTATGGAAAACAGTATGGAGGTATCTCAAAAAACTGGAAATGGAACTACCTTATGACCCAACAATTCCACTCTTAGGTATCTATCCAGAGAAATCCAAGATGCTAATTTCGAAAAAATATATGCACAACTGTGTCTATTGCAGCGCGGCTTACAATAGGCAAAACTTGGAAACAACCGAAATTCCCATCGGTAGACAACTGGATTAAGAAACTGGTACATTTATACAGTGAATTATTACTTGGTTATAAAGAAGAATGAAATCTTACCATTTGCAGTGATACGGATGGACCTAGAAGACATTATGCTAAGTGAAGTAATTCAGTCAGAGAAAGACAAATACCATATGATCTCACTTATATGTGGGATCTAAAGAACTGAATAAATGAGCAAAGTAAACAGAAATAGTCTCAGAGATACAGAGGAAAAACTTATGGTTGCTAGAAGGGAGGGTGGTGGGGATGAGGAAGAAGGTGAAAGGATTAGAAAGCATGAATTGGTACCTACAATATTGCCATGGGGATACGGAAGACAGTTTGGGGACTATAATAAATAATGTTGCAAAGATCTGTAGGGAGTCAGATGGGAACATCTTATTAGGGAGACCACTGCAGGGATGGTGTAGATGCTTGACCACTGCAGTGTACACCTGAAGCTGAAGCTGAATAATATTGTATGTCAACTATAATTTATTATATATATATGCATGAGATATGGAGTATAGCATGGGGAGCAGAGTCAATGGAATTATAATAGATATATACAATGTCAGAGGGGCAATAGATTGGGGGAGGGGGTTATCACTTTGTGAGGGGTGAAATGTCTAACTATTGCATTTTTTTGTACACCTGAAACTAATATATATATATATATATATATATATATATATATATATATATATATATATATATGGCTCCTAGCAGAGCTTCTTTCCTATGCCTGGTATTCAGTCTGGTTTACTGGGCATGGCACTTGCCAGATTTGAAAATCTCCATATTACATCAGTGTCATCAATCAGCGGTGTGCTGTAGTCAGTTAGTACCTGCTTCTGGAAGGAGATAGTGTACATTTCTTTCTAACTCCATGTTCAGTGATATCATTTTTTTTTGTAGTTTGATATTACCCATGGTTGAGAATTTATATCAGAAAATCAGCAAATACTACAAAGAAGCATTTTTTAATTTTTAGTGGAGGGCTGTTTTTGGTTGGTTGTTTTTTTGTTTTGTTTTAAATTACTAGCACACTAAGGCATTAAATCACCTATAGGATAAACCACATATTTCATAATCTAAACTTCATATTCTCCAGAATGAAACTATTACTTGACTATATATCTCTCTGTAGCACCTGTGCAAATAAACCTTTCTGTGTAGTTTATTTACTTACTCTTCCATACTATAGGGACAGTTACTCTTACGCTTGAACCACAACTGTGTTCTAACTTTTTCTATGCCTAATAAATGTTCCTTACCTTGTGTTATCAACCTTTGCATAAAAATTTACTTTCTTGATCATGTTCAGAAACAACACTCTTTAGAACCATTATTCCTCCATTTAATATTTAATATGCCATTTATAACTTTACATAACTATTATTTTATCTATATGCATGTTAGTTTCCAAGATTTATATATTATGCAGCTATCCATTCAATCACTTAGTTATTACATATATCCATGTGGTCACTAATATGTTCTCTTTGATACAAGCATCTTGAGATTAAGGACCAGACCTTTAAGTTTGGTTTACCCAGACAGACATAGTTGTTGTTCATTTCCTTAATTTACCAAAGACGTGTTGAATGCCTCTAAGTTTCAGTAGATGAAATATTATATCCTATAATTTATATTAACTATTGAATAATGATGTTCAAAATTCAGGTATAATTTTTCTTAAGGTGCCGGAAATTTGTCTTATATAGTGGAAAGGAAATTTAAGAGATAGCTACTTATTTCAGAACCTCACATCAAATTTTCTTCAATCATGTAAGGCAGTTTGTGTGTGTGTGTGTGTGTGTGTGTGTGTGTGTGTGTGTGTGTTAACTTGATCATTCAGACTCTTGTCTCAAAGATGTATTTTTCTTTGCATTGTTTGTGTAGATTTGGTCTTAGAGAGAAAAACAGGAAGCAGTATCAAAGAACTTCTACACAGCAAGAAGTCAGCAGATTGATTGCATGTCTTTTATTTTTTATGACATGTTCTGCAAGTCTTGTTTAATTTATGTACTCATTTCCAGATGAGGATACCATATACCTGAACATTTCCTTCATCTGTCACAAGCAATATTCTTTATTATCTTAATATTAGTCAACAGTGTACACTATGTTTATAAATAAACCAGCTGCAGTTAATCACCTGCATTTTCAAAGAATAGTAACATCAACTTACATGAAAAGCTGTAGAATCTGTGTTGTAGTTGAAATTTTTAAATAGGAAGGGGTTATTTTGGTAAAATTGATTTTTTTTTCAATTTTTCTTCTAGCAATTGCCAATATTGATACATTATCTGGTCAATTATAAATGAACTTTGTGTTGGCATGACTAGAGGTAGAGGAGTATATTAAAATGTTTGTTTTCTTTAGAAGTGGGAAACCCAATTCCGTCTAACCAGACAATGTATCTGGCTCTCAGAAAGAGGAGTAGAGTGGAGCTGGCTTTAGGTACAAATTATCATCTTTGTCTGAAAATGCAGTGCTGGAATGCTGACCATATTTTGGCTTCGTTCATTCTTCTCTAGCTTTATTCTCTCACTAGTTTTGCACATGTAAAAAAGCATGTTTTCTCTGTCAATATCCATATGTAAATCTCATGGAAATATTTCTTGTAATACCTGAGATGCATGTTCATCTCTGATTTATGTCATGTCCATGCTGCATGGGGGTGAATGAGATCCAGGGCAATAAGATGAGCAGCTTCCATCCAAAATGAAGGAGTTCCACAAAGAGTCTTGCCAAGAAAATACAAGGAGGAGTCTGGCAATGTGCTACATTGACAACAATGGTAACTTACAGTGATTTACAACTAGTAATAAGTGACCAAAAAAAAAAAATTACTTAAAAAGCTTAACACCTACATCTATGACAATATCAATAACTTTTAGAATATTTTCATATCAATATTATCATCAGTAAAACAAAAATAGACAATGATGTTGTGATTCTTTGAATTTTATAAATAAGGATATTTTTAACCACAGAGTTTAACATAACTGAATTTACATAGTAAGGTGAATGAGATGCCATGTCTTCTGCCTACCCTGAGAGTTATCAAAAATATGTGAAAAATACCATTCATTCATCATAATTTACTAACAAAAAAATCTCTCTTTCTGTATAAAATTAAGGTCTCATATTAAATTATTAAGGATGTAAATTCTAATTAAGTAATCTATCCCCTATGCTCATTTGACCATTAAATAATTTTTTAAATGCACATATTGAATATTGTCTTAACCCAGTTTCCTTTGAAAATAGAGACTGATACAAAACTTCTATAATATGATTTTACTGAGAAATACAACCTAAAGCTACAAGAATGAGAAATAAAAGGGCCTCTAACCAATCAGAGCTTAAAGTTATAAAGTTACAAAATAGCACAAATCCACAGCTGGGTTAATGGGAGTGATAATGAGAGACATGAATCCTGATTTTACCCTTTGTCTCCAAGGCCCATGCATTCTAGCTATGTGGGAGAGACTCTTACTTATATTCACTATTTTTGCAAGGCATATACATTATCAGGCGTGTTCACCATCTCTGCTGAGTCGTCTGTAAGCCAGCTCCTTACCTCAGTCTTCAGTAGATGTGGTCCACTATTCTTCTTTACTGACTGCTTCTGAATGATGGACGGGATATATTGGTTAGTGCAAAAGTAACTGTGGTTTAAAAGGTTAAAAATAATTGCAAAAACCGCAATTACTTTTGCCCCAACCTTATAGTAAAATCAGCAAAATCTTGGATCATGAGCCCATTTTCCCAGCTCCCTTTCTATACAATGGACTTCCGTTATCCGAGACAGTGTTGTATATGATACCACATTAATGGATCAGCCAATCTATAAGCCTCCTCATTGTGCTGGCAGAGGTAAAAAGAGTAATACAATTTGTTTCATAACACCTCCAAGGTGGAAGGTAGATGATATAATTGATCAGCCACCAGATGGCTACCTCGTCTCCCCAGGGGTGAAGGAACTTCTAAGACTCAGACACTTTCTCTGCTGTTGGTAGGTGGACTTTTTCTTCATCAGGACTTTGGATGATAATACCATATCTTCTAACAAACTTAAATTTGATGACTTTTTTTTCCTTATTGATAAGAATATTACTTACAGTTAGAGATTAAGTGGATTATATAAGCATTTTTAATCATTTAAGGTGCTATTAACTTAAGCATCTTAAAATTATAGGTTAATTTTGATTTATTCTTTTCTATTTTCTTTACATTTATAGTGCTGTGTCAGTTTAAACAGTTGTATATACAATGTATTCAGAGGGATATTATTTTGCCAAAATTAAAATTCATAACTTTATGCATTATTTTCTAGTTATCTTAATGAAAAACCCCTCTAAAATAATTGTATCAGGCTAATGAATAATGCATACACATAATTTAATAGATTAATAAAATTGATGAGGATTGGTTTTACACAGGGAAATAGGAAATAACATAGAACAAATAATAAATAATATGGATTTATGTAAAAAAGTTAGCAAATTCTAATTTTACGTGAAAATTTCAAGTGAATATTTCACAGAGCTCCATAAAAATCTACTAGATGAAACTTCCTTAAAGACAAACCCTGGCATGAGACAAGAAGTATACTACATATTAATTAAAAGTTGAATTAAAACAATAACAGCATAGCCAAAAGCTGTATTTATGCATTGCAGTAAACCTGTTTCATATCATGTGCATACCTATATTAAAATAGGCGATGTGCTAAAAAATTTTATCAGGATTAAGTAAAATATGTCAGTAAACAGTTAACAATTAATGTAATCACCTATTCAATGTTAAAGTGTTGATCCTCATATTTAAAATAGAAATGATTAAATTTTAATTAAAGTAAAATTAAAATTAACTGGAAAATATTTATAATGCAATGTAAATTTGAATAGGGTTATATTTTTTATGAATAAAGTTAGGTAGGAATGTAAGTTACTACAACTACTTTGTAAACAGTTTGGGATTATCTAGTTAAATAGAACATAGGCACATGCTATGACTACTGTATGCCTAGCTATGCACCATAGAGAAACAATTTATGTGCCTCAGGATGCATGTGCTCAAACGTTCAATTGCAATTAAATTACAATAAATTGAAAATGTCTACAAATCCACTAGCAAAAATATTTATAAATAAGTCATGGTAGATAATCACACATTGGAATACTTAAAGCAAGAAAAATGAATTAATTGCAGCTACATGCAGTAACATGGATACATTGCACAAACATTAGATTCTATGAAAGAAGAAATTACAAAATAATAAATGTAGTGTAATTTCCACTTTTAAGTTAAAAATCTAGAAAACAAATTTATATTTTAGGAATAGAATGTTTATATAACTACTACAAATAATATATTTATTATCATATATGTCATCATTGAGGTTACTACTAAAGCAGAGGGAATACTTTTCTGTCAAGTGACCGACAGGAAACTTCTGGATTCCGGAAAGTTTATTTTCCTTACCTAGGTAATAGTTAAATGACCATTTGCTTTTAAGGAGACTTCAAATTGTACTTCTATTTTATGCACTTTTCTCTGTGCAAAATATATCCCGCAGTGAAGGATGGAGTCACCAAGGTAAGAACAACATAGATCAATCAATAGCTAGACAAATAGATGAAAGAGAGAGAGACAGAGATTCCAACCCCCAGGTAACATTGGCTGTGCGTTATACCGGGCTTTTTTGTACATTAGAAAAATAGTTCCCCTCTTCCTGTCATTTAATAACTATTGATCAAATTATATTTCTATCCTTCACTCTCATCTTTCAGGTTTGCTATTTCTGATTTCTCTCAAAAATAGCCTTGCTTTATCTCTAATATTTTAGGCGTGCTCCTAATAGAATAAAATTTTGCAAGCCTCGTTCTGGCAATTAAAAAGTTATTACAGTAATAGCAAAAAAATATAATGAAGGAAAAGAAGAAATTGGTAGCACTAATATCTCCCTAATTCTCCTCATTTTAATAGTAGGATCATTGAACATGCTTTTCCAGAAATGTGATACTAACTTTTAGGAGAATCTAATTTTTGTCTGAGGATGTAAGGTGATATATTTGTTAAAATCTGCATAAATATATCTGAGCAAATATTTAATTTCTCTGTGCCTCAGTTTATGAATCTGTAAAATAGAGAAAATAGTAGCACACACCTTATAGGGTTGCTATGAGGATGATGGAGAAAAACCTATAAAAAACATTTAGAACCATTCCTGACCCATAGAGTTATGGATGATACTTGTCCACAATCAACACCCACTGTGTACTCAGGACCTAGTTCAATAGTTAGCAAAAATGGATCAAATCTCTCTTCTTCCTTCTCTCTCTCTCTCTCTCTCTCTCTCTCTCTCTCTCTCTCCCTCCCCCCAACACAGTAGTATTATTAAAATTAACATTAACAATAATAACTTAATACCATTTATATGAAGTCATCATTCTATCTGTTTTTCAAAACATCGTTTTTGTGACCCAAAGCAAGATGCGGACATGTTCTACACATTTGATTGACATGACTCTTAAGTCTCCTTTAATAACAATAGATTAAAATTTGGCATCATGACATTAAGCAGGTTTGCAAAGTGCTCAATATTTAAAATAAATGATTCAAAAGTCAACAAAAACAATTTTTCAGATTTCATATTGTGCATCAGTGTAGATTTTCTAAGTGCCGATATTAAACTTGTTGAATGCACTACAAATGCAAAGTAGTAACGATTCTGAACCATCCCGTACTTATCTGTTAGACAGGTATATATTCAGCAGAAATGTTACACACACTTGGGAATCTAACAAACTATTTTATTTTTTTTTTAATTTGCTGGTCTTAGAACTATGACATATTTGATTAAACTCATGGGAAAATAGTTAATACCTGAGGCTAGAACCATGTTTAAATTATTTATTAACTTTTTGAATCCAATTTTGTTTTTAAACATGGCTTCCTCTTTATATCCAGAATAATGAACCACTGTGTAGATTTTCAATGTACCAAATCAATTTCTTGAACTGATTAGTCACTCAAGAAATAGTTTATCAGGGAATTTGATAAGGCACTAATCATGTTAAAGCAGAGTAGGTGCTTCTAGACAGTTCCACAACTGGTCTTCAAACTGAGTATAGTGAGTTTGATAGTTTTTAATATATCCAAAAGAAAATTATAACGGAGTTCCAGATTCTTTATGATTTTTTTTTAATTTTGTGAAATAAAATAAAATGTCTATATATCCAAAGACTCAATAAAACACCCAGAAATTTTACAATTATATCAACATAATTTTAAAACTGGAATAAAGAAGAAAAAGAACAGTCTTCAAAATATGTATTTAAAATGAACATAAAAATGTCAAAAAGAAAGTTATAAACGAGTTCCAGATTCTTTATGATTTTTTTTAATTTTGTGAAATAAAATAGAGTGTCTATGTATCCAAAGACTCAATAAAACACCCAGAAATTTTACAATTATATCAACATAATTTTAAAACTGGAATAAAAAAGAAAAAGAACAGTCTTCAAAATATGTATTTAAAGTGAACATAAACATGTCAATATGTGCTCCACAGTAATATATTTCTTAATTATTGAATAATATAACAAAAGTGAAATGGAAAATGAGCCCAGCTATCTAGATATTCATTCAATTTAACCAAAAAAATTTTGGTGGCATGAATTATCAGATAATTGCTTTAGTTCTTCATTTTATTTTGTATGTGTATAAGCCAAACCAAAGATGAATCATATCAGTAAAGAAAAAATAAACCTAATTTTATAACATTGAAATTTTTTCCAGATGGAGGAATATTTAAGTAGAGTGCTTAAAATTCACATTTTAATACTTTCATTTACTGATATTTGAATCTGCAGCATAATGTGTTCCAAGTGCAGATGTTCTTATTGCTAGATTCATCTGTGCCAATAAAGTAAGAGGCATGTAAATAAATACAGACTTTAATCTTTGATTCGCCCTGTTTAATAGAACCATGCATATACTCAAAGATTTGCTTTACAATTGTGATTCAAACACACAATGTTTGTGTATTGAAATTGTTAATTATTTGATTTTAACTATGTAATATCTTTCATGGACATAATATCATAAGATAATGGTCATTTTTTTATATAAAAATTCCAAAATCCCACCACTACACTATGTTGAACAATATAAATTCAAAAGAGCAGTGAGACACATTTTTCTAAAGCACATTATTTGGCAAATAAACTAGTTAATAGCTCAGGTATGACAAATGTGATTGTAATATAATATAAATGATTTTATACATTTCTTACTTGGTTTTATTTTATAGGCAAATCATATGTGTACATCAAAATATTCTTAAACGTCCATAATTTTAGAAGTCTTCCATAAAATAATTTAGTAATTCTAGTTAGTATTATTTTTTTGTAGATAAAATTTACGTAAAGAAAATTTAATCTTGCAAACCTTTCACCAATACACTCCCCAATAGGAAAGATTGATTTATTATGCACAAAGTTATACAAGTTTTGCAGTGAGCTTAATTCTCTAGAATATCATCTACAATCTTCTAAAGATGTTAAGATGCTGCAGGGTTAAATAAGATCAGACTAAAGAACATGGAGTTTAAAAAAAGAATTTTATATTCATTTTACAATTAATTTTCTTCATTTTTGAAACAACAAAATTCCTACGTTAAAAGCAAAATAGAGGAAATTCTCATTTATCATAGTAGATGGAGTAAGGAGGAAAATGTCCCTGACAAGTGTTCTAATATTATTGTTTTATTAAGTATAAAGACTAAATAAGAGAAATGATCCTGTTCCAAGCACCCCAAATTAAAAAACATAATGATAAACATGTGAGTAAGCTCTTTTACTTTTTTATTCAAGACATAAAAGCAGATAAAAGGTGAAATCCTCAGTGTTGTCTTCCTCTCTCTTTTCTACTCTAAAGGAACCACTCTCATGAAGATGGTGTCGTGCTTTTGTACTTCATTACTAATTTATAGCATCATTCACAGTTTAGCTAAATTATTCCATAATATCGCTGCTGTGGGCATCCATTTTTTTGTGGTCAAGCAACCTGCAAGGGCATTGAAATGACCTTAGCCCCTCCTGCCAGTATGTACCCTAGGTAACAGACTGTAGAGTAGCAACTAAAATTAAGTTCCTGAAATGATGCCCCCAACATTGTGTGCACCTTAGATAAAACCCCCATAAAAGTTACCAAATCCCTGCTCTTTCTGGTTTGAATTGACCAATCCGGCTTTAACCCAGGAACCTCAAAGCACTCCAGCCTCAGACCCTACAAATGGCACATGCCTCAGGTCCTGCAAGCTCTGCTCTCTCTGCCTCCGTTCAACCTGCCTTAACTTCCCCGTGTACCTCCTCCAGACCTATGATTAAAAACTTTATTTCACATTCCCTTGCAGTCTTACGTTGAAGAGTGACCTACCACTCTAGAGCTCTACTTAACAAATGTTGATTTAAAGTTACAACAGGTACATATATAAAACAGTATTTTTTTTAACATTCTAAGTTTGTAAGTGATTTTATTCTGTAGGTGAGGTTATCAACCGTGTGATATCTATTCATCAGTATGATTTCAGGATTGTAAGTGTTAAACATAGACAAGCACTAACTTCTTTCATCAGGACTAACATTTCAGGCTTTTCCTGTTTTGTGCTATGATAACAAACATGTGATGAACATCTGTGGAAGTGTCTTCATGTGCTAATGTGCAACCATTTTATAAATGTAGAAATGGAATTTCTGGTTCCTGGGTTATTCATATTTTTATCTTTCAATGATCACTATCCTTTGACTGCTCAGAACCTTATCTTCAACTTGAGACGTGTAATTTCATCTTTCCTGCTAAATTTTGATGAAACAACAATATGGTCACAACATTTGAGAAGAAGCTTGTTAAAAGATAAACTGTGGAAAACTAAAGAAAATAAGAGTTTATTTGAGCAAAAATCAATTTGAATCAGGCTGCGCCAACCTGGAAGTGATTGGGGCGCTCCACTGATAGGAGCTGGGGGAGAGACTTTTATAGCAGAAAGGCGGAAACATACCAAAGAAATTATTGATAGGCTATAGCTTAAAGCTTAGTTGGCTATTTGTGATTGATTGTCCTTGGCTTTCAATTTTGTAACCTTGTGGCATTTACAGGCTTAGATTTTGATTTGTTTACATAGGCCACCTGCATTAGAGCCACCTCAGTCTAATGGCCTTTTAATTAATTTAACAAACTTAACAAGAGAAAAAGAACAGCACAAAATACAAGAAGCTATTTATGGGGATCAAAATGTATTATTGAAAATTTTTTTTTCTGAATTTAATCCTCTGAAGTGGTCTGATATTTATTTCAGGCAAAATATAATATGTGCTCAAATTTGAGTTGCTGTTCATATCCTGGGTAATCCAGCGTGAGATCTAAAAATTATAGTGATTTCCTAAGTGTTGATCATAGTGCTACCTATCCAAAATGGGTTAATCAGTGTGGAAATAAGGGAAATCCTTTCATATCCACTCTTGGCATGCAATCAAGAATATGGCTTACTCAAATCTGGAAAGGATTATCTGCTTCTATGGAGAAGAAAAAAAGTACTATGGACATGCAGTTAGCAGATTTGGCATCTAGTACCTGATCCAAATGTCACTACTGGACAATCATTTAATGTCTAGAATCTCAATTTCTCACCTTTAAAATTATTATGATAGTTTCCACTTTGTTTTTGTCACTGAATTGTATAGAAGTAATTATTAAGCAGGACAATGGATATAAATGGGCTTTTAAAACTGGTAAGATATGTAAATGTATAAAGTGATTATTCAGTACTTCCAAACACATTCATAGAATAATGAGGCCAATGAGCATATAGATTTGGTGACAGAAAGGATAATCTTCGAGATTCTGCACACTAAACGTATCACCATGTATTACTGCTATGAAACCCATATGTACACACACACACACACACAGAGGAAGAGGGAGAGGGAGAGGGCGAGGGAGAGAGAGAGAAACACACACACACACACACTCACACACACACACTCACAAAGCCTTTAATTACCGTGAAGCAGTGTTATGATGTTCTAAAATGTACTTTGAAACAAATACTACCAGAAGAGCATTCCTGATAACATTAATGTACAAATGACAGTTCAGATGCCTGTAACTCTTTCTGGCATTGAATCTGTGTTAATCAACAGCCTGAGTAAATGAACCAAGAAAGTGTCTTATGATTGCTGTTAACCTCAGCAAAGACAGAGGCACCAACACCCACAGTGACAGCTTCATGAACACCGAGGGAATTGGTACACTGCTATTCTGTGCAGAAGCTGACAGCTGTTTAAGTCATCTATGGTGTAATTTCTATTTGTTTTACTCTATTTTGCGTATTTCATTCTGTTGTTCAATTCCAAAATTAGAATAGAAATTACGTGAGGCCACATTAAGTTGTAAGTATAATTGCTTCAATCAATTGTTGCTTAATTTGGCTAGTAATTGATCATATAAGGAGTAGTTTTTAATATGTAAATATGTATATGTGTGTGTATATACATATATGTGTTTATATATAATACATATATACATGTAATACATATATAATACATATAATACATATACATATTTACATATTAAACTACTCTTTATATGATATATATACATATATGTGTATATGTATATATATGTCAAATTCAGACATCTGGATATGGTTCAAACTGGGCATCTGTCAGAGTTAAAGAAAAAAGTAATACTCAGCAATTTCTATACTATTTAATTCTATCTGTATTGGCTTTTTCTGACTGTGATATATATGTCAAATGAGATTCAAATTCAAATTTCTTTTCAGAACTACTAATAATTGACTTTATGCTAAGTTTTCAACTTTTTATTTCCCTTTAACTATCCAATGTCTCTATGATTCCATGAATCTATATTGTTATATAATTCACAAAAATGTAATGCTGAGTTATACTTTATAAATCTAAAATCAGTTTTAAAAACTTACATTTGATATGAAATATAGCTAAAATGGCTTAAATATTAGCACTTAGTTAAAACAAACTTTATTTAAATATAAATGTTGTGTGTGAGCTTAGATAACAATTTCTGTTCCCTAACAATTATATTTCTTGTATTACGTTCACTAAGGAAAAAGAACTAGGCGTGATAGACACATTCAAAGTGTTTATTTAATGAATCTATATAAAAAACATAGTTTACTTGAGGATGACAGAAATTGGATATTTACTGTTTAAATATTAAAATACATTATAATACACTAGAGAAAGTAGAAAATATGTACTAAATATGCATATAAAGAATACTGAATAACATGAGAGAATGAGAAATATTGTGTAAGTGAAATTATATGTAGTTTCTAAGGTCTTTGGCAGATATGAAATATTTTTATGTTATTTTAGAGTGTGGGTCAAGAAAGATAATTGGAGGTTATGACATTCAGTTTATCTCAAAGATGCATGGATTTTTAAATGAGATAGTTATATATCCTAATGAAAAATTGTATGCAAGGTTAATTTTTAGGTGAAAAACACAAAGAGCAGAGCAATCCCATTTTGATAGATTCACAGATAGAAAGATATGCATACATATACATATAGATATAAATACACACACACACACACACACACACACGAGGTCTGACAATTAAGTTTGTGAACTTGTTGCAACCATATTGTTAACCTTTTTTGATATAAAGAGATATCCATTATGAATTTGTACCATCTGGACAAATAGTTCACCAGGTTTACTATTTGGAAGTGCTGAAAAGGCTGCATGAAAAAGTTAGACGACCTGAACGTTTCGCCAACAATTCATGGTTCTTGCCATGACAATGCACCAGCTCCCAAGGCACTGTCTGTGAGGAAGTTTTTAGCCTGTAAATAAATAACTGTATTGGAACACCCTCCCTACTCACCTGATCTGGCCCCCAATGACTTCTTTCTTTACCCAAAGATAAAGGAAATATTGAAAGAAAGACATTTTGATGACATTCAGGTCATCAAGGGTAATATGATGACAGTTCTGATGGCCATTCCAGAAAAAGAGTTCCAGAATTGCTGTGAAGGGTGGACTGGTATCGGTGCATATCTTCCCAAGGGGAGAACTTCAAAGGTGACCATAGTGATATTCAGCAATGAGATATGTAGCACTTTTACTAGA
The DNA here is from genome assembly GCF_004115265.2 of Rhinolophus ferrumequinum. NCBI lineage: Eukaryota > Metazoa > Chordata > Mammalia > Chiroptera > Rhinolophidae > Rhinolophus > Rhinolophus ferrumequinum. The sequence continues at coordinate 55,547,875 of NC_046290.1, read as the reverse complement.
ACCTAATTGTCTAACCTTGTACATATATATGTATATATACATGCATATAACAGGTATTAGTCAGTCATTGGTGAGGATATGGAGCAACAGGAACTTTTATTCATTACTGGTGAGTGTTGAACATGGTTAAGCCACTTTGGAAAACAGTTTGGCAGTTTCTTACAAAGCTAAATATAACCTCAAGAGATGATCCAATCCTTACCAAATTCATATAAAAACATGTCTACACAAAACCTGTATACGGATATGTTCGGAAGCTTTATTCATAATCACTAAAAACTGAAAGTAAGCAACATGTCCTTTGATTGATGAAAAGATAAACTATGGTACATCCATACACTACTACTTAGCAATACAACGGGATGAGCTATCAAATCATGTAAAAACTTGAAAGAATCATATATGGATATTGCCAAATGAATAAAGCCAAAGTTCATACATACTATCAGATTCAATTTAGAGGACATTCTAGAAAATACAAAATCTGAAGACAGGAAAATGGTAACTGATTATACGTTTGGGGGGGAGGCCTTGACTAGGCAAAGCACCTAAGATTTGGGGAAGGGGGTGTTGACATTATTCCATATGATACTGTAATAGTATGCATATATAACACCAGAAATTTGTCAAAACTCATAGAAATGTGTAGCACAAGTGAGCATTTATGCATGCAAACTTAAAAATACATAGATTTAGGAGATAGAGGAATCTCATGAGAAATATAGACTATGACAAAAGAATCTAATTGTTTTGAAATGTGAATGAAATGCAGTGTGTGTGTGTGTGTGTGTGTGTGTGTGTGTGTGTGTGTGTTGGAGGGGAGAGTGTATAGAAATGCTGGCCCATGTAACTTTGGAAGGGAATGGAATCTGTAAAAACAAAGGCAAAAAGAGCTGTACATAAGCATCGGACCATACTTGATAAAGTTCTTCACCATGGAGGTACTAATTACAAATTCAGAAATAACTATACATATATACCAGAATGAAATGATTAAGCATATGACTGGCAGAAGGTAAAGCAGGGTTTCTCATTCCTGGAGAAGGACATTGCAATCAAGAAGGAAGGCTGGACAGTTTCATGTAATAATGAATTAGAGTTGAAGGCATCAATATAAACTCATGTTTAAATTAATATAGTTGGATACATAAAGAAATATTTATAGATATGCATATATACTCAGGTTAGTGAACACACATATATTTTCCTGTTCTTTCAAATGAGACAGCATAGAAGGAAATGATACCACAGTAGTAATGAGCACAGAAAGCACTCAGATCTTGGATTCTAATATCATTCTCCAGTAAAAGGAACAATGAGTTTCTGGAGAAATAGCTAATTCTGTAGCTGGTCAGGGAATATACAAGGTAAGATGAAGCATTCTGTATCATCAAAACATAAGGTAACAATTAAAAAAGTGATGAGAGTAACAATTGTTAGTAAAGTTACATAGTTATCACCCCAATAATCTTTAATTTAAAAAGAAAGTGATGAGGGTATGCCAAAGGAACACATGAGCCAACTGAAGGAGTCCACAAAGCCCAAATATGGAACAATTACAGACTTGAGCAAATAAGAAATAAATATTGGAGTTTAACTTCAAATATAAAATAATTATCCATAAGTCTATACTAATGTATAAATAGATGACTGAGTAAATAAATAGGTGGAGCACATAGACCAATCTTTTGTTTAGAAGAATTCCACTTAATTTATGTGGATACTCTTCTATTCAGGAACTGGAACAAACTCCCCACTCCTTATGTATGAGCTCTGACAGTGACTTCTTTTCCCAAAGTATGGTAGGTAAAGGGGGGAAATTAACTGTATTTGCTCTGATTCTGTATATATCTATAAATATGTTTTATGTTTATTGCTGTAATTAATAACAATGATTCTAAATTGCTTTCTTTATTTGGTTTGATTGGTTATATTTTATTTTCAACAGAAAAATGATAGTTATGTTCTAGCAGGAAAACAGAAAATTTGATCAAGAAATAACAGTATATTTTCAGAAATAGAGAATGCTATTTAAATAATTTTCATTGTATTATGAACCTGTCAAAAAAGTTTTGTTTCCTTGACATTTCAGCCCCATACTTCAAAATTCTAATACAGTTTAAATTTGAAGATATTTTCTTCATACTTAGATTTATTTTTCTCTCAGAGCCTGAGTTCATATGTCACATTCTCACACCACAGGCAAAAAAGAAAGAAAAGTGTAAAATTTGCATTTGCAACTCTTTTTAAATAAGTAATACTGGAGGAAAAAACAAATAGAGTGATTCAATAATATTATCAGATTCCTACAGCCTGACTCCCTTTGAGTAAATATATTATGAATAGACTACAATCAAACAGTGATACTGTAAACAAATATGGATACGAATGATGTTGAAACGATTCTGAAGGATTACTGATCACTAATACATTGGAAAACATATTCTTGTATTCATATATTGTGCATTTCTGTCCTAGGGGAAAAGTATTGTACTTAATGGATGAACAGTAAAATTACATAGGAGAGTCTTCATTATTACTTATTGAAGCTTTACTTCAATATATGCAGTGGAATTACTCTAATATTCTGGCAAAGTTTACTAAAAACACTGCCAGCAGTCATTTAAATGAGTTGGTAAATTTACATTTTTCTATCTCAGTTGTAAAAAAAATATTATTTCCTGTACCCCATGTGATAAATATGGTCCGTGCAAAAGTAATTGTGTTTTTTACAATTATTTTTAACCTTTTAAACCACAATTACTTTTGCACCAACCTAATATATATATATATATATATATATATACATATATATATATATATATATATACATATATATATATATATACACACACTGAGGGTGCGAAAAAAGTGTACACCCATTTTAAGAGACATTATCTATGTATTACTTTTCAAAGTTAAATTCAATTATGGTAGCAATGTACAGTATGACGTTCACTCAAAAGATGGCATCGATCAAATGAATGCTAGCATCACCATGCGACGGGCAGGACAGTCAAAGAAAATGGCAGAAGCATAGTTGTCATTTGAGGATCAGAAGACCATTTTGAAGTGGTGTTTGAAATTCGAGAACGTTCTCCTGACTTAACACCCTTTGACTTCTATCTATGGGGGAAACTTAAAGGATGTGGTGTACCATAGAAAACCAGCTACACTGGCAGTACTTCAGGAAGAAATTGAAATAGCATGTGCAACGATACAAGTGGACACTTTGGTCAACATTGCTCAAGCAGTAGTTCACCATAGTCAAAGGTTCCTGGATGCTGATGGTAACCACTTTGAGCACCTCTTGTAATTGCAGAAGTTAAATGTGATTTATATTCATCTTTTGTTATTGGTATGTATTGAGTGTTACAATTTTAATAGTTTTTTTTCCTTTTTAAAAATGTGTATACATTTTTATACATGGTTAAAGAATATGGTGAATGTTTAAATTAAAAAAAAAATTATTACAGTAAAGGACACATTGCCATTAATCCCCCTCAAAATATTCCCCTCACTTCAAACACACTTACCATGTTTCCCCGAAAATAAGACCTAGCCAGACAATCAACTCTAATGTGTCTTTTGGAGGAAAAATTAATATAAGACCCAGTCTTATACAATATAATATAAAATATAATATAATATAATATATCGGGTCTTACATTAATTTTTGCTCCAAAAGGCGCATTAGAGCTGATTGTCTGGCTAGGTCTTAGTTTTGGGGAAACAGGGTATCCCATCATTCTTGCCACTTTCTGAAGCAGGAAGTCCTCTTTCGTGAGTCTCTTTAGTTACGCCATCATGACTGCCTTGATATTCTGAATCTATTGAAAACATTTACCTTTCATGGTCATTTTGACTTTGGGGAAGAGCCAGAAGTCACAGGATGCTAGATCCAGTCAATAAGGTGGATGAGGACACACAATAATATTTTTGTTTGACAGAAATTGCCGTACCAGAGGCTATGTGTGACATGGAGCCTTTCCATTGTGATCACAAAATATGGTGAATGCTGCTGCCGAGTGCCATCCAACAGAGAGGCAGGGGTCTTCAATATGATAAGTAGTGCATCAAACCTTAGTAACAACAGTGTGTAACAAGTTTCAGTTTGTTCACCTCAGTCAGTCGTGTGTGAGCTACGATTGAGAGAAGGTGTGTTTTAAAGGGTACTGTAAATCATCCTCCATCATGACAACACTCCTTTGGGATATTAATATTTAGATAAGTAGACTTGGTAAAGTATATTACCCTCCATAATGTGGGTGGGACTAATTCAATAAGTTGAAGGCCTGGATAGAACAAAAAGCTGACCCTTCCCCCAACAAGACAAAATTCTGTCTGATGGTCTTTGAACTAGAATGTCAGCTCTTGGTGGTTTTATAGAAGCTTCTGGCCTTCAGACTTGAACTGCTACGTTGGTTCTGCAGATTTGGGACTTGTCAGCCTATATGATATAACTATGTGAACAAATATATACACTATATATGCTATTTGTTCTGTTTCTCTGGAGAACCCTGACTAATACAAACATCAAGTTCTTTTTCTTTAATTGATAAGAAGTAAGCACATTAAATTTATCAATGTGATGTTCTGCAATGATAAAAAAAATTATCTTCAGAATGACTATTATCAGATAAGCAAAAATAATTATTATTCCTGTTAGTTGTCAGAGATCAAATTGAAACAAATATATTTGAAGAAAGAATTGCATAGCCAAGCAATATCGCCTGAATGCATGACTCTATTGCTCACTCATTTTCCCTTAATAAATACAGATATGTATATAACACTGAACATAGTTACTTGTTGTTTCTTGTCATATTCTCTTTCATTAAATTATATGCACTCTTAGGTTTTTGATGAATTTCCATTTAAAATGATGAAACAATAATACATACCTTTAATAAAGTTGATTGGTGTGTGGCAAAGTCTACATTCACTAATTAGAAAATTGGTGGTGGAAATCATGAAATTCATTTTCAAGTTGTTAGAAATCTTTTAGATCTCAGGTATAAAATTTACGTTTCTTAGTGGAATGTAGTGTGGTATTTTATCTTCTTTCCATTTGCATTTGGGAAAAATAAGGATGAACTCGTGTTTGTTATATGAGAAAACACAATAATTATAAGTTTTCTTCAACCTGAAGATGTAGAATTCTTTGCTCTAGTTATTCTTCAAAACTGTGTGACTATGTATAATCAACAATATATTCCCAATGACATTTTAGTTGTTATTTTGAACTAAATGTCATAGTATCTAATGCATTTCCTTTTAACTTTACTGTAATTATAAAAATATTGTTTGAAAAGCTATAAAGAATGATAACAGAACACAATGACCTTGCAAAAGTTGTCTCCATATACTATTTTTTGTATTTAAATACATTACAGTAAGACTGTAAAACAATATAGGTTGTATGGTAGAATCTTACAAATAAAGACTGTGAAAGAGGATATTTCCATATATCCTGATAAGTGCCCTCAATTTATTCAAAGACAAAGTTTTTTGAATTGATAACATCAATGCTAGGAGATAAACAATTATGTTTCCTAATATCCAAATGATCTATGCCAGGTGGTGTTTCTGATTAACAGCTTAAGTGCATGGGAAGAACAGCAGGTAGGTAATGAGATGTGTTCTGAACCAGAACTATCTTACACTCTTTAATAGGAAATCCACTGTTGCAGACCATCTAGAAAACGTGAGGAAAGCCATTTGCAGTTTTACAAATGTGACAGCATCTGTCAGATTTGAATTAGTACACATATTACTGTTTTATTCACTAATATGTTGATACTTAAGTGAATCAATACTTATGAATTGAATCTTAAATTATTTATTCTCCTTATTTATCTGTATTTTTTCTTTCTTATGAACATCCTCCTCAACAATGTAATAGATATTCCTCTAAGAGTTATTCTTGCAAGTATTCAGTAATTTGTGTTGTCCTTTCTTGCGTCTCTCATTGTCTTATCAACATTGGTTTGGAAAGATAGTTCCAAAGACAGGTATTTTGTTATTACTAGCATTTTTAAATAATCGGAATAAGCCTAATCCTGTCCTATTACTTGTAAACTTAATGGTGGAATTGGTCAAATCTAATTTTCCACTTCATGATGTTCTAGGAGAAAAATTCATAAAAACATAGTGTTTGGTTTGGTTTAAAGAAGCAATGTGGATTGAATTTTAGATTTAAACATACCTGTTTAATTCTCTGGTCAGTCATTCAAGTCGCAAAAAGCCCACTTGAATTCTTAAGTTTTTAAATTTGTACTCCACCATCCAGAATTTCTAGATAACCTGTGCCACTTGTCAGTTTCCTAGGTGGGCTTTTCCTTGCCACCAAAGTTCAAAGCATTTCCTAAGGTAAGTACAGAATTAGGAGCATCTTCTCAGTCTGTCCCAAATCTCTCTTCTGTAGGCTCACTCTCAAGACAGAAATTCCTACAATTAGTGGCTTTCTTTGTGAGAAAGACACATGTAATAGCATTGCTAATTCTATAATATGTGTCAACACAATAGGACCTATAAACATCTTAGTAGAAAATAGTAAATCTCATCAGGTAGCAGAGATGAAGCTCCCAGAGAATTTTTACAGGACAAGGTGGTCTTGTTTACTGATTACAAAGTCAATAGGATGGCCACGGGGTTTGAAAATTAATCTGGGGAACGTAATTTGGTGGTTACCAGAGCGTAAGGGGGTTGGGGGGTGGGGGATGAGGGTGAGGGGGATCAAATGTATGGTGATGGAGGGGAGCTGACTCTGGGTGGTGAACACACAGTGTGATTTATGGATGATGTGATACAGAATTGCACACCTGAAATCTATGTAATTTTACTAACAATTGTCACCCCAATAAATTAAAAATAAATTAATAAAAAAAAAACAAAGTCAATAGAAGAGTACTAAGTTGTGTTTTGATAAAAGGTGATGAAGGGGGAAAGAGAGAGAAAAGAGAGCTGGAACAAAGCAAGAGAGCATGTTAAAAACAAATGTTCCCTTTGTCCAAATTTTTCTTTACTTATCTTTACAGTCCATACCCCAGTATATTTTAAGACTATATGTACAGCCATTAACATTTTTTTCTTATTAAAATTAAATTAGAAGGATATTAGGAAAGGAAGATTAGATGTAAAATTAACTCTAAACATTTTTTTATCTCAATCGTAAATTTCCTTTGAATATCTGTTGTTTTGGTTTATTCATGCCAAAGGTAGAAACTGACTGCATGAGAAAGATTATTACAAATTGAATATCCTACTTTTCAAATGACATCAATTTGAATAGCTTTCTTGGCTGGACAGATTACTTTTTAACATTAGTTTAATGAAGCTTAGACTCTTAAAATTTAACCTCACTTAGTTAAATTTGTTTATGCTGTTTTTTTTCTATAAGTCTCCAAGAAATGAAAATTTTAACAATAATTATTATTTTACTAATAATGTTCTATGCCACTGAAGTGTTCAATTGTCTCTTTTTTATTATATTCTGATGATGTTTTTAAAGGCATATTCCACATACAAATTACATGTGTTGATTATTTAAAAAATGGGCACTGATTTTGTGAGTCTCTGTGAGTGCTGAAGGGAATTCTGCCTACATTTTGGTGAGTTAAGACTCTACAGACCATGGTTGTCAGATGGCAACTAAGCAATCTAATATAAAAGGTAGGAAAATTCAATCACAAAAGTTTAATGTGGAAAATAAGAAAAAATGCACAAGTGGGCTGAAGAAATTTGGTTTTCACTGTTTCTATCTATAGCCATCCCATTATGGCCATTGATCATGATCTAATTAATAAAATTAATTAGCATAAAACGATTACACCTGGAATTTTTTTCTTCTCATGTCTGTTCGTGAACTATTTATTTATTTATTTATTTATTTATTTATTTACTTTATTTTTAAAGAGCAGGAAAGCTTCCTTTAATGGTGATTTTTACTGATTACAAAGGCTTCAGCATTTTCAGTTCTAATTCAACAACCACAGGGGTCAATCAACTAAGATAAAAGAAATAGGGACAGGATGCCTATTTCTTTTATCTTAATTGATTGACCCCTGTGGTTGTTGGATTAGAAATGAAAATGCTTAAGCCTTCTACGCTTTGTGTTCACCTTTTTAATAGTTCTTACCAGACTCTTAAGAAGAACAACAAGCACAACACAATGTAAGGTCATTGCCTAAACAGAAACCAAAGTCTGAGTAATATAGACTATGAAGAAAAATATAGTATTTATAGACAAGATGAGCTTGAGCATTCTAGTTGCAAGGTCATTTACAGGTCATTGATTTATTTTTTTGTAGTCATCCCCTGGGAAAAGTTTCTAATGCAAAGACATTTACTAGTCAAGGGACAATATGTGCAAACTGCAGTAGTTCACCTACAACTGCTGGGTTTGAATACACATTTAATAAACATTTACATTCCACCTTGAACTTTCTCAGCAGAATCAATTCCAACTGGGAAAGGAATAAGAAGATAGAACAAATAAAGCAAAGGAAGAATTTAAACATCTTTTACCAAAATATTTTGCCAATATAAACTATTCCGGTATTCAAAACCAGCAGTATTTTTTTTTTATTATTGTGGTAGCTAGATAAGGTTTTTTGTGGGCAGTACCAAATCCTTTAAGTGGAATGGCTAGATATGAGGTCTGACAATTAGGTTCCCGAACTCATCCTAGTAAAAGTGCTACATACCTCATTGCTGAATATCACTATGGTCACTTTCGGAGTACTCCCCTTGGGAAGCTATACACTGATGCCAGCACCTAGTCTACCCTAGTTCAAAGCAATTTTGGAGCTCATTTTCTGGAATGGCCATCAGATCTGTCGTCATATTACCCTTGATGTCCTGAATGACATCAAAATGTCTTCCTTTCAATATTTCCTTTATCTTTGGGTAAAGGAATAAGTCATTGGGGATCAGATCAAGTGAGTAGGGAGGGTTTTCCAATACAATTAATTGTTTCCTTGCTAAAAAACTCCCTCACAGACAGTGCCTTGTGAGCTGGTGCATTGTTGTGATGCAAGAGCCATGAACTGTTGGTGAAAAGTTCAGGTCGTCTAACTTTTTCACGCAGTCTTTTTAGCACTTACAAATAGTAAACTTGGTTAACTGTTTGTCCAGTTGATACAAATTCATAATGAAGAATCCCTCTGGTATCGAAAAAGGTTAGCAACATCATTGCAACAAGTTCGCAAACTTAATTGTCCAACCTCGTATAATAGCTCATGTGGCATAAAACAAGAACTAAATGATTATACGCCTTATAGGTATCTATCTTAGAGATCAGGTATCAAAGGTATATTTGGTTGACAACAAATTGTTAGAATCAATTAGCTTCTTTGATTTTCCATAAAAATATCTATCTATATTTATTTATAAACATATATATTTAGTGGATTAGTACTTTAAATATAGATAACCAGTGCGACTAATTTCCTAAAATTAATTAAGGATTTTGGGGGCTTAGAAAACCATGACCACTAACTTAACTAAAAGCTAAATTGTTATAAAAACAACACATATAAAATACCAGGAGCTATCTATCTATATATCTATATCTATATCATCTATCTATCTATCTACCTACCTATCTATATTGCTTTATTTGAATTTTATCTATCTATCTATCTATCTATCTATCTATCTATTGCTTCATTTAAATTTTACAGTCTTCTTTCTCAGGTACTTCTATACTACATCTATCTATCTATCTATCTATCTATCTATCTATCTATCTATCTATCTATCTATCTATCTAGATTTACCAATGAGAAAGCTAAGATTCAAATCTCTTATTTTTTCTTCTGTTATCCAGCTTGTAAGATACAGAGCACATACAATTTTCACTTTGTCACTCACAAAAAAACAACAACAAAAAAACAAAAAAAAATTCTCAATTTTTATATACAGTTTATAAAAATCATTTAAATTATTACAATCTTCATAGTTCTTAAATATAGTTTATATTCAATCACTCAAATATTCATTTTCTTGTATTGGTTTTAGACTTTTTTCTTCTCCCTATTTCATTTTTTCTCTCTGACCACTTGAGCATTTCAGAACTTATTAACCTCCTAGGGAGTTGCTGGAAAAAAACAACTAACCAAATTAAAATGTCACTTTCTACCTTACTAGAAATCAAAGTAACAAAAAGACTGATGAGTTTCTTGTGACTCCATTTATTTAAAAAAATAAAAAATAAAAAAAAATCAATATTTGGTAAGTGTTTGTAGGAGAAAATTGGAGCTATTATTAGTATAAAACTAAACAGACCATTAAACACATAGAATTTCCCTAAAACATTTAAAAGTTTATATGAGGTTCTACTTTTAGGGAAAGTTGTCCATCCCCTTCCCCCCACACACACAGATGTTACATTGCTATATCAAGTGATTTCCTATGTCACATTTATTTTTCTTCCAAAATGTAGTCTTTGGTTCAATTATTTTAACAAATAATTTGTTAAGCATTTGTTATATTCTTTATTTTCCTGTTATAGACAACTATAAATGAAAGCAACCAAGAACAATTCAAATACAATAATGCAGTAATTTTCATTAAAATGCCTTTAAATAAGAGGTTAAATATAAGAATATGAAAATTTCTTGAGATAATTCAATGGAAGGAAACAGGAAAGCTTCTTAGCTTAAACCTGAAGAATGAGTAAATGTTTGCATATATAAAAAAGATGAAAAGGGAAGGAGAGAGGATTCGGGACAGGTTTTAGGCTTGAGCAAGTAGGTGAATGATTGTGCCATTAACTACCATGGATACTGAAGGAGACAGAACTGAATTTTAAAAAAAAATTAAATAACTAAGACTTGTACAGCACTTACAATGTATTCGGTCTAATTTAATTCAAAAGCAAGTACTAACCACTGAGTCCTCAAAGCAATTCAATTTGTATAGGTATTAGTATCTTCATTTTATAGATGAGGAAATTGAAGCAGAGAATTTCAATTAATTTCCAATGATTACATGGAAAATTAATGACAAAGCCAGGCTCAATTCTTGCTAGTTCAGCTACAGAATATGAAGTCACAGCCACTATACCATACTGCCTGCAGTATGTTGGGTTTGAAGTGTTCATTCATCTGTTCACAAATTAAGTATTTTTAAGTAGTTTCTGTGTGTGAGGCATGGTAATAGGTCCTGTAGAGTCCTAAAAAGAGTGTCCAGCATTCTGTTTCTTATCTATATCTCTCAACCGGATATCTTCCTATAACCAATGATTAGATACTGGTCCTGCTATGGACTGAATTTTCCCCCCATATTTATATACTGAACCCCCAACCCACAATAGGATGCCATTTGGAGAGGGGCCTTTGGGAGATGATTAGGTTTAGGTGAGGTTATGAGGGTGGTATCCTCATGGTGGGAATAGTGCCTTCCTAAGAAGATACAGCAGAGAGCTTGCTCTCTCTTCTTGACACATGAGAACACAGTGAGAAGATCTACAAGCCAGGAAGGGAGCTCTCCCAAGAAATTGACCATGCTATCACCTTGATCTTGGACAGTTAGCCTCCAGAATTGTGAGAAATAAATTCCTGTTGTTTAAGCCGCCCATTCTATGGTATTTTGTTATGGCAGCCCAAGCTGGCAAAACCAGTCTAGTATTTGATCGAGCCTTAGATACCATATCTCCAGAAAAAGTCTACAAACTTCACTAATTTTTCACCCTCTTTGTGCGAATTATAAGATACCTTTTCAGAATACTGCCTCTCAAGGTTTTTTGTGTCTACTTTGAATGCTTCATGCAAAGTGTGCTTGGAGCACAAAGAGATATTCTGATACTATTTGTTATGATGAATATACTACCAAGTTGTAGGAATAGTTTTAGGCCTGCTTATTAAGGAATTTTTACTTAATTTCACATCATAAATTTGCTTTTGCCAGTTTGCAACATGGCTACATATCAGTTGGCTAAATAATTACTTTAGCTCGGTGTATCAACTATTTCTGAGAATGTGGAGCACTGTGTAAAAAAAATAAATAAATAAATCAGAGATCTGAAGTGTCCTGGCTCCTCTTTTTAAAATAGCATTCATCATATTCCAGTGAGGAATGCTTTGGTTAAAGGAGGTCTATTCCTAGTTCCAGTAATCCAGGACTACTGAGGACTTAGATACCATATCATATAATTCATCAGTTTCTAAAAGCTCAATTCATTGTTCCATGCCAAAGTTAGTGATCTGCCTCTAAAGAGAAATACAGAGTGAGCCAGTGAAATTGGGAAAGATGATCACCCCTGGATACTATCAAACATCTCCAACTCTGTGTCCCTTGCATGGCAGAACTAATAATCCCTCCCACTGCACACTGTGATCCACTGGGATGCAGTAAGAGAGCAGAGGGTAGATAAGCCTTGCCTCACCACTTCTGCTCAAAGTTTCTTGCGGCTTAGAGGCAGAAGTTGTTGGAAAGAGCCATACGACACAGAAAAGATGTAAGAGAAAATGATCAAAACCTGCCTAAAGAAGCAAAGGTAAGAGGTTGAGAGATATCTGATTCTTGTTTCTAGTGATAATCCTGCCCTCTGATCATATAAAGCAATGAAATTCTCTTTTTGCAAGATCTATTGCAAATTGGTTTTCTCTCACTTGCAAAAATAATTTTAACAATGCATTGCTGTAGTTATCTTAATATATATTTTAAGCAATTTCTTCCGTTTTACTTATTGTATATCATAGATAATTGTCAAAAGGTTGAATGATAAAACTCATAGTGCACCTACTTATTCTCTAAAGAGTCAAGTATTATTATAATCTTAGCTATGTTACCTTAGACAACTAGCTTAAACTCTCTTCCATAGAGGAGATATATCATTTACCATAGAGGATTTTATGAGAATAAATTAAATGTGCTACGTGTGTGTATGTGTGTGAGTGTTTAGCCTAGAACAGTGCCCTTGGGAAATGCTAGAAGTTCAATAAATGTTAATTGTCACTATAAGGATGTCAAATAACAAATTGATACCAAAGTCCAACATATGAGATAGTTAGATGCAAACAACTAATCTGTGGTTTCAAACATTTCTTACTGCGACCTATAGTAGACAATATACTTTACGTTAACCACCAAGCATACATGCAGGCGCATACATATAATAGTTTCATTTAGAAATATCTGTATTATGAGTGATGTATTTTAATATTTCTATTCAGTTTCATATTTTGAATATTAGTAACACCTCTCTATATTGGTTTTAGGTCCCCCTAATGGGTCACAGCCCTCCATTTGAAAAACAGAGACCTAAAGTTCTGTTGACTGATCACTTATTTGTGTTCATTGGCATAGCTCTTTCACAATCAAATAAACAATCACTGTGTCACAAAATCAGGTTTGTCATCCAATTCCCTTAACAGCCTCATATAGTTATTAATTTCAAAGGACAGAACCAGAAAAGTTCCTAGCTTTTAAAAACTAACCCACAATTGCTGAGTTCAGGTTATTAGGTTATATTTATACCCCTCTGCAAATGGGTGCAGGTTTCTCATTACACTTGCAATCTACTGTTTTGAATAATATATATTGGTGTCAACTTTGACTGTGGAGCACAACTGATGGAAATACAATATTACTGGTAAATATGTTTCTACCATTGCTAAAATAACCCTGCTCTATTATGTATTTTAATGTGCATTGCAAGTACCTTTATAATTTTTGTCATTATTATGTAATGTAACTGTAGCTTTGAAAAAATACCGAAGTCAAACATGGAATATTTCAAAGGTCAGCTTGTTCACACTTCAAGTATCTTGTACGTGGAATATTACTGGTAAAGGACAGAAGGAATTAAACTGCATCTAGCTGACAAGTTCATGAAGCTTTTCATTAATTTCACTTTGGATTATGGCACCACGAATAACAGCATGTGACACAAACATTCTGCGAGAGATCTCATCACATTAATAATGGCTTCCCAAGTTTATTCAAGTACTCAATAATAAACAAGAAAGACTTTTCTGAATTATATATTCACAAAGATATATCAAATTTTTATATAAATAATTGGTAACAAATATAAGAAAAAATAAGTGCTGCATGAAACTGAGGCTTTTATCTTGTATGTGTGTACTATATTGATATATCTATAATTAATTTGATTCTAAGCACAGTGGGAAAGTCGGCTGGGACAATTTTTTTCTAAGAACAATTCAAAAATCATAATTTTATGTTTCTTAAATTATTTATTCTTTGTATGTTGTTCCTGGGAAGTATGATGTAAATTTAATTTTTCTTATTATACATACGTTGTTCTTCCTCTCTGTGGTAAGCAAAATAATCCCCCTCTCCCCCCCAAAAAATTGTCCACACTCTAATTCCTATAACCTATGAATTTATGTTATATTGACAAAGATAATAATGGCTGTAGATGTAATAAAGCTTTGTCAATTAGCTAACTTTGAGATGGGGAGGTTATTATGGAATTTGAGCAGGTGCAAGATAATCTCAAGGGTTCTTAAAAATCGAAGGGAGAGACAGAAGAGCAGGTCAGAGTTGTGAGGTGTGTGAAGTGCTCAACTGCTATCACTGGCATTGATGACGACAGAAGAGGGGCACATGTCAAAGAACATAGGTGGATTATAGAAAGGCAAAGAAATGGGTTATCCCTAAGAACCTCCAGAAAGAAACACCTTGATTTTAGCCCTGATACTTGTATCAGAGTTCTTAATTCTAGAACTATAAGGTAATAAATCTGTGTTGTTTTATGACACTATGTTTGTAAGTTTATAGAATAGCACCAGAAAACTAAAATACCCTCTAATGCTTTAGGAATTTGTCTGTCACTGATATTTGAAAATTTTATTATAATATTTCTATGTGTGTTTTCTATATTAAGTTTGGCAACATATAATCAATTTTATATCAATATTTTTGATCATGTGTGCTCATATATGCAAGTGTACCAGGGGAAGAGGTATAAAGAACTGTACAGGTTTGGTGGGACAGTACAACTCTCTTTTTTATCACTATTATCTATAACTAGGCTTTTATTCCGTTATGATATAACTCAGCTGACCGTGGGTACACTAGGACGGAGCGGCTATTTTTCTGTCTTTCACTAGAATCTCCAAGACCTTTCAAGGGCATAATGAAACAGAGAAAATGACCCAGAAAAAGGAAAGCATAAAGCAAAATCATGGGATTTTCCTATGAAAACATAAAGCAGGGAGAATGACAGCAAAAAGCAGCCCTAGTCTGAGAAATCGTTGAGAAGTTTGAGCTTGATAAATAGGGGAGAAGAGATCATTTGACCTAGGCTCTTTTCTCCTTAATCCAAAAATATCACTTTTTCAGTAAGACTGATAAATAATTTAAGAAATATAAAATTATGAGTTTTGAATTGTTCTTAGAAAAAAATTGTCCCAGCCGACTTTCCCACTGTGCTTAGAATAAAATTAATTATAGATATATCAATATAGTACACACATACAAGATAAAAGCCTCAGCAATCATGCAGCACTTATTTTTTCTTATATTTGTTACCAATTATTTATATAAAAATTTGATATATCTTTGTGAATATATAATTCAGAAAAATCTTTTTTTTTTTAAGGAGAAGAATATCATGATTAGGTTTCATATTCAGCTGAACTATCAGTTAATGTGAAGGCAAAATAAATATGATTTTAGGCATAGAGGTGTTCATATTGTCTTCTCTGAAAATCACCTTACATGAAGTACCTCAGAAATATGAGAAACCATTGCAAAAAGACTCATTAAAATATTGAAAATAATGGTGAATAAATAAATTTGTAAAGATATTGTTCATAAGGTAGCAAGCAATTAAAAAAAAAACAATGTCTCTACCCACCTTGGGAGGGTTATATTTAATTTTTTTGAATTTTAATTTGTTTAACTTAGTTTTAAGTTGGATTCTGGACACTGGTAAACTCAGGCCATGGCCCACAGTGGGCTAAATCTGGCCACACTTATTTCTTTATGTATTGTTTGTGGTTGCTTTCATGCTACAGTAGAAGAGTTGAGTAGTTGTGACAGAGACTATATGTCCCACAGAGCCAGAGATGTTCATTATCTTGTCCTTTACAGAAAAAAAAAAAAAGAGAGTTTGCTGACTCCTGGTGTAAATTAAAGGTGGAATAGTTGAATACTTAAAACTGGAAAAAAATGAACTCATCAAAATTGGTATAACACATTAAAGTAAAACAAAAATGTATAACTTAAATTCATGTATTAGAAAATAGGCAAAGTCAGAAAAATCAGTTCTGTATTCCACACAGAATAACGGATAAGGGAAATGTGTGAATACTTACACAGGAATTCTAGAAGAAGTTGAAAGCATCAAAATAGATATATCTATATATCTATATATATATTGATATATATAGGTATATCAACCTAGATAGATCTTAAAAGCCAAGACTTTTTTGAAAAAAAAATACCGAACTATGAAATTTATAGCAAAGTATAATTGGTGTAATTTGAAACACAGATCAAAAATACCACTAAATATTTTAAATATTTAAATGTATCAGCCATAAAAAATTTAGTACGTGTTCATGGAGGTATAAGAGGACAATTCAGGATTATTATTATTATTTTTTGCATTTTAGGTCCATATTTTAAAATAATTATGAAAATTATATGTATATATATGTATATATACATATATGTATATGTATATGTATGTGTATATATATATGTAAGTGCGTGGCGGAAAGTTTGCGAACTTAATTTTCTGGCCATGTGTGCGTGCACCTGACAATTAGGTTCACAAACTGACCACCGTGCACTTATATTGGCAGTGCTGTACAAACAGCTCGGTAAGGTTTCACAACCTTGGTATATCAGTGTCTCATAACTGTGTTTGTGTCGCTGTGTGGCGGTGTCTTGCTGAATGGTGTTCATTATTGTTGTTGCGTGTTTTTGTGTGCCATCACGAGAATGTCTGAGCTTGAATTAGAGCAACAAACAAACATTAAATTTCTTGTTAAACTTAACAAGAGTGGAAGTGAAATCAGGGACACTTTAGTTCAAGTTTATGGACAATGCCATGAAGAAAACGGCAGTGTACAAATGAATTAAATGTTTTTCTGTGGGGAGATAACGTGTCACTGATGAAGAGAGGTCAGGGCAGCCAGTAATGAGCAGAACTGATGAAAACATTGCAAAAATTCATTGAATTGTGAATCAAAATCATCAGCTGACTGTGAGAAGCATAGCAGACCAAGTAAACATTGATAGAGAAACAGGAAAATCGTAACTGAAAATCCTGGCATGAGAAAGGTGTGTGCAAAAATGGTCTCAAAGGAGCTCACCGATGAACAAAAGCAAACGAAAGTCGAAGTTTTCCAAGACCTTTTGGAGAGGTAAGACTATATTTTGGGCCATGTTACCACTGGTGATAAAACATGAGTGTTCCAATACAGCCCTGAAACAAAACATCAAAGTGCACAATGGAAGTCAGCCAATTCTCCACAACCAAAAAATTTCCATCAGTCCAAATTTTTACCCAAGGATAAAGGAAATATTGAAAGAAAGACATTTTGATGACATTCACGATATTAAGGGTAATACGACGACAGCTCTGATGGTCATTCCAGAAAAAGAGTTCTAAAATTGCTTTGAAGGGTGGACTAGGCGCTGGCATCAGTGCATAGCTTCCCAAGAGTACTTCGAAGGTGACCATAGTGATATTCAGCAATGAGGTGTGTAGCACTTTTCTAGGATGAGTTCATGAACTTAATTGTCCTTCCTTGTGTGTGTGCTTGTATATGTGTGTGTGTACATATATACACACATATATATGTATACGTATCTATGTATGGATACTATGTATATATGTCTGCATTATATATGTACGTATGTATCTCTCTATATTCATTAGTGGACAAGAATTTAAAATCATAATTGTCTTTTAGATAAGTTCACTGATTTCTCAACACTTAGTTCAAATGCATCTAAAATCAATTTTTAATTTTATGCTAAATTTTCTTACTTATTAATACTAGGTAAACTTTGCCTTGTAAACATGAAGTTGTGGAAATATTTCAATATGTATCAAAGTATATTCTCATTGCAAAAATATAAGATTTTTTTATTACTATTGTTTTATTTATCTTATTTATCCTCAGTTGCTTATACTACAAGAAAAAGTTTCTTGGTTGTTAGTGAAATACTATTGAAAAAAATATACAGTTTTTCAATACATATTTCGAATACAATAAAAATGTATTCTACCTTAAATCAGTGCTCACTGTCAGTGAAGATATGTCTTCATGTGATCACTCAACCCCGTTTAGTTGTTTTATAGATGAGAAAGAATGTAGTCAACTCATCATCTTACTGGAAGATTTTTTTTTTTTCTGTTGTGGCTGCAAATATTTGTCAAGCATATAGACATATTCTAACATGCAAACAAGAGTTGAATACATATTTTATAACATTCTGTGGCATTTCCTTTTTAAAAAACATGTTTACTTTGCAAGTAAACAGACTGTTTATCAGGTAAAGACAGACTCAAATAAATTCCCTGGAAACAAGTAGAAGAGATGTACGCTAGTGATATAGCCGATTAGATTTGTGATGCATCTTCTCCACAGCATTCTATATGTGCTGAAATGATGCTCAGGAGACCTCACATTCCAGTTGAATATTAACTGCCATATCATGGCAGATTATGAGGGGGATTTCATGAAAAAGTCAGATGGTTTCCTTTGAGTATATAATTACCAAGAATTTTGAATGTGGTTATTGCCATGATTATCATTTAAAATGTATTTATTTTTTGCCCTTAATTTATTAATACTAGTTTTTCTTATGTCTAAATGTGGCCAATAGCTTCAAGTAATTCTCTGTTATCCTATTAAAATTTTTAAAATTTTAAATATTTAAGTAAATTTCCAAATTTATATATAAACCACGTTATTAATTTAAGTATCAAATTGCTCTCTAACTTTCTACTAAAGAAATTTACATAGAAATGCTGCCTTCTAAAGACTAAACTCAAAAGAATAGCTAGAGTCTAGGCCACTGATTATTGAAAATGTGTATCCAGTTTTGAAAAATATGTTCAATACAATAATAATAATAATAATTAAGAACTAATAATAATAAACCACGATTCATTAGCAATTTGCTATGTCCAGGAAAATAAATTGTTTTCATAGTTGAATCTTTATATTGATAAACTTTGTCTATTTTCCTACTGATGATTTGCAGGCTTTGCAAATTATTGTTTCTTGAGTATTGAATATTTGTAAACCCTATACTCTCTTACTTGTATTTAAGCAATTCAAAATGCTGGTCATAATAATTCCTGAGTGACCTTCCTACAGAGATATTTCTTTTACATTTTGCCCAATTTAACCAATGGTAACATTTTATAAAATTATAATATAGAATCACAATCAGGATATTGATGTTGATATAATCCATCAATCTTATTTAAAATTTCCCAATTTTATTTGTATCTTTTTGCTTCTGTGTGTGTTTGTGTGTGTATGTGTAAGTTAAGTTCTATTCAGTATAGGTTCACAATATCTATCACCACAGTTAAGATACTGAAAATAACTTAAATCTTTACCTTGATGTGGACTTGTCAATACAAAAGATAAATGTAATTCTTAAAGTACTAAGAAAGGGTATAATATTTCTGCATAATTGTTTCTGAAAGTTAATTAAAGCTAGTGATATACTGAAGTTAGCTGATACAAACTAATGAGAGCTGACTGTTAAATATTTGGCAATTCTGTGAATCAGTGATTAAACCACTCCATAGCTTAAAATCAGCCATTTTAGAAGTATTTACACCACAGTAATCAACACACATTAAAAATAAGTGCTCCTTTCCTTCTCCTCCCCAAAATACTTTACTAGAACACAAATAATTAAGGTTCTAAGGTCAACAATCTGATTTTATTTAATGCCATCTTATTTTTAGGTCTAGTTTAATTCAACACTTAAGAGTGCCGTCTAATTTCTTGTGGCATAGAGAATATATTGTTTGAATTTGATGCTATGTTCTAGCTTAGTGGCTTCCACATGTTTATCTGCTGATCTGAGGCACTCTGTGAATAAGATAATGAAGTAATAAGGCAGACACAAGAAGAGTGGATGGAGATTGTCACTTCCATGGGAAAGAAAACTAAAAGAGGAAGTTGGTCATTCTCTAGGCAAGTTATAGCTAACAGACATCCACGTGTGTAAAATACAGCTTTTTGTCTATTCTATGTAGTACCCAAATACGTTGGGAGTAAAATTGTCTCTATCATTAAATTTCTTAAAATCTCTTTAGAGCTGTACTAAATTTATATCAAACAACATGAAAGTAAGTATATATGAATTCATATCAAAGCATTGTGAAGTGTTAGAGAGATTGTAAATATGAGTAGTGAAATAAAAATGCTGTTAAAAAGAAATAGCAAGGACATCCTTATTGTCTTGCTTAATCCTTAAAGCAGCTGTTCTTTCCTTTAGAATGCATTAGATACACCAGCCATCTTTGTTCAGAGGGTTTCTGATTCAGTTGGTCAGGGCTAGGGCCTGAGTTTGTGTTTCTTAACAAATTCCTATGTGCTATTGATATTGCTGGTTAGGATACAACACTTTGCGAACTGCTGCCCTAAGGAGAGAAACTGTTTCTTCCTAATGCTGTATGCTTACCCATCCTAGCTGATTATCAAATATTAATTGAATTGAGTTTTTCATCTAAGCCAGGGAAGAATCAAATGCACTCTACTGGATAGAAAGGGAAAAATAAAGGCGGGGGGGGGGGGGGGGAAGATGCAATGCTTAGTTTTTATTGCACAATTGATCAGCTGTTTATCTTAATACATTTGGAATTATTCCAGAGGATATTTATACTTGCATTTTCAAATTCCATAAATGACTTACATATATACGTACATACATACTTGAGACAATTCTGTTTTTAGAGAGTGATTGTATGAATAAATACTTAAGAAAATAATTATCGCATCTTTGCATGTTACAGAAAGGTATTATTAGCATGAAATATCTACTTAAAAATGAAATCTGAATGAACTATAACAGATATTTCTAAGGAAACAACATAAAAATCAGAGCAGACAAAAGAGAAAATAGGCCAAGAAAAATGAGATAACTATTTTATAGAAAATTACATACATATCTGTTGCAATTGTTTTAATTTGTTATTTGGAATAAGCTTTAGTTTACAGAAAAATTGCAGGAATGATATAGAGTAATCTTAGATGTTTCAGCTAATCTTGATGTCTTACATAACCATAGTACAATTATCAAAACTAAGCAATTAATATTGGTATAATACAATTAACTAATCGTAAACTTTATATGAATATCATCAGTTTTGTACAGTAATAACTTTTTTTGTTGTTGTTGCCCTGAATTCAATCCAGGATTTCCACATTGTCATAACACCTTAGTCTTTTCCAATCTGTAACTGTTCCTCTGTATTTTCTAACTTCATACCGTGACACCTTGAAAAAGTACTGGAGACTCCGTTTTAGAATACCCTCAGTATGGGTTTGTCTGACATTTTCTCATGATTAGATTGAGGTTATGCATTTGCGGAAAGAATAATTTAGAGATGATATGCTCTTTACATCGGGGTTCATTATATCGGGAATATATTATGTCAACCCGTTTTATTACCAGTAATGTTAAAACTTATCACTGTTAAGGTAATGACTGACAAGTTTCTTCATCATAAAGTTACTACTATTCCCTTTGTATTGTTTTAAAAATTACTGTAGGGTTATTTTGAGAACATGCAAAAATACTCAGTTTCTTCTTAAATTTTGCTTTTTAATTTTAGCATCATTTGTATATCTTTCCTGCAGGAATTATTACTATGTTCTTCTCATGACAATTTTCTATTTCCCTCATATCTTTTATACTTATGAATTCTAAATCTTTCTGTAAGGAAGGATTGCCCCTCCCCTTTTATTTATTTATTTTTTATTCAATCATTAGTTCATGTCAGTATGGACTCATGAGTATTGTTTTACTCTTTGGGTTACAATTGAACATTGTCATTATATATATATATATATATGTGTGTGTGTGTGTGTGTGTGTGTGTGTGTATATATATATACACACATATATATATATTTTTTTTTCTCAGTTGTTCCAGTTTTCTCCTTTAGGAACTCTTTCAGGGGTGATTCTTTTGCCCTTTCTTCATGCTCCCTCACCCACCCCCCAGGCACACTTTTTTTTTTCATTGAGACTTTATTTGATAGCACCATGAGAAGGTCTAGACACATTTTTGTTTTCCATACTCCAGTTCTGGAATCAACCACATCTCTGAAAATTCTGGTTTCTTTTATGAAAGAATAGTATTTAGAAGCTAACTTCTGGGTGCTAGATATGCTCATTGCTTCTGAAGTGTCAACAACAGAGACATTTAGGAAATACATATGTGCATAGTAATGCTTGTGTACAGTGATAGTCTACATTAATTTCTATATCTATGATATAGATATAGATATAGATATAGAAATTAATGTAGACTATCACTGTACACAAGCATACTATGTTTTCTATTGTTGACACTCCAGAAGCAATGAGTATATCTAGCACCCAGAATTTAGCTTCTAAATACTATTCTTTCATAAAAGAACCAGAAATTTTCAGAGATGTAGTTGATTCCAGAACTGGAGTATGGAAAACAAAAATGTGTCTAGACCTTCTCATGGTGCTATATTTACTCCATATTGCAACCCATACACCAATACAAAACCACAAGGTTATTCTAGACTCATTCATTTGCATATTTGTAATCTCTTTATCCAACAGTGAAAAGTCTGGCTCTCACTATCTATTACATATTTACTTATTTCTTCAGCACTAATGTACTTATCAATTTGTTGCAGCAGGATAGCCCATTGTCTTGTGAGAAACATATTTTACCAACTTCTAAATAATAGAATTGAACAAAGGTATCAAATCAATAACTTAACTTTACCCTTTAAGAAACTGGTGAAAGAAAATTAAGCCCAAAACAAGTAGTAAAGGGAAAATAATATACCAATTCAATCCGAATAATTTCTGTATATCTATCTTCAAGGTCACTGTTCTGTGACTGTGTCAGTTTTACTGATGAGCTTGTCCAAGGCATTCTTTATCTCTGCTACTGGGTTTTTCATTTGTAAATTTTCCCATAGATTATTTCTTATATTCACCTTCCTGCTGAAATTACCCATCTTATCTTACACACTATTCACATTTTCCACTTGAGCATTTAAAATATTCATATACTTTTAAAAAAACCTGTCAGATATTTCTAAAACTGTGTCATACATAAGTATTTTTCTCATGGTTGCTTTGTCTCACAATAATGTTTTATTTTTTCCTTTTCAGATGCTTCATATTTTTTTGTTGAAAACCAGATTATCTGTGTAAGACAGTGGACACTGAAATAAGTAGCTTTTAAATGTATGCACATTTCCTAATGCTAGTTCTGTAGTGAGGAATTCAGAGTTAGTCCAATTATGACTGGGGCTAGTAGTATTGGGTGGCTTTTTGCTTGCCACTTTTGCTTAGCACATCACATGTTTTAAATTTCTTTAGCAAAGACCTATATTTAGAGAGTGGTTTGTCAGAGTGGTTCTTGCAATGCTTGGTGCCTTTCCATCTTCAGTCCTCTTTTTGCACTGTGCCTTGCAATTAACTTGCTACATAATACTGTTAGCTTTCTTTGTTAGTGACTGGTAATTGTCTATTGGTAGGAAAGCGGGGTACTGGGTATTCTCTGATGTTCTGATGAAGCCTCAGTTTTTGGCAGGCAGGGTGTCTTTGTATCTAAGATACGTGACCTTCCCAGCATGCTGGCCTCTAGTGCGGTAGCCTGAGTCCAGCATGCACTGTTTGTTCTCCCTCAGTCAGACTTTTTGTTTGTTTGTTTATCTGGTAACTTGCCCCAGCTGCATTTGATTTTCATCGGTGCACTAATTGTGACAGTGTCTGTTGCCTTTTTCCCATAAATGATGTGTTTGTTCCATAAAGGAAATAGAGTTCTAGTGGATTATTCTGTCTTTCCTGCAGTGGCCACTGCTTCCCTACCTCAGTTCTGCATCATTAAGTGCGACTTTCTAAGAACACCCCAATCTTTGCTGTGAGCAGCCAGTGAGGTTCAGGGAGAAAAAGCCTACAAGAAGTTGTAGGATCCCCATATATTTGCAGAGCCCAGGGGTTTCAACCTCTTTCACCAGTGCATGCTTAGTGTTCACCAACAATTTGTTAGTCCAATTTGTTAGTCATCCTAGTGCTCTCTTCTTACTGGTGCCCAACTGCTATTTGTCCTAGTCAGTTCCTGCTTGCATGTCAGGTCTCCCAGCAGCCAACTAACTGTTTCTCCATAGATGTAGGGTATATGTATGGGTTTCTTATAATCTCATCATTCCAATAATTTACGACAAGTTGTGAACTTGCTGTGTGACTTCCTTTTGTTGTTGTTGTTGTTGTTGTAAGTTTGAGGTGATACTATTCACAGTTCTTTGTATCCATTTTGAGAAACGGTGAATTCATTCAAAGAGAAAATTGGGAGCCCAGAATTGTATATATTTTTGAACCAAATAATAACTTTCAGATATACTGGCTCAATGTCATCAGGTAAATTAATTTAAGCTTGAAAGGTTAATGTATTGTTTTCAAATTGCATTTATTTTCTGTACCATACCAACTAGTACTTATTACATATTGCCTTATTTTATTTTCTTATGAATTCTTTCTCATAAAAGACAGCTAAATTTGGAAATGAAAAGCTGTTGTGTATGTTGGTTTTGTATATCAACAAACAGCATTTAATATTAGATTACATGGTCCTATCTTCTATTTAATTAGTTTTTCACTCCTAAATAAATTCTCATACACTTTAAAAATTAACTTCATTTTCTAGGACATTTTTTAGATTTGGAGAAAATTGTGAAGATAATACAGATAATTGTTACATATCCTGTATTCACTTTCCCCAGTAATTAATATCTTATATTAGTATGATGTTTTTCTTCAAGTTATTGAACCTATATTGTTACATTGTCATTAATTGAAGTCCTTAGTTTATCCAAATTTCTTAACTTTTTACAGTGTCTTTTCCTAGAATCTCAACCAGGATACCACATTACATTTAGTCTTCATATCTCTTTGGGCTTCTCATGGCTTGACATTTTCTAAGACTCTTGTTTTTGATGACCTTAAGAGTTTCAAGGAGTAATGGTAGGTATTTTCCAGAATACTCCTCTCAACTAGCATTTGTCTGATGTTTTTTCTCACTAGACTTGGGTGAGTTTTTTAAAGAGGAAGAAATCCACAAAGGTAAAGTGACATTTTTATCACCCAATATCAAGGGTCAAAGAGTCATACTATCAACATGATATATCACTGTTGTGGTAAAAAACTCGATCACCTAAGTAAAGAAGTGTTTGTCAGGTTTACCCATTGAAAAATACCTTTTTCCCAACCCCAATCCACCCCCTGCTTTCCTTACTGTACTCTATAGAAGGAAGTCACTTCAGCACCTGGAGTATGGAGTGTCACATAAAATTTTTGGAATTCTTTTGCAGGAAATATTTGACTGTCTCCCTGCCCGTTTCAGTATGGACTCATGGGTATTTATTTTATACCTTGGTTTATAACAGAATATTCCATTATTATTTTGTTGCTCAAATCGTTCCAGCTTTGGCCACTGGGAGCTCTTTCCTTTGGTATGTCCCTTTGACATGTTTCATCATTGCTGGTTTTCTTTGTTTTTGTGCATTCCTTACTTTCTGATAATTTACAATATTTTATGCTCAGTTACATATTTCCTGTTCCAGTCCTAGAATGAATTAACAATTTTTCAAAGGGAGCTGCTTTCTTTTAATGAATATAGTTGAATGAGAAAGAAGATCTTGGTGCTAGATATGTTCATTGCTAATAAGGTGCCAGTGCTCTAATGCTCTCTCAGCTGACAGAGCAAGGAAATCTCTATATGCATACTAACCACATATATACATAGATTTATAAATCTGTAATAAGTAGCTGTCAATATCTATATTAGGCAAAACACAAATTCAGCCTGATGTCTCCAGGTTTAATTCATTACCACATAGCTCATTCTAGCTTGCTCCTCTTATTACCAGTTACTACCTGTTCAAACAATGAGAAACCTCATTACCACACATTTGATTAATTGCTGAATTTCAGTATGAAAGTATGGCAGTATCAGAATTGTTAACTCACACTTCCTTGGGAAATAATTTTATCACCTAAACTTCAATAATTATATACAATTCATTTTGTCTTTAGTCTTAGAGACTGCACTCCTAATCAAAGTTAATTAGGAAATCAACTTTTTCTCAACTACTCTCAGTGAGGTCATTACATACATTTTTAATACAGCTTATTTTTTACGTTCTGATTTCATCCTAGGATCTCATAACCTCCTAAACAATTGTCTTTTGAATTTCTTAACTGTGTCTTTCACAAAACATAATACTTTCATGTTATTAAAGTTATGTATGTATATATGCATGTGTATGTGTGTATATATACGTATGTACCACTGGGATATATACTTTTTTTTTCATAGATTGTGGTTTTGGTGATATATCTAAACAAACAAAAAAAACAACACCAAACTCAATGTCAATTTGATATTCTCCTATATGTTCTTCTAGAAGTTTAATAATTTTGTGTTTTATGTTTAAGTCATCCATGATCCATTTTGAATTAATTTTTGTGAAAGACTGTTTTTTTTTTTTTTCTCCTTGAATTGCCTTTACCCATTTGTCAAAGATCAATGAAGTCTGTTTATGTAGGTGTATATCTAGGTTCTTTATTCTGTTCCATTGATCCATGTGTCTTTTTACCAATACCATGATTTATTTCTTAATTACTGTAGCTTTATAGTGACTCTTGAATCAGTTAGTTGAATCTCTCACTCTGATTCTTATTCTTCAATATAGTGTTGAATAGTCTAGATTTTTTTATTTTCATATAATCTTTAAATCAGCTTGCCAATATCTACATAATAACTTGCTGTGACAGGAAATTGCATTGAATCTGTAGATGAAATTGGGAAGAATTGGTATGTTAAAAATACAGAGTTTTCAATCCATGAATACTGTATACGTCTCATTTATTTAGATCTTTGCTTTCTTTCATCAGCATGTTGTACTTTTATGCACATAGATTCTGAATATATTTTGTCAGTTTTACACTTAAGTATTTCATTTTTGGGTGCTATTTTAAAACGTACTGTTTTCTCTTTAAATTTAAATTTTTCAATTGTTCATTGCTGGTAGTTAGGAAAGCATTTGATGTTTGTATATCAACTTTTTATCCTGGGTATTATTATACTTACTTATTGGTTCCCAGAATTTTTGGTCAATATTTTGTGATTTTCTACATAGCCAATCATTTTTTCTGTGAATAAAGACATTTATTTCTTCCTCTCCAATAGATATATTTTATTTCTTTTACTTGTCTTATTGCATTAGCAATGGTTTCTAGTATAATGATAAATAGTAGTAGTAAGAGATAACACACTTGCTTTGCGCCCTAAAAGGAGAAAACAGCCAGTTGATCACCATTAAGTGTTATTTTAGCTAATGGTTTGTTTTTGTTGTTGTTTGTTTGTCTTCTTCTAGATGTTCTTTTTGTGTGTTACATTTCTATTGTTAGTTTACTGAAAGTTATTGTCATAAATGGGTGCCGTATTTTGTCAAATGACTTTTTAGCATCTGGTAGGATCATACTGCTCTTTCTTGAGCCTCTGATTTGGTGGCTTACACCAGCTTACTTTAAAAGTTGAATCAGCCTTATTTACTTGAAATTAATGCTAATTGGTCATGCATGGTATGTATTCTATTTTAGACATTGTCAAAATTTTGCTAATATTTTGTATAGGATTTTTCATCTGTGTTGATAAGCAATATCCATCTGTAGTTTTTCTTTCTGGTTATGTCTTTATGGTTTTTGGTGTTAGGGTAATGCTGGTTTCACAGAAGAAATGAGAAAGTCTTCTCTCTGCTTCCATTTTCTGAAAATATTGGGGAAAATTGATATAATTTCTTCCTCAAAGGTTTGGTAAAATCTGCCAGTGAATCCATCCAGACCTGATGGTTTCCTATTTTTGAAAACTTATTAATAATTGAATCAATACCTTTATTTCAAATTATTTGATCATTTCAAATTCTATTCAAATTGTTTTCTATTCAAATTATATTTTATTCAAATCTATTTCAAGTTCTATTCAAATTTCATTACCTATTCAAATTATTTGATCATTTCAAAAACCCAGCTTTTGGTTTGCAGATTTTTTCTATTTCTTGTTTTCAATTCATTGACTGATACTCTAAGTTTTATTATTTTCTTCTGCTTTTTTTTTTTTAAAGTTATTTCTCCTCTTCCTTTAGTTTCCTAATAAGGAGTCCTAGATTGTTGTTTCAGCTCTTTCTTATTTTCCCAGAATAACATTTAATGCTACTAATTTATCTTTAAACAATTTTTTCACTATTTTTTATTTCAATTGAAAAATAATTCTTATTTTTCAAATTTTGATTTTTCAGTTTATGTTTACTTAGTTTAACATATTGCTTAATGTCTGTTGAGACTTATTATTTGAACTGTTTTATTTAGAATTGTGTTATTTAATCTCCAAATGTTTGTTTTTTTACCGTTCTGTTATTGATTTCAAGTTTAATTCCATTATGTTATGAGACTATACTTTATATGATTTCTATTATTTTCAACTTGTCAATGTATATTTTATAGTCCAGAATGCTATTTGGTGAATATACCATGTAAGCTTAAGAGGAATATATATTCTGTAGTTGTTTGATAAAATATTCTATAAATGTCAAATCAAGTTTATTGATAGTGCTGGTCAGGTCAACTTTATCCTTACTAATTTTCTGCCAGCTTACCAATTACAGAAAGAAGGACATTGAAGTCTTTAACTCTAATAGTTTTTTTTGTCTGTTTCACCTTGATGTTCTATCTTTTTGTTTGTTTGTTTCCTTCTTTGTTTTTGTTTGTTTGTTTGTTTTTATCTTTTTAAAAATGTATTATGATGACCCTTTTTAGCCATATAATAATTAAAGGATAATTATCTGAGAATTGTTCTATTATCTTTTTATGTATTCCTTATCCCTGATAAATTCCTTTTCTGAAGTCAGCTTTGTATAAATATGATATAGCTACTCCAGGTTTCATTTGATTAGTGTAGGATGATAAATCATTTTTATTTTCTTTATTTTTTATAGCTTTATGAGACAAATTCGCTATCCTTTTTCTTTTACCAAATCTCAGTCTTCTTTACAGTTGGTTTCTTGTAGAAAACATATTGTTGGGTATTTCTTTTTAATCTTCTCTGACAATCTCTGTCTTTTCATTGTCATATTTACATTACTCGTATTTACAGTGATTAATGATGGAGTTGGGTTAATATTAATCATGTTTGTAACTGTTTTCTACTTTTTGCACATGTTCATTTGTTTTTGCCCTTTTTGTGTTTTCTAAATTTGGCATGTGAAATGATTCCATTTTATTTCCTTTTTTTTGGCATATAAATTTTACTTTTATTTTTTATTTTAGTGGTTTCTCTAGAGATTGCAATATACATTTTTACCTAATCCATGTAAACCTTCAAATAATACTATACCACTTCATGTGTAGTAAAGGTTAATTATGGCAGAATATGCTTCATTTCTCTTTCCATTCCTTTTGTCATTGCTGTCATTTATTTCATTTATCCACATCTGCAATCACCTATTATCACTACTACTACTTTAAATAAACAGTTATCTTTTAGATCGATTAAGAATAAAAAAAACAAAATATTTGACTTCATTTGTCCTTCTCTGGTGATCTTCCTTTCTTACTGAGTTTTTAATTTCTCATTTTTCTTTTCCCTAGAAAACTAATCTAATTTGTAAGGCAGTTCTGCTATCAATGAATTGATTTTTTTTTTCTTTCTTTTTTGTCTAAGAAACTATTTTTACCAACTTTTGAAGGATAATTTCACTGGATATAGACTTCTAAGCTGGCATTTTTTTCCTTCAATACTTAAATATTTCAGTCCACTTTCTTCTTCTTTCTCCTCCTCTTTCTCTTCCTCCTCTTCCTCCTCTTCCTCCTCTTCCTCCTCCTCTTCCTCCTTCTAATGAAAAGTACACTGTGATTCTCATCTTTATTCCCTTTTAGGTAATATGTTTTATTTCCTGTGACTCCTTTCAATATCTTCTCTCTTTATCTTTAGTTTTCTGCAGTTTGCATATGATATGCTTACATATCGAGATGGATTTTTCTTTTTGTGCATTTATCTTATGAAATGTTATCTGAGCTTCTTGTAGTTGTGGTTTGGAATATCATTACTTTGGGAAAATTTTCAGCCATTATTGCTTAAATATTTTTTATGCTTCATTGCTTCTTTGTTCTCCTACTGATATTCTAATTTAAGAAAATGTTACATCTTTAGAAATTGTCCCACTGTTTTGGATATTCTTATTTTTTTCCTTCACTTTGCATTTCAGTTTGAGAAGTTTCTATTGATATATCTTCAAGCTTACTGATTCTTCCTCATTCATGTTCTGTTTACTGATAAAACCACTCAAAATAACTTCATTTCTGTTACAGTGTTTTCGATATCTAGCATTTCTTTAGATTCCTTCTGAGAATTTCCATCTTTCTGCTTCTATCACCCACCTATTCTTGAGTATTGCACACTTTTCCATTAGAGCCCTTGACATACTAATCATAGTTATAAATCCCAGGCTGACATTTTCAAAATCTCTATAAATCTGGCTCTGATGCCTGTTTTGTGAGTTGTCTCTTCAGAATTTTTTTTCCCCTTGGCTTTTCTCAAGTTTTTTTTTTTGTAAAAGTCAAAGTGATGTATCTGGTAATAGGAACTGAGGGGGAAAAAAGGCTTTAATGTGAGTTTTTTTATGTATCTGTATAAAGAATCTGAGTCAATATTTTTAATATTTGAACTGCTAATATATTTTATGGCCTCACCCTCCTTTTCCCCTCTGCCCTTTATCTGGGCTAGATCACAAACCCTGTGTCTCCCTCTTTTTACACTGGTGGGAGATTCAAACCATTTAAGCCTCTGAATGTGCCCAGGAAACCACTCTCTGGATCTAGCCCCCAACCACAATAAAAACTCTGAGCCACTCTCATTGCCACACTCTTTAATCATTTCAGATCTGCTTGAGAGGCCTGCCCTATTCTTTCCAGAAAACCTTAGTTATGTAATAAATCTTTTCATATCCTCTTGATGTTTCATCACTAGAAACATCAGTCTCAACACTAGAACCAAATCTTGGGTAGGAGTCCATTCTGCCTGTACAGCGTATTCGAAACAATCATGCTAGGTGTAGGACTAAATTTAATGCTTGCTGTAGTTATAGGTGATAAAAGATTAATATTCTCCACTTACGTATCTTTGTTTGTCCTTTAGTTTCACTAAAATTCTTTTTAAATAGTCTGTGCATGCAAATCATTCATCTGTATACCATGGTTATAATCCTGGGTTTTTATTGATATAGTGACAAGGCATGGCTAAGGGGAAGCATTGCATAATCTAGGTCTGTATACCTGGTCTGTGACCTTCTCCAGTGCCTCTCCTGACAGCTTTAGTTGAGACAGCTAGGATAAAGGGGATGGATTAAGGGAAATGCCCTTTCCCCAGGCAGGATGTGGCCCTGATAAACACTCTCCCCCTCCATAGTAGGCCTTTATCATACAGAAAGCTCTGAGACTTTTTCACAATGGTTACTTTCTCCCCACGCCCTGTCAGAGCCACGAGGGAATCAGTCTTACCTCATCACTGTGATAACCTGGTGAGGTTCATGAAGGTAAAATCCATGACTCTGTGGGAGTATTTCTAAGACTTCAGGATTTCTCACTTCTGTGCTGGTCTACACTTAGTCTTCAGCAGTTCATCAACATTACCATTTAAGTGTACTTACCAGTTTATTAATCAATCAGCTTGTGTTCCAAGTCCAAGGTTCCCCATTCTAGATTCACCTGTCTCTATATTTCAAGGTAGTGATTTGTCATGTGAACTAGTTTCTTACTGGTATGAAAGAAAAAGGGGCTCTATTAAATCTGACAAATTCAGTGATTGAAAGTAAGCTCACAGGTTGATCTGATCATAAATTCCTAACCGGACAGGTCATCGTGGGTAGTCACATCCCAGGACTATAACTTCTTTGGGAAGCCTTAAGCAAGCCTTGCCCATTGTTCTTGTGCATCTAGTTTGACACACTTATGAAATGCCAGGAGTAATCCTCTTTTCTAGACTTTTCAGAGGGATGACCACACTCATGTAATACCCTGCATATAATCTTATTAACTATCTGTAATCCAATCGTAGAGATTTCCCTACCTTCCTTTTCCCCACATTCATGTTTTCTTCTTAGGTTCCCTCCTTAATTCCAAATGTATTAAAACAAAACAAAACAAAAAACTGCAAAACTGTCATTCACCTGAGTATTTGATATCTTGCTTTCCAGCATGTCATCAGTTTTGACTCAAATACACTCATAAAAATTCTCTATAGGTAATATGTTTTTATGTCGACACTGGGCCAAGAAAAGGAACTGCTTGTCAGTTTCTTATGCTTTTATTCTTATTGTCAGGATAGGAATAACAATTTCCAAGGTCTTTACATGTCAGACTGAAAGTGGAATTCCTCCCAATACACATTTTATCAGTGACTCTAAACATAAAAGGCTTCTTCTACTTTACCCGTATCTTTCCTATATCATCTAGTTCTCTGACTCCTACATTTGACCCTTAATAAATATTTTTGACTGACAGTAGATACCCTCCATACTGAAAATGATAAGAAATGCCAGATGGGAGCTTATGTTAGACCTATTATCTCTAGGTATCCTGAATCAGCTAAAACTCAATGTGTCCAAACCAACGGCACCATAGATAAAGCCACTTCACAATTTGTGCTTTTAAAGACATGTAATTTTTGGCCTCGTTTACCTTACTCATTTAGGTATAAAGTTGTTCTCTCACATAAGAAATTTTTCTTCCCTGAGTTTGCACTGAACTTCATACATTTGAAATTTTGCATAGTGCTACATCCTCTATCAGAAATGTTCTCTCCTCTCTGACAAATTCTTATTTATTCTTTCAGACACAGCTCAAATTTCAACTTTCTGAAAAATATTTATCAGTTTATCTCAGCAATGGATTAATCTCTGTGAAATTCCGTTGAAAGTTTATTATCTGCTTGTATGATATTTTAGAGTTTTGCTCATACTCTGAATTCAATAAATGTTTATTGAATAGTAATGTCTTAAATTTAAGCCAGGCTTTTTTTGCTCTTCTTGCATGCATAAAAATCTTACTGAATCAATGAAATATATCTCTAAAGTTTTCCTTATACCCCTGCTTATTCTTTCCCAATACTTTTTCTTCCTAAAAGTATTTTTAGGAAATACTGCTAAAAGACTTGTAAGAGTTCAGGATATTTACACTAGATCAAATACAAAGGATGTTAAAACATAATAAGGATTTTTACTGTTTTTAGAATACAAGTATGAATTCATTTATCAGCAGTAAATGTAAGCTATTTCTTGGGCTTACTGAGACTTCATATAAGGTTATGGGATGCAAAAGATTCTTATAAATTAACATTGGTTCACTAGGGGCATTTCCTTTAAAATCTAAATGGTGTCAGTAATGCTGCTCTATTATTGAGTCTTTTGTCCTTTCGTATAATCATTAGCCACTTTGCATTTTAATTACATTACATGAAATGTTCATAAGTGATTCAGAAGAAATTGTGACCTTTTGAGAACTTCTCGGCTGGGAAGAATATTAGTGTTTCTGAGCTAGTGTGTACAGAGGATAATTCACCAGATATTACAGGCAAATGAAAAAAAAAATGATGATTGAGATTTTAAAATGATGTCCTAGAATTACCCAAATATATATTTAACAGAAGTAGAGAGAATCACTTATCTTTAATTCTTCAATATTTAAATGTGTATTTCTCATATTCTTCCATATTTTACTTCTTTTGTTGACTGTCATCCTAGAGATACTGATAGTTTTAATCTTTCTTCTTTCATTTATTATTCATTCATCCTTCATTTATTTATTTATTTATTTACTTCAAGAAAGGCATGCCTAAACATCAGAAATAGAGAACAGTTTAATAGAGAAAACATACCTATTTTATAGAAATGGCAGATGACTGCAACTATTTGTGGTGGCTCACCAACATTTTTAGCTCAGCTAATCAGAGGATCACTGAATATGGTCTTTTTAATACTCCTTGACCCGTCCTCCCCGTCTGTCCATACTATACTTGAACCTGCATGCTAGCAATGGATAGTGTGCACCCTCCCGTGCTTTTCCAGTTTTACTACTAAGAAAATATGGAAACAGTAACACTCCTTCCTTTTCCTAATGAAATATAATTTGCATCATGAGGTTTCAATGGGAGGAAAGGCCACACAAGATAAGGTCCTTGACACACACAGGGAGAGAGGCGAATGAGAGAGAGAGGGAGAGGGAGAGGGAGAGGGAGAGGGGGAGGGGGAGGGGAGGGGAGGGGAGGGGGAGGGAGGGGAGGGGAGGGGGGGAGGGGGAGGGGGAGGGGAGGGGAGTGGAGGGGGAGGGGAGGGGAGGGAGGGGGAGGGGTAGGGGGAGGGGGGGAGGGGGGGGGGGAGGGGGAGGGGGAGGGGGAGGGGGAGGGAAGGGAGAGGGGAAGAGAGAGAGAAGTTGACTGTTCCCTATGCCCTAAAGAATATCAAATAAGTACTCTGTTTGCCTCGCCTGTATAGTAGTTTTGATGATGTTTGCCACTCTTAGAATGCTGCAGGGATATTGTAAACTATGGACTTTATTTAAGTAACGGTTTCAGTGTGTGGCTATGGAAGTCAATTTCTTTTTTCTTCCACCTTTTCAATTCTTCTGACTGGTGTAATAATAAAATAACATGAGATAGATTAACAGGAGAAAATGTCCAAAATTTGTTACAGATGTTCATGTCGCAGTACCATAAGAATGGTAGACCCGAGGGTGCATTGGGTGCTGAGGTTTATATGCCCTTATGGACTAAGGAGAGGGTGGGGACAGGGGTCTGGGATTTCAAAGTGAAAGTAGACAATTGACAGGTCAATGAGAAAGAGCAAACATGTGGTAAACAAATCTTGCTGGGCCACCCAGAAACACTGGGACACAGAAGGAAGGAAGTTCCACAAACAGGTTTTGCTAGATTTCTCCCTGTGTGTCCCATTCACTTTATATTATGACACTAAGGTGATGCTCCCTGCCTTTAAGCAGGTTTTTCTATCTGAATTCCTTTAGGGGTGAAGGTTCTTTCTGAATCTTTTGTTTCTTGATAACTAGCTTAAAATCGGTACCCAAAAAAACATGTTTTGTGTGGCAAGAGTTTAGTCTCCCCTCATGGCCCTTTTGTGATATGTAGTCACTCATGGTCATCCTGACATTTTCCCAACGGCCAAGGCTCTCACTTGCTGTTTTTTAACACTTGAGGACATTTGTCTTCTGTTGTCATTTTTAGCTACTGATTGTCAGTGTTAACATTCCTGCAAATAGACATTGCCTCAAGAAAACACAAATCATTCTGGTTAAAAGGATACTATGTCTTTGCTAAAACTGCCTCTGCATCACTTGTCTATGAGAATTGCTGACAGGATTATTTTTCATTTGTACCCCTGGGAAAATAACTCTCTACATCCTGAATGTCCTTTGAAGTCAGTAGTAAAACATAAATAGAGTGCCAAAATAAATTACATTGTGATCTCTTATAATGTACTTAATAGTATGCTCTGATACAACTCCAGTAAAAAGACTTTATAGGAAGGTGAAAGGTACAAAAATACATTCTGAAATGCTTTGTGAAAAATTGATTAAACAGTTCTTTTGATATATATATATATATATATATATATATATATATATATATATATATATAAACATTTTAGTAGAATCATAATTAAGAATTTTTAAAACTGGATTTTCTTTTGATTTGCATCTCTTGATAAATAAATAATTAAGATGCCCTCTATTTAGTTATTAACAGATAGTATTTCTACCTCTGAATATGCTTTCCTTCTCTCTCTTCTTTTAATAAGAATTCTTTGAAAGTTACACTTCCTACTCTTCATTCTTTTACTCTTTATCTCGGTATGTTAAAAATGAATTTATCACAAGGGAAGGTATTTCTGGCCACACTATTCCTAGGATTGATGAGTACATTTATAGAACCAGGAAAAGGAATTAGTAGGGAAAGAGAAATTTAAAATGAAGTTAAAGAAGGACAATTCATGAAGAAAGACTCACTTCAAGTTGGGAGAAGACTCAAATGTGAATATAACTAGGAAGGTCACTATTATTAAGTAGGGAAACGTGATAGTGGGGAACGGATATGAAATAAAGGGTAAGAGAGAACAGAAAATTTGATAAAAGAGATCATAGTGGAAGTTAATATCATGCTTCTCTATTTCTCAATAAATTAGAAATGAAGAAATCTGTGGTTGAGGTAATCTGTTAGGGTTAAGGTTGTGGACTTTAGTTTATTAATTTTCATAAACTGTGGAATGAAGTTCACATGAATAAAGTGATAACTATAAGGGGTCAACTTACAATTACCAGAGAAATTTGAAATTTTGTTGGAGACAGACAATAGGGCTATATACCTTACACCAAAGAGCATGCCAGTCTGCAAGTGAGAATGAAGAAATAAGACACTGAAGGTTACCCAGATGGATGATTAGTGAAATTGGGAAGAGACTTCTATAAGAAAGTAAAACAATCATTGATTTTAACAATAATATATTATGAATATTATAGTTTTTTGCTAATTTAAATAACCAAGATATTTCCAACGGTAGTTCTCATGAAGTTCTATTAAATTTACCTGCCTTGTCCTTCAACTAGAATCAAATTAAATGTTGGACTATGAGTGTATGTATTTTATTCATAATCAAGTAATCAAATAATGGTTCTCTTTTAGGTATTTTTAAAAATTGTAATGTCCAGTGCATTTGCTACTTTTAGCTTCAATATTCTATATAAGCCAATACTTCTCACTTTACCCATTACCATTTCTCTCAAATTGCATATATTTTAATCATGAAATATCCGTACATGAAATAAAAGTTTCATTATTTTAATGATAGTACTCTGAATAGTCTTCTCATTTCAAAATAACGAGATTCTAGATAAAACTAATTTTAATGCGTCTGGACCCAAATAGAGTAAGAAAAAAATCCACAAAACACACACACAGAACCTCCTCAAAACAAACAAACAAACAAAAAACAAAAATAAAATGATTGTAAAAGAGAAGAGAAAGCAGTAAGCAAAATGTAGATGCTAGAGGCATCTAGTGATGAATAGACACCAGTGTTGATATTAAACCTTAGACCATCTGTAAATTGGAGGAAATGAATAGGAGCCGCATTATAAGCTAAGGACTTTCAAAGAGGCATAGGTGGTCCTAGGGAGACGGCATATTCTGGGCACCAGAAGAACCATATATAAATCAATTCAGGAAACAATAAAAATTAGAAATACATTTCTAAATGTCTCAAGAGTAAAAAATGAAATTGTAATACAAATTTGAAAACCAAAACTAAGTTAAACATAATTTTAAAAGTACTGAATTATAAGGAATGGAGTGAATTTGGCACATATATAGAAATTTATAACTTTATTCTTGAATTAGAAAAGACATAGTAATTACAAAGAAACTTTAAAAGCTTAAAATCAGTATGCTGTATCCAACTCAGAAGTTAAAAAACAAACAAAAAAAAAAAAAAAAAAACAGAAGTAAAATTACAAGACTAAAACAAAAAAAAAAACTACAATTACAAAAGAAACCAGACACAAACTAAAGAGAATCAACAAATCCAAACTTGAAAAGTGTAATAAAAGACCCAAAATTTTAGTTAGATGGAACAGAGAAAGATGTAGAACACAAATGAAACTTATAGGAATAAAAACGTGTTACATTAGATAAAGAGACACTACAAATCATTGCTTTTTATACTGGTGCGTGCTTATAGGTACATAGATGTGGAAAATTATTAGGAAACTACTTCCAAAAACAATTTCAAAAAGAAAGAGAAAGATGAATTGTTAACTATTAAAGAAATTGAAACAATAGTTTTGTGAAAGTGTCAGCTGTATTTAAGAACAGATCATTTTAGTCATATAAAGAAGTCTTTCAGAGAACATGTAAATAAAAAAAGGCCTGCACCCACTTTTCTATAAGGTCAGTCTAACCTTAATATTAGAACTATACAATGATAGTTTGAGCAGGCCAATCTCACTTACTCATAAATGTAGATGAAAATATCCATGGCAAACAAATCAGATGGGAATTTTAAAAAGCCACACCTGCTCTCTATAAAAGATATTACACTAGAAGCAAAGTACATTTAACTTAAAATGCGGGGAGTGTCTGTCATTAGAAAATATAAAACTAGCAGTCACCACAGTAAGATCTAAGATTTTATAATTTTATTTGAAGATTTTTTTTAAATATACAAATCAAAATAATTCATGATTTTGGGGAAAATTGATAATTTAGGAGTGGATCGAAGGGAAATTCCTAAATTGATAATGGGTTTTACAAGAAATTTATACCACAGCATGTTGTTAATGGGGAAAGATTAGTAGCATTTCCATTAAACTCAAGAAAAAAATAAGGGTGTCTATTATTACCACTTTTATTCATCATTGTCTGGCGCTCTGAACAAGGAATATAGAAAGGAAGAAAATAGCATTAGAATTGAAAAGAAGAAAAAAGTATATTTTATTCAAAAGTGACTATTTTCTATGCAGAAAATCCCTTAGAAAGCTCGCGTACACATTATTGGCAATAATGAAATTTTAGCAAACTGGATACAAGCTCAGTAGGCAAAAATATTTTATATCTATCTAGCATCAAAGCAGAGAATGTGCTTTTTTAAAGACAATTTTTATGGTCATAATGACTTTTAGATAATAGAAGGAAATGTAAAAGATAGAGTCAAGAGTCACAGATGATTATAAATTTTATTGAAAAATTAACCACAAGATATCCCACCTTCATTTGTACAAAGACTCAATATTATAAAAATATATATAATTTGACAAATAAATCAGTGCAATAAATCCAATGTAATTTAAATCAAGTGGTATCTTCTCTAGAATTTGATAAGCTGATGCTAAAATTAATATTGAAAATAATTAAAGCAGCAAGAGTAGGAAAATCCTTTGAAGAAGAATTGGGTGGGCAATTTGTCTTACTATCCATTCATACTTAATTATAATGGTGTGTTAAGGTTGAGAGGGTGATGGTTTGCCCTGATTGCAGACAATACAGGGTACATTATATGTAGACAATTTAAAAGCAACGATAAAACAAACTAAAAGTGTGTATGTTCTTATATTAGCAACATGAGTGGCAGTTTTATCCATGATAAATTTCTCCTCCATTTACCCATGATAAATTTCTCCCATACACTTCCCACTTAGTATCTTAGTACTTCATTATGAAGTTGGAACATTTAATTTAGTACTGGTGAAGATTGAAAAAAAAAAAAAGACCAGTGAAATGGATAGATCCCTGACACAGACACATGCATGTATTAACATATAAAAGTAATAGCATTACAGCACAGTGCGTAAGTGGTAACATGATGGATCCTTTCGTGTGTCAGAGGATATGAATGGCACAGTCAAAATTTTAATTGAGACAAGTATACTGGAAGGTATATTTATAGAGTTGTGGTTGGGATAAGGAAACCAGAAATTGATTATAAAGACTGTAGGGACACACAACTGGTCTGAAAGGCAGGGGAAGTGTGACCATTACCTGAGTCTCTCCTAGTCATGTGAGTGGGCTATCCTTCAGGAGCTGACTGAGAGGGAAAAACAAAAAATACAACCAAAATGACAGAGAGGGAGGGGAAGGAGAGAAATGAAATGATCTGTTTCTTTTTCTCGTCACTCTTTGTCGTTATGAGTGGTATGTATTTTTCAAACCCAACCAGAAGCCAGAGGGCAATGTTCCTTAGGCAATGCAGTCCACAGTGGTCAGCTGTGGTCCATGACAGATAGCTGAGAAGGCTGAGGAATGATCTAGTGAGATAAATGGAAAATAAGTAGCACTCAAACCTTTTATCATTCAACTTCCAATCTTGCGTTTTGCTTGGATAAGTTGTCAGCAAAGATTTTCTGTAAAGATAATCAGCATTTTTGCTAGCCATACAAGTCTCTATCACAACTACTCACCTCTGCTAGTGTAGAATGAAAGTAGCCATTCAGCCATACTCACTCCTAAAACCTAAATCAAAATACTATCTACTTGTATTGTTCATTATGAATAGTAGCAGAGAGAGTTAAAGGATAGAAGAGAAAAAAAAATTATTAAAAGTAATAATCAGCCATGAGACCTAATTAATCCTTTTATGTCACTCTGTGACAATATTTCCCA
This sequence comes from Rhinolophus ferrumequinum, assembly GCF_004115265.2. Lineage (NCBI taxonomy): Eukaryota > Metazoa > Chordata > Mammalia > Chiroptera > Rhinolophidae > Rhinolophus > Rhinolophus ferrumequinum. The sequence continues at coordinate 55,507,423 of NC_046290.1, read as the reverse complement.
CTGTCACCTTCAGCCTAAAGAATGAAAATGACAAAAATTATGACAGAAACTTTCAATACCTTTTAAGTAGGCTGGACTTCTCATCCATAGTCTTCATGATGCTTTCCTGGAAAGAATGTCCACAATACTCGTGCAGGGTCTAGTGAGAGGGTACCCGACCAAGCTTAGTGAATTTCCTCTAACACTTATGATTCCTGATTCTTAGGAATCCTTTCTCTACAAGATGATTAGGAAGCTCACTGATTTAAAGGCTCTGCTTCTCAAATTTTAACATGTGTACAGACTGTGAGTATCTTGTTAAAATGCAAAGTCTAATTCAGTAGATACAGAGCGGGATCTGAGATTCTGCATGGCTAAAAGCTCTGTAATCATGCTTTCAGTTGGTTCTCTGACCATACTTTGAGTCAAAAAGATGGGCTGCTATTAAGTCCAGGCGTTAACTAGCCAGTCCATCAGATTTAACACCATTCCCAATGCATTCCACCCCTAATCCCTAGGGGAATGACACACCATAGCAATTGAGTTGGCTTGATCCGTTCTTCTACTTTATATTTAGTTGTTGAATTCTCTTACAATCCATCACCATTCTTGTCTCTAAGAATCATGCTAATCTAAACAGGAAATACTGACAACTCCTGTAACGTATCTTCTCTTTGACAAGTCTCAGCACTTCTGAGCTTTACTGGCATCTAAATCTCAATATGGGCTTGAAATGACTAAGGGGTAATAAGAGAATAAGTTTTCCCTTTGAGGCTATTCCCCAGTGAAGGGCATTGAAAGTTGTTTGTTTGTTTAAATGCAAGAAAAGTGTGGTCTCTTTTAAGGGGAGGGGATTTGTTTTATTTCCAATGGCCAGCAAATTTCAAGGGAAATTAGAACGTCAGAGATCTCACCTTCATCTGAATCTTTCCAAATGTCTCCATCCCAAGTCTCAAAGCCCTCTTCCCATATAAACAGCTTGCTTACCTTAGCATGGAATCTTTTTTGATTGTTCACTGAAATGATGTAGCATCTCTACTATCTGCCACCAGGCTCTGGACTTCATGCTCAGGCTTGTCTGCCCTGCCACTTCAGGGGTTTTCTTTAAAGCTCTACAAAAGCTTTCTGATTCTTTATTTGAGTCCTGATTTGGAAATTCAGGTGTTTTTTGTTTGTTTGTTTGTTTGTTTTCTTTTTTAATCTCTTTTTTTAAGTATGCTCTTAAGGGCAGCCAGAATCAGGCAAGTCCATTCCCAAAGTCTTGGTAGTCATCAAATGTCACCATTCATTTGTCACTATAGTAATGGAATGCCATAGCCACTTAATTTTCAAAGCTTTTCTATCTGTACTGCATTCCATGCTACAATCTATAATAACTTGAATGATTTTCATTCCACTATATACTATGGATTACAACTATCACAGTCTCTACCAAAAAGGTTAACTAAGAGCTTATTAAATATCTGAACAATGAAATCTCAAAATCTTATGTTCTACCTGGGATAATTCCCTTCCGTTATTACAATGTGTGTCTATCTCAAAGTTGGGCTGTAGTGTTACCTCAGTTCCCATGTACTGAACTAAACAGTTTGATTTCAGTATTAATCTAGGTACTGTAAAATTAATCACTCTGATACAAAACATTTGTTACCAAAGGCAGAAAGAATAGGGCCCTGGGGAGAGAAGGGGAATTCAAAGGAAAGGAAGAAGATGAGATCACTCTTAAGAAAAGGTGCAGCTACAGCTAATTGTAATGCATTATAATAGGATTATCATTGAGGGCAGGGAAATATCTCCATCCCCTGTGTCGCCATGTCAGTTCCTACAAGGGTCAAGTAATGACAAGGGAATCCCACCTCCGATGGGACGGAGTGGTCAGCAGGAACCAATCTTGGGAACGCCTGTGACGCCACCCTTGAAACTTGAATATTTTGTGTCCTCATTCTAACAAAATCTTAAGCCTCTTTGTTCTTTAGCGGCAGTCGCCCTCCTCCTGGCCTGTCCACTCCCACTGTTTTGGGAGTGTACTCCTTTCTGTTGCTTTAATAAATCCACTGCTTGTTTGGCTTTGTTTACGTGGCTTAATTCGGTGCATCCTTGAATTCTTTCCTGTAATGGTACTAAGAACCCATTCTCGGGTAACACATTGGTTGTATCTCAATAATCTAAATTGTTTTATATTCTTTAAGAATTACTCTAATTTGGGTAATCTTTCCTATATACCCAAATTATCTATAAAACAGAAAAAGTTCTTGTAATAAAAATGTTAAGGGTAATTTATAACAACATAAAATAGACAATAAAAACCATGTTTAAAAACTGTGTAATATGATTATTATTAATCCTGTTGGGTTTATTTTAAAGAGCTGGATTAGAAATTTACATATCATTTCATGTGAGCCATGAGAATGAACAAAGCATTTGCTTATAATAATATACACAAAATGACTTTGGATTATGGAAATATGGATGATGTTTTATTTTCTTTCCTATTGTTCACTATTAGTCTGAAGAGAAAATAATTTAGAAGTGGCTTTGAAAAGTCTGGTTAAAATTAATTGGTTCATTTTGATTAACCTTGGTTGGTCTAAATTTTTTTTTTCCCCTCAAAGTTCTAAGGTTATGGAATTGCTATTGAGTTCTTTCTAAATCTTACAACAGTGTTAAATAATGAAGTACTGTTTTCTAAGTCCACACAAGTTCCAATTCATCTTAATCCATGAAGCTGCAAAAGCAGCAGATAATTATGTTTCTCTCAAGATAACAAAGCCCATTGGTTATTTTATTTAGGTGGGAATTGAACCAACTGTAGTACATTATTGGAAGCCAAAACAATTAGTGAAATTATTCTGCACTGTCTGCATTATTTCTTGTCTTCCAATTCATGTTTGCCTTATTTTCAGATAATTAATGTTAAAATAAATACACTTTTACTGTTTTCCTTGCTGGTAATAGCTTTTTATCATGATGGGCTGTGCAAGATATTTTAGAGAAATCCAAGCATTGTCTCACCCACTATTATCTTCCTTGATGGAATCAAAGCTCGGTGAGTAGTTAGTACAATTATCTCGTCACTAAAGCTGACCCCTCCAAATAGCAGTAGCTAAAATCATCTGAGGTTGGACACATTATGTAACTGCTGTTGCAAGGACAAATATCACTGCAGGCAATGAGTGCTAACAGAGCTTTCTCATTCCATGTAATTACAAAAATAATGAAGGCTGAGCCCATCAAAAATGAGAAATCAGTGAACAAATAACTATATCTTTATTTCCACGTTGATTTATTATTAGCACCTTATAATTGAAACAAAAAAAGGTTTACTTTTAAGTATGTGCTATATGCTAACAAAAAAGATTTAGAGTAAAATATTGACTCATGCATCTTTCTTAGCATTTTTTTAGAATAGTTACCCTTATATCTATATTAATATGAAAAACCTAAATTAATTGATATATACATAAAATGAAAATATTTTTCTTTTTCATATTAAATGTTTTAATTTAATATTTTATTTTTGGAATCACAGTTATAAAGGATGTCCAAGAGAAATTTAATTTATCCATGTAGTCTTAATAATTTATATAAATGCAATTTTTAAATTATTATTTTTTAAATTTTCAATTGTAGTTGACATTCAATATTATTTTATATTAATTTCAGGTGTACAGCATAGTGGTTAGAAATTTATATAATTTACAAAGTAATCACCCTGATAAATCTAGTACCTGTTAAGCCATATTTAGGCCAGGAGTAGAAACCTTATCTTAAAAGCCATCTTGTCTTGATCCTGTCTTGCTTTATCTCCTAGGGGCCTGTGATCAGAGGGCCCGGGAGGTCCAGACAGCGACCTGGGCCAGAGTGTGAAGCTGGAGGGCTTGGTCATTCCCTGAAACCCTTTGTCAACGAAACATTGAAGGGGGAACAGCCTCGTTTACTCCTTCCTGTAAAACTCCATACCCCTCTTTGCTGGGGAGGTTTGGTCTTTTTAGCCTGACCTCCCACAGCTCAAACACGCCAAATAAATTCTAATAGACCAATTTTGGTCTCCCAAGACTCATTCCTCCGGCCGTGCCTAACAGTACCCACCTGGCACCACAGATAGTTATTACAGTATTATTGACTATATTCCCTATGCTGTGCTTTACATCCCCAAGACTACGTGTTTTGTAATTACTAATTTGTACTAATTAATCACTTCACCTTTTACATCCAGCCTCCCCCTAAACCCCTCCCATCTGGCAACCATCAGTTTGTTCTCTGTATCTGCGAGTCTGTCTGTTTTGTTTGTTCATTTATTTTGTTGTTTAAATCCCACATATAAGTGAAATCATCTTGTGTGTGTGTGTGGACTAGTCATAGAGACTTCCATTTGGCCTTCTTCATTATGACAGCTCTCATGGCACAGGCCATGACCCGATGTGGGGTTATTTCAACTACTAAGTATCTCAATGCAAATTATACATTTATACATTCATGGGCTGAGGAAAGACATCAACTTGGTCTGAAGACTCAATGTAGTAATGATTAGCTGGACTTTGGCCAAGATTCCACTTTTTAATTGGCTTCAATCCTAACTGGTAAACCATAATGACAATGTAGTTCTCTAGGTATTAATATCAACTCAGACCCTACGACCAGTAGACCTCAACGTGTCTGAGTAATCGCTTTTCACCACTGTACAGTCAGCTATAGGAAAGAAAAGGGGAATCATTGATGAGATATAGAGTTCTTTGTGGTGGAGACTCAGTTATCGTTTCAGTCAATGGGATGGAACAGTGGTTCAGATGTGGGAAACGTCAAAGCAACTGTGACTTCTGATTGAGACACTACCTTCAGCTTTATACTCAACATTCTTGGCTTTGTTTTTTGTGTTTTTTAAATCCTTCTTGCTGCCATTTTATTTTGCCCTAGGGATGCACGGTTTTATGAATGATCTATACAACTCCCTGCAGGTTAAACCTCTTTGTTTTGCACTCTAACTTTCTTGGTCATTATGATAATAATGATCCCCTGGCTGTTGTAATTTAAGCACTGCCACCTGATGTCAATTGGTTTAGCTCCTTTATCTCCATTGGTATCAACAAGTAAAGCACTGCTTCATCCTCTTCTCCCAGCAGCCCTTGTCTGCAGCGGAAAATCGCTGCTGTACTTTGTCGTGATGCGGGTGCCTATTTAGCATGTCTTAGATAGCATTGTGACTGGTGAGTACTCTGGGCCTTCCTAGGAAACAAATCTTCTAGTGGGATACCTGTCCTCATATAATATATCCACTCCAACATCCCTACTTCCCTGATTATTTTAATCCCTATTTGCACCTGAAATTTCAGTTGTTTAAATTTTGCTCACTATGAGCCATTGCTAGATGGCTCAATTTTTCATCATCCCCTAGGATCCTTGCCGGGATCCTTGCCAGGTGGGAAAATCTGTGTCCTGAGAGAGTCCCCCAAATTTAATAAACTCTTCCTTGGTTTTGTGTTCTGGCTCCCTTGATCAAGCACCTTCAAAATCCAGTATCAAAGATACTCTCTTGGCTCCTGCTAGTACATGCTGATTAATCCTTGCAGCTACTTTGTGGTCTAGGTCTTTTTTTTCTCTTATATGATCTAGTTCTTTTCTTTCCTTATAAGGCTTAACATGTGCCGTGCTGGGTTTTGCTGTGAGGATACCCTAGTTATTGACATAGAATTGAAGAGAAGTAGGACAAATCCTGAAGACAAGTCCTTATGCTTTGTCAGGAAGAGATATCTGTACTGTCTTCCTGTAAGGAGGAAGTGTTCTCCTTATATAAATAATAAGGTATATATTAAAATAAATTTTATACGTCCTTCTGAAATAACTTCTGTATTAGTGGTAACACAATTTTCTCACTGGGCTTAAATTTAGATAAACTCAAATTTTACAAACTTCCAATTATTTTACTACTCTGTTTTGGTCGAAGCCAAATTACTGTGTTTTCTCTGATTGTGTTCTTTTAATATGAACCTACATAATGCTATTTTAATGGGCTTATATATAGGTAAACTTTTTATTTAGTTTGTTCACCTAACATTCAAATTAATGCCATAAATAGTTACCTAAATAATCATAAATGAATTCCCAGTACAGTAACTATTACAATGCTGAGGAGTTCTGTTTAATAACAGAAATTGCAGTTGGCTCATAGTTAATAACTAGTGCTCTATTTACAATCAGTCATTTCTAGTGAGTAATCCTATCATATAAATCAATGAGTTCATACCAGTACAAGTAAGAATCATTAATAAAATATTGAGGCAAATGCTTCTTGTTCTACATATAGGTTCAAATTCACCCCAACTTTACTCATTTCTATGTAACTCAAATATTTCAAAAATTCACTCTATGAAAACCCAGTTTAAAACAACTGATTCAATTTATGGAAATTCAGGAAGCAAAAATACATGACTTTTTAAAAGAAAGTAAATAGGTAGAAAGTTAAATATTATAGGAAATACTCTCTTTTTTTTTCCCCAAAATGACTCACAGTTTTCAAACATTTATTTATTCACTGGAGTGACATTTAGATGCCTAGCTATTGCCTACGGATATTTGGTCTGAAGTTAAAATTCCATGTAGAGTCCATTTATGTTCATGTTTGGGATGCTGAATTATAGTCTCCTTGCTGGCTTGGTTGCCTCAGAGAGAGCAAAGTGATTTAGCCTAGTTCAATTTCAGCAAGTTAATAACTTTGCCCTTGCACATCAGTTATCTTGAATCACAGCTGACTCTGTTAAGTGTTATGTCATTCCACATTTCACTCTGTGCAAAATCCAGATTCGGCTTAATGCTTTCTGACCTTCTGTGCAAACTGGGTAACTCACACAATATTAGACAAAAATAATGAGTATTTAGCAGGATCCAGGTCTAATTTATAGTGAAATGTTGGTACATGTGATCCCCGATTGCTTCTCCTGAAGTTCCTCTTGGAAATCAAAATCAACTAAATGAGTCATGTAAAGTGAAGGGAGTCCCAGAAAAAATTGAAGAGATAGTAATGCTATGTCACTTTTATTGTATTTCTTTCTTATAATAAAGAATCAAAAACCATATGACTTTCATAACTGATCTGAATACAGAACATTGAAAATGTGGTTAAAAGGTCGACAGAATTTGATGTGAGCATTCAAGTAGAAAAAGTAAAGTCTGAAATTTTGGACAGCCTACTGTGTATTCAGAGATGTATTCCCATGAAATTTAATTTACACTCCACAGAAAACATTCTTAAACAAATGCGATGATAGACTTTGGTTTTGTTCAGGGCCTTCACATTTTACGCATTATATCTTTATTTTCTACAAAAAAAAGGAAGAAATTAAAGTGTTCTTACTAGTAAATGTTCTAACGGCTGTTGAAAAATTCCTATAGAAGAGTTAACCATATGTGCTAAGAAGAAATATAACCAAATTCAAAACATCAATATAAATTTCTATAATATTAATAGTTGATATTTCTCAGGTTTGCAATATTCAACAATTTCTGTTTTGAAGAGCAGGGACTATCCAGGCTCGGGCTCTCCACAGCTAATTCTGCTTCATGAGTAGAGACCCGTTCTCTGCCTAAATAACTGATTTCCTGTTGTACCAATCTTAATGATGAAAATCCTGATAATATATTATTCTTGCTATTTGGGTAGTATTTTCAATTCTTCCCTCAAGCAGTGAGTTCCCCCCCCCCCTTTTTTTCCTTGATGGCACATTATATATGTGACTGAGTAATGTATGAAAAAACAGTGTATTTCTTAAACTTGTTTTTAAAATTTTTGAATTCTATGATTTTCCCATTTGTTCTCTTCTACTATTTAACATTCTTCATATCAGGCTTAGCAAGTGCATCCTGCAAGGTAATATGACTTAAGGGTTATGCACAGTTCTTTCCACTTGACTAGAGAGTGCCATTTCCTCATTTACTGAGGCTGAATGGACCAGTACCTTAAGACACCATGGTTTTGAAACGCTGCCTTAGAGCTTTTCTTCTGTACATACAACTTATGTACAGAAAAGTACTATTAATTGTGACTGAACAGACATAACAAAGTGTGCCCACAACAGAGAAGGGATACCCCTGTCACCCTTCCTTTGCCTAGACAAAAGAGTAATGAATGGGTTGCATGGCTAGTAGGGAGGAAGAGCCTTGTCAGTGGTCAAGAAGAGGGAGGGGGAGGGAGAAATACACACAGCGAAGAAAATATAAAGAGAAAAATAAAGAGAAATTAAAATACATTTCAAAGAAAGGAGGAAGGGAGTGAAATGTTATGCATTTGTATCATTAGAATCTAATATCATAATATAGCTCTACAAGATTTGCAAAAACAAATATGATGACCATAGGAAAAAAGCTGGGAATACGCAGACCAATTCCCAAAGTTCACACAAGCTGGAAATAGTTTTCTTTCTTACCAAAGGAAAGAGGCTTCACAATATATGGAGCACGGGGTACAGTCCTCAGGAGAACCATGACTTAGATTTTTCATAAGAAACCATGTATGCCAGGAACAATGAAAATAAAATTTGTAAGTGCTACAGAAAAAAAAAATCAAACCATAATCCTATACTTAGTGAAACTACCTTTCAAATGTAAAAGACTTTTAAATATTAAAGGAGTTGAGATAATCTATTGGCAACAGAATTCCCTTAAAAAATTTAATGGGGGTTTGGAGCAGCTGCCGCGGAGCCGCCGGACGAAAAAAAAAAAAAAAAAAAAAAAACTTTAATGGACTTTTTCAGACTCGGAGAAAACATTAGCAAATGGGAAATTGGATAGAGATGATTTAATATTTGGGTACAGTTCTTGTAAGGGCCAGTATACTCTGATTCACCAATATTCCTGGAGTTTGTACCCAGCCCTATTTCCCATCCGGTAGATCCTGGACTAACGTCTATGGCTCAAGGCCTAGGAGGCTTTCAAAAGAGCTGCTGAGCCTTTCAGCCTATCAGCTGCATCTCCTGGAAAGACATCTCCGTAGGTAAGGCAGCCACAAAGCTGTCCTCACTTTTCTGGATTTCTCCTTTTCTACACTATGGGCCAATAATTTTTTAGTATCTTATTGGGTCTCTGATATCTTCAAACAGACTTTTTAAAAATATATTTTTCAGGCAGATCACAGAGAATTTTTAAGGCAGGGTGTATATGGGAACTCTCTGTACTTTCCACTTAACCTAAAGCTGTTCGAAAAAATAAGTCTGTTAAAAATTTTTCTTCTTCACATTTTCAGCTTTTCTCAAGAGGGTGGTTCAAATTACCTAATATTCCATGATTGGAAATCATTAATTTTTTTAATTAATCAGTAAACACCCCATTAAAACTAATTGTAAGCATTAAAACTAAAGCTTACGATTAAAGAAAAATTAACAGCTTTCTGCTTTTCTCATTCTCTTTCCTCATGATCACAACCTCTATTACTACCTTTACAGTTCCTGCACAAATCCTGCACAATTGCAGCATTTTTATGATGGTGATTATGAAATATCCTTCAATGGGAAGTCAAGTGCTGTTACGTTTCCTTTAATTTATTACCTTTTGTTGTTTTTTAGAGCTAATAATTGTTACTAAAGTCCTTTTTATCTGCTTGAGATATCTCTCCTGAAACATTTTGTCCTGAGATCTGGCCTGGTATCTGGGGAATTTGTTTCATCACTCTTATTTGATTCTCTGTATCTTGATCGCATGGCTTATTCTTTCTTGGTTTTATTCCTAATTTTGAGCAAAGCATAGACTCTAGTTTGTTAATCAAAAAACTGTAAATGTTGCAAAGTTTTTGAGATATAGTTTATCTGAAAATGCCGTTAAGATACAAAAATAAGCAAACAACAAACCTTGTACTTAATTGAGATATTTTAGAAAGGTTAGACCTGATTTCCTTCCAGATTTTCGAAGCCAATATATTTATCATCTTCTCTCATCTACTTTTGCTGAGGATTCTATCACAATTTCTATTCACTGACATTTTAAAATTATCTCCTTCTCTTTCTGGAAATGTCCCTGTTGCTGCAAAAGTTCACAATAATTTCATATATAGGTATATTTTTAAATTCATTGGCAGGATACTTACTCAGTAATTTATTTCAAAATGGATACTTATGTTCATAATTCTGGGATATTTTCTTATTTATTTGATTTCTTTTCCTCTAGTTTCTCTCTATTCTCAATTCCTAGAATTTTTATTAGTTGAATATAGGATCATTATAGGGTCTGTACTTTTTCATTCTTAATTTCTTCATCTTTTTCTTTCATATTCTATAAAACTCTTAGAATTTAAGTCTCAACATATTTTTATCTCTGTCGTATACTTAAGATCTGAGAGATAATTATGATTTTCTCATTTTCTTCGTTATGTAATCCTGTTTTGCTTTCATGATCAATATCAACTTACTCTGAGTATGCCATTTCTAATTTTAAATATATATTTTTTGTATTTCCATATTGTTCCTTTCTGTATGTTTTTTGTCCTCTCTTTGACTCTCCTCCCCCACTCTTGTTTAGGTATTTATCTTTCATATTGAATTATTTTAAATGGTGATGATTATTAGTGGTTCAATCATATTTAAAACTGAAACACTAAGTAATTGATTGGAAACTCTGTGTACAATTGTGAGACTTACAAAGTGGTAGGTTTTACCATGGAGCATGCTGATGGGATTCCAGTTATTTCATTAAAACGTAGACAGATGTGAGAATTTAAAGATATTGTCTTGTATGCTCAGATTCTCTGAAGAAAGCACATTTTCCTGTGTGGAAAGTTTGTTGTTCGTTTGTTTGTTTGTTTTTTTGAGTCTGAGAGGGAGAAGGTGAGGTGGGAGTTTGAGAAATATCCCAGGGCACTTGGAAATTTGCAGCAGAAGGAGGTTGCCTACCCACCATTGATTTAGTAAATTTGCTTTTATTTAATATCTATTTTCTCTAAAACATAATTTTTTTGTGTTCTTTTACTCATGATATTCCTGGGTCTAGATGATGTATAGTGTAGCAAATTCTTGTTTTTCGTTAGAAAGATGGTGGAGTAGTGGTGGGGAAGAACAGTTGGCTGACAGAATGGGACCTAGGAGAAAAAGTAGAGGCCTAATTGCCCTTAGGCCTTTCAACAAATTCTTATGAGTCCCCCACCCCTTACTTTCAGTGACACTTGATTTCTTTTAATTCCTGAACTTTATCCACATGTTGTGTGTTTCAAGGACTCAGTTTGCCTCCTGCAATCACTTTATATTAAGTCTTCTCAACTTTTGTTGCTTCTCTAGATATTTTCAGTTTTCCAAAAGCTTGTTAATATCTTTAATTATACTTTCCACCTCTCACTTCTATTGAATATTGGGTTAATACTGATTCATTGTTCCATTCAAATGTATTGCAAATACAGAAGGGAAAGATCAAAATGTATTTTTAATCCTTTATATTTCACCAGAAGTCATGTAAAATAATGTTTACTCTTTATCTAAACCTATCATTAAGATTTTTTTCTCTTTTTGCTGTTATTCTGTGAGTTTAACTTACTCTTTTGGTGCACATTGAGTGTTAATTATTTGTAAACATATTTTCAAACACTTTACAGGTATATTACTTTATTTGGCATTCCATTCTTTATAAGAACATTACATTTTGAGTAATTTATATTAACATACCAATTTAGTCAGCAGTTGAAGAGCCAAATTTAACTGGTTATGTGAACTATACTCAATCTATGCTTAAGAAGTAAGTTCTTATAAAGAAGTCGTGATTCATATACATATATATACACTCATATATATATATATGTTCATATATATGCATGCACATATATATATGAGTATATGTATGTGTGTGTGTGTGTGTATATATATATATATATATATATATATATATATATATACATGAATATTATTCAGCCATGAGAAAGAAGGAAATCCTACCATTTACAACAACACAGAGGGATCTTGAACCCATAATGTTAAATGAAATAATTCAAACAGAAAAAGACAAATACTGTATGATATCACTCATATGTGAAATCTGAAATTGAATTTATAGAAACAGAGTAGAGTGGTAATTAAAGGGACTAGAGATGGGGGAAATGGGGAAATGTTGGTCAAAGGGTACAAACTTATAGTTAGGAGATGAACAAGTTTCAGGGATTCAATGCACAGCATGGTGACTATAGTTAATAATACTATATTATATACTTGGAAGTTGCAAAGAGAGTGGATCTTAAAGTTCTCACCACAAAAAAGAGGTGGTGATTATGTGACAAGTTAGGAGTGCTAGCTAAAGCTATGGTGTTAATTGTTTTGCAATGTGTAAGTATATCAAATCAACACATGTACACCTTAAATTTATATAGTGTTACATGTCAATTATATATTCACAAAGCAGGAGGGGAAATAAGTTAAGTTTAGTGGCATGTGATTATGTGAATCCAAAAATTAAAAGGAAAAACCTATTTGAATAATAAATTACATTGTTTAAATATAAATGATGGAAAGGGATTATAAGAGAAAGATATTACATAGAAAAAAAGAACTCCTTATCAGTATTCTCTATTAGTCTGTGAAGTAGATTTTACCTGGAAATAATAATAGACCAGTAATTCCACATTTTTCATCATAAAAAAGGCCATGAGTTGGGCCAAGTATATTCTAAACCATGATAATATCTACTTTAGAATTTTGTTAGAACTTTATGTTTATAGTTTTATATTATGTAAAGGAAAAAGGTTTGATTTGATAAAAGCAAGAGCTGATAAAATTTACAAAATGATGGATAGTTTCTTTTTTCCCAGCCAGGAACTAGAGTTCTTTTCATAATTAAACTTACATTGAGTAAAAATACAATTTCAATGATTTCAATATGCCACTCTTCCTGAAGCAAACTTCATTTATTATATGTCAAAAACCACTATAAATGTGTGATATCAGGAGTACAGCACCTCCATGAATGATTCATTGTTTAGTATATTAACTTGTGAAAAGGAAAATTAGAGTCATAATTCTTCTATGTCTAACTTGAAACTTATTTTTGTATAAGGAAAAGATGAATGATTCTTTTTTATATTCCATATATCTTAAGTAAAAGAATCATTTACAGTCAAAGAAAATAAATGTTAAAGTATAAAAAATAGTTAAAATTTAATCTAGTTTTCTCTGCCCCAAACATACTAAAGACTCCCTTTCATGTCAAAGAAATATCATATAATTTTATTGTCAATAGAAGTTTTGTAAATTTATTGATTTACAAATGAATAATTTCAATGATATTCTTTAAAGATAAATGAGTTTGGAGTCCTTGCATTAGGAAAGTTAAAATTAAACTGCTTTTTATACATTTATTAAAATCTAGCTTGTGTTTACATGAGTAATTTTAAAATAATACAGAATCTGTTATTTATGGAATGTTATATGAATTCATCAATCTTCTTGCCTTACAAGATCCAATCAACCACCAGAAACTGTTGATTCCTTCTCAGAAGAGCACAGACTATTATTTTTTTCATTCTTTACATTTCAAATGATCTCTTCCAGGATTAATGTTCTAAAAGTATTTCCCCATTTTATAAGTACAGATGTCTAAGGTCTTTGGAATAAATTCAAATTTGTCTATGACCTAGACCCTACCTAATTGTCCAAATTCATATCTCACTAATTCTTCACAGCGTTCCTCAATCCAAATTTTGGGACATAACTTATTATTTTTTTCTTTTTTTGCATTTTTAAAAATTAAATTTATTGGGGTATCAATGGTTAGTAAAGTTACATAGGTTTCAAGTGTACAATTCTGTAATACATCATCTATAGATCACATCATGTGTTCATAACCCAAAGTGAGTTCTCCTTCCATCACCATATATTTGACCCCTTTTACCCTCATCTACCACCCACCTTCCCATTTACCCTCTGGTAACCACTAAAGTGTTGTCTGTGCCTATGAGTTTTTGTTTCTTTATTTGTTTATCTTGTTCCTTTGTTGCTTTCAGCTTTATATCCCACATATGTGTGATGTCATATGGTTCTTGACTTTTTCTGTCTGACTTATTTCACTTAGCATATTAATCTCAATAATAATCATAATAATAATATCATGTGATCCATCCATGTTGTCGCAAATGGCAGTGTTTCATTTTTTCTTATGGCAGACTGGTATTCCATCTGTATGTTATACTACATCTTCTTTTGAAAAAAAAAGCATAAAATGTCTCACTTGTATATATAACAAGGCACAGGTGATGCATCCATTAAATATTTAATGAGTGAATGAAAGACTGAGTGAAATTTGGTTCCATTATCACCCCTTTTGTAAAGTGTCTGTTGGTGTGTTACTCACGCACCTAACTTCTGTTCCAATGACATTTTGCATTTAAACCAATATGATGCTTATAACATTTTTAAACCTAATTGTGTGTGAATTTATCACTAACCACTTCTAGAATATATACTTATAATTAGATGTCATCTCTTATTTGTCTTTTAATTGCTTACCTCATGGGTGCTGTTAGTCTCAGTTATTTATTGGTGAATAGCACATCAATCCAAAATTTAGTGACTTAAATCATTCCAAAGTTTTGTGACTTAAAACAATAGCCATTTTATTTTCTCCTGTGATCAGGCATTCAGGAAGGGCTTACTAAGGATGGATTTTCTCTGCTCCGCATTGAGACTGGTGGATTATTATGGCCTTGTATGTCTGACCGTACAGCTAGGGTGGCTGGAATGCTGAGATCTCTCTGTAACTATAGTTCAGTATCCTTCAACACCCCCCGCTACTTTGTGGTTTTGCATGTTTCCACTTGTCAGGGCAGAATTTATTTCTATCTAGCCTCCTCAGTATGGCAGTCTAGGTTTCTTTATGTGGTGGCTGAGGCTTCCTAAAAGGGTGAGAAAGGAAGTTGCAAGACATCTAAATTCATTTATTCCTCATTGTACTTAACAAAAGCAAATCACAGAGAAAGCCCATGTTCAGTGTAGAAGAAATAGATTCCACTCTTAATGTGAAGAGTGGCAAATTCCATTGCATAAGGGAAAAACTGTGGCATCTATCGTGGAAAACAGTCTTCCACGGGTACTTAATGCTTGATAATTAATTTGTTGCTTGGTTGATATTTGTCATCTGAAAAAGAGAAGTTTGGAATAATTGATTTTGAAGATACATTTCTACTCTAATGTATTGGATAAGCTCTTTGGACCTAATAGGTATTTTTAATAAGTAGGAAGTATGACTTTTGACTTATTTTTCTAGTACAGTTTGGCCTGCTTTTCAAAAAAGCTAATAAGAGCCAAGACAATGATAAAGTATCACTCTTGCTTAATTAAAAAAAAAAAAAAGTAAACATGATTATCCTGAATTTCCAAATATTTCTTTAAAATTATTCTTCTATCTCCATCAGCATAACTCAGTAAGAGTGGGTTCTCTACTATAAAATTATTAACAGTTTTGATATACGTTATCACTAAGAATAGTATTCCCAGTCCAACCTACATGAAATTAACAAGCAAGAAGAAGCAGCATAATTTGTCATGTTAAAGACTTTTAATATTGATATGTACATTTTTTTCAAAGTATGCATATAGGTGTTTTAAATAGAGAATTATTTAATTCATAAGTTGTAGTTACTAATAATTGTAGAATGACAATAAGTTGTGATGTGACAGTGCTTTTTTTAATAAACTGTCCACAAGTACACTTCCAATAAAAAACATGAATGTTTTTATTGATTATTTTTCAATTTTCCTTATATTTGTTCTGATTTATACTTATTAGGAGACATTTTTGGGGAGACCATTGAATTTATTGATAAATTGGGGCTTTTATTTTTGTATATCCTTTAAATTTAATACTTCTAGTAATTCATTTTTAGTGTATTAAAAAAATATTTGTGTGTCACAAAAATGTAAATCATTTTCTTCATCACAGTTAATATGAGACTCTATGCGGAATACTTTCAGCTGGGATAATGAGGAATAGACACAAATCATACACTTGCTAAACTATACTTGATTGTTTACTTCCTCCTCAGAATTTGTTATTATTAATTTTATCAACAGTGTCTTGTAAGAGGAGGGAAAAAAAGAACTCTCACCCGTCTTAATAGTGAGTTGTACGTCAGTCTTACTCGATTAAGAAACGCATTGATCTATATACCCCAGTTGATAAATAAATAGAAAGTTGGATATGATTTAGAAGCAATCACTCCATAAAGAAATGCCACCTAAACAAGAATTTATGTTTCATGTTTTGTTCTCATTAACACAATATTTTAGGCTCTACTTCAAATAATTATTTCTCACATGTTTTATAGATGAATTGGTTGTTTTAAATTTTAAATAAAACCCTGCTTCTGGTGACTTTAACATCTTTATATGTGCTCTCTGGAGGAAGTAAATTTCAGGAAAGTCAGACAGCAATTGAGTTACTTGACAGAATTTAAAGCCCAAGATTTTAGGATTGATATAAACCTCAGCTAATAGAACTATTTACTAGCAGATTAAAGATCTGAAACAGACTGAAGTTTATCCCACTAATCTGAAAAAAATCTTCCCTTGCAAACTATCCTATCCTATTGATATGTCAGTATCAATTCAGAAAGAACACAATACAGCTTGACTGTCTAGCTGGAAGTAAACTACAAAACTACAATTTTACCATTCTACTATTCTTTATATATTTTATCTAGTACTCTCTTATTTGACTAAATTTCATTTCTTGTTTTAGTTTTGTAAGTCAATGATATTTCTATTTATATGTAGAGTAGTAATCTTATAATCTGTTTCAGATTTATGATAAATTTAGTAGTTATCCTGAAATAGCCTAAGTCACTAGGCTAATGTGCATTTCTGAAGGGAAATGTTAGCTATAGTCATTTGCCAGTTAGAGATAAAAAAAAATGTATCAATTCTCAAAAAAAAGAAGTGTGAAAACATTGTGTCCTATAATCAGGAATGCATTAGAATGAAAGGAACACAGTATTTGAGAGTGTAGCAGTTTAAGTTTAATTTCCATTGTTGCACAACATGACTCACCATAAATATTCTTTTGTTTTTTAATGTACTTATTTATTTATTTATTTATTTATTTATTTATTTATTTATTTATTATTAATTTCAGGTGTACAAAACAATGCATAGTTAGACATTTCACCCATCACAAAGTGATAAACCCCCTTCTCCAATCTATTGCCCCTCTGACCTCATATATATCTATTACAATTCCATTGACTCTCTTCCCTATTCTATATACTCCATATCCTGTAACTATGCATATATTAAATTATGATTCACGTACAATATTATTCAGCTTCAACTTCAGGTGTACACTGCACTGATCAAGCATCTACACTGTCCATGAAGTGGTCTCCCTAATAAGACAGGTTCCCATCTGACATTGTGCCCACCTGACACCCTACAAAATCTTTACAACATTATTGATTATATTCTCCAAACTGTCTTTTATATCCCGTTGGCAATATTGTAGTTATCAATTTATGCTGTCTAATCCTTCTCCTTCTCCCTCATCCCCGCACCTCTCCCACCTTGCAACCATCAGTTTTTCCTCTGTATCTCTGAGACTACTTCTGTTTACTTTGCTCATTTGTTCTGTTCTTTAGATTCCACATGTAAGTGAGATCATATGGTATTTGTCTTTCTCTCTTGGACTTACTTCTCTTAGCATAATGTTCTCTAGGTCCATCCATATTGTTGCAAATGGTAAGATGTCATTCTTCTTTATAGCTGAGTAATACTCCATTGTATAAATGGACCACAGTTTCTTAATCCATTCGGCTACTGATGGGCATTTCGTTTTTTCCAAATCTTGGCTATTGTAAATAGCACTGCAATAAACATAGGGGTGTATATATATTTTTCGAATTAGAGTTTTGGATTTCTCTGGATAGATACCCAGGAGTGGAATTGCTGGGTCATAAGGTAGTTCCATTTTCAGGTTTTTGAGAAACCTCCATACTGATTTCCATAGTGGCTGCACCAATCTGCAGTCCCACCAGCAGAGCACCCTTTTCTCCAATACCTCGCCAGCACTTGTTGTTTGTTGATTTATTGATGATAGCCATTTTGACAGGAGGGACACGGTATCTCATTGTGGTTTTTATTTGCATTTCTGTAATGATTAGTGAGGTTGAACATTTTTCCATATGTCTGTTGGCCATTGTATGTCCTCTTTAGAGAAATGTCTCTTCATGTCCTCTGCCTATTTTTTAATTAGGTTGTTTGCTTTTTGGTGTTGAGTTGAATGAGTTTTTTAATAAATTTTGGATATTAACCCCTTATCAGATGTGTCATTGATAAATGTCTTCTCCCATTCAGTAGACTGCCTTGTTGTTTTATTGAAGGTTTTGTTTGCTGTGAAAAAACTAAAGTTTGATGTAATCCCATATATTTATTTTTTCTTTTACTTCCCTTGCCCAAGGGGATATATCAATAAAAAATATTACTCAGGGTAATAGACTTCCTTTTTAAGAGTACTTTTAGGCTCACAACAATGCTGAGCTGAAGGTACAATGAGTTTCTATATACTCCCTAGCCCCACAGATGCACAGCCTCCCACAGTGGTAGGGAGGCTGAACCTGCAGTTAGAACCCATGAACCTACATTGACACATTATCACCCAAAGTCCACTATTTAAATTATGGTTCACTCTTGGTGTTGTATATCCTATAGCTTTAGATAAAAGTATAATGACATGTATCCGTTATAATGGTATCATACAGAATAGATTCGCTCCCCTGAAATCCTCTCTGCTGTTTATTCAACAGTCCCTTTCCCCAACCCTTGGCAACCATTGATTATTTTACTGTCTCCATGGTTTTGTTTTTTCCAGAATATCATATGGTGAGGATCATAGAGCACACAACCTTTTTATATTAGCTGCTTTCACTTAGTAATATGCATTTTAAGTTTCCTCCATGTCTTTTCATGACTGGATATGGATAGTTTATTTCTTTTTAGCATTACGTAACATTTCATTGTCTGGATGTACCACAGTTTATTTGTTCATTCACCAACATTTTCTTACATTTTGATTCCTTCCAAGTTTTGGAAATTATGAATGAGTCTGTTATAAATAGCTGTGTGCAAGTTTTTGTGTGGACATACATTTTCAATTGTGTGGGTAATTACCAAGGAGCATGATTCCTGGATGATACGATAAGAGTATGTTTTTAGTTTTTGTAAGAAACCACCAAACTGTCTTCCAAAGTGGCTGTACCCTTTTGCAATAGCATTTGAAGGAGAGTTCCTATTGTTCTACTTCTTTGCCATGATTTGGTTCTGGATTTTGGCCACTGTAATGAATGTGTAGTGGTATCTATCTCATTTTAATTTGCAATTTCTGACGTCATATAAAGTAAAATATATTTTCATGTGTTTTTGCTTATTTGCCTTTCCTATGCTTTTTTTTTTTTAAGGGTTATTTGTGTTCTTATTGTTGAGCTTCAAGAGTTCTTTGTATATTTTGGAACACAGGCCTTTATCAGATACATCTTTTGCAAACATTTTCCCAAGTCTATGGATTGTTTTCTTATTCTGTTGATATTGTATTTTGCAGAGAAGAGTTTTTCAATTTCAATGAAGTCTGGCTTATTGATTATTTCTTTCATGAATTGCACCTTTGGTGTTGTATCTAAACAGTCATCGCCAGATCCAGGAGACCTAGGTTTCTCCAATGCTTTCTCCAATGTTACCTCCTGATTTTACAGTTTTGCATTTAGGTCTGTGACCCATTTTGAGTAATATTTATGAAGAGTGTGAAGTCTATGTATAGGTTTTTTTTTTTCTTTTTTTCCTTTTTTTATGAAAATGTCCAGTTTTTCAAGGATTATTTTTGAAAAAATTGTCTTTTCTCCATTGTGTTGCTTTTGCTCCTTAGTCATATCAGTTGACTGTATTTATATGGGTCTATTTCTGGGTTTTTATTTTGTTCTTTCTATTTTTGTATTCTTTTAACAATACATATGGGTATATATATATTAATAAGTGTTACATCTTCTTGATGTATTGTTCCCTTTATCATTATAAACTGCCCATCTTTGTGTTTTGTTAGTTTTTTATCTCAGAAATGTATTCTGTTTGATATAAGTACAGCTACATCTGATTCTGTCTGGATGCCATTTGCTTGGAGTATCATCTTCCACCCCTTCAATTGAGTTTATATTTGCATTTTCAGTTGAGATGTGTCTCCTGAAGGTAGCATATAGTGTTTTTTATTTAACCCATTACTATGTGTCCTTTAATTGGTGAGTTCAATCCAGTTATATTTAGGATGATTATTGATACATGAGAATTTCCTATAGCCACTTTATCTTTTGTTTTCTAGTAGCTCTGTGTCTCCATTGTTTCTTTTCCCTTGTGTTTCTGTCCATTATTTTAGTTTTGTTGTACTCTATAATTTTTTTTCCTGCTTCTATTTTTTTTTTATTATGTGTCTCAGTTCTAGTGATGTGTGTGTGTGTGTGTGTGTGTGTGTGTGTGTGTGTGTGTGTGTCTGGTTACCCTTAGGTTTATGCAAAAGAAAGTTTCGTATGTACAGTAGTCCTTTTCCTTCTAATTGCATCTTATCTCCGTTCATCTGTGAAAGTTCTGTTCTTTGCTACCTCCCATTTTATGTTTGTTTGTTTGTTTGTTTGCTTGCTTTTATCACAAATTATCCCTTTTTACGCTGTGAGTTCATTCATTTACAAATATTAGTAGCTATAGTCTTCTTTTTTTTTTTTTTTTTACTGTTTTTACCTCCTTAACTTTAATGTTATATTTAAGTGTTTGACACCCTTTTCTGAACAAGGGTCACGATTTCCTGCTTCTGTCTGTCAATCATCTTGGTCATTGTTTTGTATTCTTTTGTCTTTTTGTTTTGGGTAGACGAACACTTCAGTATTTTCTGCAATGCAGCTCTTCTGGTAGTAAATTCCCTCAGCTTCTGTAGGTTTGGAAAAGTCTTTATTTCTCCTTAATACCTGAAGGATAACTTTATTGGATATATTTTTTTTTTAGCTGGTGATGTCTCCCTTTCAATCACTTGAATATTTGATTCTACTCTCTCCTAGTTTATAGGATTTCTGCTGAAAAATCCAATGATAATCTAATGGTATTTCCTTTATAAGTCACTGTCTTGCTTTGCCTGCTGCCTTGAGGATTCTTTCTTCGTCATTAATTTTAGATATTTTTAATATACTGTGCATTGGAGAAGGCCCTTTTGGATTTAGGTAATTAGATGTTCTGTTAGCTTCTTGGATTCATGGATTCAGTTCATTCTATAGGTTTGAGAAGTCAATTAATTGTTTTAATAGGCTCTCTGTTTCCTTCTCCCATTCTTCTCCTTCCCGTATACCCATTATTCTTATCTTGCTCTCTCTAACAGGGTCAGATATCTCACAGAGTTATTTTTTTTCCCTCTTGATTCTTTCTTATTTCACTTGCGTTGTTTGTAGATTTCTACCTTCTATGTCATTAGTTCTTTCTTCTACCTTGTCTGTTCTATTTCCTAAGCTTCCTAGTGCATTCTTTGTCTCTCTTTTTCTCTCTCTGTTTGATTCTTTTTCCCATACTTTCAATCTCATAGTTTAAGCACTCCTTTTGTTTCTTGATTTTATTTCTGAGTTCATTGAATTGTCTTTCTAAATATCTGAAGTTTTTTTCCAGAATTGCAGTCTTGAATTCTCTGTTATTTAAATCACATCCTTCCATGTCTTTAAGTTTATTTCATTTATTTCATTTTATTTCAGAATTCACTTGTTACCTTGGTTATCTACTATGCTTGATTGATTGTTTCTCAGTCTGAGTGTTGTGGGAATGAAAGCTGATTTTTGTTTTGTTTTGTTTTTGTTTTAAAGAATATTATACTTCCCTGTTTAGCAGATTGATAAGTAGAGGTCTTCCTTCTGTTTTCCAGCAGGTGGCATTGAAGCACAAATTTTTATTTTCTCTTACCTATACTGCTGGGGCTTCTGGAATCCCTGTGGGGCCATGTCCCTCTCACCAGAGCATGGAAAATTCTCCGTATTCCCCAAGGAGGTTAGTGTTCCCTTTACTACCTCATCACCTAGGTCTTGGGGCACCACTCCAACCCTTTCATTATCTGCTAAGTGAGGATTTTACTGCAAGGCAGGCCATTGTTGGGTAGGGTGGGCAGATTCCTGTATCTGTGGAATCCTTTTTTCTATGCTGTTGGGCTTTGGAGTGCTGCAATACTGTTCCTCGGCCCCTGACCTTGGGTCACCTCAGTATATGCCAGCCATTCAGGCCTGATTGCAGTTCCTGCCCCTCTGATCTAGGCTTCCCACTGGGGGGCTGCACCCCAGCCCTTCACTGCTATCACATCTGCTGGGATAGGGGCAAGTGAGGGGCTGCACGTGGCTTCTGTCTCTGTCCTTTCCTGTTCCTGACTCATCTCAGCAGTTTGCTCAGATACACTCAACTTCAGATGTCTACGCTCGCTGTCTCAGCTGTGTTTGTGTGTTGAACAGGCAGTCCTTGGTTGAATTATAGGTGTCATATTTGTTGTAACTTCATGGGGAGAGACCTGGAATTCCTCTCAGGGCACCATGCTGCTGACATCACTGTCCTCTAAAACATTCTAGTTCCAATTAATGAATCGTACTAAACCTCAATATTTCTTTGTTACTGACTTCACTGGATGTTTCTTCACCCTCCCCCACCCTTTTTATATTTGAACTCTTGGCATCATTGACATTCTTGACCACTCCCTTTTTCATAAAATAATCCTCCCTTAGGTTTTTGACACCACACTCTCCTCGCTTTCATATTGTTTCTCTAACAACTGTCTCTTGGCAAACATCTCTTCCTCTCATGTCCTTTAAATACTAGTCACATTGATATTCTTCTGTGTGCGTGTGTGTGTGTGTTCTTGTTACATATGAAAGTACGTTTTATGCATTCAAAACAATCAAATATTGTTGTTTCATATATATTTAAATATCTTTTCTCAAGATTACATTTTCCACCTATATTGTTAACAATATTTTTTATAGTTTATCTATTACACATCATCTGGAATGTATTTTGCTTCAAGGTATGAGGTAGAAATTGAAATTTATTTTTGTCCAAATAGCTAGTTAGTACAGTGATCTTTATAGTGAGATATTAAATCCAATATATAGTGTTATCTATTTTTGAACTCTCTTCTTTTTTATCTGGCTGACTATCCATTTTCACTGTCCCTTTGGATTTTGCTCTTTTGTCTTTGTCCCTTTTTGTATCTCTGTGGGAGTTTTGTTGTTGATAATGTTCTGCTTCCTTTTCTGTATTTCACTATTTTTTTCATAAGATGCTGATTATGACTCCATTATCATAAGGTCCAGGGTAGGAAAAATTTCTTTATTATGTGCTAACACTGGACCCTACAGTTCCCCCTTACTGCCCTTACTACCATTGTCATCTTACACAAATTAATAGAACTCTGATGACATCTGCTTACCTCTTCAGACTCAGCTCCTTTGAGGCCAGAACCATGCCTCTTTTTCTCACTATTGTGTCCTTATTGTCTACTGTACTGCCTGATATGGAGGAGGCACCGAATAACTTTGTTGAACACATAGTTTAGATCTCTGGTACTTTCTTGACATGACATTACAGAAAAAGTGCTATGTTTAACTGATCAAAAAAAATAAGCTACCTTGTAAGATTTTGTGATGTATGTTCAAATTTGTTCCTTGTAGTAATAGTACAGCATGAGCAAAACAAGAGTTAATATCTTATTTGATAGATGAGGAAACTAATATTTTCTATTTTTCTGTTACATAGTAATCTCCTTGAATATGTGCTTCATGAAAAAATACTTAGTATATTTTAGAAATAAAGGTAAACAAGAGACTGAAGTGGGGAAGTAATGATCTTAAGCCAGCAAAACATTGACTGGACACTAACTACTCCATATATAAAGAATGATATACTTTGAATGATATACTTTAGGATTCAGATGCAAAGGTTTAAGTAAGTGTTAGATTGAATTTGGTCATTTTGTTATAGAATATAATGATTATTTCCTCTTTGATCAGGAAAAAAACACACTCTATGTTTATGCTTAAATTTTAGTTTGCACTGATTTAATATATCTCATGAAGATAAAGGATTATTTTGATTTATTGAGGTTTTCTCTCTCAGTAAGATAAATAAATTGATTTAATATTTATAACTTCATTGTTTCTTTCACTTAATTGCAGGAGGAAAGTACCATTTGGGAAAGAATGATCCCTTCTTAGGTACTAGCATCGGAGAATAAAGTGACTGACGAATTGGAAAAGAGAGAACATCATCACTGCTGTTTGTCCTGGCTAGAGACTGGCGCTCCTTCCTGTACAAGGTATGTTACATTTTATCCTCGTAGAATAACAGGCTGAAATGTAGTGCAGCTCGTCTTGCTCTCCCTCTGGTAAAAATAACCCCTGCCTATCCCAGGCTTCTAAGCCCTGGACCACCTGGAGGCATTGACTGTAAATTCATTTTCAACCATGTCCCTCTCGAGAGGAAGGGCATACTACCTTGGGTAGAAGTGGGAGAATCGGGGGGGCCAGAGGGCAATTCTTAACTGCAAAATACCCAGACAAATTGGCCACTTTTGGTGTATATGCCTGCCTATATGAAATGTGCTTAATAGAGTGAACACATGTAAGAGGGATAGCAGTGAATAAAATAAGCTATGTGTAAGTTACTTGAGTCAGTTCAGAAGCTAGTCCCGATAATGGTATAATGGTTTCACTGTGATCATCCAGGTGTTTCCATTTCCTTTCAGTAGTGTAGCTGACTGATAAAGAACATGACCTCTAGGTCCAAGTGACCTTTGCCCTCACCTCTCATTACTATTCAATTGAACTTTAATGAGAATTAAAGGTATTAGCACAGGTTTAGAACAGCCCTAGTGTGATTTTTCAGGATGCTTGTAATATAAAATAAGCCCTACCTTATTTCCCTGAAAATAAGGCCGGATCTTGTATTAATTTTTGCTCCAAAAGATGCATTAGGGCTTATTTTATATTACAAGAATCCTGCAAAATCATGCTACGGCTTATTTTCTGGTGAGGTCTTATTTTCAGGGAAACACGGTAATTATTATTCTCTTTTAATATAATAGGATTGGTTGAAAAACTCTGAGATGGAAATTTCAGAATGTGGGAAAAATTATATGCAAAGCTGAACTTCAACAATAGGAAAATAAATTTATGAAAATGTAAATATCTAAAGATTGGAATCAGATCTAAAAATGTGAGGAATAGAGCAAAATGTTGTTACCAAAAGGGAATCATGTGCTATATTGTTTCCGTTCGTCTGAATCATGATAAAAATTTGATCAGTTTGTCTAAAAGAAGCTGGAGTTATTTGGTTAAAGGGGTGTTTGGTATTGCTGAAGTTAATGCATATTTGTTGTTTGGGCTGTTCGTAATGGTTCTCTCATCCCCATCCTGCTGCATTCTCTGTTGCTGGTTAAAAGAGCAATTCCCACCAGCCTTGGGATTTCCCACTCTCCTTTTCCATTTTTTATCAACTCCACATTGCTCAAATTGCGGTCCTGCCTGTAACTCCATGTTCTTATTTCAGTTTTTAGTCAACCTGTCAAAATGTTAGTATTATTTCTGATCTTTGCCTTTTCTACTCTCCATTTCTGAACTTGACAATCCATGCCATATGCCTGCTGCTATCTCTCCATTATAGAACTATCTCTCTCTCAAAGAACTGAGGTGACACATTTCAGAAAAGTCTATTGTCTATTATTGTTATTATTATGAATGGTTCCTGCCATATATTACTGTCTGGTGGGTACTATATATACACACACACAACTATATGCTATATATAGCAATCCTCAAAGCTTAACTAAGAAATAAATGTTAGTTTTATTCTAATATTACAGCAAAGTGGTTGAGTCACAGAGAGATTAAGGAATTTGACCAAGGTATTTTAGCTTTGTTATCATAATTGGCTATAAATTTCTGTGGGTCCATCTATTAGAAAAATTGGGGAAATGCTGTCTTTGTCATAGCAAATGTGGAGAAGTTCATTCAACAAGTATTTATTAGGAGTTTTGTCCTAATTATTTTTAGTTTTTTAAGAGTTTTTAAAAATTAACTTAATAAAATTGTATTCTAATTCATATCTGACTAGCCTGGCATAAATTTCTGGCAGACTAGCTAGATATGAACTAAATAAAATGGAGCAGCAGACAATTGGTGGGAAAGGAAGGAATAACCCAATTGGATTCAGATAGAAAGGAGTTATATATGGTATAAAGTAGAATAAAGAAAATAAGAATCTGTGCTGGTTGCTGATACACAGCCATGAGACAAAGGAAAGAATGAAAGGAATGTATGTGCCTATTTGAAACTTGGGCTTTGATACAAGGTCATCATTGAAAATATTATGTAGAAGTAAGGTTTACCGAAAGTTCAATTTATTTAGCCTTCCAAATTAAGTTATCTTGCAGTCAAGGAAAAACTGTAAAATGTCTTAATTCCCTAGATGTTCTTTTAAAGGAAGGAGATACCTCCAAATAATATAGTATTATGGTTCACCCACAAAGATATTGTAGCTTGTAAATTAAACTCGTGAAATCTTATGATGGGAGAAAGATACATGCCGGGAGCATGAAGTCTGCCAATAATTTGCATAGCTTCTTGGAAAGAAATTAATTAGAATACAATTTTGCAGCTAAATAGAAAGCTTTATACCAAGAAATATTTATCAAAATCGTGTTAATCTGTCTTCAGAGAGACTTTAAATTAACTGCTGGATTAAAAGTGTTTGGAAAATACAACTATATGATACATATGTATACATATAATTTTTTTGAGATAAATTTTGTGATATAACTAGAATGTAAGCAAATATGATGTAATAATATTTTATGGTGCTGTTTTTGTAAAAGTGGAACAGAAATAGGTACAAATCAACTGTGCTTTTAGTGACACAAACAAACGTAAAAACTCTGTAGCTGAGATGTCAGATTAAAGAGTTTAGTAAATCAGTATTCCTTCTAGCCTTGCAGGAAAAGTTAAGATTTGAATACACATAAGTTTTAGTAAGCCCTGAGGTGAGCTTTAACTTCATGTTGAACTCTAGAAAGAGATTCAAGTGTGTAATTATTAGATGTTTAGAAATGTTGCCAATGGCCTTAAGGCCAAACTATGCTGTTAGGTAGTTTTTTATCTGCTACTAACTCATCTAAATGTTCTACTTTAGCTCCAACATGATTTTTAAAAATTTTCCCATTGTGATGTTTGGTTAAAAAAACAGACAACAACAACAACAAGAACACAACTACTAGCATATGTGTTCATGCCTGTGTGTGAGTGTGTGTGTGTGTGTGTGTGTTTATTATATTAGTTTTGAGTAAATTTTCCTGATTTTGGATATTAGATTGAATTTGAGTTACCAGAATTACATCTGGAGTCATCTTAGATCCTGGTAATATAAAATGAGTACTTGAGATACAATTGCATGTGTATTTTTAATTGCATGAATTCCTGATATTTCATTTAGTTCTGAATGAGTCCCATAGTAAATGCACTTCCATTTTCTTTATACAAAGTTGTAAAAGTAAAATGCCCAGAATAAAAAACATGACTCATATAACACTGTTTTTTTACTTTTCCATAGACGTAGTATTATACACAGATACAACTTATAGTCAATTATGTGTTATAATGTATAGATTCCCAAACATTCCAAAATAAAATATGTAGTATTTCCCAATAGATTTTTGAAATACCTGAAATTCCTGTGCTTATTGTTATTTGCTTTGTTGTGAGGGATTTTAAATATCATTTATAATTTACCACTATTATTTTAGTCCTACAAAGCATAGAGTGTTAACTATCTTAAGTGTACAATATAAATATGCTAAATGAATATAGCAATACATCATAGTCTCTAAATCCAGCACTTGTGTCATTATCAAAACTGTGTATTCCATAATTTTACCTGAGTCATTGATATAAACAAGTGTCAATCATCAATGCACTGAAACCAATTACTCTAATAGGAGAGCAATTTGCAAAGATGGAAAGAGAATAGAAAAAGCCCAGAGTTTGGATGTTATTAGAGAATTGTTCCAAATACAGGCCCTAAGCTATCAAAAGTGGGAAATAGAAGTGGCCATAAGAAGACTTTAAACTTTTTTTTCCCCCCAGTTTTACTTATTTTCAGCCATGTGCCTCTTGTGCCCAGTGTGAAAATGAGTGATTTAGGAGATGCCATGATCCAGGCCCTCCCTCACAAGGTAGTTAACATTACTTAGAGACTGGTCAGTATATGAATGAAACTACTTGACAGACAGTTCCAACTACTTATAGACCATCAATTATTTGTGACTGCTAGGTTACTATTTTCCTTTAAGAACTGTGAAACAAGCATGAGTGGAAATTTCCCCCAAGAAAGAATCTTTTCAAAAGATAGTTGTATTTCCATTTATGTTATCGTTTGTTTTCTCCTTGAAGTGTGTTACTGTAGATAATATCAATATCTCTCTGTAAACTGACACTTTCATGCAGGCTTTTAAAATATGCTGAATTTATACCTGTTATTAGTGGAAGACAATGTGTAATCATCCAACTTCATTCCACAACACATTTTAAAAAGCTCTTGGAAAGATTGGAACATAATCAAATTAGAGATTACATCAATACAAATCAACTATCTATGCCTTCTTATTCTATCTTAAAGCAAGCTGGCAGACCTTGCAGTAACCTTATTCCAATTCACAATGTACTTCATTATACATGCTAAAGAAAATTTCTGTATCAGTAGGGAACTGTGTTGCAATGATTCGCCATGGTTGACTAAACTCACAAGAGGAAATATGTACAAAGGTTTAAAGATTAGATTCAAGTGAATTTTTTATGCTAATTGAGTTGAATCATCATACCAAAACTGAGACACAATTTAGTACTTCCATATTAAACCAGCCAGGGCACAGACACAAATAAGATATGATAGTGTTATTGCAGGCCACTATTTTTTCAAGCACTGGTTTAGGTTAATTTCTCATTTTTCCCAAGGGTTGTCAATGCTCTGCCTAACTTACTGTTCTCCATCTACTAACAATACGCTTATTGGAGAAAATCACAAACAGTGATTTAGTTTGTTCTGAATTAAATCAATTAAACTCAAATGTAAGTTTCTGTGACAAGGAAAAATATATAACCAATGTTTAGAAAGAAAACGAATATTTACAAGTAATTAGAGAATAACAACTAACAATATAGTTTTGATTCTGCGTGTGATCGGTTTTATCATCTTTGGAAACCAAGGAGTTCCCTCAGCTTACTTACTCATGGAGAAAATTAGGAGAAATGGACTTCTTACTCAAAGTATGGTTCTTAGACCAGCGATATTGGCATTATCTAGGAGGTTCATAGAAATATAGTCTTAGATCCTCCTCCCCAGACCTACTGAATTAGATACTGAATCCCCAGTGAGGTGAATGCCCTTTGGAAAACATTGACCCAGAAGACAGTAATCCCTCCTGTCTCTATCACTTTTTTTTTTTATTAATTTATTTGGGTGACAATTGTTAGTAAAATTACATAGATTTCAGGTGTGCAATTCTGTATCACATCATCCATAAATCACACTGTGTGTTCACCACCCAGAGTCAGCTCCCCTTCCATCACCATACATTTGATCCCCCTCACCCTCATCCCCCACCCCCCAACCCCCTTACGCTCTGGTAACCATCAAATTACGTTCCCCAGATTAATTTTCAAACCCCATGGCCATCCTGTGGTCACCAACTGCCCTCCAATCCCCTCACCCTCCCCCCCACCCCCCACCCCTCCCGCCCATCTAGCAACCCTCAGTTTTCTATCACTTTTATCAGTTTCTCTACCTCTTGTCTAATTCACAGTTCTGATATAGACAGCAGATTATCAGAGCCAGGATTACTTTTAATACAATCACTACTAAATATTAGGCTCATTCATTGATTTTTCAGAAAGCGGTCCTTAAAAGTAGTTAAAACAATACCCTGAGCAATTTTAATGTATTTCTATTATAATGTTAAAACAGCTTTAACATTTGGAAATTTGACCAGTACTTAACAGTTAACTAGTTATATTTTGATATTCATTACATAAAGATCTGATAACTCTTTCTAGGAATAAAGGCTTTTGCTTATATTATCCTAATTTTGCTGCATGAAATATGTGGCTGGTGGAAGGAGGGATAAACTTTTATTGACTATTCTATAATAATTCATTCTGCCCCAAAAGATGGAAAACACTTAATTATAAATGTTGGTTAAATACCCAAATTTAAACATAAAGGTAGCATTTTAAAAATTTAAAAATAAATGGTGATATTATATTAGTGAATCTTATTTGTTTTTCCCTATAGCTACTTTAATTATAGATGAACATGAACTGAAACTCTTATGAATTCATACATATATCTAATTTAATATTTTGCTTACAAATTTAAATTCAAATTAATTTATTTCTGCTTTCTAATCATATAGATTTAAATTCATATAATTCAATTGCTCATATTACACAATTTATAAGTATATTAAAAAATTAGTATTAACTACAAGGCTTTTTGTTTAATTTTATACTTGGCACATACTGATAATATTTATTTTTGCTGTTTGATATAAAGAATACAATTTTCTTAAATAACTTCCCAGGTTATTTAACAGATGCTTCTTAAAATAATTATAAGAACTAAGCATTAAAATAAATTTATTTTTAAAGATATCTTAAAACATCTTTAAAGGGTTTAATGCTTTTTTTAATACAAAAATATCCTATAAAATGAATAATTTTGCCCATGTGGAGAATTACCTACGAGTAAATAACATGATCACACTTAGTTTTAATCGGAAGTTGTTGACATTTGTAAGAAAATATCAAATGAAGTAACAGTATCTTGAATTATTCTGAATTACCAATCAACTCTGCCAGTTAGGTAATGACTTCCTATTAAGGTTAATGGAAACTGAATGTAAATCTCCATGAATAAAATTAAGGCTATACTGATATCCCAATTACTTAAGGCACAAGGGTCTATGATACCCACCCTTTAAAAAAGTAAAAGTGCTTACTAAGAGCCCTAGGCTAATAAAACTAATTTTACAGTAGTGCTTAATGAGTATAGTCAGAAAAAAGGCCCAAATTCAGGAAAACAATGTAATTGTTAGACTTTCAATCTTCCGGAACTACTGTTGATTGCTGTAGCCGCTAAAAGATCACATTTTAATTGAGTTTTATATGGTGAAATTATCCCATAGGACAAACAATTAAAAGTATTTCAATTGTATATGGTTCAAAATAATTTCTTGATAACAGGGAATTATGAACTGTAATTTCCTATTTTCCTTTTATCTACTTCTGATATTCACCTCAACCTCTGGATTTCTTTTGAGTCTCCAGCCTGTATAAATAAACCCCATCCTTCTTCTTCATCAACTCTGCCTTTTCATCTCCTTTCACTTTTCCCAGTGTTGCATGAAAAATCCATGCATTTTATTGTAAAATAAATATTGCCACTGCTCTATATCAATTTCAATCGTCTCTCACCTGATCTTGAAGAATGATCTTTGTTGCTTTAGTTTCTACTCACTCTAAACCACATTCCACAAGCCAGCCAATTTTCTTTCTAAAAGTAATATTTGGTCATATTACTCCCCTTACCAAACTTTAGACCTTTTTCTAATCCAAACTCCTTTACATTGCATTCAAGAGCTTTCACTATCGGGTCGCAAACTGGCTTTCCAGGTTTCATTGGAGTATTTTCCTTATGTTGTAATTGCAAGCAAAAACTCATCGTTTCCTTGAGCAAAATTGTATTCATATGCCTATTATGTTTTCTATGTTTACATTGTCTCTCACTTTGCTTAACAGCACTAATCATGCCTTATTGCAAGTTCTCCACATGTCTCTCTCTTCTGGTAGTGGGATATGAGCTTATTTATATTTATTCATTCGTTTGTTTGTTTGTTTAATCTTCATGGGCTTACCACAAAATAGTCACTCAAATTGTGTGTTTTCAGTTAGTGAAGTAATACAGATTAGTTATTTGTAAAGAATTTCTTAGTCTGGTTAGAAGACATATAATCTTGGTGGGAATAAAAAAGATGAAGTGTGTCTTTGATTGTGTATTGAGACATTTTTCTTTTTAGAATATATTGGTAGTTTCTTACTCTTCTAAAAGAAAGTTACTAGAAACACTGCTTAATATGTTTTGGCTCCAAATATATTATGGATCAATTATTGGTACTCCTCTGTGCAACTTGGCCAAATAGTCATACTTATCTTCTTATGTAAGTAAGGTAAAGTAATTAAATCCTAGTTATTAGATCTTCCCTCTACAACACCCCCAGTAACACTCTGCTGTATCTTAGGAAAAAATAAAGCAAATGTAAAGCATTTAATGAAATATGTTTGCAAAAGGGGTTCCATGAGAAGCTGACTTTGTTCTCAGAGTCAGGAGTAGGTAAGGAACATTATAAAGATACTGACCCATATTCAAAGACACAGGGTTTCTGATGGAGGGCACACCATACCTTTTCATATTGTGCTTTGTGACTAAACTGAAACTTTATGGCTTCCTTTATAACAAAAACCCAAGTAACTGAGGCAGTGGTCTTAATACATCCAAGTCCTATTCCAAACAGGGGTCAGTACACTATATCCCAGACCACCCATATTTCTCTTAAAAACTCATTTCCAGAGACTTCATAAGAAGGAGTCAGAGCGGGGAATAAAATTAGTCAAGAAATTTGTGCAATTTCGCACTTCTCTTTTCTTTTTAGTCAATGGAATTTTATTTTTTCAAGTGTCTGGGGTGAATTCATTAAGAACAAGATGTAAAAGCAAGGGGAAAAGTAGGAAATAAGGGAGTAAAGTAAGGAAGAAGGGAAGGAGAGAGGGAATGGAAGGGGAAGGGAAACAATGATAAACTATAGATTTTAAAATACTAGTGAGTTAAGTTAGATTATGTTATAGTTTATCTAAAATAAATCCATGTTTTATATATAATTACTGGAAACTTAAAATGGTAGAAGTAAATGCTATAGAATTCTAGATGTATTCTTGTGCCAATATATCTTACTACTTGTATTTGTTTTGGTCGTAATAAAAAAAATGCATCTTAGAAAAAAGTCACCAGAAAATAATATTCAGAAAGCTGAAAATTAAATTAATATTTCAACTATATATATGCTTTCTGTATATACTTTCTCTTTGTTGTTTTTAACTAGGGAGTAATGGAATTTAAAAGCTCTCTGTGAAACATAAACTGATCTTTTCTTTGTTTTCTGAGCTAATTATTGAACATTCTGAGCTAATTATTATCTTTCTAAAATGATACCATTTTGGCATGTTCAACATGAAGATAACATGTTCACTTAGCTACTTTTTATATAATTACCCTAGTATTAAGCAACATAAAATATTAGTAAAAATAGCATAACTTGCAATGTCATCGGGAGGAGAAATGCCTTCTCTGAGAGAGTGCCTACATTGATACAAAAGTATTATAAATAACTTAGCTAATAATTGCATTCCATTTCACTGATTCTGGCTGCAAATAGCCAGTCTCCTACACAGAAGCTTTTGAGTAAGGTGAAATACTATTAATCCTAAAGTGGCTGTTTTTATAGGCATTACTAAAGGAGGGAAAATGGGCTGTCATCCTATTGCTTACAATTCAGGCTGCTTTGGTAAAAGTCTAATATGTAAGCCAATAAAAGTAGAATTAAAACCAGAGGTGGGACTTTCATATTGAATTACACTTTTATTATTCAAGAGATAGCCCATCTCCCACATGAAACCTTTTCTGATCATTGCAACCTTTATGATTTGCTTCTGAGAGAGAAGAAAGCATTGTTTAATGCTTAATCATTAACCTTACCTTAGGTTTCAGTAGTATAGGAGATGGGTTTTGTTTCCTTATCAGATACTCTACTGCTCAGCAATTTTTGAGTGCATAGCAGACTAGATAACGCTGACAATGCAGCCACTGACCACAGATGATTGGTACAGGGTTGGCAATCTGACCTATGCTGGTTCAACTATATGTCCTTGGGGACTCAAAATTTGAACAATGAATGAATGAATTATTTAGTTCTGGTGGGCCAAAGGCAAATATTATATGCATGTATTGAAAAACCAGTTTACAGAAAGATGGGGATTGTAGATTTTTTTGTAGATTCTGTTTATTAGGTGAAGACACTCCTATTTAATATTAGTTTGCTGAATGTTCTCAATTCTAATCATAAGATGACTTTTGTTAATTGCTTTTACTTCTGCATCTGTTGTGAAAAATCATGGAGTTTTTCTTCTTCATTCTATTACTATTGGGTATTACACTGATTATTTTTCCAATATTAAGCCAGCCTTGCATTCCTGAGAGAAATGACACTTGTGAGGATGTTTTATACATTTTTATACTGCTAAATGTATTTGCAAATATATTTTTAAGGATTATTGATCATGAAGAAAATTGGTTTGTAATGTCGTATAATGTCTTTGCCAGGTTATGGTATCAGAATTGTCTTAACCTCATGAAATAAGTTGGGAAGTGTTCCATTCTCCCACATCTTTGAAAGAGTTTATACAATACAGATATTATTTTTTTCCTTAAATACTTGACAAAATTAAATATTGATATTTTTAATGTAAATTGTTGGTAATTCAATTTCTCTCAAAAATGCAGCGCTATTTAGCTTTATATTTTGTATTGTGTCAGTTTTATTAGAGCAATTCAAGGAATTTGCCTTCCGTCTAAGTTGACATTAATTGGCATAAATTTGCTTACGATATCACTGAATTAGCTTTTAATATCTGTGATTTCTTTTTAGTGATATTCTCACTTTAATGCTTAATATCAATAATTTGTGTTATCTCCTTTTTATCTTGCTCAGTATTGCTAGAAGGTTACTTATTGAAATTATGTTTTCAAGAAATATTTTTGCTTGTTAATTTTCCCTAATTTTGTCTGGATTCTGATATGCTTTTCTGTGTTTTCTTTTTGTTAATATTCTACCAATTTGATTTATTTTGAGTTGATATTTAGAAGAAATTTAGATTCAGAGTTAATGCTACAATAGATTAAGACTTTTGGGCATGCTGGGATGAGATAAATGTAATTTGAATACAAGAAGGACTTGAATGTTTAGAGGCTAAAAGGAGGACCATACTAGGTTGAATAGTTTTCTCCCAAATTCATATATCCACCTAGAATCTGACTGAATGTGACTACTATGGTCTGAATGTTTGTGTTGCCTCAAGATATGTATGTTGAAATCCTAACACTTAAAGATGATGGTATTAAGAGGCGGTGCCTTCGTGAGGTGCTTAAGTAATGAAGCTGAGCTCTCATAGGTGGGATTAGTGCTCTTATAAATGAAACCCCACAGGGATCTCCTGCCACTTTCACTAGCATTCTTCCTGCATTTCTGTGCTTCTAGTTTAATAAGTGTTTGTTAATTATGTCGGTTTTTGTTTTTCTGAAAGTGTTTTTATTTTATATTTATATTGGAAGACATTTGACGATATACAATTCTATCCTGGCACATATTTTATTTCAGTACATTGGGGATATCATTCTATTATTTTATGGCTTCCATTGTTTCTGATGTAATGTCAGCCATTAGTCTTTCTATTTCTGCATTTTCAGTAACTTCTAATTTTAATCTTTTAAGATCTTTTTCTTTATATTCTTTTTTATTTTGAATAGTTTCACCATAAGTGAATAGATATAAATTAAAAAATATGTATTTTCCCATCTGGAAGTATGTAAAGTTTATTGAATTTGTTTTTCATGAGTTGTGGCAAATTCTCTTAATTTATCTTTTCAAATATTGGTATTGACTCATTCTTTCTATCTTGTTTTATGAGGTCTCTAATTTTCAGTTATAGTTTTTTAACCTCTTCATTTCTTTGAAGTCTCTTATCCTCATTTCTGTATTTTCTATGTATTTTTAAAAAATCTTTTATGTGTGTCAGTTTTCACTGAATGTTTTCTTTTGTCATAATAAATTTACTAATTATTTAGATTTTTCTGAACTATTTTATTTATTCACTATTTATTTCTGCCTTATGTGTTGTTAAAACTATCCAAATAATTCTTAATTTCAGTTATTTTATTATTTAATGTAGAATTTTTATTATGATGTTTTTCATAGTTTCTTGTTCTGTCTTAGAATTCACAAACTTAAATTTTATCATCTTTGTCATGTAAATGATAAGCTCATATGTTGCATATTTTTGAGGACTTGCTTCAAATAAGCATTCACCACAGACAAAAATCAAGTCATGTCTCTTAGCAACCCCTCCTTTTTTAATTAAAGTTTATTGGGGTGACAATGGTTAGTAATGTTTTATAGGTTTCAGGTGTACAATTAGCCCTTTGATGCCACCAAAGCATGAAAAGGTTTGCCTCCTATCTCTCCTCTTCAGCAGTGGCCTATCCCCTCAGGTAAACAGGGTTCCCAGATCCTTCCCTTAGAGCCTCTCTTCTGGTAATTATTTTATAATCTTCTTAGGGCTTTAATGTTTAGAAGTAAATAATTTTATACATTTTGATTGAGTAGGAGAGTTGATCCAAATTACCTAATTTGCCTTGAATGGAAGGAGAAACTGCATTTAGGTCTATATCCATGATCATATTTGTTATTCTTCCATAAAGTGATTCATGTTTCCCTAGACTATCCGTATTAATTTTCTAGGGTTGCCATAACAAAATACCACAGACTGGGTGGCTTAAAGAAATTGATTTACTCACAGTCTGGAGGCTGAAAGTCCAAGTTCAAGGTGATGGCAGGCTTCATTTGTCCTATAGCATTTCTCCTTGGCTTGTAGACAACTATCTTCCAGCTGTGAACGCACGTAGCCTTTGCTCTGCACATGCGTACACCTGGTATCGCTTTTTATTCTCATAAGGACATCAGATTAGGAACCCATTCTTATGACTTTATTAAACTTAATTACCTCTTCAAAGTCTCCATTTCCAAATACAGACATATTGGGAGTCAAGACTTCAACATATGGATTTTGGGGGAACAAAATTTAATTCATAACATTATCTATAAAACAAATGACATATTTTAAATGGATTTGCAGTATAATATTTATTATTTACAAAATACACACATACCTTATAAGCACTTGATTCTTTTCTGTTAGCAATAGTGATTTGTCAAAAAAGAAGCAATATTTATTTTATTTATTTTATTTTTCAATTACAGTAGACATTCAATATTATATTGTACTATTCTCACTTGTATAAATTTGGACAAAAAAGTGCATTATACATAGCAAAATACGGTATATCCACATTGTCACAAATGTCAAGATTTCATTTTTTATGGATGAATAATATTGCTTTGTTTGTATATATGTGTATAAAATTATAAGAACTCTCTTCTCTCTCTCTCCTTACACACACACACACACACACACACACACACACACACACACAACACACGAGGTTGGACAATTAAGATTGCAAACTTATCCTAAAAAAAGTGCTACATACCTCGTTGCTGAATATCACTATGGTTACCTTCGAAGTACTCCCCTTAGGACGCTATGCACCAATATGTGTGCCTAGTCCACCCTTCAAAGCAATTTTGGAACTCTTTTTCTAGAATGGGCATCAGAGCTGTCGTCTTATTACCCTTGATGTCTTGAATATCATCAAAATGTCTTCCTTTCAATATTTCCTTTATCTTTGGGTAAAGAAAGAAGTCATTGGGGGCCAGATCAGGTGAGTAAGGAGGGTGTTCCAATACAGTTATTTGTTTACTGGCTAAAAATTCCCTCACAGACAGTGCCATGTGAACTGGTGCATTGTCATGATGCAAAAGCCATGAATTGTTGGCGAAAAGTTCAGGTTGTTTTTATCTAAACTTTTCATGCAGCCTTTTCAGCACTTCCAAATAGTAAACTTGGTTAACTATTTGTCCAGTTGGCCCAAACTCATAACAAATAATCCCTCTGATATCAAAAAAAGTTAGCAACATCATTGCAACAAGTTCCCAAACTTAATTGTCAGACCTCGTACGGTGGGTGTTTCCTATATTTGTGGGTTGATTTTAACCAAGACAAAATAGATAGTATTATCCTATTCTGCTCTTCACGTTATTCAAGTTATTGATTGATTTGAACCATCCCTCAAAGAATGCTGTCAATTTCAGTTTTTTTAACACTATCTATTTCTAAAAAAATTTAGATGTATGTTAGAAGGGTCATTTCATGGGATACTCTTACGGAGACCCTGAGGTGTGTTAATCAGTATTTAGCTGTGTGTCAGAAACCAATATTCATGCTCTCCATCTCCTTTCACAAGAGATCTCAATTGTATTAATGACACACATGTGTTCAGCTAGAAGTTTTATTTCCAGTCTTTCTTTCAGGTGTGGCTATGTGACTGTGTTCTGCCTAATGAGATAAAATGAGACATTTGTTTGGGTATTCAAAAAAACTTCTTAAGGGAATCTAAGAAGCTTCTTAATGTTTAATCTTAGAGAAATGATTTATACTTTTCTTGATTTTTAACATAAGTATTCAAAGCTACAAATTTCGCTGTAAACATTGCTTTTGCATCATCCTACAAATTTCAATGTGTTTTCATTTTTATCATACACCTGCATTTTCAATGTCATCTTTGAGAAATCACTTTTATTTAATTTAACTCACTTCTATTAGAGTCAGTGTCTGCCCATAGTGAAAGGCCTTAATGAAATATTCAATCAAATATTTAAATGCTGCTTTAGTGAAAAGCATCTTGATCTAACTTACATTTAAATAGAGTTCCGTGAGAACTTCAAACCTTTCTTCTTTTCACGAGCATACTGAGTAGGCTAACTGGTATTGGTGTCAGTAATGAATTATGCAAAGCTAAAATAAAATTTCTAGAATTTGCAAAGATAGATTTAAATTGCAGTTTAAGAACACACAAGGGAAGATTAGGGATAAGAAAGCTCTCTTTGCAGGTTACCTTGACTCTGTGAGAAGATTGTTAGTCTATGTATGAGTCACTGCCCTGTCATAGTTTTATGTCAGTAAAATCACTTTGCCTGGAGCTCTCCACTCACAAAAAGTTTTTAAAGAAACTGTATCTGGCCAGTTGCTTTACAGAGGAATTTTGTAGGTAAGCTAAATGATTAGTAGAAAACCAGATCTCAGATGTCTTTGAAAATATTATAAAATGGTTTTTATTGCATCTTATATTTACTATAACAAATAAAATAACTATAACTTTAAAAATATTTCCAAAATGGATGGATAAGTGGGTTAAAGCATGTTACAATGCAATCTCATTTTAGAACACACATTTTTAATTATATATGTATATATATATATATATTTATTATATATGTATTTAATGTATCTAAATACAGTTTTAGATTAATCAGGCTCTTAATAAATTATAATAAATTATATATATATATATAATTAAAAATGTGTGTTCTAAAATGAGATTGCATTTTAACACGCTTGCAAGTACATATACACATACATACTTAAGTATAGATAAATTATATATATGTAACTATACTTAAGTATGTATTTGTATATGTGATATATACATATAGTTAAGATTCTTTTAAAGGGAGTAAAGATAGTATGGGTTTAATATGGCTAAATGCCCATCTAATTAATAGAAAAATACTAGGTTGGTGCAAAAGTAATTGCAGTTTTTGCAATTATTTTTAACCTTTTAAACCACAATTACTTTTGCATCAACCTAATAATTTTGTAAATTTTAAAACTGAGTTATATAGTAATGAGACTATGCATGCTATTTAGAGGCCATGTTTAAAAATAATATAAGCAATTCCCTCTATGGAACAGAATTGGAGAATAAGTCATGGGACCTTTCTTGAATTACGATTTAAAAAATAAACTTCCAATGACTTAACAGATATATATGTTTTGCCTTGATAAGAATAAAGGGAAATTTAAGAGGTGTTTAAATGTTTGTATTTTATCAACAGCAAGATTTTGTCAAAATTTTTTGGGATTCTTGTACAACTAACAATTTATTAGACTCAAAATGGCAACTGCACAAATGGTAAAGTATTAAACTATGAATCTTCAATTATTTTATTCAATCAATTTGAAGAAAATTATTAAGGAAAAAAATCACATTTTGAAAGGGAAAATAATTGTCAGAAAAGGCAAGTAAATCTTTGGTGATATACAATTTATCCATGCCATTGTTAAGACTGTGTCAGAAATATGAGTGATAGTACAAGTTGTTGAATTTTACAATTTTATATATCACTAAAAACATTCATTCTTCTCCCAAGATTCCTTGCGAATGTCTCTGTCAACGTCAAGAGAATTGCATCAGCACAGACGAGAGCCAAGACATTAGAGCAAAGAGAAAAACACAACAACAAAAACACATTTAACAAGAGCAAATTGTCAAAGAATTCACCTTTGGAAAATCAAAATTATCATTAGGAGATTAAAATAAAATGTCCTTCTCTTCACAAGGTGGCACACATGCACACTCTTTGTGTCATTTCACACAGTGTAATTATATACTAGTTTATGCACATACACACGCTGATTAGATGATAAAATGTAAAATTGT
The DNA here is from genome assembly GCF_004115265.2 of Rhinolophus ferrumequinum. Classification (NCBI taxonomy): domain Eukaryota; kingdom Metazoa; phylum Chordata; class Mammalia; order Chiroptera; family Rhinolophidae; genus Rhinolophus; species Rhinolophus ferrumequinum. The sequence goes on along the minus strand of NC_046290.1, from coordinate 55,466,903 downwards.
TTACGTTTTGAAGATATGCCTTGTGTTTTTAAGTTATTATATTAATAAAGATGTACAATCATATTATGTATGCATATATACATGCCAATATGACGTTCTATCATTTCTGTTTGTAAAGCAAGGTATTACACAGCTTAATTGGACAGGTATTTAATGTATCTAAATACAGCTTTAGATTAATCAGGCTCTTAATAAATTAAAGTAGCAGTTATTCTGCAGACCTGAATATAAAGAAATGAAATAGAAATATATTTTATAGCTCATATCCAGTTAATATAAACATATAGAGAGGTAAATATATCCTCAGAATTAAAGACACCAATAATGAAGGTATACATTGAGAATATTTAATATTGAAATATTGAATATTTTAACTAACTTTGCAGTCTGAAAATTTCTGTATGATAAATTATGCAAATATATATGGATATTTAATTTCATTCTAACAATAATACCAACACTAGTTAACATTTAGACGACAGGTTTAAGATTTATTTTCAGTTGTTTTTTTCCCTTTCTTAGAATATATTCTGACTACTAATGTGTATACAAAATACTATGATCTAGAATCACTTGAAAAACTTATTTTCAAATTGGATGTATCTGTCATCAATTTGATACAAATTACGTTTATTTGCTTTATTTTTCTCAATTTTTAGCCATTGCTTTCTTATTCAAATTCAATTTGAATATGTATTTTAAAGATATGTTTTAAAATCTAAATATATAATAAAACACATTCAGACATTTTCTCTTTCATTTCTATCATATCCACCTTTTCTCTATTACTCCCAGCTTTTTTCCCTAATGTCAGTGTTTCCTGTCACAATATAAGCAAATGTACACATATATGTGTGTGTGTGTGTGTGTGTCTATATGTGTATATATATACATATAGACAAACACACATACATATGCATTTCTATGTATGTGGTATATAAATATTATACCTGTGTATAAAAGTAAAGGTATATGGAAATGATCAAATACTTTGAAAATCTTCTTTTGCACCATGCTTTTTGTTTTATTTTTTATCTATTTTAATTTTTTTATATTTATTGTTTAATAAAATTTATTGGGGTGACAATGGTCAACAAAACTACATAGTTTTCAAGTGTACAATTCTATAATACATCGTCTATATATTGCACTATGAATTCACCACCCAGAGTCAGTTCTTCTTCCATCACCATATATTTGACCCCCTTTAACCTCTTCTACTTCCCCCACCCCCCAACCCTCTGGTAACCACTAAATTGTTGTCTATGTCTATGAGTTTTTGTTTCTTTATTTGCTTACCTTGTTCCTTTGTTGCCTTCAGTTTTATATCCCACACATAAGTGAAGTCATATGGTTCTCGCCTTTTTCTGTCTGACTTATTTAACTTAGTATACTGATCTTAAGATCCATCCATGTTGTTGCAAATGGCAGTATTTCATCGTTTCTTACGGCAGAGTAGTATTCCATTGTGTATAGATACCAAGTCTTTATCCAATCATTCATTGAAGGATTTTGGTTGTTTCCATGTCTTGGCCACCATAAATAATGCTGCAATGAACATTGCAGTACATATATTTTTACTGGTAAATGTTTTCAGATTTTTTGGGTAGATACCCAGGAGAGGAAGGATTTACTTTTCATTAATTTAAAAATAAATCCTGAAAATTATTTCATGAGTTATTTTTTTCTTCCCATTTTATGACATACTCCTATTTAGTAGATATGCTATTATATAGTTTATTCAATCAGGCTTTTATCAGTGAACATTGAGTTTTAATCTTTTGCTATCACTATAAATACTATAATGGATAATCATAGCCATAAATTGTTTCATATTTTACCAATATATTTTTGATAGATTCTTAGTGATGGAATTATCAAAAAATAAATATATCAACATCTTATTTTTACAAATTATTTGTGAATTTCCCTCATAGGCATTATTTAATTTAGCATTCCCACCAGCAGTATATCAGAGGGTTTGAGCTCTCATCACTTGCAAATTGGATGATGATGTTTGTGGTGATTAATTTTATGCAACAATTTTACGCATCAATTTTACCTGCCCTGAGGTGCCCAGATTAAACATTAAATTACTGGGCATGCCTGTGAAGATGTTTGTGGATGAGTTAGCATTTGAATTAATGGATTTATTAAAGTAGATTGCCTTCACCAATGTGAGTGGGTATGATCCAACCCCTTGAGGACCTAAAGGGAACCAAAGGCAGTGGAAGGTGGAATTTGCCCCTTTTTGTTTCTTGCCTGCCTGCTTGATTGGGGACCTCTCATGTCAGCATCTCCAGCCCTCAGCCTGGGATTGACATGATCATCTCCTCTTGTTCTCAGACTTTTGGTCTTGGACTAAATTATACTACTGATTTTCTTGGATCTCTGGTTTTATGGATAGCAGATTGTGGGACTTTTCAGTTTCCATAATCCTGCGGGCCAATTACTCATAATAAAATCTCCATATGAGTATTAATGCATATATGTGTATGCAACATATATTATTATATTAATCATGATAGATAGATATAGATATAGACATAGACATAGACATAGATACAGATATAGATATAGATATAGATATAGATATAGATATAGGTACAGATATAGATCCTCCAGGTTCTGTTTCTCTGGAGAACCTTGACTAATGTTATTGAAGTTTTGGATTTTTGCCAGTCTGTTTGGTGGGAATGCTAGTCCAGTATGGTTCACTTTATATGTTTAAAAACCATTTTTATTTCTTCATTTATTATTGTTTCATTCATCATATAATTTTGACTATTATTCTAGCAAGTTATTGTATTTATTTCTTCCCAATTTTTTTTTTTAGAGGTTCTGTATGTCCTAAGAAGTTAGCCCTTAGTCTGTGATGTGTAACTTTTTAAATGGAGTCAAGTTTATCAATCCACCTTCCCCTTTTAAAAATTGCAGCTAGATTTTAAGGCCAGAAGCTAAAGAAATTATTTTCTTTCGAGTTATAAAAGACATGATCCTCTCTCTTCTGTATTCTCTGAAATCATCCTGTTCACACTTGAAACAGCTCTAATCAATAATGCATCGCCCTGTACTCTACTGTTTATTTTTCAGTCTCCTGCTCAAGACTAACACCTGCTTAAAGACTGGAAATATATATGTGCAACATTCTATCTCAGCACAGTGTCAGACTCAGAATGCAAAGTCACTTAATAGTAAATAAATAGTTTAATGGATGAGTGAATGAATAAAGTAAATTAATTAAGGATTGGCTCAATAAAAAAAATCCCTTTGAAAAGAACAAATCGGCATATCCGCAGACTATCAAAATTAAATAAACCCTAAAATAAATTCAATCTAGTATCCATATGTATATATTAATACATATAGCCAAAAAAATGTATACAAGTGGACACTTTGCTCAAGTAGTAGTTTGCCGTAATCAGAAGTGTCTGGACGCTGATGGTAACCACTTTGAGCACCTCTTGTAATTGTAGAAGTCAAATGTGACTTGTATTCATCTTTTGTTATTGGTATATATTGAGTATTACAATTTTAATACAGTTTTCCTTTCTTAAAATGTGTATACATTTTTTTGGCACCCTCTGTATATGTTATTTTTTTACTGCATCACAATAAGTTACCTATTATGAGAAGTTCAAAGAAATAGCTATATTTGTTTATCTGTATCTGGTGAATCAAACATTTCTTATCCGTATTCTAAATTGGAATGCTGCTTAACGTTTTCTTGGAAGAACTTGGGATATATAGGAGAAAGTGTGAAAAGCTGAAAGACTTATGTTCTAGTCACTTAACTGGGAATAGTGGGATAAAGAATCAAGGACTGCCATGTGCACTTCAACATAAAAACATTTCAAAAAGAAGAGTAGCAAGGATTGGTTACTTGAGAAACGAAGCAACGTGATTCTGAAAATTCTTATATAATGATGGGTGACTAAGTGAAGAATGGAAAGGAAGGGGAGAATTAAGGTAACCAAAAGTCATAAAAAAATTCTACCGTGGTTATCCATGTAGAGAAGTCAAAAGATTAGGAAACGGTTCTGATAGGTCGGCCAATAAAGGAACGTGCATGGTCAGGCAAGTTAAGAAATTTAAGAAAGTTTGAGAAAGTCTGTATTGTTAAGAGAAAGTCTGTCGGGTTGAGCAAAGACGGCTACAGCCCGGGCTGCACGTCTAAAGGAGATATGCAGCCCCAAGGGAGGGGATGAGGAGGGTTTTATAGGGGCTGTGCTGACAGGGTAGCATTGTTTGAACAGAAAAATGCTGACTGCCTGCAAGCCAGTAACTGTTTTGTGGCGTCTTCTGTTATCGCAAGTTTGGCTCTGTCTGCAGGTGCAGGCCAACAGACGTTTTGTTGTTTTCTTGCAGACATGGCTCTGTCTGTAAGTCAATGTCTCTGAGACCTAACATTCAGAGAGCTAACATTAAGTAAATGTTTCTAACATTCAGAGACCTAACAGGTTCTACAGTCAAGATCTCCCAACAATAATACTTTCTAATCATGAAATTAGAGTAGGATTTGCAATACTATTCTCTTAAGACTAAACAGTCAATCTCTCATGACATAATTAATGAAACAAAACAACTACATACGTGTGTGTGTGTGTGTGTGTGTGTGTGTGTGTGTCTTCTCTAGCCCAAGATTGTCTAAAGTGAGACCAAAGATACAAATGTGGTTTGGGGTTCCAGTTCAAAGGTTAGAAGAGTAGTTTCCAGGCTTAATTGTTATCATTATCACACCTGTGTTCCTTTTAAAATTACGTAGATACCTAGACCTACCTCAATCCTTTTGAAATAGATTTTCTGGGCTAGATTTCGGACATTCTCACTTTTTAAAAGCTGTAACAGAAGTTTTGGTGTAGCTAACATTGAGAATCTCTTGTTTAAAGAATGGAAGGCTAGAATAAAACAATCCATTGAAACAATTAATTTGTGAGTCGTCCTTGTCTGGTAAAAGTTGAATTGTCTGAATTCAGTGTAGGGGCTAAGACAGACTCCTGGTGATCTGGAAACGTTTAATTGCTGGGTGTTAAGAGGCACAAGCAGAGGCAGACAAAAATTTTCATATGAAAAAAGGATCTAAGAGAGTTTCTTTTCAAATACATGAAAGGATCTGGTAAACTTATTTGATAAACTTCTTGAGATCGTCTTTCAAACATCACCATAAATATGAAAAGTTTAAAATTCTGATTAGCCGGTAGTGGTCAAAAACAATTATTATTGCTTATAGGTATTTTTTATTTGATTAATCATTCAAATTCTTCTTAAAATATAGACTAGATGATTTAGTGATCGAAGTTTAGAACTATACAATCAAAAGGAGTAACCATATATCTGGGTTTAAGGAAATGAGATATTTTGCTTTAGACACTCGGTCCCCAGGATCAGAGATTTTATGATTTTATGCAGCACCACTTTGTCTATCTGGTTTCTTAGAAGATGTTTGACTCCTTACTTTATCAAAACTAGCCACTCTGAATTCATAGCTGACATTGTTTCACAACAAAATTTTAGGCATCAGAAAAATGTCCATCAACCAATTAATGAATAACCAATTATTATGTAGCCATGCTGTTGAACACTTGAAGGAGATTTGGCAGAGGGAATAGGTTAGGACAGCACGTTCCTAATGATCTTGTATTATCTCCTTTATTCCTCAGGTTGTCTAGGCCAGGACTTGGGACATTTGCAATCCCAGGGTCCATCACCTGCTGACATAAGCACTCAACTGGGGCTCCAAAAGAGCATAGATACTGTAATTTTCATATAGGCTCGGAAATGAAAAGATTAGGGTTTGCATACTGCTGCTCACCAGTATTTTCCGTTTTTTCTTCTGGGTAATTGCTTTTAGGGTTGCAAAATAAAATGCAGGACATTCAATTAAATTCAAAGTTCAGATAAGCAACAAATAATATTTTTGTATAAGTATTTTTTAAAATATTGCATGGGACACATATATTCAAAATTATTCATTTTTTTAATCTGAAATTCAAATTTAACTGGGAATCCTGTATATTTCCAGCTTTATTGAGGCATAATTGGCAAATAAAGTTATATTTAAAGTGTATTTTTAATATGATGATTTGATATACATATACATTGTGAAAAGATTCCCCCACAAAATTAACACATCCATCATCTTTTTTTTTTTTTTTTTTTAGAACGTTTTAATTTCAGAAATATGGCATCTATATCTGGCAACAATTTCATTTCTATCTTAAAGTTAGGTGTCATCATTTGACTCAATATTGTCATTTAAATATGTTTCACTTCTCTGGGAGATCTATCTCAAGGAATCAATTATTTCTCAGGCAAACTAATGATTGCCTGAGATAGATTTCCCAGAGAACTCTTTTCCTGATCCTGCAATCGTGGAATACTAAGATGTTGTAAAGAGTGAATGCTGAACCATCGTTTAGACACAACAGGTGTCTAGGAAAGCTCCCCAGTCTTGTTGCATATTTTGCTTGAATGAGAAGTAAGCCATTGTTCGTTTGTATGCTTAGATTGAATTTTAGGAGGTTCTTATTATCAGAGAATAACCTAGATTACCCTGACTAATAAAGCTTGGAAGCACTGGGGTCTTAGGCAAATGTAGAATTGCCAGCATGACTGAAATTCCACTTCGTATTAGTGATCCTAAAATTAAAATGACAGATAGTTGTAATGGTGTGTGTATGTATGTGTGTGTGTTTGTGTGTGTGTGCAAACGCACCCATATGTATACGTGCAAACACATGTATATATGTTTCAACCACACTTACCTATGGAGAACTGAACTGTGCCTAAGTTGGAATTTCTCCCGTTGAGTATGATTGAGGGAAAGGTAGACAAAGTTGTGGAGTATGATTGCAATAAAAGAACAGAGTTAAACCAGGTGAAGAATGAAGTGGTATTAGGAACAGTAAAATGGATGTAGAAATCAATGCACTGCTGTCCTTAGTGGAGTCAAACGTAAAACAAGCTCATGATATAATACCGGAGGTGCCAAAGAAATGTATATACATGACTTGTATTCATCTTTTGTCATTGGTGTATATTGAGTATTACAATTTTAATCCAATTTTTTTCCTTTTTTCAAATGTGTATACATTTTTTTGGCACCCTCTGTGTTTAATCTACTGTAACTTCTGATATACACGTATTGTAGAAAATATGGGTCCTTCAATATCCCTCTCTTATAGAGTTATTTGAATTAATTGAATAGAACCTGGAAATTGAGAAAAAGAAGAAATATCACTTGGTTATTTTATGATGGAGGAATGATTGAAAATGGGTCTTAAATGTAGAATTTTGATAGTTTTAGAGAAGGGCGAAAGCATTTCAAGGAGGGTATTATGATCCAATCTCAGATGAGTCACTACTACTTAGCAAATCTGTTTTATTTCTCTTATTTTCATCAGTAGCAAATTCAAAGTTTTACCTACCTCAACTCCTCATCCCACTATGTCTCACAAATAAATGTGTATGTTACTGGAGACTATCAGATAAGTATGCCCTGAATTATTGTTCTTGCCTAACTACATCTACAACAACACTTACCATTTCTTCATGTAAAACTTATTATTTATGAAGACATATTTGAAATTCTGTATGATATAGATTTCCTAGAAAGACAAAATTCACCAAAACTACTGCAGTAGAGAAAGTTGAAAGAGATCAAGTAATCAAACAGCTACCTTTACAAAAACAAAAACAAAACAAATTAAAACAAAGCAAGCAAACAAACAAAACCAGCAATTCTAAGCTGGTTTCACAGGCAAACCATATAAACTTGCAAAGAAAACCATGACGTTGTACATCATGCTCCTTGTAGTAGTAATGTTTTTTTGTTTGTTTGTTTTTGTTTTGTTTTTCCTACCTGCTAAATCTACTTATTAATCTCTGGATTATTTTCATGTTTTGTCATAATTGTGTCTGAACCATTGTATTTGATTACTTCATAGAAGTAGTTAACTCCAGTCATTAACACAGAAGTGCACAGAGATTATGTCACTCAATATCAGTACATTTATTAACTATTAGTACATATTATATGAATAAGGAGATTGACTATACAAAAACGCCACATCTATACATCATTAATATTCAATATAGGTATATATAATGTACGCTTTACTCCTGTCTAACCTTCTTTGCTATTTTTTAAAGAGCATACATATTTTTAGATAAATTTTACGACGTATTTGAGTTCTTTTGTTCATACATAAATGAATTTAAGTCATGAAACAACATTAATTTATCAGAAATCTTAGTTAATTTGTATGAGTAAATAAGAAAATAAAGTTTAAAAAAGTTCATTCTTACTTGACCACATCTAAATATGACAATTAACATGAAATAACAACTGATACAATTTCTTAAAAAGAAGTTTTTTATTTCACTCTGTAACTCATAAAAAGAACAATGGAAGTAAGAGACTAGTAATATTTTCACCAAATGTGTCTAAGCCATAAACCACAAGGCTTCAAAATACTAACTGAAAATACATTCTTCAAGAGAAGATATAGTAAAGAATATATCAGAGTAATTGCAGGTGGTAGTGGGGACATGACCCAGCTTCCATAAAGTCTTTAGAGTTCCAGATTTTATAAGTGGAGAGAGAACAATAATATCCAAGAAATAGAATAAAGCATTAGAAATCCAGTGGGGATCAGACAAAGGTGGAGATAAGTAGAGAAGCATAGGTTGGGAAGTTAAGAAACTGGAATCAATTACAAGATACGTATAGTGGGATGGTTCAGGTTCTAAAGTTTTGGACACTTTTCTGTTGGTGTTTCATTGCCTATTCTTCATCTTTTTGGTGAGGAAGGGTTTCCCTCCTTAGAGTTATGGAGATGTCTGAACACAGCTCCTGGCACTGGAGAGATGAGATGGACTGTGGTCTGTCTGCCGCATGTACTCATAGCCTGGGTAGAAGACACATATGCTACTCAAGGTCTCATAGACATTTTACTTGGGAACAGGCTGTGGGAGGCAGATTGTGTACTCACAAGAGAGTGAGGTGATCCCTAAGTTCAAGGGAGGATGTGATTGTCTTGTTTCAATAATCTCATTGACTGACAGGGAACTGAAGCCCAGTAATCAGAGATAAGCAGACACTGTACCTGATTTCCATGATAAGGAGATCATTTGGCTAGGGGACCCCTTATCTGTGACATTATGCCATTCCTGGGAATCAGTGTGTGTGTGCGCACGCGCGTGTGTGTGTGTGTGTGTTCTCACACTTCCCTACTTTCTGGCATGAGAATATACTCCTAGATCATCTTGTATATTTCCTACCTGAGTCTTAGAATCAGCCACTTCTCAAGTAGCCCTGGCTCCTTTTATTGGGGAATATAGAAACTATATACAAATATAATAATATTTTATATGAGACAATCTGGGTATAAATTAAGCTAAACATGAGCCCATACCAATGTTTCCAATGAGAATGATTATGTGGTAATGGATTATAATTGGAGACATCAGTACAAATTTATTCTCAGGAGTCCTGCAATAAATACAGTAATAATTTTTTAGGTATGACATACATCTACAGGAAAAAATAAGCTTTGTTTCTCTAATGAATTTTTATATGAATACAAAATTTTTTGTTCTTACAGTCCAAAACTCTTTTTATTTCTGATTATGTACAACTTTGACTTAAATAATATAATCAGAAATTTAAAAACTGTTAGGAATCTTAGAGATTATGCAATCCAACTATTCCACTTTACGTGGAAAAATTAAAATATAGTACATTCAAGACATTTTCACAAATTTACATTTGAACAAATAGGTGGCTATTTTAGATTCAATTCAAAATGCCAGCCCACGATTTTAAAATACAAAACTGAATCCTGTAAGCTTGTAAATTGTAATTGACACTGGTCAATATTAATGAAACTCAAATAAAAAAAAGAGTTCAAGTAAACTCTGTTTAATTAAACATCAACATGACTAAATTATAATGACAAAATGAGAATAGAAAAAAAGAGAGAACATCGAAATGAGAGTAACATACTGAGAAAAGTTTGCTCTTTAACACTTGTTTCTTTTTATTCACACTGTCTGAATATCTCTGATTTGAGAAGCAATACCCTACAAAGAACATTAGTTTGAGAATCAGAAAATCATGTTCTAGTTTTATAATTACATCTGTTTATTCAACTGTAAAATGAGATTATTATCTCAATGGTAACTAATTCCATATACTCTCCATATTTACAAAATTATTCCTAGTTGAAAATTAATCTGTTTTATGAGAATTTTTTTTTTAAGATTGTAGAAATTCATAGATTATTTAGGTGATGATTCAAACAGAAATCAAGCAAGAAAGTGATACTAAATTTCAAATTTCCTGGTCTCTGATCAAGCCTGGATCTTACCCAAGACAATACTTAATTTGTTATTGTGTCGATAATAAAGTTTTATATCCCTAATCGCTTTAGTGGTTTCCAAGTAGTGGGCAGCTTTGCAGTGCCTTAACTGACCTTTTTATTATGAATGTTATTTGCTAACAATTTATCAGGCGTGCTTTGTGTTTGCATAGATCTCTCTTGATGTTCTGCCAGCCGAGTTAATGAGAATCAGCTCACTAACAATTTAAAGTCTTAGGCCACCGTGACAGTGCTAGCAGCTCTGTCAATCCAGACAGCTTGTTAATAGGTCCTCTTGTTTCCAAGCACATCTGTTTGCTTTTATCACACAAGAAACAATCTAGTTCCCATGTGTGCTTTTTAATTAGTTAAAATAGCATAGGTTCCAAACTAAGTACAGTTAAACTACCAGGATTTTTCCGGGTCAGCAAACGATGTCACTTTGATTACAGGCTTTCTAATGTCTAAATCATGTATTTATGAATGTAGAAAATAAAATATCTTGTTGGTAAAAATGAGACACATCCAGAAAATCTTGTACTCATTATGTTATTTAAAATTCATCTGGAAAACTTATAAATTGCAATGAGATATACTCCTTATTTATTGATCAACCCATAAAGAAACAAACACAGTGATTCTTACTTTAGAATGCCAACAACAAGTATGTCTGGTGAACATTTTTTTTCAATGTTTTGAGAAAATACTATAAATATCCAGAGAATTGGTAATGGTTTCTATTTTCTGGCATTTCATCTCAGCACATTTTATCACCTGAGGAATATGTGTAAACAATGTTCACATTTTTGTCAATATCGGTTCTACTCCCAAGAAGAAAATTACTCTGATATAAAAGAAACTTCAGTTAGAACCTGAATGGATTCATTTCACTTTAGGTATGTTCTATAATTTCTTTGATTGATTTTATACATGTTTTTAATCTTTCATAAGAAAAACTACCCATTAGGATTTCAATCAAAGTTCAGACTGCATTATAGCAAAGACCTACTTTCAAGATCTCATTGGTGGTAACAAAACCTTTTTATTGTATAGTTCAAACTGATCTGCTTTACGCTAAATTTTATTCGGCTATACCAATGACATAATTAAAATGAAAAGGTACTACATTGATTTACAAATCCACACTTTTGACATTGAGTGGCAATTGGATATACTACCCATCTTGACAAAAGTTTATGAGAACTTTTCTAATTGGAATGAAGTTGCAATGTTTAACCTATTAAGACAGTAATATGTTTCCTTTTAAAATCCATGTATGCTTAATCTCCTTATGTAATTTAATAATATTAAGGATCGATGATTACTTGATTTTTTTGTGCTTCTTGGTAATTTGAATAATGTAGTTAGATTAATGAATATTGCATATCTAAAATTCTATTGGTACTGTAGAGATAAATTTTTACCTATTTCCCATTAAAACATGGATGTTATGAAACAAAGAAAACAAATCAGGTAGCATTTCTTATTGTAGTTAGCATGGCCTATCTAAGGAAAAAATACCCAAGTGCACCAAAGGACTCCTTTACCTCCCTCTCCAAGGTGTATAGCTTTCACTTCTCCTTAAGGTAGAGGACAGCAAAACCCAGCATAATTTGCTGAACACATTCACATCTCATGAATGCAGTCTTAAAACCCTTTTTTCCTCTTCTCTCTGCTCTCTTATGTTTTAATTACTTAATCCCTCTCAATATTTAAATATTTTCACTTTTCTTACAAAAATAATTGAATATTACTGGTTTGGTTCTCATTTAATAAACAGATAAATATTCAACTATGTTACCTTCATTTTTTTGTATTCATTTCTTTGCCTTAAACTTGTTTAAAATGAACAATTCCTTGGTAACTGCCTGAAAACACTTATCGTTTTTGTTGGGTTTATCTTAGTGGACATACTAAAGTCAACTACTTTAAAATATCTTTGCTTCATAGGGAAAAGCAAATTGGGATTATATCTAAATATTCTTGAAAACAGTAAATTGACATTTATCATATGATAGATGTAGAAAATTTAAATACAGAAAGCGAAAAAGAAGAAAAATCTCACCTAGATTCTCAATACTCAAGGATTAAATTTTTGTATTATGTTTATGCATGTCTGTCTAGTATTTTATATGCATTTGGTAAACAAGATTCTCTATGAGTTAATGACTAATGATATTATTGTTTGCTTTTTATATTATTAAACTCTCATAAATATTTAATCTTGTGGATGACATCTCTTTATTTGACCTTTCTGGGATCACGTTTTCTTGGACTTCTTCCAAATCCTGTAGACATCCCTATCTGTCTCCTGTGAAGGTCCCATCTTCTCCACAGGATGTTTACAGTCCATACTGACTGCTCAGTCCACAAAGCATGTATCTTGCCATATTCTCCTTCAGAAATCTCTAAGCATTTCCATGGCTTAGTCACAATCCCTTTGCCCCCAAACTCTTCATCACCATGTGTAACTAACATTTCTTTTCTGATGTAGTACCTTCAAAATGCCTTCTAGCCATTTCTAATAGAAATTGAAGGTTTTAAAATTTTGTTTTGTTTTGTTGTTGTTTACTATCCTCACAATTTCTTTTTACTGTTGTATTCTTCACCCTATGGCTTCATCTAGCTAACTTACATCCTTACTTCAAGTCTGCACATTGAAGTCACTCCCTCAGAAAGGACTTTATTTTGTCATTTCTTCCTGTCCATTCCTCTCCTTTCTTCTCATGCTCTAATATAGATTAAGAGCTTCTGTTATACAATTGTATAGCACCTGACACTTTTCTGTCTTTATATAAGCTAATAAACTCAATGAAGGTTGAGATGATGTTTGACATAATAACCTTAATGTCTGCAGAACCTAACATAGGGCATGACATTTTCAGTTCTCAACATTTTATAATTTATATTTTCATATACATTTTCAGAAGAGAAACAAACAAATAAATGAAAAACCATAAGGAAAGTAGAGCAGCTATTACTATTAATGCTTCATCATAGTAGAGTAGGAATGAAAGTTCTCAAACATATTCTAAACCTGAATTCAGTTTTTTTCTGACTATGATGAAATACTATATTAATCTTTAGAACATTAACGCTGTATAACAAGAACAATATATTTAATAATTAATATGACTGTGACTGAGTTACATATTTAAATACATTTTGATGTTAATATTTATCAAAATAATAGATGAGATCTCTGTGTGTTCCCCATGGATTAATTCTTGTTTATGGTCCCTAAGTTTCATCGTGTTTTAAAACAAAGTGGTATAGGATCATGCAAGTGTGTTTTTACTGATTAGTTTCCATCTTTCACTTTGGAAAACAGAGATGAAAATGGATAAGAATAAAGTCTTACTGCTGTAAACTCTTCCCCTTATTACTGATAAATGAAATTAAAAACTCTGAGAGCAATCTTAGGCAATCTAGTCAATAGAGTTCTCACATAATCCAACTAACATTCAATCATTTAATTGCCTCCACAAAATATTAATAGGAGTTACTTTTCTAAAGAAATTATAGAAGATACAACCTGTCTTCAATTTTTTCTAAAATCCAAAGAATATCTAATATTTTAGAAAACATTTTAAGCTCTACTTTATATTTGTCTTTGTATCAGATTCTACATATATTAAAATCTGTGAACTGGAACTAAATAAAATCCTTGAAGGTGATTTAATCTAGCAGGCCTCAATTGTAATGATAATAAGCCTACAATTTAAGATAATGTATAAAGAGAAAAAGAAAAAAACAGTTTTCAAATCTATCAGTCACTTAGGAAAATTATTTTTAACCAAGACACATTTTTGGTTATCTCTGCTTAAGGTGAAATTCTTCTCTGGAAATCTATAGACATTAAAATAAAAATAACCACTTCATTTTCCCTGTTCTCTTCTCATTTGAAATCCTGCTGTTATTATCCAATCTACTCATATTATTTTTTTTGCCCCTCCTGGGGAACCTTCTAAACTATTGCATTTTGCTATATATTTTATGTGAGAGATATGTGGAGCCATTTAGAATGATTTATTTATGACTAACTTGATCTAATTTCCTTACTTTACCATTTGTCACTTTGTTTATAGTCTAAATCACTGAATCACACTTAAATAAACTAAAATATGGAAAAATTTGTTACATCACTTAAAATAATGACAAAATTCAAGGAATGAATGAATTGCCATATATATATATATATATATATATATATATATATATATATATATATTATCAAAGAAAAAATCATTCTTTATAAATGGAAACTGGATTTCATGAAGCATAAAAAAAGAATAAAAATTTACATTGGTGGAAGAAGAAAATCAGGGAAACTAAATTATACATAAATGCATAAATATAATAAGAAATCATTGGTCTCATTACTATGGAATATGCATATCTTCTTTTCCATAAGTTTTCTTTGTGAAACTTTTATTATTACAATTTTCTAAGTTATCTTTCAAAAGAAAGTGTGATGTGGTTAAAACTGTCTTTCCTAAAGCTATGTGAAACACTTTTGCAGTTTTTTGATATTTTACTCCTTATATTTGGTGAAACTTGAAATCAATATATTATTCCATATTACCCAGTGTTACATAGTTGGGAATCAATTTTATGTGGCATGAAATTTAGTAATTTGGCTTTGGATAGTATTGATTTTCTTAACTCCTGATTTACTTTTGAAGTATGTTTTATTCTCACATCGTACATAATTTGAGATATAGTCCAAAATCGATCGATGTAAAATCATGCAAACAGAACTCTGACAAAAATATACGAACTCTTAATTTTGCCATTTTTACTCTTTTAAATCTGAAAAAAATAAGTTTCCACTTCAACTAGAAAATAAAGTATACTGAATGAACTAGTGGCAAATATGAAATAAATACAATAGTAGTGCAACAGGATTTTATGTTGCATAGGAGCTTATATGAATATCATATCTGATACTGAAGTTAATTTTATTGAAGTGAAAGAGGGAAGGATTTACCATATCTAAAATGATCATTGATAGGAGAGGGGAAAACTTTGAGGCAGAAATATAAGGAAACTCCAGGAAGCGGGAAGGAAATTGTCTAAGGCTCAAAGTTGAATGTAAACACAGTGAGGAAATGAGATGCAAAGACCAGACTGTGTGCTGTGAAATTGCCATCTAAGAGACTCACAGAAGGAAAGCTGGCCACATTTTTGGCTCAGAAGCCACTAAAAATTGTGGAGGTTTATGAAATACTTTGCATCAATATAAGAGAATGATAGATAGAGGATGTGTCTAAGAGATGTTAAGAAGAGGAGAGAAAATTTGTGTGGCTTTTTCACTTATCCCTTGTGTTTCTGTGATGAGAGCCAAGATTGTCATGATGTTAATGGGAAAAAGAATTAATTACGGGGATATATATGACCGCTAAAATATTGGCATGGTATCATGACAGATTTGTGTGAGACTTAAGGAAGGACTCCAACATGATTTTAGATCCTGGGTATGTGACACATACAGCAGCAGACTTTTAAAGGAGCGAATAAAAGATGAGTTCAGTAATAGATGTGTTGAGTTTATGATAATAACAGAACCCTCTAAGAAAGGCCTTAGAATTTCAGAACTAGTACTTTTGGATATAAACAATATAGCTATGTTTATTAGACATCGTTTTTGCTACTAATAAACATAAGAGAAAGATAAATTGCTATTTAAAAAGAAGTTACATTATTTATGAATTTTGGGATGATGTGTGATAATAGGCAGATTATTTTGAATAGGAAGGTGTATTGATTAACTGATACAATTATGCAAAGTTTTGATATATCATAGATTAAAAGGCATGTTTTGTTTGAGGGGTACCATTTCTAAGGAGAAAGGAAGACTGTTAGAGAAGAGGGAGGCTTCAACAGCCAATCCAGAGAGAAATTTTCTGCCATTAAGTGGCAAAGTAACTTACATTTAATGTCTGATATTCAATCTTAATTGGTTTCCATTTATGTATTTTTCCTGGAACTACTTGTCCTGCTTTGTGACATTCTGTCAGTTATTGAGCCTTTCCACACTAGATTATAATACTTCCAGAGTTTGTCAGTGCGAGAAATAGGAAAAGACATTTCAAAATTACTAATAAAGGATACACTGACAAATATTCCTAAGTAACAGGAAAAATTTATTGCTCATTTCTCTTTTCCTAAATTTACTACTAAATCAGAAACTACATAAGGGAAATGTAGCCCTTGGAAGGTGAAGATAGACTTCTGTGACCCCAAATGTATATATTCATATATTCCTCTATTCTATTGCTGAAGATAATTATTTTCCATTGCAATTAAGCTATATGACTTGGTGTCATCCAAATCTTCCTATTCATTTATTTAATAAACTCCTATGTAATGCTTACTCTTGGTCAGACAGTGCTTGACACACCTTACAAAAAAGTTAATTGAAATCTCCTAGCAAGACTATGAGATGGATATTACCAAGTGCCACTTTCAGTTGAGGAAACTGAACATTTCTGAGTCATACAGCTACTTAGTTAGAGGTGGGGACCTCTAGCTCTTGAGTCTGTCTGCTTAACCCAAACGCTGTGCTATCTCTATGCCTGGAGGAATTAAAGTGTTCCATCACCCTAGATGAGACATCCTTAATTCTTCTCTGCCTGACTTGTACAAGTACAAAAGAAATTTCACTGGCATTCAAATTGGCATTCATTCTATTTGGCACTTAACTGTTTTTCATGCAGAGGTGTAATACATATGTTCTGAGAACTGGCTTTGAATTGCTTTCCTTGAAATAAGGCTAAGCAGGTTCAGGTGACAAACTCGTTAGCCTTTGTTCCTTGCTGTGAAAGTCTCTCCATATAATCAATTATATGCCAGAACTTAACATGTGATGCTTTGAATTTGAAAGAAAAGTGATGAGTGTAGTGTAGAAAGTGATGTGTTATTGGGAAAAAAAGAGTCAGATTGATAAACAACCTGACCAAATCTTTGTAGAAGCTGGAGCTTAAGTGAGAGATAACAAAAAATCTACCCATTCCAATAAATCTTAGGACTATTCTAGAAAATGAGAATGGTTTTAGATTCCCTAGGCCTTGACCTTGGAAGAACAAAAAACAGGAGAACAAATATGTCAGGGAATAGCAAAGGAGAGGGAAAATGTCAACCAGGTTCTTATTTCATTCCTCCCTAAGGATTTCTGAGAGATCATGTCTGAGCTCAGGAAAAAAGGAGTTTTAATTGGATAATAAATCAATGATTTAGCATTGATAAGACCAACTCCTTTTATTGTCTGAAAATAAAATGTTCATTAGGAGTTGTAAATGACAAGAAAAACTAAGAGTTATTCATAGTATTGCAATAAAGGTTAAAGAGTGGAGTTCCCACAGAAATATTATAAAAGCACCAGTGTCAAAATAATAATTCTTTCAAAAATTCAACAAGCAGTCAAACGAGAATAAGAGACAGAAACACAAGGGCAGAGAAACAATGGAGACACTGAGCTACCAGAAAACAAAAGATAACATGGCTACAGGAAATTCTTATATGTCAATAATCATGCTAAATGTAAATGGACTGAACTCACCAATAAAAAGACACAGAGGACCAGGACCAAACAACAAAACCCAACCATATGCTGCCTTCACGAGACACTTCTCAGCTACAAGGAAACAATAGACTCAAAGTGAAAGAGTAGAAAATGATACTGGATGCAAATGGCATCCAGAGAAAAGTGGGTGTAGTCATAGTTATATATGATGAACTAGATTTCAAGATAAAAAAGGTAAAGGTAACACGAGACAAAGATGGACATTTTATTATGATAAAGGGTACAATACAACAAGAAGACATAACACTTATCAATATATATTCACCCAACCTGAAAAAAACAAAATACATACAGCAACTACTAACACAACTAAAGAGAGAAACTGACAAAAACACAATACAGTAGAGGATCTAAATATGCCGTTGACAGCTATGGATAGACTTTCCAAGCAGAAAATCAGTAAGGAAATATAGTTCTTAAGTGACACATTAGACCAAATGGACATAATCAACATTTACAAAGCCTTTCATCCCAGAATATCAGATTATACATTCTTCTCTAGTGCATATGGGACATTTTCAAGGATAGACCATATGTTGGAACAGAAAAATAACCTCCATAAATTTAAAATTGAAATCATAGTAAGCATGTTCTCTGACCACAGTGCTCTGAAATTGGAAATCAACTGCAAAAAAACAGCTCGTAAAAACCACAGATATGTGTAGATTGAACAACACAGTACTAACCAACAAAGAGCTGTTTTTTGGGGCAATATTAATAAAATTTATAACCACCCAGCTAGACTCACTAAGAAAAAAAAAAAAAAAAAGAAAGAAAGAAAAAAAAGAAAATACACAAACAAAATCAGAAATGAAAGAGGCGAAGTTATGATGCATACCACGGAACTACAAAGGATCATACAAGAATTCTGTGAAAGACTATATGCCACCAAATTTAATAACTTAAAAGAAACAGACAAGTTCTTACAAACATATAACCTTCCTAGACTGAATCACAAACAACTGGTAAAGCTGAATAGATAGATCAACAATAAGGAAATTGAAAGAGTTATCAAAAACCTTCCAAAAAGTAAAATTCCAGGACCAGATTGCTTCGCTAGTGAATTCTACCAAACATTCAAAGATGACTTAATACTTTCCTCCTCAAATTCTTCCAGAAAATTGAAGAATAGGCAATAATATGTCCTAAGTCATTTTATGCAGCAAACATTACCCTGATACCGAAACCTGGTAAAGGTAACACACACAGAAAAAGAATACTACAGACTAATATCTCTGATGAATGCAAATATAAAAATCCTAAACAAAATACTAGCGAATTGAATATAACAATACATTAAAAAGATTACACATCATGATCAACTGGGGTTCATTCCAGAGGTGCAAGAATGTTTCAAAATATGCAAATATATCAATGTGATACACCTTATAATCAAAATAAAGATAAAAATTATGTAATCATATCAATAGATGCAGAAAAGCATTTGAAAAGGTACAACATCCATTTATGATTAAAACACTTAATAAAACGTGGATAGAAGGATAGTGCCTCACCATAATAAAGTCTATATACAACAAACCCTCACCTAATATCATACTTAATGGTGAAAACCTAACGTTTTTCTTTTAAGATCAGGAGCAAGACAAGGATATCCCCTCTCAGAATTGTTATTCAACATAGTATTGGACATCCTACACAGATTAATCAGGCAAGAGAAATAAATAAAAGGCACCCAAATTGGGAATCACAACATGATTCTTTATATAGAAAACTCTAAAGACTCTACCAAAACACTATTAGAAAAACAAATACAGTGAAGTTGCAGGATATAAAATCAATGTACAGAAACTCATTACATTCCTATATACTAACAATGAAATTTCAGCAAAAGAAATGAAAAAAAATCAATTCCTTTTGCAATTGCAACAAAAAGACTAAAATACCTAGGAATCAACTTAACAAAGTATGTGAAGGACCTATACACTGAAAATTATGAGATACATATTAAAAGAAATTGAAGAAGACTCAGAAATTGAAAGAGATTCCTATGATAGATGATTAGATAAAGAAGATGTGGTACAAATATACATGGAATATTACTCAGACATGAGAAGAGATGAAATACTGCCATTTCTGACAACATGGATGGATATTGAGATCATCATGCTAAGAGAAATAATAACTTAGAAAATGTTGAGAACCACATGATTTTACTCACACGTGGGATATAAAACTGAAAGCAGCAAACTTACAAGACAAATAAGCAAAAACTCATAGATACAGATAACAGTTTAGTGGTTACCAGAGGGTAAGGAGGGAGGGAGGATGGTAGAAGAGGGTAAAGGGGATCAAATATATGGTGATGGAAGGAGATTTGACTTTGAGTGGTGAACATGCAAAGAATGCAGTATATGGATGATGTATTATAGAATCTTACACTTGAAACCTATATAATGTATTTAAAAATGTCACCCCAATAAATTACATTTAAATAATTTAAAAATTCAATAAACACTTGTCACCAGCATAAAACAGATACCAAAATGCTTCAAATTGAACAACAAATCAGAAAACTGTATGCCAATTTTACTCATAAAGATCAAGTTTCTTTTTATTACAATATCTGATGATGGAATCCATAAGCACACTAAAGGAGTAATAAGCTCTGATAAATTAAAGATCAACTTAGTAATGTGAAGTGTTCAATTTTCGCAAGTACATAATGAAATTTTCCCCGTTAACAGTTCATATGATCCTTATCATGGGTGCACTTTATAAAAAAATACCTACTCGTGATAAAATAATTAAAAATGAATGCACATATGGATATGTCTTTAGTTTGATCTAAGTAACAATCTGTCAAGCCAGTGCCAGCGTTATGCTTAATGGTGACAGATCAGAAGAGTCTTCCCATTAAAGAAAATATTATTTAACATTTCTCTGAATGTGCTTACTAATGCATAAGAGGAAACCGAAAATGAGAAGGTAAAGATCAGAGGGAAAGAAATATAAAAATAAGTGTTTGAAGATGGGATAATTGTAATCCTAGAACCCCCAAATCTATTTAAAAAAATTAGAAAACATAATTCAAAAGATATAGATTTACTAAAACATTATAATAAATTCAATACTTTATTTTTATATAAAATATTTTATATAAATATTTTTATATAAAAATTCAAAAGGATCAAAAAATAATCCTTTACAAAATATAATGGAAGTAAATATACCATTTAAATAAATAGTAAAGAAAAAGATAAAATTCCTAGGAATATAGTCAAGAATTGCTTGGTGCACATGTAAGGTATACTTTAAATGCTGATGAGGACCATTAAAATGACCTGAATGAGTGAAAAGACATCCTCTTCTTGAAGATCATGCTAGATAACAAACCCCTTCTGTATCCAAGAAATGTTTGCTTTTGACAATTAAAAGCAGGGAGATTACATTGTGTTAATTTCAAGACCTTTCACAGTTTCTCTCATGGAGCATTATCTTGCCACTCAAAGAACAACCCAGGCTAACCAGGTGCAGGATGAGAAACCATGGAGAGTAGAGAAGGACTGTTTCAGTTGAAACCATCTGTATCTATCAGAGTTATTCAGAGAAACAGAATAGATGTTTGTTTTAAGGAATAGGCTCACATGGTTGCTAGAGCTGGCAAAGCTGAAATCCATAAGGCAAGGTGGTGAGATGGAAATTTGAGTAAGAATTGATGTTGAAGTATTGAGTATAAGAGCTAGACACTCAGCCAAATGTCTGTGTTGTTGTCTGGAAGTACTATAAGTCTTTCTTCTTCATGAGATGGCCGTCTTTGACCTGAAGGTCTTCAACTGATGCGACAAAGGCCACTCAACTTGTGGAGGGTAATCTATTTATTTAAAGTCAACTGATTATAAATGTTAGTCACCTCTAAAAAATACCTGTACAGCAACATCTAGACTAATGTTTGACCAAACTATTAACTGTCAAACCATACTAGGCCAGCCAGCACCTGGGCAACTTGGCAGCTGAATATCATGATGTGATAAAACAAGAATTTAAAATTAATAGAGAAAAGCTACGTTATTCAATAGACTTTGGACACCTGGCAAAAACACAGTATATATAGAAAAAATTAGATCCCTAACTTTATCCCAATACCAGAATAAATCATAAGTTAAAAGAGAAATAGAAATGAGTCAAAATATTAATGAATGTATAAATGTACGAGAATTAAATGAGAAAACATTTAAATGAGTTTATTATATGTTAAGATTTATCAAGTAACATAAAATTAAAAAGGAAAAAATTGGATTATAAATAAACTTTTTATCATTTCAAATCTACTATGACTATAGTTATACTGGAAAACTATAGTTGCAATGTAATGAATATTTTATTAATATATAAAAAAGATATTTTAAATAGTAAACCAGGATAGAAAAACCAAACAAACAAACAAACAAGGAACATGAAAAGGCAGTTCTCATACAGACAAGCAAATTACCTTTTTAAAACATATTCAAACATATATAGGCCCATTCACATACAAATTTAAATATGCTGACTTCAAAACTTGAGAAAGGCCAAAAATTTGTGTAATATGTAGTTTAGGAGAGAGAGGAGAAAGAGGCACTCACACATTTTTGGTGGAATTGTAAATAAATATGATCTCTTTATATAGTTTTTCAACATTTTTTACAATTAGAAGTACAGATAGCCTTTGGTTTAATATTCCACTGCTGGGAAATGTCTTACTGATAAACTCTTGGATGAACACAGTGATGCATATAAATGTTGAACGAAAGGAAATTTGTGAAAATAAAGTCCTGGAAGCAAATTGCTTTGAAAAAAGAACTTGCTAAACAAAAGTATGCCAAATTTCTGAAAAAGAATGGGATAGATCTATATATGCATTGTCAGATTCCAAAATGTAGATATATGAGAATATGTATGGGATGAGAACATCTGTATAAAGTTTAGATAGATAAATAGAAAAATTGATAGATGACAGATAATCGTAGAGTAAACATATGCACAAAAATGACACCTATATCTCTGTGCACTTATTCCTCTGAACAGCTGTGTTTACAATATTTAAAATATATACATCTATATATTTATGAAAGTTAAAGTGTTTATAAAAGACATTCAAAGGCACGCAGTAAGTTTGCTAATTATGTCTGCCTCTGGGGAAAACTGAATACCTGGGCAGAAAAGAAAACTAAAATTGTAGTTATTTCTTGTTGAAATAGTCATATTTTTACCACACACATATACTACTTTCACAATTTTAAAACTAATATTTTAAGAAAAGTGAATTTATTTTGTAAATTTTGACTTTGGGGTCTTACTCAGTGGGCTCTAGTGCTGGAAGCTGCTTCTTCCTCAGTATCTCAGTTTCCCATTAGTAGAGTGCCAGATATAATACAGAAATATAGTATGCTCAGTTAACTGTTGATTTAGAAAAACAATGCATTTTTTAAGTATAAGTATATGCCAAATATTACATACGATGTTCCATTTGCTATTTATGGCAAAGCTATTTTTGGGTCAACATAATGCAAAAATAGAGTTGTATAATTAGGGTGATCATATAATCCATTATACAAATGAATCGTTTGAGAGTAAAAGTGTTACCATCTATAATTATATCATGTCAATAGACAAACCAGGACACTGCCTGACAAAACTGCATTATAAGAGAATCCTAAATATAATTCTTCACTAGAAGAATTAGGAAGAAGAATAAAAGGATTGAAAGAAGCTCATTAAGGGGAAATAGCACTGACTGTCACACTCTCCTTTGACCAAAACTGCTAATGAACACTGTCTCCACGGCCCCCTTTCACTAACACTGGAAGGGTCAGAGTTTACTTCTGCTAGATGCAGCTGCTGTTAATAGCTGGGAAGAATGGGAAGAAAACACATGACTAATAGCAATTATGTGTGGGAGTCAATTTCTTAATATCACTATCAAAGAAGGAAAGTAAGAGAGTAAGAAGAAGCAAAAAATAATTGTTATTCACTATTTTTTTCCAATTTTTTTTTAAAGTTTCTATTATTAGGTTGATGAAAAAGTAATTGTGGTTTCAGACCATGAATTTTAAAGCATTATAACTAGGCTCAAATGCATCTTTATTAATCAAAATAGGAACCATTATAATCAACACATTTTTGCCAGGGAGATATAAGTTTATTTATTCCTGTAGTGTAAAAATTCATGCTTTGGGATGTGATGAACTCTTGGAAAGCATTTTCTGCATCCTGCTGGTTGTGGAAGTGTTTTCCCTGCAAAAAGTTGTCGAGATGCTTGAAGAAGTGGTAGCTAGTTGGCAAGAGGTCAGGTAAATATGGCGGATGAGACAAAACTTTGTAGCCCAATTTGTTCAATTTTTGAAACGTTGGTTGTGCGACATGTGTTCAGGCATTGTCATGGAGAAGAATCGGGCACTTTGTGTTGACCAATGCTGGCTGCAGATGTTGAAGTTTTCAGTGCATCTCATCAATTTGCTGAGCATACTTCTCAGATGTAATGGTTTCGTGGGGATTCAGAAAGCTGTAGTGGATCAAACTGGCAACAGACCACCAAACAGTGACCATGAACTTTTTTTGGTGCAAGTGGCTTTGGGAAGTGCTTTGGAACTTCTTCTGGGTCCAACCACTGTGCTGGTTGTCGCCGGTTGTCATATAAAATCCACTTTTCATCTCATGTCACAATCCGATCGAGAAATGATTCGTTGTTGTTGTGTATAAATAAGAGAAGACGACACTTCAAAACGACGGCTTTTTAAATTTATTTTTGGTCAGCTCTTGAGGCATCCACTTATTGGAGCTTTTTCACCTTTCCAATTTGCTTCAAATGACGAATGACCATAGAATGGTTGACGTTGAGTTCTTTGGCAACTTCTTGTGTAGTTGTAAAAGGATCAGCTTTGATGATTGCTTTCAATGGGTCGTTGTCAACTTCTGGTGGCTAGCCACTACGCTCCTCATCTTCAAGGCTATCTCTCGTCTCTTTTGCAGAACTTCTTGAACCACCACTGCACTGTACGTTCATTAGCAGTTCCTGGGCCGAATGCTTTGCTGATGTTGCGAGTTGTCTCCGCTGCTTTACACTTTGAACTCGAATAAGAAAATCGCTCAAATTTGCTTTTTGTCTAACATCATTTTCATAGTCGAAAATAAATATAAAACAAACAGCCATTAATAAGTCATTACCAAAAATACATAAAATGAGAAATGCATATTAAAATGATGTATAACATACCGCGTTTATTTAAGAATGTATTCCAATAACAAATGGTAAATTTCAACCATGCAAAAACTGTAATTACTTTTGCACCAACCTACATAATTAATGCACCTATCACTCAAGTATGCTGCACACTAGGGAACGGCTCCATACTTTATACTTAGTGTGCCACAGGATATACAGCCACGTTTTTACAGACCAGACCTAAGATTGCTAAACTATTATAGGTTACAGTTCAAGA
The DNA here is from genome assembly GCF_004115265.2 of Rhinolophus ferrumequinum. Classification (NCBI taxonomy): domain Eukaryota; kingdom Metazoa; phylum Chordata; class Mammalia; order Chiroptera; family Rhinolophidae; genus Rhinolophus; species Rhinolophus ferrumequinum. The sequence goes on along the minus strand of NC_046290.1, from coordinate 55,441,518 downwards.
CTATTTGAAAAGTATTTAAAAGAATACTTGTGAGCTCCTAGAAGGGCAGTCACTACATTTCAGTCTCTTTTTGAAAGTCAAGGGGACATTAACCCCTCGGCATGGTACTCCTGATGCGAGTGGGGAACAAATTCCCGACACACAGGTTCAGATAGGGTGAGTAACACAGCTTTATTTGGGAACCAATGTCCCTTCAGAGGCCAATGCTCTGGTAGCACCATAGGTTATAAGATAAAATAGAATATAATAACGAACTAAGTCTCAGAGTCAATCGAGATGGAGAAGGTCCGTGGTCCAGGAGAGATGACTGGGCTCCCGTCGAGTCTGAGGCAAGCTGGTCTTGCAATGAAGAACTTCTGAGAGTCCCAGAGTACCTCGACTTGCACCTTGCAGAGGGTCTTAGCTGGATCGCCTAATCAGACTACTCACCGCACTGCTCTCGAACTCTGCTTTTATCCTCTTTTCCTTGGACTTATTTACTTCTTAGGTGATAACCAGAAATTGTTTACCAGAAGTTGTTTACTTCTTAAGTGATAACCAAAAGTTGTTTTGGTGGACGTGCTTACCGCTCAATTTTGTTATGCTCAGTTTCACACATAAACATGTTTACTTTCACTTCACTCTTATCAGTCTCACACATGTATGGCCATATTCCTGGTTCGCGTCCCTACTAGTAGACAATTTGTTTTGCAAACCTCAATTCAACAACAACCTTGTGTATGGTATATTTTACATGCTCTACACAATACTTTAAAAAGGTAATTTCCTGGAGGAAGTTATACTTTAAATGCAGTTACCTGTGAAGAAGTTTCTTTTCTTTAAACCTGTGGACTTTGAAAGATTTATTGATTGTGAAGAGGAAAGAGTAAAATTTAGTGTTTGTTTTATTTTATATTTTGATACGTTCCTTAAGGGTCTAAAGACAAAAGAAGCACCATGAACTCTCTACCATCTTTTTGTTCTATGTATTATATCACATAGATTAATAGGAAGTAAAAAAATCAATTGAAGAAGTTATGTTAACAAGGTATACTTTATTTAGCTAGTATTTAAATACTGCTTATTTATGGGATATTAACTTTTATAAATCATTCAGCCCTATAAGTGGCTATTAGATTATCTGTCAGAGACCACATATAAATTATCACTGCACATGCAAATTAGAACAATATTACAAGAGTATAAAAGTCCTATATAAAAATACCTGGCAGGATGTAGTAAAACCAAAAAATATAGTACCAAGCCCAGAGAACAGGCACTGAGCCCTGAAGGAGAAAGTTCTGTTTGTTGTTGTTTTGTTTTGTTTTTACCCATAAAATAACTAACATGTTTCCTCAAAAATAAGACCTAACCGGAAAATAAGCCCTAATACGATTTTTCAGGCTGACATCCCCTGAACATAAGCCCTAATGCATCTTTTGGAGCAAAACTTAATATTAGACCCTGTCTTATTTTCGGGGAAACATGGTATAACCTTTGGGTGAGGAACAATGCTAAGCTGATGACCTGGCAAAGAGACAGCAGTGGAATTGATATGCTGACCTCACCCTCTAATCTCCTGGAGGTATCCCTGTTGGTCAAATTCTGTGGGAATCCAGAGGACAAATAATATAAATGTATTGAGTGATTTAAACCAGATCAGTCTTCTGGGATACAATAGGATCATGGAGAAGAACAGGGAGTAGCTGGAAAGGAAACAAGATATTTGGCATATTAGCTCAACCAACAAATAAATGCTTATTATATGCAGGAAATTGTTTTAGGTGCTGAGAACAAATGAAGAGGACAGGGTCCAATCTTTCAAAGAAGAAAGCATATTACATAGATTTTAAAATTGAGCAAATATTGAAAAAGGTAGGAAGAACAAACATGTCATACCTAATTTCCTTCCACATGCACAAATACTGCTTGTTTATTTTTAGATGTGCAATTATTCAAAAACTTTACTTTGGGGATCATTAAGGCTTGTATGTTCTTCTAATATCTATCCATTATTGTTTTTCATATTTACTCCCATATAAAGATTCTACATTATTTAAAGACGTCACTCAGTTTCTACCGAGTCACTAGGTCAAATATTTTAGCCACAGGGATAGAGAATTCAATATTTGCATAAGTCCCAAAATTTTGGTAATAAACCATCCTTATCCTATTTTAATGAATCGACAACAGGAAATCAAAGTTCTTATAATTGTTTTATATCTATTTCTACCTCCTTCATTTTGACAGTTTGAATGTAAATCTCAATTTTAATCTCCTTTTTAAATCTCTCCCTTCTCTTCTCCTCCATCTATCTCCCACATCTCCCTCTGTCTCTAAACACCCCCTCCATCTCTGTCTGTCCCCAAATAAATCTATAAATCTATGGTCGATTGATTTTTAACAAGGGTTTCAAGTTCTTTAATAGGAAAAGATTAGTCTCTAATCCTAAACTGGATTTTCATATGCAAAAGAATGAATCTGGATCCCTCACCTCACACCATACACAAAAATTAACTGAAAATGGATCAATAATCTAAATATAAGAGCTGAAATCATACAACTCTTAGACAAAACAACAACAACAACAAAACATAAGGGTAAATATTTATCACCTCAAATTTGGCAATAGATTTTTAGATGTGACACCAAACTTGTAAGTGACAAAAGAAAGGAAGGAAAGAAAGAAAGAAGGAAGGAAGGAAGGAAGGAAGGAAGGAAGGAAGGAAGGAAGGAAGGAAGGAAGGAAGGAAGGAAGAGAAAGAAAGAAAGAAAGAAAGAAAGAAAGAAAGAAACGTGGAATTTAATTAAAAGCAAAAACAACAACAAAAAAATAACTTGAGCATCTGTGATGGTTTATTTCATGTGTCAACCAGGTTATGCCACAATACATAAATATGCAGTCAACTGATTCTCAATTTATGTGAAGGTAATTTTTTGATGAGATTAATATTTAAATCAGCAGATTTTAAGTAAAGGAGATTATCCTCCATAATGTAGGTGGAACTCATCAAGTCCATTGAAAGCCTTGATGGAAAAAAGACCAAACCACAGGAATACTGCCTGCAGATGGTTAGGCTGCTTTTTCACTGGAACTGCAATTCTTCCCTGAGTATCTAGCCTGCCAGTCTACCTGGTAGATTTTGAACTTGTTAGCCTCCATAATTGCATGATCCAATTCCTTAAAATGAATCAATATATTATATTAATTAATAATATTATATATGTGTGTATTATGTATATGTATGTGTATATATACTATATAAATATATATATATATATATATGTATATATATATATATATATATATATAGCCACAGGGACATAGAGAATTCAGTATTTGCATAAGTCCCCAAATTTTGGTAATAAACCATCCTTATCCTATTTTAATAAATCTGCAACAGGAAATCAATGTCCTTATAATATATATACATATATAATATAATATACATATAATAATATATATAATATAATATATAATATATATATGTATATAATATATATGTATATATATTATAAGGACATTGATTTCCTGTTGTAGATTATATATATATATACTATATATATAATATGTGTATATATATTAAGATATTCAGAAAATATCCAGAAAACAGAAAACCACACACCTACACACAGCTTTATCCAGTATGGCTCATGCAAAAGCAAAAGAGCAAGGAAGATTCTGTTTTTCAATCATCACTATCATTCATCATTTATTCCTGTAAGAAAATGAATGGGACCAAATATTTAAAATATTTTTTCTGAATTTTCTAAGTGTTCTAAGTGAATTTACTAGCTTTCTCTGCTCTGATGCTGGCTGATGGAGTCTGTAGCAATAAAACGCACACTGACACAAAACTTGCCCAATGCTCTTGCTCCCGGGGAGTCTATAGATTTACTATTTATATAGTTTTGTGTACAATACTTTAGGATTTTTTTCTACAAGTTTTGGAATTCGGCTCAGAAGAAAAGCCTTTTAAACGGTAGGGGGTACAGGCAATCAATTATTTTTTTTTCGCAGAGATATTTATCTTATAAACAATAGTGTTGTTTCCTTTTTTCCTAAAGAGATTTATTTAGCAGAAACCTTAAAGGTTTTTCACTTATATTGGCTACCAGAATTATATTTACAAAGTAAACTGTATAAGAAAACTGTTCTCAGATAAATAAATAAATAAATAAATAAATAAATAAATAAATAAATAAACAAACTATTTTATTGTTTTTAGCATCCATTGTTCCTATGGAATTTTCTTTATTGAGGAACAGAAGGAAAAAAGTGCCATAACACCTTAAACAGATACATCGTCCAGGGAAATGATATTTGTAAATTTTCATGACTATGAGAATGTCAGTCAATACAAGGCCACAATTCTAATTTTAGTCTCTACAGATAAACAAACAGACAAAGAAACAAGAAATAGTAATAAGACAAAATTTCCTTTGTTGTCCATTGTTATTCATTGTTAAAGTATTCCATAATATGAAAATGAGTTTTCCTTTCTTTTTTTTATCATTTAATTTTTAAAATTAAATTTATTGGGGTGACATTTGTTAGTAAAATTACATAGGCTTCAAGTGTATATTTCTATAATCATCTACATATCACATTGTGTGCTCATCACCCAGAGTCAGTTCTCTTTCCCATCATCATATATTTGACCTTCTTTTCCCTTTTCTACCACCCCTTACCCTCTGGTAATCACTCAGCTGTTGTCTGTATCAATGCACACTTGCTCAGGTTCACAAAACTTTTTAAACATACGTGTTAGGCATATAATAGAGACCAAGTGATTCTAATTCTTTTGTGATTTAGAGGTGTATAGGTGTTCAATGATAGTCATTGATTGTGTGTTAGATCAGGGTAATTAAAGTCCAAACAAGTACACATGTAAATAATAACACCTGCATCCTCACCGAACCCTCATTTTTTTCTTTATTTTGAAGTAAAGCAATATATCCAAAAGTGACCATAGATAATATTCAGTACAACTCACTCACTTTACAGATGAAAACTAGAATCCCGCAGAGATTAAATGCTTCATCAAAAATAACAACAACAACAACAAAACTTTTAAATAACAAATCTGGTCCTAGAACATTTCAGTGTTCTTCCTAATATATGACATTACCTTTGATCTGTTTTATAGTAACTCTACTTGTGACTAAATACAAATTAAAATAAAAAATGAGAGGCTTAATTTTCCCCATTGAAATTAGCCAGAAGATGTCCCTCCCCTCCTTCTTCTTTCAACATTTACTTAGTTATGTTAAGTGCTTTCTCCTCTCTTTGAAATATACATTAATACCACTGAACACCATATTGGCATTTTGTCAGCTTTCTGACCTAGAATGTCTTCTTCAAGCACCTTGGTGCCATCTCCGAGAAATGTAAACATCAAGGGAGATGTTGCCCCTGTTTCCCAATTTCTGTGGGATGGTAGGAGACTAACTTTGGGTGCCTTGCTCCAAGCTACAAAACTATTTCCTGTCATAAAGATATGAGAAGTGTATGTCTCCTCTGAATAAAACCAATTAGCTAACATAATCCAATTACCAAGTGAAGGTAGGATATACTATGTGTGACAAAAGGTGCCATCAAGTCTTCTAACTCAAGAACTACTGTTTCCCCGAAAATAAGACCTAGCCAGACCATCAGCTCTAATTCGTCTCTTGGAGCAAAAATTAATATTAGACCCGGTTTTGTTTTACTATAATATAAGACCAGGTCTTATGTAATATAATAATAATATAATATAATATAATGCAATATAATATAATATAATATAATACCGGGTCTCATATTAATTTTTGCTCCAAAAGACGCATTAGAGCTGATTGTCTGGCTAGGTCTTATTTTCAGGGAAACACGGTAGTTGTTTGTCTTGAAACGTGTATGTATGAACTGTAGCACCTTGGCTATATAAAAGGGTGAGATTTCTGTCTTTATAATTTCTTAGTGGATTGCCTGTGATGGGCATCACATTCTGGTTTAATGCTTATTCAATAATAAACGTGTTTCTTTGTCTACTATCTTGGTGGAGAGGATTTCTGGGTTGGGAGATTATGCTTTTAATTATATTTCCCCAGTATACTAGAATTAGTCTTTCATCTTCCTTCTTTCTTCTTACCTTTAATCCCTTCCTTTAAGCCTCAAAAAATTGAATATATGTGTCAGGAATTGCACAAAGGACAAGAGATAATTAGCAGTTGTTTAAAATGTAATTCAGTCCAGCAATCTATTATATTTCACTAATTGGGAAGTAACTACTAGGATACTAAGGAGGCATCCTATTAGGATACTACTAGGAATTAACTTATTTGCACAAAGATGAGTAAATTGGGCCATTGTCTTCAAGAAACTGACAGAGAAAGACAATGAACAAATAATTGTAATGCAATAGCATTAATGGAATGATCACAGTGTACCGCAGGTCTTCTGTAGTGGTTACTTGCAGAGATTCTGACCCCAGGCTCTCTGAATTCAACCATGTTACCACTTACAAAAATAAAGAACTGTGCCTCTGTTCTTTATTTATCAATGGACTAATACTACCTACCATGTAGGGCTATTGTTAAAATCGAATGACTTTTTTATGTATCTAAAGCCCATAGAGACTGTTTGACATAAAGTCTCTGCAAGTCTGAGCCATTCATAGGAGTCTGTAGAAAAAAACCACTAATAACCCATTCTGAACATTGGTTTCTCTGAGTTCCAAGGACAAATAGAGGTGTGATTATATCTGTGAAGTATTTGCAGCTCAGTTGTTTGAGGAGTTATATTGCAAAGCATAGAGTGGGGTCAACATGAGAAGAATCTTTGGCCATATTTAAGAGGTTACTCCTTAGTATGGAGTTGCAGAAGAAATTTTAGCAGGGAAGTACAATAACCAGGTTTGTAATTAAATATAGCATGACACCAACTTATTTGAAGATGAATTTTGAGTCACTGAAAATAGAAGGGGTGATAAGAATAAGGTAGACTACAACCATTTGATTCCCTGATGACCTTACATTCTGAAATTCCTAAATATACTTTTAAATTACATTAATAAATGATATGGTTCATAAATTCAATTTTGAGAGTTAAGTGGGCAGGGATCTAATTTCCCTTGTTTAAAGCTCCTGTATTTTTGCGTTAAGAAAAATTATGTTTTTCCTGTTTAATTTTTATGTGACATTGTAGGCTGTTAATGTTATATTAATAGTTAATATCAAATAAATGTATAGAGTTTTTTGTAGCTGTTAAAACAGGGTCAGTTTGTTTAAGGAAATAGAATATTAATATCTCACTTCAATTTTAATATTTAATTTTTGAAATGGAAAGTGTCCTGACTACTAACTTTTTCATTCATTAATGCCCATTGTAGCCTGAATGAGAAAAAATCATGTCCATACATTCAAGCATGGATATTACTATTACGAACATCTGCTTGATCAAATTTCTCTGTAAGTGATAAGGTGACTGACTGATTCAGGAAAACATAAAGAGCAAAGAACTTGCATAAAAATCAAATTATTAGGCTTATTTATGAAATTTAACTACCAAACTGAAAGACTCTATACTTGGTTCTTGGTGTCATAGCAAAACAACCTCCTTTCTACAGCCAGATCAAAATAAAGAAATGCTCTAGTTCAGTCATTTGCCACTTTATGAAGTCTTTACTCTTACATTTGACAAGCCTCTTCATACATACCTGTACAGAAAATTGATAATAATAATTCACCTGCTGAAACACTGCTTGCCATATGTTTCTAAGAATTTTCAGCATGCATAGAACATTTGAATCAAAGGAGGATATTCTATGTGGTCATCTCGAAGATATTATTTAATGGTTGTAAAATATTTGCAGGAAGCCTCCATCCCCAGCTTCTCTATAGTCAGTCACATCTCCTTGTGCCTGAGCCTACCACATGTTGGCACAGGACAGTTTTTCTCTTGTGTAACACACACACACACACTATACCAACATAAGGCTATCCGTAGGTAATCTAGAAACCTGATACAGAAAATAGACCTGCTCAAATAACATATCTGATCACTATTGCTGGATTTCCCCAATGTGTTACAGTGATTTTTTTATATTATATTTTAAATTATGAGTTAGTGGACATTTGGCCCTGTCCAAAACATCCATGGAGATATTTGGTCCACACCAAAAGGTCCTTGGTATTTAGTCCTATCAAAAACATCCATGAACATATTTAGTCCATGGCAAATTGTTTTTGATATTTGGTCCAGTCAAAAACATCCACACTTACGAAATGTTCTGAGTTCAAATACCCTAGAACATTAATTTATACTTTGGGTTTATAGGATTAGCACATTTAACTATTGCATTGTTTTGTACACCTGAAACTAAAAATTGAATTCCTGATATGTTCCCCACCCATACCCACTTCACAACTTTCCCCAGTTTTGATAGTGACAGTTACACCTTTTTAGTTGCATAGGCCAAAAATCTTGCTATCATCCTTAATGTTTCTATTCTTCTCACATCCAAAATCTAACCCATAACCTTTATTTTCTAGCACCTATCTAGTCCAAGCCACCAATATTTTCTTATGTTATTGCGATAGCTTCCCATGAAGGGAAGGATTCAATATATATTTATTGAATGGATTGATAAATTAATGAATATAAACATTATTGGTCTCCCGGCCAACTAGTAGTCTTCAGTGTAGAAATACCCTCAACTTATTTGTACCAAATATGGAAATATCATGTGTTCACTTATGTGTAGGTCATCTCCAGCACAATAAAGAAGCACCATTACTCCAGATGACAGCTACTGTGATTCAGTAGTGCTGCACGTATGCTCTGTCACAGTTGAGGTTAGTTACAGGTGACGACAAATTAAATAACTACTTACAACTGGTTGAATTGAAGCTGTTTTATAATTAAAACTCTGCAAATTCACTTTCAGTCAAGCATGAGTACAGGAGCAAGAAAAGGAAACTGCAAGAGATGCTCTAATTTCCTGGGCTTGAGGAACATGCATATAGCACTTTTGCAAGAAAGTATGTTTAGTTAGAACAAACAAGGAGATATGGTCCCAATTGTATTCATGTAATCTGTTAGTTTACTTTTGAGAAATATGAAAAGTTTTACCCTAAATAATTTGTTTGAAAATGTACTGTGTTCTATGTTTTAAATCATTAGTGGGAAATTTGCATTAAATAATTTGCTTTATTAAATAATTATTGGTTGATTATCAGCTTATAGTTATAGAAATGTGATTTTATTCAGAGGAAAGTAAAATCAAGTTTAATTTTTTTGACAACTTTAATAAAGTGGAATTAAAATAAAATAGTGTTTGAACATGGTGGGTAGGTGTACAGTTCCCAATCTTGCAAACACTTTGCATAATAAAATTTAAAAAAACAAAGAATATGAGAGCAAAATGGGGTATTCAGATATTGTGAAATCTGGGTTTCTTATTTTAAAGACCCAGAAAGGTAAGTTGTTTAAATAATGCCAGGTTTTGATGCCACACTGTTTCAGCTTTATAACCTGGGGATGAATAGTGTAATGAGCTACCAGATCCCATATAATGAATGAGGGAATTATTTCCCCCGGAACTGGGAGTGTTGCCAGAAGATGATCCTTAGTTTCCTGTCCTCTATAGAGACTGGCTGAAAAACATACATCTTGCCCAAAGTCATGCCTCCTTCCATAGACAGCCTGCTTCTAAAAATTGATCGTTATAGAGGTTACAAAGTCAGACCGCTTTATGTGAAACAACTCTGGTGCCCATTCCAGCTCCAGAGATCCCTACGGAATGAGTGAAGGCTTTCTTTGGTAGTGCATCACAATTCAAATTCCCTTGACCAATCCTCCTTCCTTCCCTTTTCTTTCCTGGTGCTGATCCCAAGAGTGCTCCGAATAATTTCCATTATCAGCATCTGCTTCCGATGGAATCCAAAATGCCATATCCTAGAATGCCTAATATAGGGCTCTACTCACAGTGTTCTCTTTTTGTGGAGATTAAGGAGTAAAGTTGGAGCTGCAGATCATAAAGAAATCGAGTAATGTGGACTTGTAGGTGATGAGTGAAAACTGTATAAATGTAGTAGACTGGAACATTAAAGCATTTAGGACTATATTAAGTGGCTGGCAAATAATAATTTCTCAATAAACAATGATGAATCAATAAGGGCAGGAATAGGTTTTCCTTATTTAGTCTACCACTAATTCTTTGACAGTTGTGATAGTCTCATGAACAATCTCTTGGACCCACTCCTACAGCCTTTTAGAACTTATTATGAGTGATGTAACCACAAAATAGTGAAGATGTTTTTGTGATATCTCCAATCTTCTAAAACCCTACATTCCACAAAAAGACATCTTTTTTTCACATTGTATGGCCTACTGCCACTAAAGCTTTATTAGGTTACTGACAGGAGTCAAACTGCAAATCAATCTGCATGTCAAGCATCACTTGTCAACCAAATAAATAAATCCCTCTCCTTCAAAGCTTTGTATATGACCTGGTGACTTAATTGTCCGACCTCGTACAATGAAATGCATACTGATTTAGATATTTTTGCCTATTATATACCGTTTCAACAACAAATGTTAAATTAATATATTGAGTGGGGGTATATATAAACTTGTTATGGAAATGAGGAAGTCACACCTAGTAATGCTAAGGCTGCTTATAATGGAAAAATCTCATGCTCAGCTCTAAAATTACTTGCAGAGTGTATTCATTTTTCATTGCTTGTATAACTAATTACCACAAACTTAATGGCTCAAAACAATACCAGTTTATTATCTTACAGTACTGTAGGTCAGAAATCCCATCTGTGTCTCACTGGGCTAAGTATAATATCAGCCAGGCTTTACTTCTTTCGAGAGACTTTAGGTGAGAATTGTTTCCTTGCCTTTCCCAGCTTCTAGATTTTCTGTATTCTTTGACTCATGGCTCCCATCCTGAGTGTACATATCATCTCTTTAACCCTCACTTTGGACTCCCTCTTGTATTTTTAAGGACAATCGTGATTAGATTAGGCCCAGCTGGATAACTCAGGATAATCTCCCCTTCTCAAATGCTGATCATTAGCAGCCTTAATTGCACCTGCAATCTTAATGTCCTCTTGACTTGTAACGTAACAAATTCACAAGCTTCATGAATTAGGCCATCTTTAGGGAGCCATTATCCTACCCACTATATGGAACTACTACTAAGATTGTCTACTGGGCCTGGTAGAACTCTGACCCAAACCAATATAGCATTTATTATGCATAACTGCTCACTGAATTTCTTATTGCACCTTTGGGCTGTCTTGGTCCTGTGAGACCTGGGTCTACTTCATTTGCTTCTCATACAGCATGCTGAGTCTTTGCAGAAATACAGATGCTGTTCACACCTACCCAGATTCCCTTGATTTTTCTTACTGTTCTTCCTGTGCTAAATGCAAATTTTGGTAGTAGATTTAAAATATATATAATTTTAACCAATTAATGTTAGACTGGAAGGCCTGAGCTAAAAGCATAATTTCTGAAATATTTTTTTCTGCTTTCCCTGTATCCCAAATATATTTATTTTCTCTTTTTCTTGTCTTTCCCCTGTACTACCTTAAAATTCACTTATTTATAATATTATGTTGATAGTCCTACTGTAAAGAAAATTCATTGGCTGAAGTTGTTCTTTGTTTTATTTTACCTTTTAGTAGCCTATGCATAGTAAATATTCAATAAGTATTTCTTAAATGGAAACACCATTAAATGTTAAAACAAACCATTTTCGATCTAGTACTTTTAATTTGTGTAAGTACTTACTGAATTCAGAGGCACAGTCCTACCTTTGAAATTGTACCTGTCAGCAAGATGTACGATATCAGGCAATTAAGTTCACGAACTTTCCACCGTGCACTTAAAAATTGCAGACTGCACTTAACACAACCTTAATGGCAGAGCCTGCTGTCCTCCTTGACCTCTTCAAAGCTCTGAAAGTCAACAGTGGAGCTGGACTCCTATAGATGATCAATTCTTTGATTACTCAAAGAGCTTCACATTTCTCTTACTTTCCCTATGCTGATATTTATAGATATTTCTCTAATTCAGTTCCTCTAAAAAAAAAAAAACAAAAACAAAACAAAAAAAAACAACAAAACAAAACAAAACAAAAACAACGACCCAATCCATTTCCATGTGTTATATGTAAGCTTAAAGAAACAATGGTGATGAAGTGTCAGTATGCCATTGTTAAAAATAAAAAAATAGTCAGTGTTACACACTTCTGAAATAGCCTGATTATTTAACAAAAATTACTCATGCCACAAGAAATAGGCTTGCAATTGCACTGTCAATATAATAAGACCTAGCGTTACTAAGTTCATGGACCGAGTTATACAAATTTGAAGTTTACGCAAAAGCTTTTTAGATGCAATCTCAAGCTGAAATGATAAACAGGAACCATGTTACTTGGAAAACATTAATAACTAGAACATTGAAATAGAAATGTGATACATCTTTTTGGCCTTAACAGCAAAATCTTGTTTGTATGTTTCGTGTAAGAGCATAATTAAATCTTTACTGAAAAGTATCTCTAATATATTGTAAATTTGTATTAGGGGCTTTTTTCTTTTTTTAGAAGTAATATTCTATGATAGGGAAATAGTGAGGAATAATTGTATATTGTATAATACAAATAAATTCATACCACGGAGTAATACATTAGTAGAAGTTGGTATTTATTATAACTAATCTTTTTTCTTTCTATGGCCTTAGTGCAATGACTAGAATTACATCAGACAGTACTTTCTAAAAATGTTCTAGTGGTGTTTGTTAAAGTACAATTGTTTTATAAAAGAAAAATTAATGATATACATTTAATCATAGTCTTTTATCTCAATTTAGACTAACTTCTACCTTCAGCAAAATATCTCCCAAATTTGAGAGGCTAATAAGCCACAGTGAACCCTTAAGCATATGATATGTATTGGGTACTGTGAAAGCAGAGTATGCAATACTTAGTAGGCACTGTAAGAGACGAGGGGCAATGGGGAAGTATTCACATAAATTGTCTTTAGCGCATGCAAGACACTCAAATAAACTCCAGTAAATTATGGTGTGCCAGCAACATATAGAAAGCTTCAAGACAAGTACCCTGTGGCCCCCATGCCACATCTTGTCCATTCAAATTGTCTGTGGCCTCCTTTGGATATAGGTTCCAAAGATGCCACTGTCATTCCAACAAAAATGGACTTGAATAATAATATGTCACTAAATATTTTTCAAAAGTATCATATGCTATGATGGCAACAAGCCAGTCAGAAAAACTGTGATAATGCAATTGGTTAAAATTTGATAATTACGGGATTAAGAAATGATGAGGAACAAAAGTAGTCCTGACAGAGAACTGGTTTAAATAATGATAAGAAGATCTAAATGGACAAATTCATATCATGGAAAGAATAGTTTAAAATATATGACCTGTAGTACTCTTTTCAGAGGATTTAAAACTGTCTAACACAATTAGTGAACAAGAGAAACAAAACTATAAGTCTGCCTGAAATTATTTGCTCTCCCACCATTAAATAGGTTAGACCAAAGTATAGCATGTATATGAATTATGTTTTTGAAAAGTAGCTTCAGATCCCCTCAAAAATATATCTTATAAAGCTGACTTGTTGAAGTGTTTCTATTTCTAATACATTTTGCTGGTCAAAGTAGCCGGGACATGAAATTGCCATTAGTTCCAGCTATTAAAGAAAAGAAGCAATAGATTGTCATCTTTATTAATCACATCTCAACCTCCAATCTGAAAATAGGGGTTATCAGAAGGCAATCATCAGTTTAATAGTTTGAGAATTTCAATTCCCTTTAACGTCTAGCACCAGAGAATTGTTGGAAGCAAACCTGTTAGAGGCAAATAAGTTAATTAATATAAAGTGACCATCAGTCACTAATTTTTGTACAGAAGATCAGAGTTCACATTCAAATCAAAGCCAAATTCAAAATGCCACTCTGCCTGCTATGAACACTGAGAGGTGATATGAAATGGATTTATAATATGAATAGAGAAATATATTCTGACATGTCTTGTCTGTGGCTGTTTTTCTTAAGTGCCAAAAATTAATTAAAACTGGGCAACAAATGATAATCCCAGAAGACTCATAGCTTCTCTAAGATATTTACCCTGGGTTTGAGCAAAGTCCTGTGAAAACATTCTCATATGGCTAGAGTGTGTGGTACTTATCCCTAATTCTTAGGGAAGTGAGTCTCATAATACCCCTTTAATGATTTCCATTGCTGCAACTGACCCCGTTGTTATGTACTTACTCAGACTTTAAGGACTCAGTGGTGGAAAATGGCATTTTTAAGTGCTATTTATCATCCTTATGGGGGGGGGGTTAAGGGAAAATCCTTTTTTTTTCTTTTTGAAAGAAAATAATCATGTATATAGGATGTGTTGGCTAAAAACACAGACACTGGAACCAGAGAGTCATAGTTTCAAATTCAACTCTACATATTCATGTAACCTTGACCAGATTACAGAACACTCCTGTAACTTAATTTTCTCATCTCTAGAATGGGAATAATAATAATACCTGACTCAGTTCTGGAAGGAACTGACTACTCTTTTGAAGATTAATTTATTCCTAATATAGTCCATTCATTATGATCAGTCTTACCACATATAACCCATTCATTAAAATTATTGCCTCCATGATATGTAACTATGGCTTTAAAATCAGTTTATATAACATCACTAAGGATTATTATCTCCCTTACATATATATCCCTTTGGTCTTTTTAAACCCCAACTTGAGTACATGTTATTACAGAATACTAAGATATTGATTAGTGGTTCAAATGGCAATGCTTCAATCATGCCTTTCTATTACACACACTCTCCTAAACGTCATTCAAAAGTAAAGAAAATATGATTATGTGCCTTTGCCCTGGAAAAATACAGCTGTGTGTCAATGGGCAAGTCACTTCATCTTTTTTGAGCCTCAGTTGTCTCATCCAGAAAATGGGTGGGGGAAATAATTTTTAGTTTCTAGGGTTACTGTGAGAACTAAATGAGGTAATACATGTAAAGTCTTGCCCGTAACAGAATAATAGTTCTTACTGTCATCTATGAATTATAATTCTTTTTTAGAATTGATTTTTGGAGGTCTAAAATAAAATAACATCATCTGGATATTTTGAAGTTAATATTAATTAAGGCATGAGAAATAAATATCCACACATGCATGTAAAAACCCTATAGACTATGCCCTGCACATTTTTATAAATATACATAGATAGAGAGATGAGGTAAAAAGTTGTCAGAGAAAAACTCTATTAACAAATATCAGGAATTGAATGTATGATTCTAAAGAAAATTGTATTATAAAAGTATGCTAACTGGTTACCTCTTGGCGAGTGGGGGTTGAACAGAGACTGGGAACTTTCTTTAGTTTTTGTAGTATCATATAATTTAATAGGGGTTTAAGTTACAAATGTATATACACATGTCAACACTCAGCAAATATACACTTAATATTTGAGAATTTCAGTGTATCTGTATTTTACTTCAAGAGGTAAATAAATACTGTAAAATCAGATATTTTACTCTAATAAATGATATGCATGCTGAAGTTTTTACAGTGAAGCATATTTATATTCACAAGTTACTTTGAAATGCAAGAAAAATAGATGAACTTATGATACATTTGGGGATAGACAAATTTGTGGTAGAGTAAGTAGAGTAAAACATTAATTGTGGAATCTATGGGGTGAGTTCACATGTTTGAATATTATAATATCTTGGAAGAAACTCAATGAATTGATACTGTATGCTGATGACTGCAATCATCTATACTTATAAAATAAATAAATAAATTCATAAAGTTCATATTTTAACTGATACTAGTATTAAGTTATTATTAATCATGATACAAGATAGTTTAAATATAGTCATCTCTGTAAGCTTTGCCTAGTAGAAACAAGTCATGGATAACAACTAATAGATAGCAAGTAATAGATAATACATAATAGAAAATTTAAGTTATGACTACCACCTGAATTTTCTTTTTTTATTGAAGTTATAGGGGTGACTTTCGTTAATTAAATTATATAGGATTTGAGTATACAATTCTATAATACATCATCTATCTATCACTTTGTGTGTACATCACCCGGTATCACTTTCCCTTCCATCACTGTATATTTGGCCCCTTTACCTTCTTTTACCACCCCCCTCCCCACTTACCCTCTGATAACCACTAGACTGTGTCTATGAGTTTTTGTTTGTTTTATTGTCTTGTTCATCTGTTGTTTTCAGTTTTATATCCCACTTATGAGTGAAATCATATGGTTCTTGACTTTCTCTGTCTTACTTATTTCACTTAGCATGATAGATAATCTCAAGGTCCATCCATGTTGTCACAAATAGCAGTATTTCATCTTTTCTTACGGCCAAATAATATTCTATTGTATATGTGTACCACAATTCTTTGTCCAATCATCTATTGTGGGACATTTTGGTTGTTTCCATATCTTGGCCACCATGAATAATACTGCAATGAACATAAGAGGACATATATCTTTACAGATAAATCTCTTCAGATTTTTTGGGTAGGTACCCGGGAGAGGGATTATAAATTGGTACAGCCACTATGGAACACAGTATGGAGCAATTTGTAGTTCAATGTATAATACTGGGATTTGATGTTCAAGAAAGTCACTCTAATTAACTTTTAATAAATTGACATATTTTATGGATAATATATAGGCTCTGAAAAACTATTCTTTTAGGACCAGAAATAGTCTCATAATACCTTATCTTTTTCGTATAGGTCAAAAAATATTTTTATCAAGACATACCTGATTCACCACTCTTGTTTTCTCTCAACTAATATCGTTGCCCTTTGTATTCCTTGGTAAAAAACCCCCAAGGAAAATCACCATGACTTGTATGTACCTCTTTTAGGCAGAGCCAATCATATCATGCCAATAATTGCCTCAGTCTAATAAATAGCCTATACCAACCATCTCTTAGCTCTTTATAAGTTAGGGTCTCTAGACTGGTGGTTTCCTCAAGAACATACTGCATATATACTCACTTAATCACATCATAAAGAGTGTGTGTGTGTGTGTGAGGGGGGTAGGATAAATTATTTTAAATTTAGTCCCTTTTTGAGAAAAGGGGAAATTGAAAGGACTCAAAAGCAAGGTTTTATTAGTTTATTGTCATCACATGTCAGAACTTCTTAACAATTTACACTGAGTCCAAAAGAGATTGGTGACTACATATTTGTTTAATTGTTTTGGTTTTTTTTTGGCTCCATAAATTTTAGTCTAGAGTTTATAAATCTAAGTGTTCTCTAAATGCTTAGTGTTATTTGATTGTGTGGGAAAAAAAAGTTTGACAATATATCTGTTTTCCCACACCACGCACAAACATTCACCTATTTTTTTTCTTGTGCAGAATAATGTAACTTTAACTTAATTTCAAGATCTCCAAGAACAGGCTTGAGTTAACTTTACTTGGCACATTAAAAAAATAATAATAATAGCATATAATCTAGCGTCTGGATATATGTCCAAGGGAAATGCAAACATGATATTTAAGAGATCTGCACCCCCCATGTTCATTTCACAACAGCCAAGATTTGGAAGCAACTTAAGTGACTTAAGTGTCTGTCAATGGATGAATGGATAAAAAGGAACTCTCTTTCTCTCTCTCTCAGACACATACACACACACACACACATGCACACACACAAACATATTATTTAGCCATGAGAAAGAAGGAAATCTGCCATTTGTAACAACATGGATGGAACTTGAGGGCATAATGTTCAGTGAGATAAGTCAGACACAGAAAGTCAAGTATTATAAGATGCCATTCATATATGAAATCTAAAAAAAAGCTAAATTCATAGATATAGACAGTAGAATGGTGGGTACTAGGGACTGGGGTTTGGGGAAAATGGGGAGATGTTGGTCAGAGGGTATGAACCTCCAGTTATAAGATGAATGAGTTCTGGGGATCTAATGTGCAGCATGGTGACTATAGTTAACAATACTGTATTATATACTCCCAAGTTGCTAGAGAGTAGTTCTTAAATGTCCTCACCACAAAAAAAGAAATGGTAATTATGTGACAAGATCAAAGTGTTAGCGAAAGCTGTGATGGTAATCATTTGGCAATATACCTGTATCAAATCAACTCATTGTACAATTGTTATATGTCAATTTTATCTCAATATATCTGGAGAAAAACAAATCAAACAACACAAAAATAACATAATTCTAAGATAATCTTTTTAACTATGTTCCTGAAGAACCAATTAATATTTTTATAAATTTTATAATTCAAATGTTTTCATATTTTATTATATCAGGAATTTAGAAATTTGGATGTGTTCTATATTTTATAGCTTGTTTTGGATAATCGAAGGTATTTGTTCCCTCCTTTCTTAATAGTATATACAATACTGGTGTGAATCACAACCAATGGCAACTTCAATTGGCTAAAAGTTCATTATAAAAACCAGGAAGAAATGTCATTAATGTATTTAATACACAGGTCTCATTTGACAAATATTTCACAAGTAATTGTCAAACTTATTGTGGCAGAAAGAGGAATAATTATAAGTAGTAATGACTTGGAAATGTTTTTGGTATCAGCTATTGATAATAATAACCAGGAAAAGTAAGACAAAGTAGTTTGTCTAAAAGTCAGTAAATCAAGAAACTATGAGTGCAATGCATGGCATGAAAAGCTCGAGGTGATTGGTGCATGAGATGTATTGTATGGAGTAGGTTATAGTCATTACCTTCATTACCTCTTCCATGAATATACAGGTGATGTGATGTTTCAGAATCATTCATCTGTCGCCTCTAGTGGGCATTAAGTCAGTTTGGCTAACAAATACCTATGTTACAACCATCAAAAATTGATACACTATGGCCTGTTTATCTTCTGAATGGTATGTCATAAATAGAAAAGGCTTTTGACATATTTTTTATTTACAGAGACTGTTCTCTTGAAATTTCTCTCATGAATCAGAATTGTAGCCCATTTAGCTTAGAAGCTTCAAGTAGCAGTACATAATATCCTTCTTTGTCATTTGTGTAGCTGTGGTTTCCATCTATGTGGGATTATAATAAATGAGCTAGACTTGTTAAGTAGATGGGTAATCAGACTGGGAATTTGTATCTCTGAGCCCTTCTGTTCTATTCCATGTAAAAAATTTCAGTGAAAAATACTGATATGAAAACTCCATATATTGTGTTTGCAAATGTACTTGTGAATATGCATTAAAAACAGGAATTTAAGTTGTATCAAGTCATGGCTATATGCCAGATGTAGACATGCCACAGATGATAGCAAATGCTTCCTCCCTTTATATTACATTATTTAAAATAAGAGATGAGGCAAAACCTACTCTCCTGTAATTGGAAACTGTATGTGCACAGTATGTACAAAGTGCTTTTTCAAGCATCTAACAGTATTCAACTTGTAAATAATTCTGTGAAGTGGATAGCATTAATACCTCCAGTTTACAGAAACAAACAAACAAACAAAAAAAATGATAATGTAACTTCTGCAAGATATCAAAGATGACCAGTGAACAAGTCAGTTTTCATAAGCAAGTGGTCTGACACTGAGTTCATATTCTTACCAATATGCTACATTATCTACATAGGTATAGTAATGCATTCCTTTATAGAGTTTCTTTGGTTATACAGCAGTCCCTCAAATAATGTCCTTTCCCTCAATGTTGTTTCATTATAACTGATGAGATGCTGTAGAAACTTAACTCTTGCTTATATCAATTAGCCCATTCTGTAAAACTGGTTTCTTTATACATCATTTCATTTAAATTCTTGGAGCTTATTGATGATGTTAAGTGAGCACTTAAGTGACGATAACTATTCTTAGCCGGGTATAACTAAATCATCCAGTATGCAACAATCAGTGTCCATTAGTTAGAGGACTCTTTTCTTTAAAATATTTTTTCTAAAAATATATGCCATTAGAGTATCCTGCTAGTACATCATTTGTTCATTCTCTGATAGCTGATTTAAAGTCTCAGCAATGAAAACTAGTGCAACACATTATTCGGATATTTTCAGACAGCCTTCAAACACCATGTTAAAATCAACTTGGCCGAGGAGAGCTCTCACCCCCAATCCTGTGTTGGGTGTATTTTAGTTATATGTGATATTGTGCTATGGCCCCTCCTCGCACCATGCGATTAAGAAAATAAGTAACCTATTTGTACAGATTGTAGTCAAATGATATTAGAGACTCCGTGTTCAAATACAGATTTCAGTAGCACAAAAACCTTGGGGGATGAGGTAGAGAAAAAGAGGTAAAGATCAGCAAGTAATTGGAGTTTCTTGGAAGCCCTTTAACACAAAAGTGCATTATAGATATTGACTACAACATGGGAGAAATGACTGATAGTTGTCCAAATAGAAGGTGGAAGGAAGTATGGCTGGGGGAATAGCATCTGTTTGGGGAGACTGAAAATGATAGAGGAGTGTTTTCCATACTTTATAAAATCTTCCATTTCTGTGAAGATACCTCCCTTCTTACGAATAGAATATGCCTATACTGAATAATATGAATGAGTGTGAAGCACACTAATGGGTCCAATTAGAGTCAATTTTCAGATTAAACTAGTTATAACAGTTGGGGAGAAATGGGAATGTATGTGAGTCTGCAAGAGAAGGACAAGAAAAATAATGTACCAGTGAAATGTAAAGGGATATAAAAATGAAAACAGGCCCCTTTATGAAAAACTGTGACGATAGAAATAAATTGTAAGATTCCTGATTTCAAATCCATGAGGTGATTTTAGGTACTAGTATTTATAAGCACAGCATGTATTAATCTGTGAGCATTTCTATATTATGGATTATTAGTGTTAATTTTAAGTTGCAAATTTACTCTGCCGTAATTTATTATTTTTTATTAAAGTTTATTGGGGTGACAATGGTTAGTAAACTGAAAGCAACAAAGGAACATGACAAACAAATAAAGAATCAAAAACTCATAAACATAGAAAATAGTTTAGTGGTTACCAGAGGGTAAAGGGGGCGGGGGGTGGCAAATGAGGGTAAAGGGGATCCAATATATCGTGATGGAAAGAGAACTGACTCTGGGTGCTGAACACACAATGTGATATATAGATGATATATTACAGAAGTGTGTATACTTGAAACCTATGTAATTTTACTAACCATAATTTAATTTGGTAATAATGATTATTTACCCCTCATCCTTTTGCACTATCTATTTACCCATTTTCTGAATTACCGAATAATCTGTTCTTAAACTTATGATATCGAAACCTGCTGTTATTATTTCCCATATATTAATATCATTAGTGATGCTCTATTGGCATTAACAGGTTAAAAGAGAACACTGCGGCTGGTATACTCCTGTCTTATATGCTATAGAGGAAGTGGGTAAGATCACTGAGACCAGGATAGAAAGAAGAAGACTCTATTTTGGTCTATATCACAGAAATAAATTTCAGACACACAGACCAATGAAAAAACAGTTGAGAACACAGAAATAACCTCACATGTATATGGACAGATAATTTTCAATAAAGGAGCCAAAAGCATACAATGGAGAAAAGAAAGCTTCTTTAATAACTGTTACTGGGAAAATTGGAAAGCCTCGGGCAAAGAATAAAACTAGACTGCTATCTATTACCACATACCTAAATTAACTCTAAATGGATCACGGACCTAAACATAAGATGTGAAACAATAAACTGCATAGAAGAAAGCATAGGTACTAAACTTATGGTCCTTGGGTTCAGAGAAGATTTTATGAATTTGACCTCGAAGGCAAGGGAAGTAAAAGCAAAAATAAATGAATGGGACTATATGGAACTAAAAAGCTTCTGCACAACAAAAGAAACCATCAACAAAACAAAGGGACAGCCAAATGAATGGGACAAGATATTTGCAAACAGCATTTCCGATAAGAGGCTAATATCCAAAATATATAAAGAACACGTACAAATCAACAACAAAAAACAAACAACCCAATTAAAAATTGGTCAGAGGGACTGAACAGACACTTCTCCCAAGAAGACATACAAACAGCCAACAGATATATGAAAAGGTGCTCAACTGCACTAGGTACTATGGAAATGCAAATCAAAATCACAGTGAGATACTACCCCACACCTGTTAGAATGGCTATTATCAACAAGACAATAAGTGTTGGAGAGACTGTGGAAATGTAAATTGGTACAGCTACTATGGAAAACAGTATGGAGGTTCTTAAGGAAATTCATAATAGACTTACCATAGGACCCAGCAATCTCTCTTCTGGGTATCTATCCCAAAAAATCTGAAAACATTTATCTGTAAAGAAATATGTACCCCTATGTTCATTGTAGCATTATTCATATTGGCCAAGGCATGGAAACAACCAAAGTATCCTTTTATAGATGATTGGATGAAGACGATGTAGTACATATATACAATGGAATATTACTTGGCCAAAAGAAAAGATGAAATATTGTCATTTGCAAAACATGAATGGATCTTGAGATTATCATGCTAAGCGAAATACATCAGAGAGACAAAATCGAGAACCATATGACTTCACTCATATGTGGGATATAAAACTGAAAGCAACAAATGACCAAGACAAACCAGCAAAAACTCAGGCACAGACAACAGTGTAGTGGTTACCAGAGGAAAAGGGGGACAGGGGTGATAGAAAAGCGTAAAGGGGCTCAAATATATGGCGATGGAAGAAGAACAGACTCTGGGTTGTGAACATACAATGCAATATATATATGATGTATACTTGCAACCTATATAATTTTACTAACCAATGTCACCCCAATATTTTAATAAAAATTTTAAAAATAAATAAAAAATAAATTTCACATATTGTTTTATTTCTCAATCCTTTGTACTGATCTGTTCTCTTTCTTTACTTTTTGGCTTTTATATGATTTACAGCTTATGATAATACCAGAATTTCTCAATGGCGTTACAACAATATCACATACCATTAGAAACACATAATTCTATTATTATCAGTGATAACCATGCATTGGAGCAGATATATGGTATCATATTCCAGACAGACATGTTTGATGTTTGATGTTTGATATTGTTTGAATGTTACTTTGTCACCATTATCTGACATTGTAAAATGTACTTGAGAAAAATACTGTCAAACAGCTAAGAAAAGATATGTTTTTAAGTCATGGTGAGGTTTATTACTTATTGGTATACATGAAAGGGAAAAAAATCATTTCTCACTGGAAGAAAAAGAATGCCTATTATTGTAAAATCATCTTGAGAGACATGCTTATGCATTTTTAATGAGTCTAATATGAAACTCAAAATTATCTGATTTTACCAAATAAACATATTTAAGTATCTAAACATACTATCCAAATTTTCAAGTAAAACACAAGATGTATTTTGAAAATATAAATTCCTTTTTAAAAATCTCAATGATTTTTTTCTAATACACTTAAGTCTCTATCTAATTAAAATAAGATTTATATATTGACTATATCAAGTTTCTACGTGACAAAAGCAAATTGTTTAACTTGGCATGTATAAAGCAATTCACGTTTTTTGACATTAATATTGCAAGTATAAACAAAATTATGATTGCTAATATAGTTTATTTCATTTATGTATTTTCCAATTGTCAAAGTTATTTGTCATATGATAACTCTAAACAAGAAAATGATATTAATGCTAATTGTCAGAGTCTCTTAGACAATTATCAACTTGGAATTATACAGGTGAATGTTAGAAGGATTAATTGCAGGTTTTTAATATTTATAAGTAGCATTTCTGCATTTCAAGCATATATACCTATGCAAGGGAGTATATTAGGCATACAGAAGTGTCTGGGGATGGTAACTTCATATGTTTCATGACGCTATATCACCAAAAAAAGTATACACATTTTAAGAAAGGAAAAACCTGTATTAAAATTGTAATACTCAATATATACCGATAAAAAAATGATGAATACAAGTAACATTTGACTTCTGCAATTACAAGAGGTGCTCAAAGTGGTTACCATCAGCATAATTTTAATATAGTTTTTTTCCTTTCTTAAAGTATGTATACATTTTTTGGCACCCTGTGTGTGTGTGTGTGTGTGTGTGTGTGTGTGTGTGTGTGTGTGTATTCCACTAGTAATTGGGGAAAAAAATCAGCTGAAGCACAACAGATGACCCAGGTATCAGAATTAGACACAGGATATTTAAAATAACTATTATAAATATGCTAAAGAATTGGAAGGAGAGCTGCCTTTGGATGGTGAGCACACAATGTGATATATAGAAATTTAAAAAAATATGGTAAAGAATTAAAGGATGTGAAATGCATGAAAAGATAAATATCAGCAGAGAATGAAAAATTTGAAAAGTTAACTTATAGATGCATACACACATAACTAAAATATTTCCAAATCTGATGAATAACAAAAACCCACAAATCTTACAATCTCAGTGAAACCCAAGCAGTTATGTACAAAGAAGATAAAACATTGCACATCATAAACAAATTTCAGAACCAAATATATAAAAAAAGGATTCATCACATTAAGGAGAACAACAAAATGACTTACATCTACTTCTAATTAGAAACAAAGTGATCTAGAGAACAAGGGAATGCTGTCTTTACAGTTCTCAGAAAACAACAACAACAACAACAACAACAAAAATGTATCAAACTATATTTCAATGTCCAGCAAAATTTTTTCATCAAAAAATTAAAATGAAATAATCAGACAAATAAAATATGAAATATCTTGTCACCGACAGTAGAGCTTTAAAAGATATACCAAAGGAAATTCTCAGGTAGAAAGGAAATAATATCCCAATGAGAAATTGAATCTGAAAATAAAAGAAGAGCCAAGACATGGTAAATATTCAAGATTATTGCAATTATAATAATAAACATTATTATTATTATTATTATTATTATATTAGTATTACAAGTATTATTATATATACATATATAACTATATGAGGTCTGACAACTATATTCACAAACTCATCCTAGAAAAAGTGCTACATACCTCGTTGCTGAATTGCACTAAGGTCACCTTCGAAGTCCTCCCCTTGGGAAGCTATGCACTGATGCCAGTGCCTAGTCCACCCTTCAAAGCAACTTTGGAACTCTTTTTCTGGAATGGCCATCAGAGCTGTTGTCTTATTACTCTTGATGTCCCGAATGTCATCAAAATATCTTCCTTTCAATATTTGCTTTATCTTCGAGTAGAAAGAGAAGTTATTGGGAGCCAGATCAGGTGAGTAGGGAGGGTGTTCCAATACAGTTATTTGTTCACTGGCTAAAAATTCTCTCACGGACAGTGTGGTGTGAGCTGGTGCATTGTCATGATGCAAGAACCTTGAATTGTTGGCCAAAAGTTCAGGCCATTTTCATCTTTTTCATACAGCCTTTTCAGCACTTCCAAATGGTAAACTTGGGTAACTGTCCAGTTGGTACAAATTCACAATGAATAATCCCTCTGATATTAAAAAAGGTTAGCAACATCGTTGGAACAAGTTCACAAACTTAATTGTCAGACCGTGTGTGTGTGTGTGTGTGTGTGTGTGTGTGTGTGTGTGTATATATATAATATGTAATATTACATATATAGATATGCAAAAATTCAACACTAGAGGGAAGTATATGTGAGAGACAAGGCAATACAGCTTCTAGAAAATAACAAAAAGGACAATTATTTGATGTTGAATTAAGGTTTATTAAACAACACAAAAAATGTGCTTACTATAAAAAAGAGTGACATAATACATTTTATTTCAAGGTTCATCAAAAGACATTATTAAGAGAGTAAAAATATATTGACCTACAGTAAAAGAAACCCCACAATGGGTTCCTTTAAAAAAATTCATACACTTTACTAATTAAAAGGTAAACAACCAAGACATTTGAACAGAAACTTAATAAAGGAGAATATGCAATACCCAATAAACATATGAAGAGTCTCAATCACAGTAGTCTTCAGAAAAATGTAAATTGTAGTTTCATAGTATAATACTGTATACCCATTGACAATATTACTTGCTGGTGAAAATGTGCAGACATGAGAACTTTCTAGGTGTTGTTTGGAGTATAAATTCATATAACTACTTTGAAAAACTGTTTAGTATTATGTTTTAAAATTAAATATGAGCATAATCCAGAATCCAACAGTTTTATTCCTAGATTATATTATCCAACAAAAATGAGTGTACATGTTTATCGAAGCATAATTGTAATATCCTTAAATCTGAAAAAAATCTCAAATATCCATTAGCATTTTGTTTATGTGTCGCTATACGCTAATGAAGAGACTGTATGAACTACAGCTATACTAAACCATAATTTGATGAATGTCAAAGCATTATATTGACTCAAAGAACCACACATCAGAAAATGAGGAAAAAAGGAAAATAAAACACAGGCTATATGATTCCATCTTAATAAAGTTAAAATATGAACAAAACTTATGTTGTTGAAAGTCTAAATGGTGAATAACTTTCTTGAAAAAGGGAGGGTTTTTTTTTGTTTGTTTGTTTTGGTTTGGTTTGGTTTGGTTTGGTTAAGAGGGACACATACAGGTGGTCTGGTAATGTTCCAGTTATTCAACTGAGGAGTAGTGGTTTCATGGGGAGGTTTACTCTGTTACAAATCATTCAGCCTCAGTTACTATTGGTCCAGTTTCTTACTATATCTTACAATCCATGAAAGGGGGAATAAAATGAAACAACTTCAGGTTTTTAAAATGGTCTTATTTAGTATCTTCATAATTCATAGTTCTTACAGAAAAAAAAGGTAATTTTATTGATCTAATGTGTATTGAGTAACCAGTACAATGCTGTAAGAATCAGGAAAGGGGCAGAGAGATCTGCCATGCTAGGAGGACTATTTTATCACTACATTGTATAGAACTGCCATGTACTCGTACAGTGATAGAAAAGCAAACTTTTAGTCACTTTTATTTTTGTTTTAAAATTCTCCTCACCTTCACCTCACATTTACCACTGGGCAATTATATATCGAGTGCACACTTGTATGTGTATCTGGCATTTATCAACATATTTGAATCACAAAAATTATTGCCTGTAATATTGACAGGTAATAGACCAGATTTATAAAGCATAACTAAGATCTGAATGAGTACCATTTGATTTCAGATGGTCATTTCTTCCTCTCCCTTATGTTACCTAGGACTATTTATATCATTTGAACCTTTATATTTGTTTAAATTCAAAATTTCAGACATTATTTTTATTCTTCTCCCTTAGTGCAGTTAACAAGTATTTGGTAAGCATTTACTTTTGGCTAGATTCTGTCTTGTAATTGGAAATGTAAATATAAAAAGAACATTATCCTTTGAAGAGAAGCTTATGGTCTAGTAAAAGTGAAATAATAAGAAAGAAAGATAATCAATCATTTAAATTTAATATATAAATGGTAATTTTCAGTCAGTTAAATATACTTCTTTAATAATTTCTTGTTCATTCTCACTCTCTCTCATCATTTGTTCTCCTTCTCCACTCCCCAAAGAGCCACCATTCACTTACTTGTGAATTATTCTCCTTAAAGTACATTTCTGATTATGTTTTTCTTTTCTTTGCTCAAGGACGGTCAGGTTATCTCTTCTCCTGCCAAATAAAAGCTAAATACTTTAGCTTAGCATTAAAATCTATCAGACAATTTTTCCAGTGAAATCTTTCAGCACTTATAAATTGTATAATAAATCAAAAGTTAATTCTTTGGTGCTCCAGCATACTCAGCTTTCTTAGTTCTTCTGTTATACCGTAACATTTAGGTGACTGGAACTAAATCATAATTAATTGTTGTTATTTCTCAAATATTTGTCGTACCTCTTTGTTCATGCTAGATGCTTAATCAATAATTTCAGCAACATAATGGAATGTGACACTGCAAGGAGTTCCTCAGATAAATAGGGCAACAGTGTAAAAATAAGATTGTAATGTTTTTGAAAAGTATGTAATAATTTTTTAATCTAATTTCTAAATTCATAGTGACAGATACAAATGCACTTTCAGATTTGACAAACACTGTGGCAGCTATGGAAATCCTAACACTGAAATAACAACACAGAGACCTTAAAATTAAATAGTTCTCATGTATTATAGAGATATTGGTTATGGCTCTCTTTTGTGGGAAATTGGATGTGCATCAGATGTAATTGCTATG
This sequence comes from Rhinolophus ferrumequinum, assembly GCF_004115265.2. Classification (NCBI taxonomy): domain Eukaryota; kingdom Metazoa; phylum Chordata; class Mammalia; order Chiroptera; family Rhinolophidae; genus Rhinolophus; species Rhinolophus ferrumequinum. The sequence goes on along the minus strand of NC_046290.1, from coordinate 55,413,341 downwards.
AAGCAGAGAGTTGCATAGATGGATAGGGAATGACTCTTCAGAAATGTCAAAGTCGTTGCTATCCTTTGCACATATTTCTTTTGAATCTTTACTTGAAGAAATGAAGTTGTAAAACAGTGATTTTGCAGAGCTAATACCTTTATGCAGCCTGATCAGCCTTTTAGAAGTGCCTTGTAGTCATAAATATGATGAGTCAGAAAGTAAATTCAACAACTAAAAAATGCTCACCAAGTGAACAGTTGAATGCAAAAAAGCCAGAGTTCATTCATTTTCATAGTTCTACACCATTTGAACTCAAGCCCAGTGCTGTATCTGAGGTCAATGGGGCAGATTATTAATTTAAAATTTTAAACTCTATGGAATAAATTGGTGCAATCTTTAGTGACATTTTTGCATTGAGAACTGGTTCACATTTTGTTTTCTTAAATTTTAGCTACATCATTGACAGCATTAACAAATGTCATCTATCTAAAGACAGAACCGAATTTCTGTGGTCTTTAAATATTTAATGCTAAATTAATAAATCAAGCTTTTCTTTCCTCATAGTTCCACACGCCCCTAAGGTAGATAATGTTAACAAGTATGCTTTCCATTTGAATTTATTTAATTGTTTTGAAGGCTCAGAAGCATTTATTACTTGTCACACAATAAGCAGTATGATTTAGTCAAGATCCGGAATTTTCTCTGAGTATTGAAAAAAATGCTAAATGTCAAATAACTTTTTAATTTTTTTTTAACATCTAATAACACAATCTTGGTTTGGTTAAGCAAATAGGGAGGAGATGCAAATTAATTTAGAAGTCACCGTGTATCACTTTAATAGGTATACTCTTTGTCTACCCTCAGTGTTGAAAGAGGGATATGTTTTCAAGTTTCTAATTATATGCCACCAAGTATTGTATTCCAGGTTTTGTAACCAGACAAATAGATATTTCTACATATTTGAAAGGACTTTAAAACGAAATTTAAAAGGTATTTTCCAATCCCAAAATTACAGAAAATTATAGAGAAATATAAAGAAAAGTAAATTGTATATAACTCAGTCAGCCATCTATCTTATACCAATCATTGTAAGAGCTTTCCAATATTAATTCAAAATCTTTATGGACATCAGTTTTTATTCCTCATAACATATACTGCATTTATATATGGAATTTTTCCATGTACATTTATATATTTATATTTGTATATATGCAACTATGATATACATATAATATACACATGCAATATATATGGAGCGCCTTATACTATAGGTCTAAATATTTAAAAGTTTTAAACCAAGATACAGCTATTGTCCCACCTCTTTCCCCAGCCAAGGACTCTGCCCCCGGCTACTATGCACCTCACCTATATAAGCCGGACACTCTTGAGGCACATTTCCCCCTAAGACAATTCTGGGGCTGGAAACCCGAGGGTGATATAGTTTCATCTGGAGCCAGAGTGGGTGAAGCTTGAACTGCCCCCAGGATTCCTGGATTAGGGTAGAGACTGAGCTGGTCAAACTCCCCACAGGGCTGAGTAGCCTACTTTCCTGTCCCTACAAATAACCTTACCCGCACTGGGTTTCCAGGTAGTTAAGAAGGTCTTTCAAATTAGACCAGGTGAGCAGAGGAAAGAAAGGAAATATAGCTAGGTATTATCTATTTGGTAACACATATTTACTGATTTGGATGGCCAGCTTAAAACAAAAGCAGCAAAATTTCCCCAGGTCAAGGCTATGCTTTTGTACTTCCCTGCCACCAGCACACACTTAAACATACACACTCACTCACACTGGTGCCCATTAGACTCCCATCCTTTCAACAGGAGAACCTGGTTTAGCTCGCATATCCCTTTCCTATATTTATCACATACTCAATATATTGCTAAAAATTTAGAAAACAGTTTTGTAAGAACAAAAAGGAAAAAAATAAATGTTTGTGGTAGACAGAACCATCTAAAAAATATAGCTAAGAACAGGGCTCTCTCTTCGCTGAGGTATAAGGATATTTTTGAATGTTAACATAAATAAAAATAATTGTAGAGGTTTAATTTTAATACAGAATTGCATTGTACCCTTAGAGTGAGAAAAATATGTCTTTGCTATTACCTGTTACCTGGTATGGATTATAACACATACATACATTTGCATAACATAATTTTAATAATGTTTTAATGTATGGCTCTATAAATTTTCATGATTCATGGAGGCATTGGCCTCCCTGTTATGTAAAATGGACTTAACATGGTATCTTCAAAGCATAGCACCAAGTTTACTGGTTTTGTTTAATATTTTGAAACAGCAAAATAAGTGAAAAACTGTCCGGATCAAATAGGATCATGGTCCTCTTCTTCAGCTCCTTTTGTTGTTGTATGAGTTGTCAAGGTGAGGAGAGAAGATAATCCCTCAGAGGATCCTAGAAAATTCATGGCAAATTTGTAGTTTAGAAAAGAAACAAAAATATGTAAAGTGTTTCCCTCTCTCAGTCAAGACATGCTTTGAAACCTATGAAAATTTATATCAAGGTATATTCTCAGTATTCAAAACTTCTCCTAAGACTTTTAAAGATCAGTAAGTATACATATAATAAGAAGAAGGTTATTGTAGCCATTTAAGATAGGAGTAGAAGTTACAGTGGAGACTTTATGTAGCAGTAGGACCCAATCTAGTCTAAGGAACTTTGAAGCATGGCTTGACAAAATGACAATGAACATATTGTCTATAGGATGAGCTAAGGAAAGAGGTAAAAGAAGAAAAAGAATGCCCTATGCAGAAGTATTTTCAAAGGTCCAGAGTTATGAGAATGGGATTAGTACTCAAAGAAAATGAGATTCATGCAGATGTGGCTTCACTAGGTTTTAGAATTCCCCCTTTTCATTTTCTCAGACATTTATGTATCTCTTCTTTAATTATTTATCTTAAATTGAACCTAATTTTGACAACTATGTTTATACTCTTTTATGCATTTACCATTTAGTACGACAAGAACATTGGGAATCACGTCCAGTGCTTCAGTGATGGCTTTGGTTAAATATTAATATACACATTATGCCGGCTGCTATTGTCACTAGGAGGGTAATATTCCTTTCCATTTGCCTGTCTGTACCCTAGAAGAGATTTAGTTTCATGTTTCCATTCATCTTCTTCCCTCACTTTTTGAAATTTGACATGTAATTAGTTTTACTCAGGTGAATTGGCACTCAGTTGCCAGCACGCTACCCTAACACACTATTCATCTTTCTCTGCTCATTGCTGAGCTACATCACTATTTTCATACAGCCTCCAGTGTAATGCAGGAATTAAAAGATAATTAAGTGTTCATGATTGCTTTGCTTCTGGACTGGAAGTATGTAAGCCTATTTTTAAGATACAGTGAATGAATTCGAGACTGAAATGCCCATATGTAAAAATTACATGATTTATAAAGCCAGGTTGGTATGTTATGGTCATAGCCATGTATGAATATTTTAATAAATAAATAGAAAAGTGATTGAGTCATTTTATTTTGATTAAGTAATGCCCATAGTTTGTATAAGCAGTCTATTTTCTAACATGTTACTATGACTCTCTCCTGGTGTTATATTTTGTATAAGCACAGGAGAACACTACAGAACATAAGCCAGAATTAGCACACATGATAGAAAAGTACAGGTTTTAGAAAACCCAGTAATTAAAGACTTAAAAGTTAGAAATATAGAAAAATACTACAGACAAGACAAAGCTATCATGGCCTGTTCAAGATGACTCACTATATATGCCTCTGCAGAAGAATGTTGTTTCTTTTTTTTTCATTATTATGTATTCTGGTTAAAGTTTTGAGATTTTTTAAACTTTTTATATTAACACTACGATGGGATTTATTTATTTTTTCCAAATAAATCTAACGTTGCCTTTCTTTCTAGTGATCTGGTATGCAGTTCAGGAGAAGCAAAAAAAAAAAAGCGAAAAAAAAAAGAAAAAACAGCTATCTTGACTCTGCAGCTTTGGTATTATTGACCTTGTCAAACCTGAGAAGGATGACAGAAGAGAACACACATTTTTCAGTGGTATAAGCTGATTATATTCAGTCAAGTCGACATTTAAGGATCATTTCTAATCACATTTAGAGTTGAATCTCATGCTACTCTTGGTAAAGCCTTTTTGAACCTTAGAGCCTTTTGAACTTAAATAGGAACAGTCTGGTCCTTGAGAAAAATGCTTAGCAGTTAGGAAAAATGGACATTGATGAAGGAATGGACCATAAATTGAAATTTAAGCAAGAAAATCTCTACAGGATTTCTGATATTTTACTTTAATTTCGGACTTTAATCTATCATAAGAGATGTGATAGGCGATTGGGCATATGACAGTTTCTCATTTGGACTTTTTAAAATACAGATTGTTTTTGACTCCCCTTTTTTAAAAAAAATAATTTGTATACAACGGATTTGAGACAATGCAATCATAATCTTGTGAGGTTCACTTTGTTATCTCTAAAGAAAGGAAAACATTTTATCAATTTTTGATTTGAGCATCAGTGCACAAAATTATAACACATAAGAGTGGGTTGCTATTAAAATAATACTTTGCAGAAAAAAAGACAATTCACCAAAGCTAAAGAATAATTGGTTGTGACACTTTGACTGTAGAACTTCGAGATAATCAAAGTACAGTGAAAATATTCACCAACCCTCACTCCAGTTGATTTTGCTGTTTTTGTTGTTGGCCTACTACTATTTAATTCCCTACATGATCTGAAATTTAACTGTGAATAGTGCAAACACTAGGTAGGGTAGATATATCTGCTTTCTGTTCAAAAAATTTGCGCAAATCAGTGTTTTGGATTTCTCTGGATAGATGCGTAGGAGTGGAATGGCTAGGTCATAAGGTAATTCCATTTCCAGTTTTTTGAGATACCTCCATACTAATCTCTATAGTGGCTGCACCAATCTGCTCTCCCACCAGCAGTGCATGAGGAATCCCTTTCCTCCACATCCTTGCCAGAATTTGTAGTTTGTTAATTTATTGATGATAGCCATTTTGACTAGTGTGAGGTGTGATCTCACTTATATGTGGAATCTAAAGAATAGAATAAATGAACAAACTAATCAGAAACAGTCTAGGAGATATAGAGGAAAAACTGAGGGTTGCTAGATGGGATGGGGGGTACGGATGAGGGAGAAGGTGAAGGGATTAGAAAGCACAATCAATAACCACAAGATTGCTACAGGGATACAAAAGTCAGCTTGGGGAATATAATCAATAACGTTGTAAAGATTTTGTAGAGTATCCGATGGACACTTGTCTTACTAGGGAGACTACTTCGTGGATGGTGTAGGTGCCTGATCACTGCACTGTACACCTGAGGCTGAAGCTGAATAATAATGAATGTCAACTGTAATTTTATATATATAAATATATATGTATAATATATATAAATATATGAAATTTATAATTTATATATAAATTTATATATAAAAATATATAATATATTTTTTGTATAAAATATATATAATATATAATTTATAAATATAATTTTATATATACAAAAATATATTTGTATATATTTGTCACAAGAAGCGGAGTACAGCATTAGGAATAGAGACAGTGGAAATGTAATCGCTGTGTGCAATGTCAGAGGGGTAGTAGATTACGAGAGCGGGTTTATCACTTTGCGAGGGGTATAAATGTCTAACTATTACAGTGTTTTGTACACCTGAAACTAATAATAATAAAAAAAATTGCTAAAAAATGTTGGCAAAAATATTCTTCCTGTAGAATTTAGGTCAATGATTTTAAAATCTCACAAATATTTTCTAAGTTAAAAAAGTAGTAGTTATAAAAACAATGCAAAACACAAAAAGAACGGTTTTGGAAAAAATGTTATCCAAACAACTACTAATAGCAAAATACATGGAAAAATAATAAGAAATAAAGAAAATACAGAATATGAGGTTTATGCGAACTTCTTTAATGTGACTGCCATTCCCTCCCCTCCTTTCCAAAGATATTTTCACGTTCAGTCTTGTTTTTTGTCCATTCTAGTCAAACAGAAATCATTAATTAATATATTTTTAAATAAGTATGGTATTTTTAGGGATCAGCTAGCCAAACTTCAGGAAGCTTTGAATCTTTTTCTTAATATACTGGAATAAGAACTGAGGGATTTTACCTGTCAGAATAATTAACTTTGTACTAGAATAGACTAGTTGCAAAACTTAAAGGACTCATCACCCATCTAGTGGGGTGTCTTATCGTGTTCTACAGTGTGTCCGACATAACTGATTAACCCGATTGGATGGGTTAACAAAAGTGTTGTCCATTCCTTTTAAGATTATTTGGTCATCATTAAAATACTCCCTGCTGTCTTCCCAGTAGTGAGCTATAAGGAAGTATAATTCCAATTATGTACATCGAATTTTCATTTTTTGTTACCATTGTCCATGAACTGAGTTTCATATTTTGTATGCTTTACAATATGTTTCAACAATATTAATTTAGTAAACCTAATTTAATAAGTGAAACTTATTAATTAACTTTACTTTCCTAAACTACATTATGCTTATATATTATAGAATTGTGCACTTGAAACATATATAATTTTATTAACCAATGTCACCCAATAAATTTAATTTAAAAATGAAAAACAAAATAAACTACATTATGCTTAAAATTAGTATAACTCTAGTGGAAAGAAATGTGAAAGATAGAGAAAAGCAAAATATTTTCTTGAAATAAAAACGTTTCATTAATATGTACAGCATTTTTTTTCGTATCTGTAACACATTCCTTTAACTACTTTTAGTGCTTTAGGCCTATTTTCTATTGATAACAATAGAAATTTTATTTTTATAATTCATTCTTTAAGCAGTGACCAAATCATTCACAATGTTGTAACTATAAAAAAAGTATATTTTCTGGCAATAAATGATCATTAGTTCCCTTGAAATAAATGTGCATAAATTTTCTAATATAATGTGTCTGATATTTATTTTTACCAAAAAAATTAATAAAATCTTAAGAAAATTCAAAATGCTATATGTAAATTATGAAGAACTAAATCCCATTAACTAGATTTTGCTCTTCAACTCAAAGGATCCAATTATTTTAGGTAAACATGTAAGCTTTATTATAGTAATCTTTCATTCAGTATCTGTTATAATAGTTATCTATAGTAATATATTATCTATAATCTTATCTATTCAGATAAATGATAGAGACTACTTATTCCCCTCCAAGAGTTCAAGACCCTATTTCTAACCCATTTATAGTATTCGGATTATGCATATAATTATGATTATTCTGAATGTGTATGATTATGATATTTACTTCATTATGTACTAACATTAATATTTAAAGAGGATTGCTAATTAGTCATGCATAATGTATGATTTTATCTTATTTTATTTTAATTTGTGTTTATTTACCTCAGATAAGAAAATGTGTTGAACATATAAAATGCATCCATCAATGATAATTTGTTATAATTTCTCATTATTATGTTTTTTTTAGCTTTGAAATTTTCCTTGATACATATATTAATATTAGAGTAGCTGCCTATGACAAAACTCCAGCTAGGCAGGAATTCTGCACAAGTGTGGAGGCATGCAGAAAATAACTGATTCCATGCAATTTTATGTCAAATAAATGTTAAAGTTTTACATTCGGAGGAAAGGGGAAAAACACAGGGAATTTGTAATTATGCCAACCAGCATTTCTCTTTTAACATTATGTATACTGTGTGTATGTATGTGTTTTATATAAACCTTGGTGATTACAGATTGATGGCATGATCATAAAATTGTCTAATTTTTTTCTAGATTATCATAGAATAAGTAGAAAAAGTATTTGCAACAGCAGTATGCTTCGTGCCATGTCTGGTGTTGTATTATCCTGTTGTACAGTTGTCTCACCAGTATATAAAAGCTCCTTGAAGTCAGGACACATGTCTTATACAACTGTATAAGCACAATAACTTGCTCACAGCAGATTAGTTCATATTTCCAAAAACCAAGCAGGTACAAGGAGAGAGGAAGCTTACTTTATCAAAACCAGCTAATTTTGAGATGCAATTTTCTATATTGCTCCTATTAGACCCATTATTCTACAAGTAACTCAAGAGCAAGGATAAGATGTTAACTGCTTTCTTCCTTGTACATATTATCATAGTGTAAGGCAAAAAAAAAAAAGGACTGTGACGTAGGATTTCATAGAACATGGCTGCATGTCTGATTTATTTTTAGAAGTTATTAAGGTTTACTTGTGGTGTAACACCAACTTATTTTGTAAGTAGTCTAGGGAAACTTCAAAATAAGGTATATTCTCAGAAAGTTTCATATTCAAACGTGTAAAATCAAAATAATAAACTATGCATCGTTTAAGGATAAGTCTAAGATGTTTTGTAATATCATTTATTCATGTATTTAGAAAGCAAAATGCAAAACACAATTTATTAAGCAAAATTTGTTTATAAGTTGGAAAAAAGGAGGGTTTTTTTGTTGTGTTCTTCAGTCATGGACAAAATCCATGACGTAAGTGATTTCAGAACTACTTTGTCATGTCCATCTATCTATATGATGCATAAACAAGATAGCAGCTCTTGCATTTTTTTTTAATCTGCAATATAAAAGGATCTCCTGAATACTGTACTTTCAGATGTTTGTCAAAATAGTAGGACATGCTATAAACTAATGGCTATTTTCAGAGAAAATTATTCTTTTGTTAGAAGCTGACGAAAAAGTAATTACATTGATATGCCTTTAGAATCCAAGTATATTTTACTTGAAGCTGTTGTAAAGAGTTTTACATGTAACTCCAGGATATTATTATCAGATATCAAAACACATAAACCAAAAGATCTGATGATAAAATTCTTACAAACCTTAAATTCATAAATTATAACATTGAAATTTAACCAAAACAAACAAACAAAAAAAACAAAAAACAGTTCCTCTCTCTGGCACAAGTCATCATTTGTAATAAAATTGAAAATAATTGAGATAAATATTAAAAGCACAATGTAGGTTTAACTTTCTATGGTTTCTATGAAGATAGATTGTCAAGACTCTCCACTATCATTTACAGAAAATTGAACAACATGTTATGAACAGGCATATTTATCACAGAGAATATAAAAGATACAAAAAGGACCTACTAACCATCTTATTGTTTATTTTCTCCTGCAATAAGTAATAAGCATCAGGTAGACCAATGAATACAAATTGAAGAAAAAGAGTTTTTTCTTGAAATGACAACAACAAAAAAATATTTCAAACCAATAGAATTATTTGAAACTGAAGTAAGTGGTCCATCTGAGAAGGTAGTAGAAGTTTTATTATAAGAATGTTTAAGCGAAGTTTGAACAGAAACAATATCTTCTGAATCAGGTGTTTTGAATTCTTTCCAACACAAGTTAGATTCCATCTTTCTTAAAAGCAAGATATACAGTCTACTTGAAGAGAGGGAAAATATATATATATATATATATATATATATATATATATACACACACACATATATATATATATATACATATATATATATATATATATATATATATATATAAATATATATATATTTTTTTTTTCCCAAAGCAATAACATAAGTAACATAAAATTTTGTTGGCAAACAACAACTCCAGTTTGGACTTTGGGAGAAAATACAATAACACCCTTGTATGGTACAGTTGTGGAATACCAAGTACTTTTGCTATGTCAGGTCCTTTGCATGTATCATCACTTCACCTCCCCTCAAAACTAAGGAGTTAAGTATGTTGCATTATTTTACAAAAGAGTAAAAACAGAATCATGCAGATAAAGCCATCCAATTGATTGTGGTACCCGGGGCAAAATGAAGACAATAATAAAAGAGTTACAATTTTGAGGAGTTAAGTGCATTATAGATAGGGGAGTAGTATAGACATTGGCAGAGAGAGGTGGGAGTCTGCCTGGAATATTGGGGACCTTCAGGAAGCTGACAAAGAAGGTTTGACTGTAGTGTAACGAGATTGAGATGCACAGAGAAGTCAAATTGTGGCACTTCGAGAAAAGTAGAAAGAAGACTTTAATTTCGTGAAATAATTAGTGAAGAGACTTCTAGACCATGATAATAAAATAAATAAAAATAAAAACATTATTTTAGGACAATTAGACACAAAGTAAAGAATGGATTGAAGTAAAAAGATTTAGTTAAGATAATAGCTTCTATAAATATTTCAGCAACAGTCAATAAATGAGAGTAAGAAGAGAAGTATGATTTAATTACGAGCAAGAAGTGAAAATAACTTTATTTTCTGTTGAATGATGCATAATCCTTATCAACAATGTGTCTACAGAGAATGAAAGGAAAGAAAACTATTATTTTAAAATATACTTTCTGGTTGTAAAATATAAGACTATGCCTCTGTACCTTCAAAAGTAATTCTGTGATTTTTATGGAATAAGAAGAGGTAGCACCAATTTTACAGCAGCTCAAAAGTTCACCGATGTTATGGACAGTTTGATAACTGTAATGTCAAGAATACTGTGCCTGTCACTTCACTGAATTTTCTTCTAAAATATAGTATATATAGGGAAACAGCTAAAGAAAATGAAAGAATGGTAGGTCATAAAAGTCAAACAGGATAAGGAATAAAATTTTATAACTCACATTCAGTCACTCTAACTGAAAATTCAAGGAAAAGAAAAGTGCAGATTGCTTACCATGGCTAAAGAATGACAACAGTTGGCAGTTTACCATGTTTCCCTGAAAATAAGACCAAGCCAGACCATCAACTCTAATGCGTCTTTTAGAGCAAAAATTAATATAAGACCCGGTTCTATTTTAATATAAGACCAGGTCTTGTACAATATAATATAATATAACATAACATTAATATAATATAATATAATATAATATAATATAATATAATATAATATAATATAATATAATATAATATAATATAATATAATACCAGGTATAATATAATATAGTATAATATAATACAATACAATATAATATCAGGCCTTATATTAATTTTTGCTCCAAAAGACGTATTAGAGCTGATGGTCCGGCTAGGTCTTATTTTCGGGGAAACACGGTATTCTTGGAAAAAATGAAGATTTGTAATCAAACAACATATGGCAACATTTTAAAGGCTATAAGTTCATTATTGGTGTCACATGCTTTCATCTTTATAAAGTATTGATATATGTAGTGACATACTTGTAAATAAGTAATGACAATTACAGGGAATTATGAGTAAGCTTAGATAGTTTTTTTGGGGGGAAAGAATCTTTCATAAAACGGCAAGGAAAATTCAGAGGTCACACACGCTATCCACATTGAAAGAGAATAAAATAGAAAGTTTAATTTAAATTGTTCAAGAGAAAACAAGACTTGCTTTTGTGGTTTTTCCATCTCATGAGAGAGAAAGCTTATGCATGACCTGAATAATTAGAATGAAGTGATGAAGGTAGTCATAACATATGACTCAAAATGAGTCATAACATCTGTGAAGATGACAAAAATTGCTATTTTCTATGGACCTGCAGTTTTGATGGAATGGTTAGTAATATTCTTCTGCTGATATAGTTAGGAATAAGAGTAAAAAAATTACATATTTAGTTGATACTCGTAGTTGATAATTACTGGAGGCAGGAGTCTGCAGGTTACTTCTTCATCATTGTCAAAAACCTCTTTATCAGATAATTTAAAAATATTCATTTTAACTTTCTAATTTATCATTGTTATATTTGCTGAGGGAAACATAGCTGCTAAAATATTTCATGAATTTCCCCTGAAAAGAATAAACTTTAAAATAAGAAGCTCCCTTTATTCTACTATAGGAGTCCATCTGGGGCAAGCAACCTGATTGGATATTAAGTGGACAATTTAATATGCCAAAGGTGACAAGAATATGTCTTTTTCCAAATATGCAATGGCCAGTTTATTATCAAAATTGGCATTGATGAGTGCTAGAGAGAGATAAAAGAAGGGATCACATAGGAAACGTAAGACAGACTATTAAACAAAGAAAACTTTAAGAATTAGGAGGAGAGAGTTGAGGAGCCCGTGGATACCTTATTTATTAATATATGAAAGGTAGGGATAAGGAATAGGGAAATCTTACACAGAAGAATGGTATTTAGTATAGGGAACATATTCTGGAATAATAAGGATTTTCTCAGATTCATTCGAGAGAGGTAAATATATCTTTCCTAAAGTCAAAATAGTAAATCGGTGTGTTTGGAAGCAAAAGGAGGGGAAGATGACCTTTAGATCTTGTATTTTGATATATTATCTTAATAGTCAGTGAGAATGATCCTTCATGAAACGTTATTCCTCTCCTCTACTGCTAGGTATGGGGCCGCAGGGGTGACGGAGGCAAAGGGGTGGAGACACAATATTCTGCTGGCCTAAGTTTACAGTTAACCAGCCAGTGTCCCGAAGCTATAAAAATGGTGAAATACATATCATTGTTCTATTCAGCTATGCAACAATAAAAACAGTTTTTCGTTTTATTTTGTTTTGTTTCTGTCATGATAGAAAGAAAATATAAAAATGGAGAGACCTACCATTATATAGCAAACAAGACTTTGGTTTCTTAATTTCCATATCTGTAGTGTAGCAAGGAGAGGTGGGTTTTATGATGCATCTCACATACTCACACGACAGATAGATTGTGCTGAAGTTTTACTGTTTTTAAAACTGTTCTTCATCCACCTATAATTCTTAAAAATAAGTAAACTGAATAAGAGTGTTTGCCCTGGGCAATAAGGATAATGAGTATTGTGTCCATTTATAGATATTTTTTGTATCCTCCATTTCCACAGAGTAGAAGTGTATTAAGCTTAGCTTTATACCTTCTGTATTAAACTGATTTCCCTTATTTGTGTGGAGACAATGAATCCTCAAACCCTATATTAAAAGCTAAGTTATTATTATATTGTATGCTCTAGTGATATACTCTTGTAGATATAAGTAGAAAATGTCTTTTTGGATTGTCCTGCTGTAGTTTAAATAATGGATAGGGAAAGAATATAAGTGGCTTAGGAAGCTATCATAAAACCATAGGATTCCTGCTGGGTTACAATACACATGCTGGAACTCGTGTAAAAATTTTACTCTTTCCAAATATGCATACAAACTTTCTTCAGTTGTTTTACTAATTAGTTCCAAAACTGATTTAAGCCCTCTATTTCTAAAAGCCTAGGATCTCTTCTTACCAAAATATTTGGAAAAGCCTCAGTATGTGCTTTCTACTCTCCTTTTATAGTATTCTTTCTTTTTTTTTTTTAACTCTGGTACATCCAAGGCATCCACTCATCTGAAAGTCTTTTAGGAGTGTTGCTGATTTCTGGTACTCCTTTCTCCCCTTTACAGTAGATGTGCCCACCATGTCTTTGATATTATATGCTGCCATTTGACTTCTAAGATTATAAGTTCCCCTCATCAACCTTGAAGTCAGGAAGTCCGTCTAAATGGCAGCATCCCCTGTGTTCACACCTTGGCTATAAAGGTGAACAACCAGATAGCAGTTATGGATGAAGGTGTTTTCTCCCTAATGAAAGCTTAGAGAAGAGAGTGTCTTCTGGATCACCTCATAGAATATAGTTGGGTAGTAGGTGTACAAGTCATACATGATACATCAAGTCCAGCTTTTGTGTATCCCCAAACCGTTTGATTCCCTCCTCTTTATCACACTATGGAAGGTCTTTGTATCTCAGTCCATTAAATATAGGCCACCACTAAGTCAAGTTCAAGTTTTATTCAATCTTCTGATATTAGAGCTACCTTTAGTTGTTTCAGTCATCTCCAGCCACAAGAGCTAAATTAGTTACATTCATAAAGTAAATACAACCCAATCTAGCATCACATCCTGTCCTGTTTGATCCTTGGAATCCACTCCCACTCATGTCTCCCCCAGCTCTCACTATCATTGGAGAGAATGAGACTGTGGTATGCTGGATGTGTAAAAGCTGCTGAAGTGCCACACAAGCAGAATTTGCTAGAAATGTGCCCATGTTGTAATGGCCGCGTGCTAGAGAAGCTGGCTAAGTAGCAGAAGTTGTATATTCTGCAACAGCCTGGAGCTGGAGAATCCCCCTGAGTTGTAGGAGACAGAGTAGCCAAGCACACTCAGAAATATGGCTGACGGAGAACACTGAATTCAGGAAGATAAGCCTTTTCCTGCCCTGCAGTCCTGGTAGTGTTTTGTGCTGTCAAAGCTGGACATCATGCCATGTGGTAAAGGAGAAATGCTAACTGTCTAGTTTCATTAGTATAGAGAAGGCAATATAGGGTGGATTTGGAGCTGAGAGGCAACACATTAAAAACTGGTATAGTTCATATTTTCATAATTAATTGTTATGTAGAATTAGACACTGAGCTTTTGGTTATTGCCCCATCACTCTGGTAATTTGTGGTTGTGTGCTATGGAAGAAGGACAAATTAGTTATGGATAAAGAGTAATTACATTTTCTGTCACATTTAAGTTGTAGTGTGAAAAAGAGAGGAAAAATGTACCTTGCTAAGTGAATATGTTATACATGCTAACACTGATTTGTAGTTAGATTGATTTTTGTCAACTCAGATTATATATTTTAATATGGACTCAGGAAAGCGTCCCATCTTGTTGTTGTTGTTGTTGTTGTTATTATTATTATTATTATTATTATTATGTCCCTGATCATATTTCTGAAACTTTTATTCTGCTGTAACACTTGAATATAGTTGAAATGAGCAGGCCTATTCTTCCAGACGTTTCAAAGTAATAAGTCGCCCTCTCTTTGGGATCGCAGTTTCCTTCTACTCTTGTAGTTTTATGGAAACCACATAAATAATATTTTTTTCCTTCTATGTGCATCTGACAACTCTAGTCTTGATTAACTTGTTTTACTGTTGCTATTGTATAGTTCTTGTTGATTTGAGTAATTCACTATGAGCCATCTTTACAGCTTCTTAAGAGTTTTGAAAAACACAATAATTGAGTGCTCTCTATCTAACCTACCTAAATATGACATCTTTGACCTTCTTCTTAAAAAATATACCAACTGATTTTTCCCTATGTTTTTCTATATGTTCATTTTTTTCCCCAGAAAACATAAAATCTATTCATCTATACTTATGCATCTTACTTTTTTTTTATTTTGCCCTCTAGTCACTTAACTTTTTTCTTTAATTATTCTTCATTCATTTCTTCGCTAGACTAGCCTGAGGCTTAATTTTAATTTGTTTTTTTATCAGTTTCAGTGGAACTATTTTTCTTCTCCTTTCAAGTTTTGTTTTAGTTATTTCATGTAGTTAAGACAATACTGCTTCAGAAATATCTTTCTGACACAGCTTGACACTTAACGATGCCAGTGTCACACTTCACTAAACTATGTCTCTCCTGTCCTATGTGCAGAGAATGTCTACGACCACAGAAAGCTGACTTCAAATTTGTCCCAGCTAATAAGTAACAACATTAGACTTCAGAATAAGTACTTTGTAAAGTATATTTTAAGTTTGCTCCTAAGGCAGTGCTAATGATATAAAAACTGCATGTAAAATTTTAAATTATTATAATAATGTCCATTAATAATGTTATCCATAAAGTGATCTTTTAATGGAGATGAAACAAAACGAAACAAAACATAACCCTGAAAACTTATTATTTTTTTTATTTAAAGTTCATTGGGGGTGACAATGGTTAGTAAAATTACATAGGTTTCAAGTGTACAATTGTGTAATATATGATCTATACATCACATTGTGTGTGCACCACCCGGAGTCAGTTCTCCTTCTATCAGCGTATATTTGATCCCGTTTACCCTCATCTACCATTCCCCTCCCCCTTACTTCTGGTAACCACTAAACTTTGGTCTGTGCCTATGAGTTTTTGTGTCATTATTTGTTTGTTTTATTTCTTTGTTGCTTTCAGTTCTATACCCACATATCAGTGAAATCATATGGTCCTCACTTTTTTTGTCTGACTTATTTCGCTTAGCATAATAATCTCAAGAACTATCTATGTTGTCCCAAATGGCACTATTTCAAACTCTTTTAGTAAAGGAATATCTTTGCTCTGGTGTACTAAAACAAATAAAACAAATTAAAAGAATTTCCCCTGGTGTGATGCCCCTAAAATTTTTATTAATTATATTTATCCCCAAGTAAATCTTACTGCACATTGATCTTCTAATCCCCCCCTAAAAAAAACAACAAAAAAACAGATAAGCAAACAAATGAAAAACAGACAAATCAAAATTAACTGATGGATTTGGAAAAGGAAGAGAAAATAATGAAGACTTAGATAATTGGTGTTTTAACTTTCCCAAATGACTCTGAAAAACCAGAAGCATTGAAAACCCATTGTTATAATTGGATTATTTGTCTTTTATTATAGAATTGTTAAGCATATCTTTGAAATATTATGAATAATTACGCATGCTATGGTAGGTCTGAAACATGTTGGCTTGGTATCACATAATATATACATAATCTGATAACATTGACTATAACTTTGCCTCTTTACAACATATAAATTTTACAAATAAGTGTAAATATAAAGTAGGCAACAAATTAAGGAAAATTGGCATTTTTCAGTCATTCAACATTTATTAAATCATTATAAGTGATTTGAGTTTTTACGTTAAAATAATATTATTGAAAAAAATGTATTTCTTAAAGAAAAAATATTTAAAACACTCTGAAATTAATGATGAACTCATATAGATTCTAGTAAAAATATGTTAGATGTAAACTTTTCCCAAAGAATTCTCAATAGAAAAAAAAATTACAATACATGAACAATGAAGTACTAATCCCCTAGAATTGTACAGTTGAAATTTATATAATTTTAGTAGCCAATGTCACCCCAAGAAATTTAATTAAAAAATAAACCTTCAATTTTATAAACTAAAGCAGCATACTGAAGGAATAAATATAATAGGAATATAAAAACTAAAATTATTAAATCTTTTAATGTCAGTATAATCAAAAATTAAATCCATATGTCTCAAAAAGTATAAAGAAAATCTGCAATAAACAAACTTCTGAAAAAAACAATTTATAAAAAGACTGAATTAACTGCTCTTTATAAATATGACCAAAATACAATATAATGTAATGAATACTGTTTATTTTATGATTTATATAATCCTTATGAAATTTTGGAGCCAAAGAATGAATTAGAGGGTATGAAGAGCAAATAAAAATGTGAAATTTTAATTTATATCTTTTTCTACTGTAAACTAGTAACTTGAAAAAAAATGTTATACAGAGAGCCTATTAGTGATTGGTAAATCTGTACTAGGTATCTGTTGATACGATTTGAGGATACTTTAGGATTTCAAATGCGTAAGTTGTGCCTTTAAAATGATGCAAATTGCATTAAAATAAAAGAACAAATTATTTGTTCTAAGATATATTTTTTCTTAATAAATTTAACAATTTTCAAATAAATCTTATATAACACAACTTTTGTTAGTGTAGACCAGAGATCTGCAAGTTTGCTTCAGCAACACGTCAGATGGTAAATATTTAGGCTTTGTGGATCAGATGGCATTTGTGACAAGTGCTTAGATCTGTCCTTATAGCCTGAAAGCAGCCATAAAAATAATAAACAAATGAGTATTGCTGTGATCCCATAAAACTTGATTTACTACAATAGGTAGAGGGCTGAATTTGGCCAATGGGCTATAGTTTGCCAAACTATGATGTAGACAGTGATATCTATTTTCTTTTTTAATAATGTTTTTAAATTCAGGTAATTGTGTGGATGGAAGGAAGGATACAAAGACAGAGTGATATACCAAACAAGGTATATGGAAGTTAACACCTAGGATTCCTTTGCCAGAAACCTAGGCAAATAGCTCCTTTGAAGGACTAAATGGAAAACTCCTAAGTCTCTTTAACATTTTTAAAATTGCTTGCTTTTCTTACATCCTCAGAATCTTACATAAACATGTGCTGTCTATATTACCCCTTGTAAATAAACAAATGTCAGCTGCCTCACTGGGTTCCCAGTAAACCAAGAGTCAGGCAATTTTAACTGTCTCCTCCTATCATAGCCATTTTCTTTTCCCTTTTCCTCTTCCTTCGTATTTCCGAATTGCTGTCCTATCATTTATTTTCTGTATAATACAAATGTGAAGATAATGCCCTTGTGCCAATTTACCTAAATCCTGGATATTTAAGTCTTTATCTTTCAAGCATTTGTCAAAAAAATCTTCTGCAGGACAGAAGAACACAGTAGTTCTGGTGGTAAATTTATGCACATTTCCATCACCCTGATTGAGAGAGAGGGATGGATAGAAACATGATAGATAGATGATAGATGGATGGATGGATGGATAGATAATGACTATACATACTTTCTTATCTAACATTCCAATGTTTGCGAACACTTCCTGAGAAACATTATACTTATGAAACAAGTAATACTTTCTCTTTTTCCTGCTTGTATATTACAAACCAAAAATGTTCATAGCATGTGAGAGTGGCTACTATTTTTATGTTTGCAATTCAATTATCTTTGAAGTGTATTACATGAAAAATTAAACCTAAACCAATTGTGGTTGACCATTTTTTGTTTCCACTTAGTCAGACTTGATCTTTTTGGAGCATGATGAAGTGTAATGTAGAATTATCTATGTACACCTCAATTATCTTTAGGGGGAAAAAAGATAGTGTGCTTGGCAAAAGAGGAATTTTATGTACTTTGAAAATTTGACCTTAAATGTTAATTTACTTAGTGCCAGAGAACTAGCTAACATTACAGCTTGAAATAGAATTTCTGAATGTTTGTTATTGTTTTTAAATTATTATTTCATCCTTTTCCTCTCATGTGTCATCATGATATCACAGACAGTAACAATGAGAATCTAAACAATATTCTTCTTTAAAGTAGACAAACACATTTCTCAGTAGGTCTTAATTATGTTAGAATAATCATTCATATTTTCTTTTATAACCAAAACCTCTTAAAAATTTTAGTTCTAATCATGAAAGTTGGAATAAGCATCTTAAAGGAACTGTCACATAGATTAAAAGAAAACTGATAAACAGCAAAAATAAATTTTGTGAGATGCATTTTCACACAACAGTTAATAAGATAGCATTTTTATTAGTTTTCAGATCACATAGTTAATAAGAGATTAAGCAAATCAAAACGTACATATAAATGACAGTTTTATGGTTAAATATGTTTATGAAAATATAGAGGACTGGAAGTACAACTTTAAGACAAGTGACAAATTAAAGTAATGTGTTTTGCTTCTGTGAAAGAATTAATGATGAAATCATTGGTCATCAAACCCTTGTATTCATACAAGAGAACATAAAAGAAATGGTACTTTGTTGCATTGTACATTTACACAATTTATTTTATGGTCTTAAATTATTACAGAGTTGGTGTTAAAATTATTGGGAAGGAAGGGAAACATTTAAAAATATTTTTAAATTAATCATAATTAAAAACTAAACTACTTAAAGAATATATTGTAATTGTAAAACTTATAGGATACATTCATATAAAAGCAAGAAAACATCTCTAATTTAGTTAAACAATTTAAAATGAATCACACATATTAAACCTCAAATCCAATTAATCAGATACACTTACAATTTCCTATAAAACTCACTTTTCTAAAATTTACTATAATCTTTATATGTTGTTCTTCCTCTTTTGAGGAATAACATAATTTGAGGGGTAATTGTCTACAGCAGCTCAAAGAACTCTGTTTTGCATGATATCAAGCTTTCAGGAATGAAATTTTTGCCTGAAACTCACGGGAAAGGCTGTACTCAAACTCAGCTTCCCATAAAACCAGTGGTATTCTATCCAAAGTGGAAGGAATCCCAAGTTCCCATAAACCCTTCATAGATCTCTGGTATTGGGCAGCTGCCTTTGTTTAACCCAGACCTCTCTAAAACAGATAAAATGCTGACTTTCAAAACCACCAAACATAAGATTTTTTTTACCCACTAATAACGCCACTCTCAGGTTTATTCTCTTGCTAAAAGAGGAGCAAAATAGGAGTGGAATCTCTTCTTTGAAGCACAACAAGGATACACCCAGCATGCTATAGCTTACGCGTGTGAATGTTTTTCATGGATGCTGTCATCTTGGAAATTTCCTCTGCTTCTCTGTGTCACTGTGTCATTTTCCCTCACTCATCTTTCCAAAATCTATATCTTGTAATTAATACCTACAATCAAACTTAATTATTTTTCAATTAACTGTTTCCCCTTAAACTCTATCCAATTGCTAATGCAATCAAAATTATAAAAATAATGGTTTATTTTATTATTAGATGAGTTAATTGAATATATGTATATATGATCCAACATTAATGAATCAGGTCAGAGACATAGTTACGAAAGGAAGTGAAATTCAATAACGTTGAACTTGTTTAATTCCTGTATTATGTAAAAAGCATTTAACATCTAATTTTGGATTAACAGGAAGCTTCTTTGATCATACATAATCTTTGTCTCTCTAAAGAATTTGATGTAGTTTAAATAACTAGATTTGTATTATATATGCAAATTACATTTTCTTTTATTCCGTGGATGAGGTATTCTTACTAAAGTAGCATCCAGCTTCTTTTTAAGAATTTAAGAACAGGAATGCTTTCAAACTCATATATGTGAAATTTAATTCTAATAGTAGAGAGTGGATTCTATGACAGTGAAGAACAACTTCCTGGGTTTTAGCTAATAATTTACATCTTGAAGCTTTAGAAAATTTAATATCCAGAAACTACATTGGTAATAAGTATTACAGTAATAATAGAGAACGATGCTTAAGTCACAACCTTCATGTCAGATTATATATCAAACATTATTTGAAAATAAGGATAGACTATGGAAATATTTATAAAACAATAATAAAAACAGCAAGGTGTAAAATGACTTTTGTATAATATTTATTTCTACATAGGTCTTGAGATATAAAAGCTGATTAATATTTGAATAGGAAAATTTCAAGAGGGAAAGAAAAAAGTCTAACTTAAAACAAGATAGAACAAATAAATCAACAAATTATAAATGGACCAATTCTATTGGTCTATATTTTTGTAGTCTGGGGAAAGGATATCACAATGCATTAACTAAGCAATATTTCTAATTTGTACACACTTCTTGCTAAATTATAGAAACTCTGACTCTTTACTCCTTTAAGTATCTATAAACTGATTTAGAGAACTTCCAGTAGTTTTACACAAATCCATAAAAATGAATGCACGTGCCCACACTTTCTAGTTTTCCTGCTTTAGCCCGCTTGGAGAGAAGGTGATTGTTCTTAAAATATTATGCTCTCTACTCCTTGGTTCTATGTAAATCGTCTCATTAAAATGGAAAATAAAGTAAATGTTACATTATTTTCTTCTTTTTCGTTTATACCAAGAAGTTTCTTAGGAGCAGGGACCATGTCTTGCTTATGTTTGGATCACTCTCCGATGTTTTAAGGTTAACCTAGGTATCCTCTACTTCTTTCTTTTTCAAAACTGTTTATAAGAAATGCTTGAATTAAGTAATAGAGAACTAGATATAAATACTGTATTTTAATATCACATAAAAATAAGAAACTTATTGGGCAGACTAATAAGTGAATTAAGTAAAGATAGTAAAATTTTGAGGGAAATAGGAAACTTTTATGTCTCAATCATAAATGAAAACAAATGGAAAGAAAGTGAAATGAAAAACAAGAATGCTGAAAACAAGTAAAAGCATTAAAATACTATTTTGCAATCAAATAGTTTCACCATTATGAGACATCAATTGTTGCTATACAACTAGTACATTAAAAATATATTACTATTGAAATTAATTTAATAGTCTTCAAAAAATAAATGAATAGAATGATGTAATTTGCATCAATACCCGAGGTTTACCATGCAGAATATTATTGACTATCCTTCCTAATCTTGGAGGTATTGAGACCTGATAGTTATAGAAGTAAATAGCTGGAAATACAAGGAATGTAACTCATACAACCTGACAGAAAACCAGCTGGCTATAACTTTTTGTTCATTTTAATGTATTCATTGTCCAGAGATGCAAAGCAATATGTAATTAAAACATCTGGAAATCCTACCAATATGAGGCACTAAAACTTTTATGAATCCATACCTGCCCTTTCTGCAACGAACTTGAGTTGACTAAATTGTTTATCCAAAACTTAAAAACGTCTGCAGCAGTGGTGAACTTTGTTGCCTTTTTGTGCAGTCTTGCCCTGAGTGTCCTACAAAGGCAACATAAAATGTTACAGGGAAACTGACTAAAAATTAGTGTGACTAAATAGTGTAACTGTGTATTACACAACTGAACATGAGCAGATTTATACCAGAGCAGCCTTAAAGTGAAGATGACAAGTGGAGACACCGATTAATTGAGATGTGCTTGGGAGCAAACATATGATTTAAAAAAAAAAAAAAATGAAGAAGTATTTATTTAATTACTGATTTGGTATGAAATGTGTGCTTTAAAAGACTATGTACATGCATATAAATACAAAGTGGTACTGAGTTTAAATTATCTACCTTGTGCTTTGTCTCATTTGCACTCAATCTATTAAGAACCTCTTTTATTATAAAAAGGTTTTATAAAAAAACCTCTTTTATATATATATATTTTTTTTTCTTTCCATTTTTGGTTTTGCTATATTTCATATATTTTCTTTGTTTATCGAGATCCATATCCAAAATATTTGTACCAATGTTCTCTACGTATTGGAAAGTAGGTGCTTGTGACTATGATGCATGCTTTTGTTTTCCACAAGATACCCCAGTGATTTCAACTGGACTTGCCTCATGTAAGTTAAAATAGGTGCTATTCTGAGATTATAGATGCCTGTCAGAAATTCTTCTGAAATACCAGACAAATTCCCTTTCTACTGGTGACTCTGGGGTGACCTCTATCTCTAGGCCATGTACACATCAGTAGATTTGATGAGTTTTAAGGTATTCAATAATGACAAATTACTCTACAAAGTGCTTGTGACAATTTATACCCTTATCCCACCAGCAATAAAAAATAACTAACTGATATCTTTTGAAATACATGATAGTATCAGCTTTCATGTTTTATTTTTCCTTAATTAATGAGCATGGAGTGCTGTTCTCCATTGTGCTTTTAATTTGTATTTTCCTAATTACAAGTGAGAGTGAGCAACTTTTTATGAATTTATTGGCTCTTTAGCTTTCTTTTTCTTTCAATTTTCTGTGAATATTTTTACCCATTTTCTATTGTATTTTCCTTTAGAACTTTTAAATTCTTAAGATTATACATATGTATTTTGGGTTTTTATATCACAAATATGTCTTTTCCCGTCATTGATTTAATCATGGCTCCTTGTAGACCAACGATTTGTTTTCTTTTGTTTCCCCAGAAATACTTCCAATGTTCCATTCTTTTGTTGCTGTTTAAGATTCATTTGTAGTTTCCTGTAGATATTATGGCTCCTATAAATTGGATTTTTCTGTTTCTATTTTTATTTGATAATTGTACATCGATGTAAAGAAACATGGCTATTTATAGTACATCTATAACTGACTAAAATTTTTCATTAGTTCTAATAGTTTATACTTTTTAAATACTATGGCATTAAATAATAATGACTGCTCTTTTCAATTTTATATCTCTGATTTATTTTATAGCCTTATTACCTTGTTTAAATCTCTCCAAACAATGTTGACAAATGAATAAAACAGACCTTAGTGGATATACATACCGTAACCTTTCATTTAAAAGGATTGCTTTGAGTATTTAACCACTGTTTTTGAGAGTTTGATAAAATTTATGTATAAATTCTTTGTATTTAGCATTGTATTAAGGCAGCTGAAGAGAATTTTTATTACATATTTAATTTCTTAAAGAATATTGGATCTTCAGTTTCTTAATATTTGATAAGTAAATTTTGAACATTTACATTTTTAAAAAAGGAACACAATTTATCTAAAATTACATATGAATTCCAGTAAACAAATACCTGACCCAAAGTATCCTATGAAGGTATAGACAAATGACGATAATGGTACCACATCTTTAGCTTATTTTTATAAATGAAGAAGACCCAGCCTGACCACTGGTACCCCATTCACTACACTTTCAAGAACAAATTCATGGCCAACATTGTTTTCTTCAGGACCTAAAGCTAGCATAGGCTATTTCACCCACATTCACACTTCACTTTGCATTTTTCCTTTTGTCCTTGGAGCTTGGATTTTTCCCTGTCTAGTCCTCTTTGTTTGATTTTCTCACTTTATCCTTTAGTTGTCATTGCTATGGGTGTGCCAAAATCTAAATGACTGCATCATTTTAAATGGAAATCTTTTAAAGATTTTACAACAATTGCAATTATTTTTGTCAACCCTTGTCTGTTCTTCTGAGGCAATAGCTGTAAAATTCTTAAAGCAGAAGGAATTAATTTTTCATGCCTCACAGCAACTATTTTATTTTAATTTTCTAGTACATCTATAAAGAAATATATTTAGGTAATAAACATTAGTTGTGGCAGTTAGAGCCATGTATACTAAATACCAGAGGTTTTGAAAAGAAAACCTGTGAACAAATGATTGGGCCAATCACTGAAATTAAATCATTGTTTAGGTGGCCTGTATAAGCATAGTAGACCTGTAAATGCATAGTAGAGCTACAAGTGACTGTGATATATATTTTTTAGTATTTCTATTAAAGCTCCTCTATTTTTTCACTGCTTTTAGTTATGCTCAATTAGGCAGCATTTACTTCTACAAAATCAACCAGAATCAAAGGCTCTTGCTTAGAAATATCCACCACAATAATTTGCCCTAGTGTCTAGAGTTTTAATATTTCAAATTGATTTGTTTTCATTAAGGCCTTGTTTTATATTAAAATTCAAATAGTCTTGAGATTTATACTTAACTAATTGTCATGCAGGGCTCAGAGGAAATTTAAAATTCTATAGCGATAGTTTTGTGTTGGTATGGAAAAGATAATGCTGAAACAGATAGGTAGTCTCAAGAAAACAAATATTATAGGATAAGTGTACAATACCTGGATCACATCTGAAACTCTAGGAGCCCTCACAGAATGTTAAAATAATCAGTAGAAATAAATATTGCTCTCTCAACATGTAAATACTTTTAATTATACCTATTTGTTGGGAAATTTAAAAGATTACTTCACATTTGACTGTTTCTGCCTTCCCACAAACCTACCATCTACTGACCACAAAAGACAAGTAGAATTTAGACATGACCAGAAATCTAAGTCAAATATAAAATAAGTTAAAAAAATCAAGTTACCTGAAGCTAGATATAAAGAGTAAGGACTAAACATGAGTGTGTGAATCTTGGAGTCCATTTAGAGGTAAAAAATAGATAAAGGAGATTCTGGAGATGTTGTTTTGAGTGATCAAATGAGCCCCTATTAATGTACTTTGAGAAAAGGAAATAAACACAGCATTCTTTTTCAATGAGTATGTGATGTTAAGTGATGCCTCCTTAAATGCCACTCTGATTATAATTTGGACCTTATGGAGCCATAGCTTATATCTAGGTGACACCATAAATTGCTTTCGTTAATGTACAGTAAAGTGTAAAGTAAACCCTGAATTTAAAAATGAGGCAAGAATTTTTTTTTTAAATTGAAGTTTATTGGGGTGACAATTATTAGTAAAGTTACATAGATTTCAGGTGTACAATTCTGTATTGCATCATCTATATATCACATTGTATGCTCACCACCCAGAGTCAGCTCTCTTTCCATCACCATATATTTGACCCTGTTTACCCTCATCGACCACCCTCCTCCTCCCCTTACTCTCTGGGAACCACTAAACTTTTGTCTGTGTCTGTGATGTTTTATTTTTTTGTTTGTCTTGTTCTTTCATTGTTTTCAGTTTTATATACCACATATTAGTGAACTCATATGGTTCTTGACTTTTTCTGTTTGATGTATTTTGCTTATAATAATCTCAAGATCTTCAATTTTTTTTTTCTTCATGCTTCTTTAGTTTTACTTACAAGCTATGAAAAGGAAAGTCACATACAGCAATATAGGGCATTGGTTTTATGGAATTGGAATGTGTATTTTGATCTTCATTTGTTGTTGAAGAAATATAGTTCAAACATAAAGATTCTGTGTTCCCTCTGGGAAATATAACTATCTAATAACTTTTCCACAACACCATCTTTAGAGAATGTGATTCAGAACAATATGTTGATTTAAAAAGTACTTTCAGGTTTATTTGGAAAACACATAAAATGTTGAATTGTATTGGGATCTTATGACAAATATCTGAAAAGTGAGAACATGAATGGTTCACTGTCTCCTACACTTAGAAATAAAAAAAATATCTTGGCCCTCATTTCATTGCTAGAATTAGAAATATTAGGCAGAGCTTATATTTGAGCATGGATATCAAAGTTGGCTATTATAAGTGTACATCCTGAAGTCACTCACTATTCTAACCTGGAATACTCTCAAAATTGTCCTACTACCAATATGTTCTTCTATACTCTGAAACCAAATGGTTAATTATTAACTATAATGTCCTAATGAATCATTTCTAAACTTAATTTCTTGCTTTCAAAATTGATATAAACCTTAATTCTAAGGTGTGTGGTTATTTGCAATAACATTTAGGCAGTAATTTTTCAGTGAGTGCATATGAACAAAATATTCCCCTACATATATCACAAAACTATAAAATTCATGCGATGCAAATATATTTGGCTGCTTTATGTCAAATTTTGAATAAAAAAACAACATAATTTTGTACTTGCTATAAAGATGGTTAGCTCAAATTAAGTTTATAAAGCTCTGAATATGTTATAATTTTTTAATTAAAGTTTAAGGGGTGACAATTATTAGTAAAGTTACATAGGTTTCAAGTGTACAATTCTGTAATACGTCATCTATATATCACATTGTGTGTTCACCACCCAGTCAGTTCTCCTTCCATCACCATATATTTGATCCCCTTTACCCTCATCTACAACTCCCCCCACACCTTACTCTCTGTAACCACTAAACTATTATCTGTGTGTATGAATTTTTTGTTTCTTTGTTTGTCTTTTTCTTTTGTTGCTTTCAGTTTTATATCCCACATATCCGTGAAATCATATAATTCTCAACTTTTTCTGTCTGACTTTTTGATTTAGTATAAACTAAAAACCTTCTGTACAGCAAAAGAAACCATAGCGAAAATAAAGAGGCAACCAACCAAATGGGAGAAGATTTTTGCAAACAGTGCCTCTGATAAGGGACTAATATCCAAAACATGTAAGGAACTCATAAAACTCAACAACAAAAAGCAAACAATCCAATTGAAAAATGGGCAGAGGACCTCAAGAGACATTTCTCCAAAGAGCACATACAAATGGCCAATAGACATATGAAAACATGCTCAACATCACTAATCATCAGACAAATGCAAATAAAAACCACAATGAGATATCACCTCACCCCAGTCAGAATGGCTATCATCAACAAGACAAATAGTAACAAGTGTTGGAGAGGCTGTGGAGAAAAAGGAACCCTCATACACTGTTGGTGGGAATGCAGACTGGTGCAGCCGTTATGGAAGGCAGTGTGGAGGTTCCTCAAAAAATTAAGCATAGAATTACCATATGACCCAGCAATCCCTCTCCTTGGTATCTACCCCCCAAAAAATCAGAAAATATTTATCCAAAAAGACATATGTGCTCCAATGTTCATTGTAGCATTATTCATAGTGGCCAAGACATGGAAACAATCTAAGTGTCCTTCAATAGATGATTGGATGAAGAAGTTGTGGTATATATACACAATGGACTACTGTTTTGCCATTAGAAATGATGAAATTTGTTATAATTTTAATTTTGTTACATGATATTATATAAATATGTATATATATAATATATATCAAGAAATTTGAATTTTATAAGGACATTTATTACTTAAATTACTATAGATCTGTAAATATTAAATGCTCATTTTGTAAGTTATTGGTTTGATGATTTTTAAAATGTGCTTTAAAAATTTGTTATTTTTAAAGGAAATTTACGCTTAATAACTCCTTGTTACCAGATGCCACCTTTTAGTGCCATTACTAAAGCTATATATATATATATATATATATATATATATATATATATATATATATATATATATATGATTAAACATAGATTTCATATTGCTAAATTTAAAAAGATTTCCGGTTGTGATGATTTTAATTACAGTTCAAAGACATGTACATGTATTACATTGGTCCTTTGTTCTTATCAATAATTGGTGACAGGTTTTTCATTTAAAGTCTTTAGCAACAAAAGTCTTTAATACAAAAAAATGTAATATTTTATATTTCACAGTTCTAAATATATTTCTCTAAATAGGTTTTAAGTTTGCAAAAAAGGAACAACACCACCACCTAAGCCAAATTTTCATCTTGAAAGATTGCTTTTCCCTTCACAAAGTTAGAGTTAATTAATAATAAACATAAAGCATATTTAAGGGGGATCTGTATTTAATATCCTTAGGATGCATTTACTGGTGTATAACATCAGAGTTATTTCAAATACTATTTATAGTACAAATACAAATAAATCATGCGCTACATAGTCTGTATCTGGGGGAAACAAATCTGTAGTTTAAGACAAAAATGGCAGTCATTGGTGTTTTGCTAATATTAGGGGTTAAAAAAATCTGCTTATCCTGTAGGCAAAAGCTTAGGGAAAAAAAATAAAGTTTTTTCCACTTGCAGACATAAGGAAACTATACAGTTCATGAACTGTGACACCAAAACAATTTCACTGACATTACATACCATGTTTCAGTTAGAACTGAATCAATTTCTGGTACCATAACCTTGATCTACACTGTAGTTGTTCCTTAGGCTCTACAATTTCCAAAAATATTATATAAAAAATACTAGTAGAAATAAAACATAATGATATACTGCCATCTGTAAATCATAGGTTTACATGTCTGTTCTTCATCTGTGTGACATTTATATTGTCCAACAGAATATTTATACTTCCATAATTATCCCCATGTGTGTCACCATTTAGATTGTCAATAATAGTTTACATTCCCAATTGATGATTGTCCTTAAAAAATTAAGGACACAATACAAATAAATGTATGCATAAATGCCATAAATATTACATTGTTTTAGGCAGTATTTTTAATACAAATGTTACTTATTATAAGTTCAAAGGCCACTACAATGTTAATTTTTAACTTCTGAATTCAGTAGAAGTGGTTTTTGTTTGTTTGTTTGTTTTCTCTCCAAATATGTATTTCTACGTGCACACTGGGAGATTTGAAAAACAATAATATTCTTTTTTTTTTTTAATTAAAGTTTATTGGGGTGACAATGGTTAGTAAAGTTACATAGTACTCTAAAATATATTAATCATGTATGCACATCTTACTTTATTTCAATATCACAGCCAAGAAACATAAAGAAATCCCTTTGATTATTCAGGTTGTTAAAATTCTCTGCCAATATATTGTAGTCACCGATTTGCTTTTGAGGATCACTTTAAAAACTTCCTTTTAAAATTATAAAGAGTAAATGAGATGAAGTATTCTAAGAAATCTGTTGTAAAGTAGATGTCATGATTCTTTATCTCATCACATCCTATTAAAGTTCATTGAATTGTGTTGATAAGCAGGTAATTGTTTAGATGCATAAATACATTAGTTAAGGAGAAAAATCTGTGTTTCCAATTTATAACTTCCACAGTACAGACCACAGTTAAATTCCTGCAGTATATCCTCCATAGATGCATGGCAAACAAGTCAATACAAAAGCCAAACAAAAATATGTATTATCGTTCTTTCTTTCGGTGTGGATAATCTTGACTAGTGTTATTGCTGAGAAGAAGAGTAACTGTTCAAGAGCCATTTTGTTCACATGACAGTCATATGAAGAACGTTTTCATCTGGCAACTATTTGATTTCTCTTTATAAAATGCATAATTGGTTATTAATCTAGCTAGTTTTTCATGTTTTTCTAAAAATTCTTTTTTATGTAACAGTTGCTAACTAAAATCCATAAATTCAGATCTGCAGGGCGTGTGTTCTTTATTTAATTTTGGATAACTAAACTCAGTGTTCTTTTATGGACCTCTCCACTGGGTGATAATTAATGTTAGGGAATTCAGAGTACCTTTTCTCCTTTCCATGTACTACCTGAGAAGAAATGCGTTGGCATCTCTGTTCTCCGATCTTAGAAAATCAATCTAAAGGTTTTAGTCCCCCACAACAACCCAAGACTTTGAGAAAAGCTACCATATAGGACACAGCATTCAACCTACCTGTCTTCTTCCTGGGAACCCATTAAATGTATTCCTTGCTTCTCTTCTGACATGCCCACTTCCTTAATCCAGAAAATCCTTTTGAATCCTAGAAGAAACAAGTTCTGGTACAAATATCAACAATATTAAATTAAATATTTGTATTTGTATCTGAACGAAAGTTATTTCAGTTATTTGATTTAAAGGTTATAAACTTTGGAACTCAAAAATCAAGGAAGGGAAACCACTTCTTGCCCATCTGATTTTGCTGTGCCATTTCTTATTAAGGCAAAGAGCGTACAGTGTACCTCTTGAAAGGAATGATGGGTTATGGGCCTTAAAAAATAACAGAACCAGCCATAAAGAAGAAAGAAATCTTACCATTTGCAACAACATGGATGGACCTAGAGAACATTATGTTAAGTGAAATAAGTCAGACAGAGAAAGATAAGTACCATATGATCTCACTTATTTGCAGAATCTAAAGAAAAGAATAAGGGAATGAACTAATCAGAAACAGATTTGGAGACAAAGAGGAAAAACTGAGGGTTGCTAGATGGGCGGGAGGGGTGGGGGGTGGGGGAGAGGGTGAGGGGATTGGAAGGCAGTCGGTGACCACAGGATGGCCACGGGTTTGAAAATTAATCTGGGGAACGTAATTTGGTGGTTACCAGAGGGTAAGGGGTTTGGGGGGTGGGGGATGAGGGTGAGGGGGATCAAATGTATGGTGATGGAAGGGGAGCTGACTCTGGGTGGTGAACACACAGTGTGATTTATGGATGATGTGATACAGAATTGCACACCTGAAATCTATGTAATTTTACTAACAATTGTCACCCCAATAAATTAAAAAATAAAATTAAAAAAAAATAACAGAACCAACATATTTCTTAATAATTCAAAAACATTATCTTACCACACTTAAAAATTACCACTCAGTGTTGATATTCTTTATGTATCATACCAGAAAGTGTTTGTGCTGATAGATTTTAAGACTTGATCTGTGAGTATTGGCCTTGAATTTGATTTCTTTATGAATTGGATTTAGTCACTTTCACTGTAAATACTCAGCAATGTGCTAAAGATGTTTTGTACCAGTTATTTGCCTGCCAGATAGATACTTAAAAGAGAGTCTAAACACACACACACACACACACACACACACACACACACACACACACACACACTAGTGGTAAGATGGGGATGGGGATAGAGAACAGGGAAGTATTTGAACTCCTTTGAGAATGGTGAAGCACATTTGTCCGTCTCCGTGAGTGTAGCGTTATCATCAACTCTGTAACCTTTGGAGATTTGAGTTTCCCTATTCTCTTTTATCGTGCAACTCTCCTCATAAGTCTGTATCCTATTTCATTAAAGAAGGTATGTATTTTTACTATATCTGTTAAAATTGTCCACCAATCACGTAAGTTGCTCTTCTTTGCAATTACAGAGCTTAATATTAGATGTGATATTAATGCAAACACCATAGACACAAATAATTTACTCTGAAGAGGTTTAGCAAAACTATGAGGAAATTTGATAATATTAAATTTTCAAGATATATTCAGACCATATTTATCAAGACCAAGATGATTTGTCCTGAGTATCTGAGAACAATAGTTTCAGTGAAGAACCACTGCCTGCTGTTTCTGAGTTTGGCTCTCAAAGCAGTAACCACTTATATGCTTTGTACATATGTATGTGAGCATTCATTTACTTAAAGACAAGAATATGCTATTGAAAAATCACAGGTTCTTACCAATTAGACTGAGTTATAATGCATAATGTAAAGTTCAAATCCTCAAATAGCTAAAACATAATAACATGTCTTTAAATAAGCAACAAAACACCATCACATTAGTCTGTAAACTACTTTAAACATTGTTTCCAAATCACTAAACAGTTGATATTACTGTTAATGAACAAATGCTTTGCATGCATAGCTCCTCTTTTACTCACTTTCCTTCATTTGTCACACTTTTTCCTCCCACTGGTGAATTTGTTTTTATTGGGATATAAGGGATGGGTCAGGAAATGTCACTGCAGGTGGTTATACAACACCAGGGTACTGTCCATTCTAAACTTCCTGGGATAGCTTTTGGAGCTTTTTTCTTATCTTGGAGGTGCCCCTCTTGCTGCCAGCAGCCTCTTCAGGTCCACTGCTGAACAGCTGGCTATTCCTTAGAAGAGCATTTCCTCTTTTTTCTGGAGACACTCCTGTTTCCTACCTCTTCAAGGTCACTGACTAGTTCTTTGCGGAAAGATTTCTTCATCTTGGGAGGACTTCCACTGCCAACTGTCTCTTCAAGATCACTGCTCACCAGCTCCTCCTGGAAAAAAGATTTCTTTTTCTTGGGTTTGGATATAGAAACAGGCAGGTAGGTCTTCCATTCCATTTTTTGAGGAGCCTCCTGGAGCTTTCACTTTTTTTCTTCATGGGTCTTTCCTTTGTCCACTCACATTCCTCCGGTGCACTACTGCTGTTTCCTGAAGATGCTAGAGTAATTGCAACCAGCTGTTCCCTTTCCCTTTTCGATCATTTCTTCTGTTTGTTCAGCTTCCTAGTAATCTCAGCAGCCACTTCCTCTGCCTAAACCACTGTCACAACTTTCTTAAAAAAAAAAAAAAAAATCTTGATGAGATAGGGTTTGTTGTAAAATCGGGCAAATACAAAAACCAAACATGAAACACATTATATAGCATGCTCAGAACAATCAGAAATGGAGCAAAAGTGTCCAAACTGACGCTAACACTGTTAAGACTCTCTTAGCATTAGCAATATCCTAGAATGCTCATCATTTTTGTTAACACACTTCACCTGTCTCCAATATCTACACATTTGATTCCGATATTGATATTCAGCCAAGTGAATTTGGATCATAAATTAAGACTGTTCACTCACATAATATTTTAATGTTGCACTTAGTTTTTTATGGTGTAAATATAAAGTGCCCTTCTATAATTACAGGCCAAAAACTAAACTGTTTTGAAAGATGTATACACAAGGGTTAAACTATGAAATAAGATAGGGAAATTGGATGATAAGATCCAAGAGATAGTCTATTTGTAGTCTAAGAAGGACACTTAAAATTCACCAGGTACATCTATAATTTAGAGCTATGGTGGTATGAAAAACTGAGACATGATTTGAAGCAATTCAGATTTGAATTAACAAAATTCAAGCAACTTGATAATAGTAGTGAGGAGAGTAGAAAAACTGTCACCCATACATATAATCAAGCAGTTGCTATGCAAATTGAGTCAAATTATGAAATACAGTTTGACAATATCTGACAAAGTTAAAAAATATGACATTCTCTTTGACCTACATTTAGAAATGTTTGTACATTCATGAAATGAGCACATCCACTGCAGTATTGCCAGTACTTGCAAAACACTGGACATGATCAAAAGGTAAAATATCAAGCTGCTTTAGTAATAATAGGGTATTTATTAAACATAATACCAGTAGCCATTAAACAAATATGCCAACACTACATATTTTGCACTCTAAGATATAATTAAAACTATACATTAAAAAGGCAAGATTCATAACAGTATACTGTGTTATCCGTTGTATGCAAACTATGTTATCATATGAGTAAAAATGTATTATATTTACATACATAGTACAGACATGGATGTCTGTAAACATACATAACAATCTATCTTCAGTAAAAAGGCAGATTCTGAATGGATGAGAAATATTGATGGAAAGGTGATACATGTTTCATTGCATGTGCATGTATTTACTATTTAAAAATAAATTTAAAAATAGTTTTAAAACACATTCCCAACACACTGTCACTAATTATTCTAAGATTCTTATTGCATATTGTAAATAATTAAGCCAATGCTCTGCATTAAATCAATATTTATGAAATTTGTAAGTTGGGAAGGATGAATACAACTTAAGCTTTTCAAAATGTGGCTAAATAAAGTTAAAATTGGCATATTCAGCCACTATGCATAAAAAAATTATATCACCCTCAACATGTGTTAATTCAGCTGAGTAAATTGAATTTTTCAGATTGGGCACTAATATACTCTCTGTATTTGTGTAGCAAAGCCTATCTTTTAAGTATTGCAGACTCAAAAGATTTTAACAAAATGTGTACATGGAATCCAGGATCTTATGAATTTACCCAAAATTGTTGGGTAACAGAGGGAAAGAACTACCCCTTTTCTGCGTATAAATGAACAAATCACTAAAGGTGTTTATGTATGTGTTTGTACATATGTGTTTATGTAAACATTAGGCATTTTTTTTTTAAATCTTATAGGGCTTAATGACAACTAACTCACAGGTTGTACATTAAGTAAATGTATATGTAAACTCCTAGATAAGAAGCCTAAACTCCATTGTTATTTAATGAGAAGAAGTCCAAATCCATTCTGGGGTGTTCCATATACAAGAGTGTTTTGGCTTGACCACTTGGGGAGTTCCAGTAAGCTTCCTTCTCTAGCCCATTTTTACATTTTACAACCCGGAAAACATCCCCCTATGATTAAAATCTTCAGACTGTGCCTGTCAGTTAAGAATTCTAGTATCTAGAACTGTATACCATTAGTCTCAGGTAGCTAGGATTTATTCCTTTGGAAAACACAGTAACTGTGGTATTTACTGGAGATTTTACCCTCATAAAATTCTTCATCACATTATTCATTGCCATAAAACTCAAAGTTGTGGGGGATAATCTGGTTTGTGATGTGATTCAGAACAAAAGTTTGAGGACCAGAATTCAAATATATATTACATGGTACCATGTTCAGTTTCAAAGAAGCATGCCTCATGAATCAGTTGCTCTTTAGTTTTTTAATCTGCAATAATGTAAAATTACATAATTTGATTCAGTGAGCAAAGTGTTGTCAAGAGCAAAATAATACATGCAGTGCTCTTTTACTGCAAATATTTATTATTGTATCTTATTTCAAAAACTTAAAAAATATGAAACTTACTATTAGATTGGCAAATGCTTCCAGCAATAAAAGTATTTAGATGCAACACATGCATAGCTCACATTGCTTGTAGCCCCAATGAAGATTTGTGTCTCTGTGATAAACTTGCACAGGCTACATTAATTGTATACAGGAAAAAGGGCTCAAGAACATAATTCCAAACAACTTCAAATTTCCATACTGTACATGACATTACGTACAATGTTTTCTTAGGCTGATAGTACTCAATTCTGAAAGTTAAAATAGGTGAACTTTCAGAAATTCTGAGAACAGGGACAGTGAGACGATACTTGGAAGAGAGAAACGAGTAGTATTGAATATCAATTACTGTATTTTGAATCCCCTACACAGTTGTAAAATCATTTAATTATTTGAAGAAGAAGATGTAATATGAAACATGCCTTTTTCTTAAGCGTTAATGATTCACACATGAGTGCAGTGGTCGCAAAAGGATTTATATGCTCTAGGAGATGCAAGGGATAGCTGTTAGGGTGATGAGACAAGTCTTTAGTCCTTCTATTCAAATGTTAGCTCATCCTTTTTAATCAATATATTTATGTTTACAATATACAAAATGCTAGGATGCAGAATATATATATATATATTTATATATATAATTATATATATTATACAAATATAATATATTTATATATATTCTACATATATATTTAATATATGTATATATTCTACATATATATATTTTAGAATATATATGTAGAATATATACATATATTAAATATATATGTAGAATATATATATATATATATGTAAACTGGAAGGGGTAGATGATTAAAAAATATATAGAAACTGCTAAGTCAAGTAATTGAAAGACAAGATTTTAAAAGAAGAAAACCAAACAAACATAAAACTTGAGTTTTAATTTATAAATTCTTGATTAGAGCTGAGCAGCAATGTATATGAAGTGGTATTCACAAAAACATTTTCAGAATATGAGTATCCCCACACCTCATTTATTTTTCTGAGTTTTTGCATCTTTATGTGAGGATAGTAGGTAGTCATAGCTTGTCTGTATCGCCCTCTCACCCTCTGGATTATTCTCTTTTGATTATGTTCTATGTTAGTCAATCTGAACTGCCGTAACAAAATACCATAGGTTAGGTGGTATAAATAACATACATTTATTTTCTCACAGTTCTGGATGCTAGAAATCCCAAATCAAGGTTCTGGTCAATTCAAGAAAACTGGAGAGGGCTCTCTTCCTGGCTTGCCGACAACTGTTCTCTCGTGTGCTCACATGGGTTCTTCTTTGTTTATGCAGAGAGAGAAAGAGGACTCTAGTGTCTTCTTATAAGGATGCTAATTATAGTATTAGGGCCCCACCCTTATTTAAGCTAAATTATTCATTATTATAGCATTATGAATTATTATTCCTTTAACCTGATTAATTCCTAAAGACCTTATCTCCAAATACAGTCACCTTAGAGGTTAGGGCTTAAATATATGACTTTGGGAGGAGTACATACAGTCCAGCCTATAGCATGCGCCAAGAGAGGATTAAAAAATGTTTGCTGGATTTCTTATCCAAATCATTTCAGAGATACTTCATATGTAGCAATAAAAATTTTATGTATATTTCATATTTACATATGAAAAGAGGTTAAATAAATACACTATAATATATATTTATATAGGATACTAGAAGTTATGAATAAATATGCTATAAATTACATATTTGAAAAAAATAGTATTTTTTGAATAGTGTATTTGAAAAGCAGGTTTAGCTGAATTATAAAATAATTTATAATCCACGCAATATTTTAACAAAAAAAAAAGAAAATGTAGTTCCCTCTGTATAGAAACGAAGACTAAATCTATGACTTGTATTTCTGTACCCTCATTAGAAATCACTCTATTTTTTCACTGTTTGAGAACTTATTGGGAGCGTGGAGAGCAGTAGCTTAAATTACGCCTTGAGCTCAAAAGGGAGTCACTTTCCCTCTCCTGTTTTCGTAGTACCCCTCAAACCCCTTATCCTCCAAAAGGAAAAGGGTAAGAGAAAAGAGCAGCTCAAGGTTGAAGAGTCACAACATTTTTTAATGCTCTACCTTTGTGATTTTTCAAGTTGCTTAAATGTGCTTTTTTATTTTAGCATTGATGAAAGTACCCTCCTACTCATATTCCTCCCCACACAAAAAAGACAAGATCTGAAGCATTTTTTAAAAATGTCAACAATAGTCTGCTTTCTGAATGTGAGGAAAAGGCCTATAACTCAAAATTCTGTCCTAAGACGAGAAAATAAATGGAGCAATCAGCAAGGGAGTTTTTTAAATGTTCATTTTACAGCAGGTCCAGTGAAATTCATTCCATGGATTATAACTGACCTCTTACTAAGTTGCAGAACATTTATAAAAATGTCAATTGTTCCATCATTCTATCAAAAGCTATTGAAGTGACTCATGGATTTAGGGGAAAAAAAAAAGGAAAATGGTTACTATTATTGCAACTAGGGCTAATCTTGTACAATTTTGAATTTTGTATGTTCCAGGCACTAAAATTATATCAGATACATTGGCGTCTATAATAATTGTAACCTCTGTATTTTATTCTTATATAATACTACCTTGCAATCTTTAGAGATTTGTTCATGAGAAAAAGAATGAAAAAATGTATCACCCCAAGCAAATACAACCTACTCACCCAAAGGAATAGATTTATAATGAATTATACTTATTCTGAAGGAATTCTCTGTAGAATTAATTACGTTATTATTTCCAATGCTGGGCCAGTGCATTAGGAGGATTGAATTATAATCAGTGGATAATATCCCATGTGAGTTTTTTTTTTATTTTAAGTGTCAATTACATATAATGGCAGAGTACTAATACATGCATCATGCTGCAAAATATATCTGTCTTGTAATATTTAGAAAGTGTAATAAATATGATATTTTCCAATTGAAACCTCAACTTTCATTTACAAATAAGAAAATTTAATACAAATAATTGTAAATAATAGAAATTTATATTAAGTTTTTAAAAATATATTTTGAGTATTAAATGATAAGTAGCAATGTTTTCTTATCAAATATTTTCCCCTTTGCAACTTGAGATGCCTAAATGTGAAAAATATTTAAAACAGCAGAAAACGTTGCCTTACTTTTTAAATACAGACTACAGACCACAAGTATAAATCAGCAATGTTTTTGGTTTGTTTGTTCATATTGTTTTGTTTGTTCATAAATGACAACAAAAGTATCTGAGTCTTTTGGTTAGAAATTATGCTTGGATATGCACATAAATTATTTGGTTTACTTGTCACAATCTTATAGGAAGGTAAAATTATAAATAAGCTGAGGTTTAGAGAGGTTAAGGACCTTACTTGAGATTCTATAGTTAAGTAAGAAGCTGTTTCCAAGAGGTGTCTTTGGTTGCAAAGAACAAAGTAACACTAAGCTAACCTAAGCAGGAAGGAGAAATTCAATATAAAGCTCAGAGCCATTTTACAAAATCCATGAGTACAGATATATTTGGGTATCAAAAGTTGTTGTTTCCTGATATTGAATAGTTCTCTGTAGCTTAAATTGATTCGTTCTTTTCTATCTGAAAAATATCTGCCTTAGTTTCCATATTTCCATGATGTAATTCGATCAAATTTCACATATTACAGCTTCCACAACCTGAATTTAATGATTTTTTTTTCTCTGTCTCACCTTAGTTAAGATGTGCATTCTTAGACCTTCCAACCAAAGAATATCACATTATGTGAACGTACTCACAGTTGTAACCAGGGAGAATGAGAAATGAATAAGGTCATCTAAAAAGGGGCTACTACAGGAGCAGAACTGGCACGGTGCTTAGATTAGGGTTGTCTCAATAGGCATGACTTGACCACTACTCTGGTTTCTTAAAAGAGCCTTTCACATGTTTGGACTTTCCTGTCTACCTTTTCCTCAGACAACACTAATTGACTAATTAGTGTTGACTAATGTAGTCTGTAGTTGTCAACAGAAACTTAGATTACACAGACAATTGGGTTTCAGAAATATTACTCTGGTAGGGGAAAAGTATGGTATCGGATTGTAGATGACTGTATTGGATGGAAGTTCCATAATTCTTCCATTCTCACCAGAGGGGTGGATGATTTGAATCATTCATGCCATTTGGAATTTTGCAAAATAAAGACATATGGACTTTGAAATTTTAAAATCAAGACAATGAAAGCTTAGAATTTAATTAATTCTATACACGGTAAAAAGACTCCATCCAATGAGTCTACCCATGTGTTTGACTTAAGCACAATACGAAATGGATGAATGAAAGGTATTTGAATTTTCATTTGTAATTAGGAGCAAAGGGAGGAAAAATTATTTGGGCTTTTTCCCCCCTTTTGGAAGTAGGAAATTTACAATGAAAACTGTTTAATGCTAGTACTTCTTAAAGGGGAATAGAAAGTCTGGACCATTTTCATATCAATAACTCATTTTTAAGGTAAGGACTCTTGCAGTACTATATGAAATAATGTAACATGGTGTAGATAGGCTCGGCTCTATAATTAGATGCTCAGGAACAACGTTTTGACTATGGACACCTCTATAATATCAGTCAATTTCTTATTATTTCTAAGTCTCAGATTGTAATCTATTAAATTGACTTCATAATAATAATTATTTCTAAGAGCCCCCATGAGTATTACCTGGCATACAGTAAATGCCAGTAAATATTAGCTGTTATCTTTATAATTAAGCACTGCTAATTTTTTCAAGTAAAACATAGATGTGATTGAATCTCTCTTCTGTTAGTAATTAGCCAAGGAATTTGACGCTTATAATTAAACACTCATAGTTTTATTAAAATAGCTAATGATCAATATGTGTCAAGGAATGTTGGCATCATTTATAAGCTGCTGTAAATGCAGAATCTCAGGCCCCTGAAGAGCTATTGAACTAGAATATACATTTTAACAAGATCCCATCTAATCGGTGACCATTAAAGTTTGAAAAGAACTGTTAGTTTCTTTCTTTCCTATACAGTGAATATATATGGTCGGTGCTCAGTAATTAATTATTGATCAGATATCCCATATCTCATCACTGAACTAAAAAAGTGAGAGCTCAATTCCATACTGTTGAGATATGCTGATTCTGTTTCAGAATTATTTGATTTTTATATAAATTTGATAAGTCCTGTTTTGAAGTTAGACCATGAGAGATTAAGTCAAAACAGAGATGGTAAATGGACACTAAGTGACATTAAAAACTTAGGAGGAAAGAAAGGCAATCATAGGCTGCCATGTTTATCAAATTTGACATCTGTTCATTTTCTCTGGTCAAGTCTCAGTCCTAGTTTCTCTTTTAAGGATATATAGACACTTTTCTGCCTGTATTCTAATTGTAGTGTAAAACTTGATATTTGATTTTTCATCTTTGTAATGCGAGTGCCTGACTTAAGCTTTGATTGCCTTAATTGCCAAGGCATCCACTTCAAAGATGGCTACCTGAAATAAACACATTGTCAGCCAGAGGAATAGGTTGAGAGCCAGCATTCTCCCTGGCTCCTTTGTTTAAAGATCTTGCTTAATTTCACTAATAGACCATGTGAGCCACTTGTTTTTTCTCTTCCCTTCCTTTAAATGCATGCTTTTATGTTTTAATTCACCCATAAGAGTGAGTCCTCAGATACCCTAAGCCTGCACCCTTGACTCCAATAAAAACAAAACTCCAGGGACATGTGCTCTTTCAATTTCTAATCATGACTGCACTTTGTGGCCCCAGGTGTGCCATGGAATTTCTAGGACTTGTAATAAACCTTGTCTATTTCAAAGTTCCCTGATGGTTATTACTCGGGGCATCTTACAATAGTAATAGTGTTATTGGAGAACTGGCTCTTGGTAAATGTCACAGGAAAGAATTCAAGGACATACCAAATAAGTCACATGAACAAAGCTAAGTAAGCAGTGGATTTATTAAAAAAAAGAAATAGTATACTCTCAAAATGGCATGAGAGTGGGCAGTCCCAGAAGAAGAGCAACTGCCCAGAAGAACAAAGAAGATTAGGATTTTATTTGAATGAGGGCAGGACGTATTTAAGATCTAGGGGTGGTATTATCCGCATTCCCAGGTGTGCCCTTGCTGTCCTTCCTGACCACTCCTTCCCATTGGGAGGTGGGATTCCATTGTTTTTCACATGACCCCTGTAGGAACTGTCATGGTGACACAGGAGGTGGAGATTTTTTGCTGCAGTGCTAGTGCTAATAGTGTTATAATCCATTACAGTTAGCTGTAGCTGCACCTTTTTAAAGCATGATCTCATCTTCTCCTTCCTTTGTTTACTGCGTGTCCTCCTTTCCTCTTTGCACCCTCTCTCCCCATGGCCTTATTTTTCTGCCTACAGGAAGAATAGGAGTCACAAGTACTGGTCCAGCCACAACATTAGTTATCAATAGACTGATGACTCACAAAACGGAGAGGAAGTAGCTTGTCTTCTTGAAAGTGAAGACTTTGTTCTTTTGTAGCAGTGTAACAATAGTTGATAAACATGGCTAAGATTGAGAAAGAAGAACACAGGCACAGCTTATTTAAATGAGCTCTGTGACATTAGAAACCTGCTCAAATTGAGTTTCTTCCTTAATATAAACAGGGAGCCAAACGCTGATGTGGTAAATTTCCATCAGCAATCAACATTTTATTCTTAACCTATTAAATGGTTACTATCATGTGTAGGAAAAATAAATACAAGCTTCCTGATTTCCTATTTTCACTACTTTTAATTTAACATATAATTCCAATTTTCAACAAATCCAGAATTTGTTTCAATTTCCACATTTTAAAAAATCAAAACACTATACTGTCCTTTTACCTACCAAAAAAAAAAAAAAAATGATGCTTTTTCTTTCAACCTGTGTTAGTGCTGTTATTTCTTTTTAAATAGTGGAAGTATGTCCTGATATCAAACAATATAAGAAATCTATAGTAGTTAAAATGGTTTTCTTATGGCATAAAAGCAGACATATCAATCAATGGAAGAGAATATGAGCCCAGAAATAAACCCGCACTTATATGGTCAACTAATTTATGACAAAATAGCCAAGAATATACAATGGGAAAAAGGATAGTCTCTTGAATAACTGGTGAGAACACTGGACAGCCACATGTTAAAAAAAAAAAAAAGAAAAGAAACTGGACCTTTATCTTTCACAATACACAAAAATCAAATCAAAATGATTAAAGACTTGAATGGAAAACCTGAAGCCATAGAACTTCTAGAAGAAAGCATAGGGGATAAGCTCCTTAATCTCAGCCTTGGCAATGATTTTTTGGATATGACATCAAAAGCAAAGTAACAGAAATAAAAATAACAAGTGGACTACATCAAACAAAAAACTTCTGCGCAACATACAAAACTATTAACAAAAGGAAAAGGAAACCTATAGAATGAGAGAAAATATTTGCAAACCATATATCTTACAAGGGGTTGATATGCAAAATATATGAAAAACTCAATAGCAAATAAAGTAGCCAAGAAGGAAGGAAAGAAGGGAGGAAGGAAGGAAGGAGAAGGGAAGAAAAAGGAAGGGAAAGAAAGGAGGGAGGGAGGAAGACAAAGAGGGAGGAAGGGAAGGAGGGACAGAGGGAGGAGAAAAGAAAAGAAAAATCTAATCATATTAAAAAATGGGCAGAGGAATTGAATAAACATTTTTTCAAAGAAAACATATGAATGGCCAATAGGTACATGTAAAAGTGCTCAAAATTACTAGTTATCAGGAAAATGCAAATCAAAACCACAATGTGATATCATCTCCCACCTGTTGGAATGGTTATCATCAAAAACATATGCAATAACAAGTGTTGGTGAGGATGTGTAGAAAAGAGAACACTTGTACACTCTTGGTAGTAATGTAAAGTGGTATTGCCAATATGAAAAACAGTATGGAGGTTGTTTAACATATTGAAAATGAACTACCATATGATCTAGCAATTCCATTTCTAGGTATATAACCAAAGGAAATGAAGAAAAAAAAAAAAAGGATCTCAAAAAGGTATCTCTGCAAACCCATGTTTATAGCAGTCTTATTCACAAATAACCAAAATAAGGGAACAACATCTTGTTTAATATTGATCAATATTACTCAACCCTGTGAAAGAAGAAAATCTTACCATTTGCAACAACATGGATAGACCTTGAGGGCATTATGCTAAGTGAAATAAATCAAAGGGAGAGAGACAAATACCATATGATCTGACATATGTAGAAGCTAAAAAAGCTGAACTCATAGAAACAGATAGTAGAATGGTGATTGCCAGGGACTTGGTGGGGGGGGGAAATGGTGATTATAGTTAATAATACTGTATTATATACTTGAAAATTGCTAAGAGAGTAGATCTTAAACGTTCTTACCACAAAAAGGAAATAGTAATTCTATGGCATTATGGAGGTATTAGCTAGTGCCATGCTGTTAATCATACAATAGGTGTTTCAAATCAACATTTGGTACTCCTTAAACCTACAGAATGTTAAATGTCAGTTATATCTCAATAAAGCTTTAAAAATATAAACTACTAAGAAGAATTTATTACCAAATGCAAAACAATAAATAGTAGAAGTATGGTTTAGAGGAAAAAATAATGAAAATAATAC
Source organism: Rhinolophus ferrumequinum (assembly GCF_004115265.2). Classification (NCBI taxonomy): domain Eukaryota; kingdom Metazoa; phylum Chordata; class Mammalia; order Chiroptera; family Rhinolophidae; genus Rhinolophus; species Rhinolophus ferrumequinum. The sequence goes on along the minus strand of NC_046290.1, from coordinate 55,369,599 downwards.
AAGAATACCTGGGCCTATTTGCAGTTATGACCGTATATAGACCTGAGTTACATCAGGTAAGTTTGAAACCTTGGTTTCATATATCTTCATGTATAACATAAAGGAGTTGGTCTAGATGATTTCTAGTTGAAATAGGTAAATTTTAATTTTCATTTAAAAATTTAAAAATCATTTGCAATACTTTTATTTCCTTGAGAAAATAATTTAAACTCAACTGCTGTGGTCTGTGAAACAAGTGAAAATATTTGGTTATAAAAACAAGTGAAATTCACAAGTACAGGGAAAATTGTACAAAGGAGACCATCTCTACCGGTAGCATGTGATTATTAGGTTTCTTAGAGTCTCTTAAAAGGTATATATGCACAGCTTTATCATACATTATGAATTTTTGGCCTAAACCACTGTTCTGACAGGTGAATTGTAAATGCCAAAAGTTTACTCCATGTGATAATCTGAGCTGAAATACACTTTTGTGGCTAAAGAGCATGTGGGCCCAAGGTCTGTAAAATGTGGCTATTAGACATGCCCCATACCAGTCACATCATGCAAACAATAGCATTCTAGAAATCAGATATGTTCATCCGTATTTTCCAGGTGTCCAAATTTTACAATCTTAAAAAATATTGGCTTACAGTAGATAAACATGGCTTTTATGAGATATGATTTCACTTTGCCAACATGTTTTTTCCTCTTGGCCCAATATACAATACAATATACAATACAATAGTTCTAAAAATATACGCATTTCTAGAACAGGCCTGTATAATAACAAGAAGGAAAACTGACAGCTTCATAATGACTGATAGCATAAAGATTATAGAGAGGCAACTTTATCTTGCAAATCATTGGAAATTATTAAGGACAGATTATAGTACATGTGTTTTGCATGAATAAAATCCCAAACTGAAATGAATCAACCCCCCCGTGTGGATAATACCATCCTATCTGGATAGATTGCTTTGGAATATGGAGGACTTTGAAAACTTGTGGGAACTGTTTCTAGCTTTTCTCAAAAGGAAAACATATAAAAACAGTTCAAAAGAGTATCTTCTTTAACCTCTCAAAATGTTAAAGTCTTAAATTATTATGAATAAATATTACCTTTTCAAAAGAAGCATTTTAAACTGATGGGGTTTTTCTTGCTTTTTTTTATTTTTTGTTTTGTTTTGTTTTGTTTTTGGTTTTTTTTTGCTTTTTGTTTTTTGTTTTAATTACATAAAAGCAAATTTGGAGTGGTCTACCACATTTTCATCTCTATATGTGCTAATAATTCCAAGTATGCAACTACCGCACACAATTTCTTATATACCATGGCCTTCCAATGAGATTTTGGAATTCCTAATATTTCTAACAAGATGTAGAGACGATTGAAATCTTTTCTTGCATATAGTCACTACCTGACTAGACTATATGACTCTCCCTTCAATATTGAGAAGGAAAAAAATAAATTACCCATTGTGGTAGGCAAAGAAATGTGGCACACAGAATGTCAAACGAAGAAGGCCATGATGTCCCACTGCAGGGAGAATAAGTAGCACAGACCTCCAGCTGTGAGTTTCCTTGGAGTCCACCTCAGCAGATGGCACCGCTTTCTCCAAGGCCATGCCCTTCCTAAGCAACCTGCACCTGATGACTGAGCAAAGTGGAGGTGTAAATGAATGGCCACGTTAGCCTGTTGGAGGACAACTGGTAGACAATATTAGTTCAAGAACTACTTGTGGAATTGATACATTCTTTGTGAGGACTATATCGCAGTTTGACATCTGCATCTGCCAGATCTTTAATTGTCTTCAATTTCTTTTTGCTGGTGTTGCCGCATAAATATCTTGCACTCCAAACTCTGTCTCATCCTCTGTGTTTGGAGAACTCAATATACAACATGCATTCAGAATCAAATAAAAGTGGAAACGTAATAGAAGAATTTGTCCATGCCACTACAAGGCATGGTGTATAAATGTGCTGGTAAAGAAATGAGGTTATTGAAACAATGGTTCAGTATTTGCCAATTCATTGTTCATGGGGATTTCATAGATCATAATTACTGCAAATAATGAGAATTGACTGCATATAAAATTATTAATTTTGTAGTTCTGCACCGACATGATTTGTTCTCCCTCCAAGAGTATTCTGCTAGAAGGCAAAGATGGATATGTAAGAGTAGTATTTTGTACTAAGCTTATTTTAGGGCTTTATTCTAATTTCCATGAAGCCAAAATTTTTCTGATTTTATATTTATGATCATTTTCCCAACCATGCTAAGTCTTCATCAAACTGTTTCCAGTTTTGCAAAATGAATTATCATCGCCTGGATATACAGACAAAAGTGTAAGTGATTTCTCTGTGAGCCTATAAAACTTTCATTGTAGCTGGAGAAACAAAGACATCTTCTTAAAGAGACAATAGAGAAAAGGCATATGCAATGCTCTGGAAGCTATATATATCTAAGCACAAATATAGATGCTAATAATTATTAATATCCTAAACATATTGCCACATAATCCGAAGCAGTGCTTTGGGTCATACCCATTTGTAAATTAGTCATTTATATAACTGTTAATATGAATTTTTTTAATAGAGTCAACGAAAATTATCCATCTTAAACACTATAAGTTCATATACAGTTTACTTAATAGTCCAAATATGGTATTCTTATCGATGGAACATTCAAAATATGGTGCTCACTTGTAAAAATTATTTTGGCTTAATGTATTTAGCAGTGAGAACAATTTGAATGCAGTCACTGCATAAATGAGAAACTTTATTACTCTGTCATGGCCAAGTCAAATACATGAGCATTATTTGTGTCATTTGGGAAATCAGCTATTAGAAACCAAAAAAATTCGATAGAGAAATATGTGGAAAACCATTTGTACATTTTTGGAATATGTGACAAATCTACACTGCAACAAGTCAGGCTGTATTTGCAGGAAGATATGAGACGTGAACCAGTATCTGAAGTGCTTACCAAAGGGCTTCCCCACATTCCAACTGCATGATAAATATGTGACAGAAGTTGACTTGAGTCCTGGCAGACAATAGCCATGTAATGGTAAAGATTATAGATCCTAAAAATTAGACCTCCGGGTGTTATACTCTTGCTCTATGTGACGCTGGACAACCTACATTAAAAGAGTTACTACATAATAGTTATGAAAAATTAATGTTAGAAAATGCACATGGGATACTTGACATAGTTGTGTTTGTGTATATATATATGTGTATACATATATATATATACACACACACACATATATATAGTATATTTAATAGCTAATGTCTTTACCTGTAGGAACATCATTTATCTTCACAAATGAGGCTACTGATGCCATATATTTGCCTTCCTTTTCCTGACAATCCTTGTAGTCACTCTCCTACCAGAAAAGTAAAATCATGGCTTGTGAATAAATGCATACTGATTAATACTGAGAATAATCAGACTGCATGATGACTTACCAAAATCTATTTCATGATTTAACTGAGTGGTAAGAAACATAGATCTTGACAACTTTTGTTACAATTTATTTTCAGATTTCAAAGACAAAGACATTTTAAAATGCACGTTAAAATCTCTAACTTTTAAGAACACTTTTAATTTTCAAATTTTGACATATCAGTTTAAAATGCACAAAATGCCTAGCACGGATGTTTTATGTTAGGAAAATACTTTATTGAGATAAAATAAATGAATTTCATAGCTTAACATCCAAGTATCTTTCTATTTGACAAACCATTATGTGAAAGAGTCCTCTTCCAGTTATATGGAATACAATGAAGACAATTTAATTTGTATTTTATTTCTTTACATTGTATGATATTTACAACACTTATTTGGTAACTATACATGGTTGATCCTTAGATATGATTCTTTTGAATATGGAAAATTAAATGTATTAAATATACAGCATGTCAGTGTTCATGATGTGTATTAAACTATAAAAACTATATACAGTAGTCTCCTTTAATTTGTAGGGGATACATTCCAAGACCCCCAATGGATGATTGAAAGTTAGGGTAGTACCGACCCTATATATTCTATGTTTATTCCTATACATACATACCTTTTCACTTAAAGGGAGCATTTTATGGCTTTTCTTTGGCATATCCAAATTGCCAGCATCACTACCCTTGCATTTTGGGGCCATTATTAAGTAAATTAAGAGTGACTTGAACACAATCACTGCAATACCACAACAATCTGTCTCATGAAAAAGGTAGCTACTAACTGACTAATGGGCGAGGAGCTCACGGAGCATGGATACTTTGGACAAAGGAGTGACTCACATTTTGGGCAGGATGGAGTAAGATGACATGAGATTTTATCACACTACTCAGAACAGCATGGGATGTAAAATATATGTATTATGTATTTCTGTAATTTTCAGTTTAATATTTTTGGACTATGTTTGATCATGGCTAACTGAAACCACAGAAAAAAAACGTATGGATAAGGGGGAACTGCTGTGCAAGTTATTTTCATTTTTAATCTTTAGAGAAAGAATCTCCCATTATATTTGGGTGCACTGGAATTCATATAAATTCCCCATAGCCAATAATTGACAAGTATAGTCTCCAGGATTTAAAAAATATACTTTCATTTTGTTACCATTCATAAATAATTTGACCTAATTTATAAGAAACACTTTCTTCGGTCTGGAACTACAGAGAGAAAGAGAGATAGATGATAGATGATAGATAGATAGATAGATAGATAGATAGATAGATAGATAGAATATGAAGATTAATAAATCCTTCCACTGTTTTATCAATGTTCTTATACGTAAAAGTAAGATTAATATGTCCCAAAATATATCCATAACATTAGTTTATTGGGAAAAAGGAATTCTCTAGCCATGTGAATTTGAGAAATTACACACACATATACTTTGACAAAACCCATGAGAGAGAGGGAATAGAGGAAGTTGTGAGGAAACACAGAAAGAAATTTAAATCCAGTTGGGGCAATTTCAGGTAAATATAAAGAAAAATTGGAGATGTATAAAACCATTAAATACTGCTTTGAATTCAGTGGTTCGTTATTTTTCTCTTAACAAGACACTTCCTAGTGTTTAAGATTTGTACCTGTGTCATATATTTGTATATTTACAGCATCCCTAACTATGACAAGCACTTAATAGTGTATATACTTTATTAAATATTTGAGTGAAACATTTTATTTGTGGAAAAATATGTTTGGAAATGATTCTTATTCTGATCAAACTTTAGGAACCATGTAGAATGTTTAATTAAAAAGTAGCAAAACTTAACATTGAAAACTGGAGGTAACATCAATATGAATAATATCAGGTAATTCTCCCTGGCTATATATTCCTGAGCAGGCATGTAATATGTAACAAGCATTTCTTAAAATAAAAAATAATCATCTAGATAGCTTCTGCAATAGAGTCTCAAAATTCATTGTTTATATAAACAACTGAATCTTGTTCAGTCTTCACAGTTAAAAGGATGATGGATTTTTTTCTTGAGGAGAAATTCTGCAGAAAACTTTGTTGCTAGCAAAGTTTATACCATCTTGAAGTAAATGAACAGTCCTTAAACTCTCTACTAGCAGGCAGCAGTAAGCAATCAACCACTGAACCAGAAAACGTCCTGAGATACCAAATAATTTCTTTAAAACTTGCCTTCAACACATGTATCTAGCATAAATTAGAGAATAAGTAATGTCTTACTAGAGCCAGGGAGAATCATTGCAGCCACTTTCAGCTTTGGGCATAATGTAGCAGTCTACAGCTGCAAAGCCAGTGAAAAACAAGTCAGTCAAAGTTAACTGTACCTTTAACAGTGACCTTGCAAACACCTGATCTTGGAATGTTGTTGAATTTATTCCAACTTAGTCCAAGTCACTGTCATTTAATGACCCTAACTGACTATCGCCATTCAATAGAAAATAATGAAAAACAGCAAAATCTAAGAACAGGGACATTTACAAGTAAATTTTTAAAAAAATTAAAATTAAGTGATGTAATTCTGCCACTACAGGTTTCATAGCTGGCTATTTATGATATCTGAATCCTATTAAGCATATATTATGTCTGGAGAGATTTACATTTTTCAATACACACTGACCTTTGATCTTAGGTATGTTTACATTTCCTTAGCTTCAGTTCAAATATGTTTTTTTCCCCAAGTTAAATCATGAACCTGTATCCCAAAGGCAGATATGAAATGAAACAATCTGGCTGGTAGATATATAAGCAAAACATTCTAGGTAATTATTTTCAAATGTTATTTATCTATTCATTTTTGATATGTTTCACAATATATGGAACCATAGCAAGCTTACTTTATTTTTGCTTTTTATATATTTCACTGAAGTACAATAAATAGGTGAGTCCAAATTGTAACTGTTCTGCTCAATGATATTCCACAAAGTGAACACACTCATGTAACTAGATCCAAACAAACAGAATATTACCAGCATACGATCTTCTAGCCATTGCATTCCACAATAAGGGTAAGAGTTGTCCTTACTTCTGGCATCATAGAATAGTTTTTTCTGTTTTCAACATTGTTAAATAAATTACGGAGAATGAACTGTTTTGCATTTTTGGCTTCTTTGCCTCCATATTGGGTATATAATGCTCACCCATGTTTTTTGATATCATTATAGTTCAATCACTCACTTTGCTGTATAGTAGCCCATTATATCAAATACCACAATTTATTTATCCATTATTCTGTTGTTGGGTATTTGTGTTTTTATGCTCTCAGGACTTGGAAGAAAAAAAGAAAAATGCTTTGGACATGTCTTTTAGTGAATATGTGTCCGGATTTCTTTTGAGTATATTCACAGGTTGTGTATCTATTTAGTGTTTATATTTATATACAGGATATGTGTATAAGGAGTTTTACTGCATATTGTGAAATAGTTTTCTAACATGTAAAGTTTATGAGGTTCCTGTTCCTCTACCTTCTCACCTACTAGATATTATCTGTTTATTCTATTTTTATTTCATTCATAAAATTCTTTGGTGTTTGTATAGCTTTGGTTTTTAAGTTGCAGTTCTCAAGTAAAACAAAATAAATTAATTTACTTGTTATTTTAACAAAGTGAATTTTTATATAAAACACCCAAGTGGAAAAGGCATACTTATAGTAATGTATATAAAGATAAAAGCAAATCTGAATGATGAACAAAATGTGGTATTTACAAAGAAATATTTTTTAAAATACAAATTAGGGTTAGATCCCAATATTAGAGTCTCTCCTTTTCCCATCTCCTTGACTGTATGGCTATAACTTAAAGAAATTACTTGATTAGTTCTATCCCCACTAAGAGAATACTTTTTTTGACAATATGTGTCTCTAAGAATATACACTAGGTATTGGGAAAGACAGCCACATGTGTGCAGTCTTTCTGCTCCCACTCAGCTACACAAGAATGAGCCTTGGGCCTGGAAGACTTTCTTACCAAGAGATGAAAAGCTCAAACAGCCTGTGCTGGGTATACTGCCTTGTATGGAGATATCTTTCCCTGTTTCATACTCATTGAGTGTTGTTTTGTCTCTCTTTAACGCATGCGTGTCGCATGGCCAACCCCACTGTTAAATCTGTCCCCTGCAGGGAGCAGAAGGGGATTCCTTCCACTTGGCCCTAAGAGAGGTACATGTAGGTCAATTGCCCTGCGCAGGCCTCCCACCACCAAGGGACCTACTGGCCTTGGGAGACTGATGCCCACTATGAACGCACATCTTTCTCTGTCTCTTCTCTATGTGAGAAAAGCATCGTTCCGTCCAGTGCCTGGCTGTATTGTTTTTCTTGCTGACTCAGAACTAAGATGCAGTGGACACAAGTGGTTGGAGTCCTCCTCTGGGATTGGCAACAGGTACTCTGACACTAGAAGGGGACGAATTAGTGCAGGAGTCCAGCATTTATTATTGGCTGGTGTCAAAGGCTAAGCCAGGGGTTCTCCTACTTCAGTGTACCTCTGAATTACCAGAAGGGCTTGTTAACAACCTAGATTCCTGGTCTCTTCTTTCAGACTTTCTATTTTAGGAGATTTGAATTGGGCCTGAGAATGTGTTATCTCCAAAAGTTATGAAGTGATGCTGACTGTTGGTCTGGAGCATGGCATTGAGAGTCATTGTTCTGAGAATATAAACCAGAGTGGTAAGAGCACTTATTATTATTATTATTATTTTTTTAAGTTATGTGTAACTGGTTCAGATCTTTACTGTGTTCCTTGATTAACTGTGTGACTGAGTTGTTTGACATCTAGGCTTCATTTCTACCTTTCTATAATATAATAATTTTGTTTTCAAATTCACCAGAGTGAATTTGAAAGTTATGTTACACATAACATCTCTCCCACGTACTTGCTGGTTTTAAAGAAGCATAACATGACTGCCCAATAAAAGCTGAGTCATGATGCAACTGTTTCATTGATTGATTACTGTGGGTGTGAGAGAGAGAGAGAGAGAGAAAGAGAGAGAGAGAGAGAGAGAGAGAGAGAGAGAGAGAGAGAGAGAGAGAGAGTGTGTGTGTGTGTGTATGTCTGTGTGTACTGTCATTGTAGAAGGGGCATAAAAATTAGCATAAAATTTTTAGAATCACTGAGCATATATAGACATGTGTCAGCTAATAAATGACTATTTCAATTCCTTCAATGAAAAAATTAAAGCTTTGTGCATATAAATAGATATTTTATTTGCTTCCCTGTGAGTTGGTTCCTACATCTTTGATCATTTGATATGGAAACTTTCAATTTAATCCAAATGCTAGGAGTTGTATTTATTTAATGACCTTTTTATGTTTCAATAAAAATTACATTCTGAGTAAACTGTCAAAGCAAAACATTTCCAACCTTGTTTCCTTCCTTCCTCCTCTCTCTGGATCTCTCTCTCACAAGCTCTCTCTCTCTACACCTTTCTTCTAGTATCATGGGTTTTACGGCATCTTTTCCTCCTTCTGCAGACTGGCATTTCTTTATACTTTAGTAATTTTGAAGCATTTTTACAAGCTTTGAATTTTAGCGATGGATTTCTTTTGAATCATGTCTATGGTTCAGGAAATAATTGACTTGCTCTCTCCAGCCCCCACCTTTATTCAACTCATTAACACACCAGTGAAAAATGAGTCAGGCTTTCACAATTAGATTAAAATTAGCATTCTCTTCATCATATTTTACTCCTTTGCCCGACCCTGCTCAGCCATCTATTTTGAGAAGTTTAAAACTGCTCAATACTGTGCATTTCCCTATCATTAAGTGTATTATAGTCTAGTGTAAATTGTGTGTGTTTCACAGTATATTGTGCATCCCAAAGTCAGAACTGTGTCAAAATAGCATTACATTACCTATATACACCAGGAAATATACCATGCCTTATTAAATCGAATGATAATTACTTTTGTAGCCACTTTTACTAGAAGCCCTTTGCATAGCATTCATCCAATCAAGGAGTGGCCCTCAGCTATATTATAGCTCATTTGGTGAGACGAAGGACATTGTTTAAACAGCTAATTGTAGTAGAGGTCAGTGTAATGCACCCTGAAATTATAAGCCAAAGGTTAGGAGTTGCAATAGAAAAAGTAAGGGAAAGGTAAGAGAACAAATAGAAAGGAGTTGATATACAAGATTTTCTTTAACTGATTTGCATGGATATACGCGTAGGTGGGAATAAAATTAAAGCCATTCCACACTCATTGTTCAGAAATGATAAATCAAATTTTGCATGGATTGTGAGATATATGCAAGTAATGATAGGTCATTAGACTGGAAAGTGGAGTGAAATAGCTTATCGCATTAGAAAGAATTGGCTTATTATTCTGGATTTTTAATTGAAGGGTTTAAATGTAATTATTTAGAGGCATCTAGTACTTTGGGAAGATAATCTAGTACGTCAGGGTAAAAATATTACTGAATTGTAGTAGAGAACCCTCTCTTAGTTCCATATCTTTGTGTTAATATTTAGTTTTTCTCTTTAATTTTATGGTAAAATACAATCTCTTATTGTATCAAAATTATTCACATAATACTCATATGTATTATATTCTCCAGAGTTATTTCTTTATGCAAAAGATGGAATGACAAGAACATTCTTGTGTTGTAGATAATTTCCTATTTAGTTTGATTTCCCTGGCATATTTACTGATGCAAGAAGGAAAATCTGTTCCTGTTGAAATACTACTATCCCAGGAGGGACAGCACGCTACCACATCTCCTTAAAAAAAATGTTATAGACTTGAAATCTCAAGCAAGAATTAAGCAAAGATGCATGTAATACTATCTGCCTATATGACAAAATAAATTAAATCACCAGGTGAATTAAATTTTTGTTGTCTATATCCAGTTATATTTATTATGAATAAATCCCATCCTGACTATATTAAGTATGCAAACAAAGTCTTTAGAGCTTTAGTTAATACTAAAGAAGTCATTTATGTCAAATAACTGAAATATGTTTCAAGGCATGTGTCTAATCGGTGGCCAGATTTTACCTTCAGTCTTAAAGAAAAGAGGAATGGTAAATACGTTGGTAGTAGATGGTGGTGAAGGAGCCATGTGAGACTGCAATTATAAACCCTGCTGGCCTCCAGACCAGGTGATCTGGAGGTTTCCCCAGGTGACAGTTGCAAAAACCAGGACACCAGATAATTGTATCAGCTCTTTTCTGAGAGGTGCCAGCACGCTGTAGCAAGGCGTAGGGAAAGTGCAAAGATAGTACATCCCCCCTCGCCCCCCACCTATGTTACCTGAGAGCACCTCTGTAGCCTCTAGATGTGTGGCAAACCTGACCTGCCTCTCAGGCTGAAGCTCCAGGACAAATAAATAGGCATTTTTCACATGAATATTGGTGATGTATTTCAGTCTGCTATCTGTGCAGTGCCCTGGGAGGTGGTAGCCTGCCAAGAACTGTCTCTTCAATTATTACAGTCCCATGAGACTTAGGAAGCATGCCTTTTGGCCACAAGAGCAATACAATCAAGGAGTGTCTTCTGTGTCTGCAGGCTTTAGCGAGGCAGTGGGAGAGCACATGGTCAGAGTGTGCTTGCTGCCTTTAGTGACGCACCTGAAAAATACCAGGGCACCACCAGTTTTAGCAAGGCAGTGGGAGAGTGTGGGGGCAGGGTGTGCCCCCTGACTTTAGTGGGGCAGCAGGAGAATGTAGGTACTAGGCATGTGTGTGTCAGTATTGGCAAGTTAGAGGGACAGCACAAAAATGGTGACCACCAGCACCTGTGTCAGAGCCTCTGTCTTTGGAGAGAGTTTGAACAGGCCCCTGCCCCTCAGGCAGATGCCTCAAGATTTGCAAATTAATGATTCACTTTTAGTCTAGGTGCTTTTCAAAGTGCTGCTTTTGTGCTAGGACCCAGGGCTAGTCAGTCTACACTTGAGCCCTTTCAGAACAGTATCTGAACTCCCTGCAGTCATTTGGGTCCCCTGCATGTAAGCACCATTCGTTTTCAAAGCTAAATGTTTTGGGGGCTCCTTTCTTCAGTGCAGGTACCACGAGTCGGGGTGCCTGATATGAGAGGCATGAAGCTTTGGATTGATGAGATCCCTCCTGATTGTGGTCACGTCACTGGAAGGGGGGTGAGGGGAGTGAGGTTTTTTATCACATCTCTGCCTCTCCTACCTGTTTGTTTGAAGGAATTTAGTTTTCAAGTCTTTTTCAGAGGGAATTGTTCCACATGGAGCTATATGAGGTCATACTATTAAGTTCATCAGCGTGTTGCAACGATGTTGCTAACCTTTTTTGATATCAGAGGGATTATTCATTATGAATTTGTACCAACTGGACAGTTAACCAAGTTTGGAAGTGCTGAAAAGGTTGCGTGAAAAAGTTAGACGACCTGAACTTTTCGCCAACAATTCATGGCTCTTGCATCATGACAATGCACCAGCTCACAAGGCACTATCTGTAAGGGAGTTGTTAGCCAACAAACAAATAACTGTATTGGACCAAACACCCTTCCTACTCACCTGACCTAGCCCCCAGTGACTTCTTCCTTTACCCAAAGATAAAGGAAATATTGAAAGGAAGACATTTTGATGACATTCAGGACATTAAGGGTAATATACAATGACAGCTCTAATGGCCTTTCCAGAAATAGAGTTCCAAAATTGCTTTGAAGGGTGGACTAGGCACTGGCATCGGTGCATAGCTTCTGTGGGGACAGAGCCAGAAGTGCAGTTTCCAGGCTCTCGGCCTCTCGTGGAAAGGTGCTGGCTCAGGTAGTAAATGGCCATCAACTGTGATTGGATGGCCAGCAGCTGTGGCTACTTGGCCGTCAACTGTAACCAGTGAGCCACTGGCCACTAATATAACTGCCGTGGCTACGCTAGCAGCAAATGGGGGCGAGCAAGAAGGTGGTGGCTGAGCCTACAAGAGCGGATTGCAGAGAGGCGGATGCCACCAGTGAGAATATAGTGGTATGACTCCTCCATCTATGGCTCCGTGGGTGTTCCTGTTTGTCTTCACCATGTCCTGCGTTCTTATGTGGGGAGCGGGAGCTGAGACCTCGCGTGACACCCTGCATGACAGCTTCCCAAGGGGAGTACTTCGTAGGTGACCATAGTAATATTCAGCAACGAGGTATGTAGCACTTTTTCTAGTATGCGCTTGCCAACTTAACTGTCTGATCTCATATATTCAGTGTGTTCATGGATGGAGGTGAGTTTAGGATCTTCCTATGCTACCATCTTGGACCGCCCTCCAAGTTTTTAAAGAGAAAGCAGAAGTATGCAAGGCCTAGACTCAAATTGGCACAACATAACTTCTGCCACTTTCTATCGGCCGAAGCAATCACTAAGACAGTACATATTTCAAGGGTAGAAACAGAAAACAAACTCTACCTGTTAATGAGAGAAGTTGCAAAATCACATTGTAAAAGGATATGGATAGAGGAGAAAAATACTTGTGGCCATTTGACAAATAATCTCTACCATATCTGCCAAGGTACAACTAATCGTTTTGTGTTTGAATTTTGGGAACACTTTGTAACTGACCTTGTATTATATCTTCTGCTAGATCGAATATCAGAGAACAGATATACAACTATTATATGTTGTTTTATAGGACATGGTATTTTTTTGTACATTAGTAGTTTAGTAAATGTCGAATTCAAGTGTCTTCAAATTTTAAAAATGCAGGATCAAGGTGTATTTTTTCAATTTCCACAGGAAACTAAAAATATCAAATACTTTTCACTGATAATGGAATCTTAGCACAATGAAGCTGCCCTATGATCCCCTCATCCCTTCATAGAGACGAAATTCCTGTATCTTTCAGGTTTGGTTTATTATCTTTATTATGATAATAGTTGTTATGGTAATGAGCCCAAACTATACTATCCAAATGGCGAAAATCTCACACATAACTTTAATAATTTGAATTGAAAAATCAGTGAGGGTTAGATAAATTATTTAGGCATCACTCTCTACAGTGATTGGCCATCTGAATGATTATTCAGTTTCCCAATTCCGTTTACTATCATGCAATACCTTATGATGACATTAGACTGGGAGTCAAATCCAAGAATTGTAAATAGGAAAATAGGAATAGCACTTTGAAACATTTTAATCATTTGAAGCCATGTCAATTATTTGTGTATCACCTTAAAAATGAATTAAGTGGAAATTTAGAAGTTGTTACTGTGTGGGAAATTAAACTACAAAAAAATAATGATAGTGTATGTTTTTAAGGATTTTCCTTTTTTGTCAGGTGATTGTATTACTTTAATACGTAGATTAATATTAATTTGCTAGCTCTGCTCCAAGTGATTAGTTGAACAAGTTCTTTAATATTAGCAAATTCCAACTATGTTAATTCTATAGTTTTTCTATATCCAGTGGAGAGTTTGTTGGTTAAATATTTGAAAGGCTTATGCCACCAGTAAAAATGAATGACTAGCCTAGTATCATATCTTTCCCTATATGGCTAACTGATTATACAGAACTTTTTTTGCTGACTAAGCTGAGAAACTGTCATTCATATTAAATTAAAATGTAACATTAGAATAAAAGAAAATTGAATTGGCTGATAAATAACATCATGCATGTCTCTTCAAGTGTAATTATAAAGGGGGATTCTCTGGCTCATGTCAACTTCTTGAAAAAATTAGGAATTATTAAGTTTGTTTTGTCAGGTAGGAAGACAAAATTTACATTACCTTAGTTATGAAAAGGTAGAGATGCTCCTTAATATTATTTAAAAACGTGTTCTATTTCTTATGATAAGAACAAAATAAAAGGAATGTAAGATACCTTTATTTAGATTTTAAAAATAAAGGAAAATTTCTGTTTTAGAATTTTAGGTTCTATATATGTTAGAATAAATTGGGTAATCTTGAAATAAATATTTTCTTGTCTCAAAGAGTGAGAGACCTGGAGACTAGTAATGGATAACACAGACTACTCTCAATTTTTTCTCCCTTGATGAATCGTATTGATTTGGTGGATCCTAAAGTACGATAAAGGCGTTTTGTTTAATAGAAAAAGATGAGTTTTGAGATGAATACATCTTTAAATCTTGGTACACTGCTTACCTGGTTGACTGACCCGGAACTAGTGATTTAATCTCTGACTCTCAGTATAAAACAGCAGTAAAATGTAGATTTTGAAAACATTTTCTTACCTTACGCACCTTGGTAAAACTTAGTTAGAAGTTTGCTGTGGAGAACGAAGGGAGTGGTATATGTTAAAATGCCTTGTAAAATCAAAAGTTTTAAATGAATATTAGTTTTCCATATTTATATTATGGCTATTTATAAACTTGGCATGTCCCCATATTTTCCCTCTTCATCTCACCTAATCATAAAACTCCTAAGCTGATATTGTCCAGATTTTATTAATACAATTATTTTTATTTAAAAAAAAATGAAATAAACCTTTACATTTTTGGGGAGCTGCCAATATTTGGTCCCTAAGATCCCACTTGTGAAGTGTCTTTATTTTAATTATTTGCTAAAGGCTATGTTCAGAACTTTGAAAATGATTTCAGTGTTGCTGTTGAGATTCTAACTCCTGATGAACTCCAAAGTACACATCACCACAAATAACTAAGTGTCTAAATATTTCATAAAAGTATGTTCTATTTTTATTTTCTTTGCAATGAAATGACACGTAAGTTGAGTATCACTTTGTAAATATTTTCAAGTAAAGTTGATTTATTAATGAACTTATTTTATTTGGTAAGTGCTACCTCAATTTCTCCCCTTATATTAATAAATTAAAACTGAAGTTGTTTCATTTAAAATAGATGCTATTTAGGAGAATAAAGTTCTAATTCTTCTAAAGAAACGTAGCTAAATTACTGTAGCTTGATAGGAAAGAAGTTTTATGGGTTTTATGGTTTGATTGTTTGTTTGTTTGTTTAATTAATTTGTTTATATTTTAATTATTTGCCTAAAGAGGAGCAAATTAGAAGAAACTATTTGTTATATGTCTTATATTTTCTAATTTGTCTGGAGTATGACTGTTTAAAAACCTGATTATTATTATTATTTTTTTCTTTAAGGATGAAAAGTATCTTTAGAGAAAATAGACTTCTCTTATTACTACTGCTGATGCATAACACCCGGGACAAATCTCTCTCTCTCTCTCTCTCTCTCTCTCTCTCTCTCTCCTTTCCTCTCCTCTTCTCTCTATCAATAAGTCACATCAATAGCCACAACATCTCCATTTTGGACTAATAGATATTTCTTATACATTCACCAGTGAGTTGATTTTTATAAATAAAAAGTAGCAACAATATAAAACTATTCAGATGGTATTATAAAATAGACTTTGACAAATAAAATATATTTTGAATATTTTTTTCTACTTGGAAAAATTTAAATACCAATTCATGTTGTTCTTTTTGCATGAGTATAGTTCTCATTTTTTTAATACTTTTACCATGAGATAAAAAGTGAATATTGTTTTTACCTACATTAAGAGAGTAAGTAGTAGCAGGTGTGATAATTAAAATCCATAACAAAAAGCACAGCATTAGGATTTCCCAAATTGTTCTTAAAAAAAGATCTCCAAGTTTGCTTTAATTATCCTTACTTTGTCAAGAATTTTCTAGAAGAAGTCAATTTTGTTTTTCCATTTGCACAGTCCTAGAACAATTGAGCAATAGACTGTGAAGTTGTAACTACATTTCTTCATTTTCTGATACACCAATACATCGAAGTGAGACAAGGTTCTTAACATTCCTTCTCCAATAAAATGTAACGTGAACAACTGTCTGCAAAATGCTACTATTACAAGAGGCCCTGCTCACTGGAAGGCAGACAAGCATGAAACTAGATTTTTTTTTCCACTTTTCATTTATTACTTACTAAGAAAAATATCCAGCGCGGTAAAAAACTTCTTCTGATATTCAAATTTCTACTTGTTTGTCTATAAAAAATTTATGTTACTTTCTAAGTTGAGAATTGAAGATTTTAATTATATACTATTTAATATTTTTCAATACATACCATTTAATTATATATAAATATATGCATATATATGCATATATACTGTTCTAATTAATACATTGTGTATTAATCTTTTTTAATGTAAATTGCATGAGTGATTCTGAAGTTTAATCTGCAATACTTTTGTAAACAATCAGATACCAGAAGAGTATAAAATAATGAATAATATCTTCCAATGTTTCTTCTGCATAAACACACTAAGGATATGTAACTTGCCCAAAAGACTTTGGGCTTTGGTTTCAGCTCCTGGAAGGTAACCTTCAAGTCCGGGAATGTCCTGCCTGATAAAACAGTTCTTGTTTACCTGGTGCCTTTGGTCCATGCCAAACAATCTGTGTTAACAATGTGATTTACAGTGGAGGCCTTGAGCCACATGGTATCCGCTCAACCTCTGGAGGGAATGGAGTCTAAATTCCGGCACATAGAGTGTCGATCACATGTAAGTGATCTAGTCCCAACAGAACTCTGGACACCAAGCCTCAGGTGGTTGGCAATACTCTGCCCATTGTTACACATCATTTCTGGGAAAAACAGCTGTTGTATGCACCATTTCACTGGTAGAGGACAACTGGAATCCCCAAGCCTTTTACTCTCCAGGACCCTGCCCTATCTGATGTTAACGTAAATTGTTGTTGTAACCAACCATAACCATGAGGATAACGGCTTTTCTGAGTTCTGTGAGTACGTCTAGTTAATAATTGAGCCTGGCTATGGTCTTGGGGACTCCAAAACTTAAACTTACAATTGGTGTGAGTAGTGAGAGTGGTTTGGGGCTCCTCCAGAACTTCACAAAGGCAATCAAAATAGGCAAATGAGAAATGTTTAGACAACATATTAGTCTCATTTCTGTTGAAATATTTATATCATCCTTTATTTATTCCTTTAAATATTCAATTTTTTTTTAGCTATAGTAATAAAGGAACTATCCTGTATTAGTTACTAAAGATAGAAAGCCTTTAAGATGATATAATCAATTGGAAATTATTCAAGTTTGCCTATGGAATAGTGATTGTACTGTCATAATGTTTATGATCCAGGGTCATATTTGTTTTATCTACTGGTATATCCTTAATACCTATCACAATACTTGGCACTAAAGCCTTGTTGGTGCCTTAATCTGTTCAGGCTGCTACAACAAAAATACTGGGTTTCCCTGAAAATAGATCTATCTCTAAAATAAGCCCCAATTAAGATAATCAGCCAGACGATGGATTTAGTACATTATGACGATGTTCCAGAAGAAGATGAAATGACTGTATTTGAATAAATGTAGATTGATGTAAATGAAAAAATAAGACGTTCCCTGAAAATATGCCCTAATACATCTTTTGGAGCAAAAATTAATATAAGACCCAGTCTTTTTTTCCGGGAAACACGATATAAGACCCAGTCTTATTTTCGGGGAAACACGGTACCACAGATTGGGTGGCTTAAACAACAATTTATTTCTCACAGGTCTGGAGGCTGGTAGGTCCAAGATCAAGGCACTAGACCAAGTATTTGGTGAGTCTACTTCCTGGCTCATAACTGGCTGTCTTCTCATTTTGTTGTCACATGGTAGAAGGGGCTAGAGAACTCTTTGGACTGTCTTTTATAAGCCACACTAATTCCATTCATGAGAGCTCCACACTCATGACCTAATTACTTCCTAAAGTCTCCAATTTCTAATACCATCACATTAAGGATTAGTATCTCAACATATGAATGGGGGGGAGGCAAAAACATTTAGTCCATAATATATAGATAAATCTAGAATTAAATTATGATAAATTAATTTTTCAGATGTACTAAGTTAGAAGGATCTATGCTATATCCATCTAATTATGTTCAGATGACAGTTGTACCTATGGACACTGATATCGTCATGGAAATAAAAGTTGCAAAAAAAGTTGTGAGATACTTGAACACCCACATGTGAAAGAGGAATGGATATGGGTGAGGTTATCCTAGGAACGTACACAGATGAAAAAGAAGATGGGTAAAAGGACGGGAACAGACATTACACTCTATTACACTTGTTACTTGCTCTATTTCTTTGATATCTGGAAATCAAATGTAAAAAAGGCAGTGAGGTCACAATATCTGTCATTTTCATGTACTATGGAATTTCAAAGTATTCTGTTGAAGACTCCATTTCTATTTTTCACTTAGAAGTAACATCACAACATATCTCTGAGGCCAGTCGATCACCTACTGAGACGGGCGTGGGCATTCTTCATAGATCCTTTTCCACTTCTGTATGTCTCATACCTGGATGAATTATATTAAAGTCTTAGAAATAATTCATTGTGAAAATAGACAGAATTAATAGCCCAATTAACACCTTCAGTTAAGAGTGAAAATACTTAAGGTAGTTAGCTCTTTGATACAATGTAGGCCTATACCAGGCTGTGCTAACATCACATAAAAAAGCAATAATTCTACACAACATATATATATATCATCTCTTATAAATACAAAATTGGTGCACTGTCATGTGTTTGCATCAATTATCAGGTCAGTGAAGCAAGTAAGCTCAATATCTAGAAATTGTGTCAATTATAATCAATGATATAGATGAAACAGAGAACAAAGCTGGATTTAACAAAATATATTACCAAGTTAGTATATTTTTTAAAGAAAGTTTGATGAAATATTTAGAGGAAGTATTACTTATAAATATTTATAGGACGTTATAGAGTTAAAACTCATATGACATAAAGTGAACCACTTAATATGAAACAATTCCGTGGCATTTAGCACATCCCCAATGCTATGCAATGACCATCTCTATCTAGTTCCAAAAGATATCCATCATTCCAAAGTAAAGCCCCTTACCAATTAAGCAGTTTCTCTCATTCCCGATTTACCCAGCTCATGGCAACCACTGACGTATATTTTATCTGTATGGCTTTATTTATTTGGATATTTTATGTAAATAGAATCATACAAGATATAGCATTTTATGTCTGGCTTTTATCCTTAGTATGTTTTGGAGATTAATTCACATTGTAGCATATATCAATGTATCAATCTTTTGTAAGGCTAAAAAAAATTGTATTATAAATATATACAAAATTAATTTATCATCCATTTATATCATCCAAATATCATCAATAGACAATTTGGGTTGTTTCCACCTTTTGGCCATTTTAAATAGTGCTACTATGAACAGCATGTACATGTACTTCTTTGAGTATCTGTTTTCAGTTTTTTTGTGTGGGTGTGTGTGAATTTGGTGTTAGAATTATGAAATTACATGATAATTCTATGTTTGACTTTTTGAGGAAGTATTAAACTGTTTTCCATAGTGGTTATGGCTGTACCATTTTGCATTTCCATCACGATGTACTTTTGAATTATAACCATCATAGTGGATATGATATGGTACTTCATTGTGATTTTGAATTGCATTTCTCCAGTTACTAATGATATTGGACATCTTTTTATGTGCTTGTTGGTCATTTGTACAACTTATTTGGAGAAATGTATATTCTAGTTTTTAAGCTATTTTTTTAATTGGGTTGTCTTTTGTTATTTAGTTTTAAAGGTCATT
The DNA here is from genome assembly GCF_004115265.2 of Rhinolophus ferrumequinum. NCBI lineage: Eukaryota > Metazoa > Chordata > Mammalia > Chiroptera > Rhinolophidae > Rhinolophus > Rhinolophus ferrumequinum. The sequence continues at coordinate 55,349,639 of NC_046290.1, read as the reverse complement.
TATATATTTTCTATAATATACCCTTATCATATACATAATTTGCAAATAGTTCTCTCATTATGTAGGTGTAGGTCATTTTCTTTCTTTATTGATAATGTCCTTTAGTGCACAACATTTTAATTTTGATGAAGTCCAATTTATCTATCTTTTCTTTTGTTGCAAGTACTTATATTGTTATATCTAACACTCCATTGCCAAATCCAAGGTCAAGAAGATTTATCCCTATGGTTTCTTCAAAGAGTTGTATAGTTTTAGCTCTTATATTTAAATCACTAAGCTATTTTGAGTTAACTTTTGTGTATACCATGAGATAGGGTTCCAACTTTACTGTTTTGTATGTAGAGATCTATTGTCTCAAACCATTTGCTGAAGAGACTATTCTTCCCTCATTGAATAATTTGATACCCTTGTTAAAAATCACTTAGCCATAGATGTATAGGTTTATTTCTGGACTCTGAATTCTTTTCCGTTGATCTATATGTCTATCCTCATGTCTCAAACTGTTTTGATTACTATAATTGCGCGTAGAAAGTTTTGAAATTGGGAAGGGGGAATCCTCGAACTTTGTTCTTTGTTTTCAAGATTGTTTTAGCTATTCAGAGCCCCTTCTAATGTTGAACTACCATTGGCCCTCCTGGATATTCAGGCTGCCTGCCTTCAGATTGGAACTGTACCTTTGGCTCTCTTGGTTCTTGAGCCTACCAGCTCACATTGCAGATTTTGACTTGCCAGTCTCCATAATTATGTGACCCAATTCTTCATAATAAATCTCTTTCTATATGTGTACATATCCTACTGGTTCTGTCTCTAAAGAACCTGACTAATACTGTGTAACAATAAAGCATAATTAATTTATGTAAATATAGTCATATATATCTCTTTGTATTGCCTATCTATCTATCTGTCTGTCTGTCTATCTATCTAACTATCTAGATTTATTTTAAGGAATTGGCTCAATTGGTTCATGTAATTTGGAGGGGAGCTGAGTTGCGAGTGTGAAATATGTTGAGCAGGTTGGCAGGCTGGAAACTCAGGCAGCAGTTAATACTGAAGTCTTGAAAGCAGATTCCTTCTCTTTCAGGAAACCTCATCATTTGCTGTTATGGTCTTTAATTGATTAGATGAGGCTCACCAACATTATTGAGGGTAATCTTTATCTAAAGCCAAATGACTGTAATATGAACAACATCTACAAAAACCTTTACAACAATATCTAGATTAGTGTTGATTAAATAAGAGTACTAGGGCATCGTGTCATCTGCAAATAGAGATAGTTTTACACTTTCCTTTAAAATTTGGATGCCTTTTATTTCTTTTCCTTGCCTAACTGCTCTGGCTAGAACTTCCAGTAAAATGTTGAAGAAAAGTGATAAGAGTAGACATCCTTGTCTCGTTTCTGATCTTAGGCAGAAAGGTTTCATAATGTTAGCTATGGGTTTTCATAAATGCACTTTATCATATTGAGGAAATTCTCTCTTATTCCTAGTTTTCTGAATCTTTTTAACATGAATGGGTATTGGGTTTTGGCAAATGATTTGTCTGCATCAATTGAAGTCATAATTTTTTGTTGTTGTTGTTGTTGTTTTGTTTTTCTTTTCTGTTTGTTTTTACTTTGTTCTCTTAATGTGGTGTATTACATGAATTGATTCTCTTCTGTTGAAATATTCTTGCTTTCCTAGGATAAATCCCACTTGGTCATAGTGTATAATTCCTTTAATATGCTCTTTGATTCCATTTGCTACTATTTTGTTAAGGACATTTGCATATTCATAAGGGATGCAAGTCTGTAATATTCTCTTCTTATACTGTTTTTATCTATTTTTGGTATCTAGCCTCATAGAATAAATTAGGAAATATTCCCTCTTCTTCTCTTTTTTGGAAGACTTTGAGGATTTTAGTTAATCCTTTCTTAAAAATATTTAGTAGAATTCACTAGGGAAGAAATCTTGTCCTGGACTTTTCTGTATGGAAGTGTTTTTTTGTTTGTTTATTTTTAAAATTATTGATGAAATCTATTTAATTGTAGGTCTGTTCAGATTTTTTATGTCTTCTTGAGTCATTTTTGGTAGTTTACATGTTTCTAGAAAATTGTTTATTTCATCAACGTTTCTAATTTATGGCACATAAGGTTTCATAGCATTTTCTTATAATCCTTTTTTTTTAATTTCTATCAGATCAGTAGCACTGTCCCCACCTTTATTTCTGATATCAGCATTTAACTCTTCACTCTTTGGTTGTTTTTTTTCTTTCTAGCTAAGTCTTGCCAATTTTGTTTATCTTTTCAAGGAAACAAATTTTGGTTTTGTTGATTCTATTGTTTTTCTATTTTTTTTTAACCTCCACTCTAATCTTTAATAATAATAATAATAATTATTATTATTATTATTATTATTATTATTTTGTGCTCGATTTGAGTTTAGTTTGCACTTGTTTTGCTTTATTTCCTTAAAGCACAGATTTAGGTTATAGACTTGAGATCTTTCTTCTTTTTTAATGTAGTATTTATTACCACATATTTCCTTTTGAGCACTGATTTCAATCCATCACATACTTTTTGGTATGTTTGTTTTCATTCCATTCCTCTCTAAGTGTTTTCTGATATCCATTCAGATTTGTTCTTTGATGCATTTGTTCTTTATAAAGTGTGTTATTTTACTCATATTTGTGAATTTTCCAGTTTTTATTCTGATATTAGTTTCTAGCTTTAAGTGTTGTTGGAGAAGATATTTTGTATGCTTTCTTTTTTTTTTTTTTTCTTCTTCTTTTTTTTTTTTTTTTTTTTAATTTAGTGAGGATATTTTTGTGGCCTAACATATGGTCTATCTTGGAGACTGTTCCATTTGCACTTGGGAAGCATGTGTATTTTGCTTTTGTTGGATAGAGTGGTCTCTATATGTATGTTAGGTTTATTTGATTTATAATGTTCAAGTCCTCTATTTTCTTATTTCTCTTATGTCTAGATGTCCTACCCTTTATTGATAGTGAAGTACTGATGTTGCTGCCATTATTGTGTTTGTTTTATATATTTTGGAGTGTTATTTGGTGTGTATATTTATAACGGATAGATAGACAAATGAAGTGCTCCTTTAATGTCTTTCTTTGTCAATTATAAATGATTTAGATTTAGTATATTTTATCTGATATTATTATAGCAACCTCAGCTTTTTTTGGTACTATTTTCACGGACTATCTATCACTATTCTTTTACTTTCAACTTAGTTGTGTCCTCAGATCTAAAATGAGTCTCTGGCAAACAGTATATTATTGGATCCTTTTAGAATGTGTTCTGATAATCTCAGTCTTTTCATTGGAGTGTTCAACCCATTTACATTAAAAATAATAACTGCTAAGGAAAGATTGACTTTGGCCTTTTCGCTATTTATATTCAGTTTGTCATATTTTTGTGCCACATTTTTGTCTATTACATCTTATTTATTTATTTATTTATTTATTTATTTATTTATTTATTTATAGTGTTACATTTTCATTCCCTTCTAAAGCCTTTTAAATCACATAGGAAATACAGAGTTTAGCTGCAAATTAAAAGCACATGATAATAACTTTTATGTTTACCTATGTATTAAGCTTCACCAGACATTTTTATTCCTTTATACAGCTTTGAATTATGTCTAGTGTCCTTTCATTTCAACCTGAAGGATTTTCTTTAGCATTTCTTACAGATCCAGTATTAACAAACTTCCCTTTATTAATCTGTGATATCTTAATTTGTCCTTAGACTTGTTCACTTTATTCTTGTTGTATTCTGTAACTCAAACTGATTAATTTCAATTGTGCTATCTTTGGGTTCACTGATTCTTTCTTTTACGTATTCCTATCCGTTGTTGAGCCCTTCTAATACATTTTTACTTTCAGTTATTGTACATTTCTTCTAGCACTAAGTCTAGAGATCAGGCAGTGGTATAAGCTTATGGTGTTCTCACATTTTTTTCTTAGCTAGTGTATCCTGGACAGGCACATCATTTCTAAATTCTCCAGTTTACATGGACACATTTGAATGCTCTAATTTCCCTTTTCTGAGAAGAAATTATCTTCCCAGCTTTCCCTACCATGCTTGGACAGTTTATTTTATGTTTCTTCAATTGTTATATTTTGCCTCTCATAGCCAGAGGTTATTTTATTCGCATTGTCTCCTAACATTGTCCACTGCTATTCTGTCCTTAGCAAGTTATGAGTTAGGTGAAACAGAGACAAGCGCCTGGCATCACCGCTTTAGGTAGCCCCCAGACTGCTTAGAATAAAGTAACACAGTAACTTGTGAATAGGGTCTGCTCAGTCTGCCCTACTCCCTTGGAAAGAACCAGATGCTGTCCTCATGATCACCACTAAGCCTGGGAAGTGGTGGGACAAAGACAAGTTAAAATGCCTCAAAGCTTCCCTACCATTTTTATGTTGCCTTTTTTTCTTGTTCAGCACTTGCTTAGTTACTTATACCTCTGACCATTTTCCACAGTACTGGCAAAGTTGGTTCTGGCAATTTCTGCTTATTTTCAATGTTTCTGTGGGGGTATAAGTGTTTGGAGCTGCCTACCATGTGATTTCTCATTCAATTTTAATCGTACACCATGCTATAAATAACATTATCTCTATTTTTAAAGTCAGAATTTAACAGCTTGGGCTAAATAAGTTAGTCAGAGCAACAATTTTAGTAATTCCCAAGGACAAGGAAAGGAAACAATCATGTATTTCAAATATATTGTTTCACATGAAAAGTCAAATTATGTTATTGAAAAAGGTCTTAAAATTTGGGAACTTATTAAAGTGTAGGCTTGTATTTCTGAAAAATAAATGGGTTGAGGTAGATTTTATCTAATAGATCTCATTCAGCCTAAACATCCTATAAAGATTTCATTAATCAACCATTTTGTCCAGGAAACTAACTTTTCTTATATTTGTTGATTACTCCAATCTGAAAAGTACTTTTTGTTTTTATTTTTATTTTACTGTAGATTCAGTATTTCTAATTGTTTTTTTTTTTTTTTAATCCTTGTTTTCTTGCTATTGGCACAAGTAAAGGGGTTCTTATTTTCTCTGAGAACAGATGGGAAAAGAGTATAAACAAAACATTTTCATTCTCATGGGTATTGCAAATCTCACATACCAAAATCTTCCTCCAACACAACCACAATAAAAAAGAAGAGCAAATATCTTTTCACATGTGAAAG